>NW_026542599.1:35117020-35835399 GCF_028750875.1 Macrosteles quadrilineatus | reverse complement strand
CGTTGCGGATCTGTTTCCCTCTCTTCCCATAGCATTTTAAGATTGTAGATACCTAAATCTAATCGTCATAAACAGATCCCACACTCCGAACAACTCGCCTTTACTACTTCCTTCACCACTTCCTACATCGCGGACCTGTTTCCCTCCCTTTCCGTAGCATTGTAGGATTGCAGATACCAAAATCTAATCGTCATAAACAGTTCCCACACTCCGGACAGCTCGCCTTGACTACTTCCTTCACCACTTCCTACGTCGCGGACCTGTTTTCCTCAGTTTCCATAGCGTTTTAGGATTGCAGATACCTTAATCTAATCGTCACAAACAGTTCCCACAGTCCGGGCTGCTTGTCTTGACTACTTCCTTCACCACTTCCTACGTCACGGACCTGTTTTCCTCCCTTCCCATAGAATTTTAGGATTGCAGATAGCCTACCTTAATCTAATGGTCACAAACAGTTCCCACAGTCCGGACTGCTTGTCTTGACTACTTCCTTCACCACTTCCTACGTCACGGACCTGTTTCCCTCCCTTCCCATAGCATCATAGGATTGCAAATACCTTAGTCTAATGGTCACAAACAGATCCCACACCACGAACAGCTCGCCTTAACTACTTCCTTTACCACTTCCTAAGACGTGGACCTGTTTCCTTCCCTTCCAATAGCATTTTAGGATTGCAGATGCCTTAATCTAATCGTCATAACAGTTCCCACACTCCGGACAGCTCGCCTTGACTACTTCATTCACCACTTAATACGTCACGGACCTCAAGCTAGTGTCGTCATTTGATTATATTAAATGGTCCATACCGTTTCTGTTCTTATATCTGTGAAATAATGCTATCAGCTATTTCTTTATCTAGTGCATTTAAAAGTCAACAGCTGATCATATGTCTTTGTTTATGTGTCAAATACTGCTTCCATAAGGATTAAATTGAAACTTTGAGACCCAGTGGGGCGGATTCCTGAGAGACTTTTTTAACACCATATAGATGTTGGCACTCACCGATGTGGTCTTCATCACCATGCAAAATTTGAAAACAATTGATTCAGCCGTCTAGGAGGAGTTTGCGTATTACGAAATGCATAAGAGTCGACGTATAAGAGCTTCGCTCGCTCCGCTCAATTAGTCAATGGTAATACTTATGAAGTCAAACAGGGTGAAGCCCGTGGGTAACAGCTAGTTAGTGTAAATTAAATTTCAAAGTATTCATCTGTTCAAATGTAAACAAACAGTTTCTCCCTAAGAAGCCCTGATGAAAGATTTTTTGTTTGATAGGAAATCTACAGGCCATAACTTATCCAATGACACCTTAAACATGGTCATCGGATGTGTGACAGCTTCAAAACAATTATCTAAAAACTCATGTTGGCCTATTAAATATGTATGGAGAAATAATACAGGTATAACATCAGGTCCCTTTTCTGAAATATGATTTTTACGACATGCTTCGATAAAACAATTATTTGAATTAAAACTATCGTGAGTTAAGACAAAAATTGGTTTTGCCTCCAAAGAAGACATTATAAGCTTTATTTAATTATTTTGATACCAAAACTGTTTCTTAAATAAAAAAAAACAAACTGTTTTTATGCGTATTTTAAATGTTCAAAATCCCGTAGTTTTTGATCAAAATGACCCTTTTCCATAACATCATTTCAAAGTCCTATAACTTAAACAAAAAACAATCGTAGATGCATGGGACTTGCACCAAGTGATTCAGAATTTAATAAGGAATTGAAATATATTATAGGCTATATATAACTCAAAATCGAAAATCCCCGACAAGAGGTCTCTTTTGCTTTCCACATCATATAATGTTTTCCCACCTTATTTTCCAAAGGTTTTTTCTTACTTTTCATTGAAATGGCGACCATACAAAGTGGTACCTATTTTAAGCCAGCAAGTATGAGTGTAGGATGAGTGGTGCGATCTTGTAGTCTTGTTAGTGACTAAGGCCAACATATTCCTTAGACACAGCTGTGTTAATCAATAGCCGGTACAGCTAATGGCAACTAAGGGACCTACAGTTTATAGTGGAATCGGAACCACATTTTTGCCTTAGTATTAATAAATTGGTTTTTGTACTATTTTACTAAGAATTAAGTGAATGCACTGTTTTATGTCATAACTCAAACTCAACTAACTTTATTTACCTTTTTACAAACATAGAATAACAAATAAACATATGATAATAATTAATAGAAATTAACAGGTGTTATGAAATAAACTGTTCTCACAACATCCTCCCTTTTAAGTTTGAAAGTTCTTCAACCAGCTTGGTTTGTGTATATTTCTCTTTGGACGGTTGTATGGTTCTGTTTGATGTGTATTCGCTGACAAATTTTGTTCACTGTTTTCCTCTCTTAAATAAGGGGCAAGTTTGAGGTGGAATCGATTTCTTCTCACATTCCTCTTATCAGTTTCAACAATATATGAACGAGGGCTGTCCAGGATTTTCACAATTTTGCCATGTCTTCTAAGGTCCACAATCCAAACTGGGTCTCCTATATGAAGAGGATTGAGAGTTTGCACTTTGTGCCTTCTATCATAGTTGTGTTTGTACTTCTCACGATATGTTTCTTCTCTCCCTTTAAGATCCTTTAGATCTGGTTTTCCACAAAGCAAATGTTCTGTCTGAGGCAATGTGCTCCGTAATCGCCTGTTCATAAGAAGCTGAGAGGGACTGAACCCATTCCAGAGGGGTGTCGTTCGATAGGCTAGAAGCGCTAAATAAGGGTCTTCCACATTTTTCTTTAGAATCATTTTGGCGATTTTCACTGCCGCTTCAGCCTCTCCATTGCTTTGGGAAAATTTTGGGCTACTTGTTATATGCTTGAAGCCATAAACTTTGGAAAATGTCTTGAAATCTGAATGTTCAAGGACTTGAAATTGAGACCCACAGTCAGACCTAAATTCAAATTCAAATTCAAATTCACTTTCAAATTCACTTTATTGTCACATAAAAACATTTGTACATAGCAAAGCTATTAAACTGGTGACATTGTCAATTCAATATAAACCTAAAATACAATTAAGTTACAGAACATTTTTGTCTGACTCTAAAACAACGATTACATATAACAATGCTGCTTAATTTTGTAAAAAGTCACTTACAGAGTAAATTACTTGGTTTAAAAGATAACTTTTTAGAGTATTCTTAAAACTCTTTAAACGGATTTGGCTTTTAATGTTTGTCGGTAGATTATTAAAGAACTTCATACCCATGTAACTAGGGCCCTTTTCATAGATTGTTAAGTTATGTATTCGGTATTGAAAATTGTCTTTGCACCTTGTGTTGTATGCATGTAAATGCTGCTGTCCACAAAGAAGATCAAAATTCTTCTGAATGAACAGTAAGCATGAATATATATAGAGAGAGGGAAGGCTCAATAATCCTAACTGTTTAAAGATTGGCTTGCATGAGACTCGTGGCCGCGAAAATGTCATAATGCGAACAATTCTTTTTTGAAACTTGAATATTTTTTTCCAGTCAGCTGATGAACCCCATAGCTCAATTCCATATTTCATAATGGAATAAAAATAGGCAAAATAAACCATTAATCTAGTTTCCAAATCAGTTCTATCCCTTAACACAAGCATTTGGAAACAAGCAGAATTCAGTTTATTACCGAGTATTGTTATGTATTTTTTCCAGTTTAAATTTTGGTCAATTGTTAATCCCAAAAATGTATTCTGTATTTTAGATGTAATTTCAGTATTTAAAAATTCAACTGCAAATGTTGTAGGGTCATTACTTTGTGCTGTTTGAAATTTCATCAGATTTGTTTTTTCACAATTTAGTTTTAGTCCATTAGTACGAAACCATACTTCAAGTTCCTCCATAGCATTGATAGTAAGTATTTTAAGCTCATGTACACTTTGAGCCTTAAGCAGGGCAGTGGTGTCATCTGCATATAAAATGAGGTTTGTATTAATGTTGCCATCAAGATCATTTATATAAATTAAGAACAATATTGGGCCCAGGATTGAACCCTGGGGAACACCAACTGAAATCTTTTGCCAATCTGATTGAAATTTTAATGAATCTCTTTCTATTACAACTCGTTGCTTACGGTTACTTAAGTATGAACAAAGCCAAGAAATTGCAGTTTTTGAGAAATTATATTTTTTTAACTTTTCTAATAGAATCTCATGCAATACACAATCAATTAATAATTTCTTCCTAATTTCAATCCTAATTTCTTCTGGAATGCCGTGTCGACAGAAAAAGGCTTTGCATCTCATTATTACTTCTCGTGATGTTAATGACTCTAATTCAGCTATCTCAAAATATCTGGAGTAATAATCTGTCACAGTCAAAAACCAAACGCCTTCAAGTTTGAACAAATCCATCGCAAGTGTTTTCCATGGCCTGTCAGGGAATTGTGTGGGAAGCAATGGTTCATGACTGTTCCTTGAATGTTTAATACAAGTAGGGCATGATTTCACCATACTTTCAATGGCTGAAGAAATTCCTGGCCACCAGACTGACTCTTTTGGACGTAAACGACACTTGGTGATTCCAAAATGACCTTCATGTACTCTTTGAAGTGCCCAAGACTGCAGAGCTGGCGGAATTACAAGTCTTGAACCTCGTAGTATCATCTCATTATCAACACTTAGCTCATCCTTAACTGAGTTATACGGTTTTAGGTCATCTCGTAATGATGTCTTAGAAGGCCAACCTTGGATGATTATTTTTTTCAGTTCACGTAAAGTCCGATCTTTATTTTGTTCCTCCAATACTTTAGCAACTATGCAGTCGTTTATATCAATGGACGACAAAACCATTTGAACAAACGCTTGAGTTTCTTCTTCTAACTCACGGTCATCAGTACCTGAAAATGGGAGAGGTGCTCTTGAAAGAGCATCAGGAACTAGAAGCTGCTTTCCAGGAATATAAGTAATTGAAAAATCATATCTCATGAGACGCAATCGAATTCTTTGAATTCTTGGAGACAATTCATCAAGATGTTTGGATTTCAAAATTTGAAGTAGTGGTTTGTGATCTGTTTGTATTGTTATTCTCTTGCCAATAATAAATTCTTGAAACTTTTCACATGCCCAAGCAACAGCTGTAGCCTCCCTCTCGATGTTTGCGTAGTTTTTTTCAGAAGGAAGAAGGCTTCGGGATGCAAATGATACTGGTCGTATAGAACCATCATCTTGAACTTGAGAAAGAGTTGATCCTAGTCCTTGAAGCGAGGCATCACATGAGATAATTGTTTCCCGATTTACATCGTAAATGGCTAGGCAAGGAGAGTTAGTCAAAATGAGTTTTATTTCATCAAAGGCCTTCGCCTGCTCTGGACCCCATATCCATGGAACGTTAGCTTGAAGTAGTGAATTCATTGGGGCCAAAATCTTAGCTTTGTCAGGAATAAACTTACCAAGAAAGTTTACCATCCCATTAAACCTTTGAAGTTCTTTTACGTTTTTTGGGCAGTCCATTTTGAGAATGGCGGAAACCTTTTCCTTATCAACAGAAATTCCATCGGATGAGAGGAAATGCCCGAGGAATTTAATACTTGACTTCCCAAACTCAGTTTTGTCTTTGTTAAGTGTCATTCCTACATTTTGAAGCTTTTCAAGTACTTGCCGAACAACTGTATCATGTTCTTCTTTCGTTTTGCCCCAAATCAGAATATCGTCCATATGGACTGCGACATTTGACTGGTTGTCTAAGATTTTGTTCATGCATTTCTGAAAATGTTCAGGTGCTGATGTGATTCCAAATGGAAGTTTGAGAAATTTAAAACGTCCAAAAGGGGTAAGGAAAGTAGTTAGATCCTGGGAATTTACATTTAAGGGGACTTGCCAAAAACCACTGTTTGCATCAAGTTTTGAAAACCATTTTGCTCCTGAGATTGAGCTGAGAGACGTTTCAATTTTGGGAATCGGATGATAAGACCGCTGGATGGATTCATTCAACTTTGTTAAGTCAACACATATGCGGACATCTCCATTAGATTTAGGCACTACTACCATTGCTGAGCACCATTCAGTAGCATGCTCAACTGGTGTGATTACATTATTTTGTACCATACTTTCTAGTTCTTTTTTCACTTGACACATTAGGGGTAAAGGTACTGTCCTAGGAGTGGTTATTGCGTATGGCTTTGCGCCATCCTTAAGTGCTATTGTGTAGGGATCAGGAATGACGCCCAGACCACTAAACATTTCATGGTATTCAGTAAAAAAGTCACTGTCTACCTCTGCAACTGAATTAACAAAAGTTAAAATTTTCAAGTCCTGTATTGCTGGACGACCAAGCAAGGGTGTTATGAGTCCCTTCACTACGTATACCATGTGATTTATTTTAACATCTCTGTATTGGATATTAGCTCTAACACAACCTACAGTTTCTAATTTTGTTCTACCAGCCCCAAACAACTCAACTAGAGTCGGCTGGATCCTACTTGGATCAACTATGCCAGGGGGAATTACTGTTACATCTGCCCCTGAATCAATTTTAAATGTTTGTGGTTTTCCCTCAAATACTAACTCTAGTTTCCAGGGCTTACATTTTGACCCATCCCCAAGTGTACCTATGAATACTTTATTATTTGAAGGTCCAAGTTCACTTACTTCATTTTCGTCAGTTACTTCCTGTGCTTCTTTAGATCTGCAGACTTTCGAAAAGTGACCAATCTTCTTGCATAACTTACATGTTGCCCTTTTTGCTGGACACGTGCTTCTTGGATGGGACGGTTTATAACCACACCAGATACATTGCGCTGGGTATTCTTGTTTCTTTTGACGAAACCTATATCCTTGATTTTGGTTTGAACTCGATGATGTAGTTGCTTCAATTTGAACTCTTTTCTCATCACATAAATCTGCCTTCTCTTTCTTTACGTTATCTGCATGTCTTATTACTGTAATGGCCTTGTCTAAATTCATCTCGGGATCTAGCAACAAGTGATCACTAAGTTTCTCATCATTTAAACCCAGTATTAGTACCATCAACACCATTTCATCATTAAGTGAACCCCAGTCACAGGTTCTAGCCAAGGAATGGAGACTAACTATAAACTCTTCAACTGTTTCATTAATTTTTTGTTGTCTCTTCAAAAACTTTGCTCTTTTAAAAATTAAGTTCCTCCGTGGAATAAAATGTTTGTCAAATAAATCTAAGACTTCTTCAAATGTTAGCGTTGATTCGGTTGCTAAATTAAAAGATGCAAAAATCTCATCAGCTTTCTCACCTAATGTGTATATAAGAGTGTTGATTTGTTTGTTCTCAGACTCTTCAGATAGCCCAGATGCTGACCGATATCTTTGAAATCGTGTTTTCCATCTTGGCCAATCTGCTGGTACAAAGGAGAAACTAGCTGGAGGCTGAATAACTGAATGAGTGTTTGATACAATGATTGACTTCTTAGTTGAATTGTTGTATTTATTTTCTCTGCTTCTTTCATTTTCATTATCTTCATAGTCAGATTGTTTCCTTCTTGGATTTTTCTTCTGAGGCATAGCTCTAAACCGCTGCCACCATGTACTATTTTACTAAGAATTAAGTGAATGCACTGTTTTATGTCATAACTCAAACTCAACTAACTTTATTTACCTTTTTACAAACATAGAATAACAAATAAACATATGATAATAATTAATAGAAATTAACAGGTGTTATGAAATAAACTGTTCTCACAACAGTTTTGATTACCAGGATAGAACTGCGGAATGGATGATCCAGCAGACTTATTACATCGGCTCGTTTTAGAAGACACACCTCCGGTAGACACCTTGACCGATTGTTTTCGCAGCCTTAGAAACAACTGCGCTGTAAATTCTGAGGTACGTACAGTAGAACTCCAATTATCCGAACTCCAATTAATCGAATCTCCAATTATCCGAATCGCTTATTTCAACAATTTTAAAAACGTAAAGCTACAGTAATAAGTTTTACAAAATATCAAAGAGTTGTTATTAAACACATTTAGCCAATTTTGGACTTTGATGGAACACTATTGAATTAATAACATGTATAGAACACTTGTACTATGAGCATTGTAAACTGTAAAAATGTTCTGATTTAAATTATTATTAGCCTAATTAAAAGTTCACTTAGTACCGAAAATGAGGATTTTTCTTTAAAATCCCCGGAATTCCAGTAAAACTCTGATTATCCGAATTTTTGATTGTCCGAATGGGGTCTGGTCCCTATTGATTCGGATAATCGGAGTTCTACTGTAATATGTTTTTGAAGCCTTAGAAAATTCTGTGCTGGTAATTCTGAGGTAGGCCTAGGCCTTGAACGTAAAAGTAAATGACTTCTAGGCTTATATATTTACTGTTTCATTTTACAACTATTTAGATTTTTGGCATTCTTTTCAACAAGAATGTTACCTTTGGTAAAAATACCCACACATTAAGTTAAGTATCCTTGGTTGCTGTAGTAGTTTCAGTTTATGGATTGGGACGGACTATCTTCTGGCTTTCAAGGAGTCATCATCAATCATCTTCCTTTGAAGGTTGTTAATAAAGTTCAATTAATACAAATGCTTGAATAACTTAACACATCACATAGGAATGGAATGATTACACTGAAGATGGTTCATCCATGAACCAAAACTATAGTTCGGCCGCTTAGAAAGCGACCTCCTCCAGCATTGGTTTAGCATTAGCGCGCAGGTCGTTTTCTAAGCGGCCGAACTATAGTCCTTGTTTCCACTTCAGCAACCAAGGATTATGTATACTTATGCAGGCATAAAACAATAATTTGGTGGTTACACAACTCTTTTGAACTTTAACATAGTGTTAAATAAAGGCTTGAACATTATTAATTTATCATTTAGGCCTACAGGTAGGCCTACTTACCTACCAACAAAGGAAATTGACGTTTCGCGTAAGCTTTATAAGGCTCAAAAAACACATAAAAAACCTGCAACATACATAAAGGGATTTTTAACTAAAAGCCGTTTTTTGCGTATTAAGTTAGCTCCCTAGTGTGCAAAACTAGACGGCTCGCCGCTTACTTAGCATCATTGGTGAACAGAATGGCGCTTCACTGTGCATTAAGACAAATTAAAAGTTTTTGAATCCCCAGCCATATGTGAGATAAGTCAGTGATACGTTTTATTACCCCAAGAAATGTATTCGATGCCGACATTCATCGCCAGATGACTGAAGGTTTGGCCCTAATGCAATGAGTTGGGTAAAGTCCAGGAATGGATTAGGGAGTGTGAAAGTGTGGGTTAGGGAGTGTGGGGGGGGCTGTGAAATGAAAACCTTTCTCCTTTGTGGTGTTCTGTGAGAAGTCTAGGAACTAACAAAAAATATATTTTCTTCCGATCAAACATTTCACGGCCTAACCCATTTCTGCAATTTACCCCTGCTGATTGCATTAGAAATTAGAACCATAAGCTTCTGTCGTCCAGCGAAGAACATCAGCAGCTGATGTATTTCTTGTAGTTAAAATATTTCACTGATCTTATCTTGCTTGTGGCAGTAGATTCAATTACTTAAAAAATGCTCTCTTAGACACACAGCAAAGTGTACATGTTAGCTACAGAGCTGCAGATGGCAGCCTTTCTGTTCACAAATGATGCCAGTAAGTGACAAGGAGTCTCGATGCTATGCATGTGTGAGCTAAGAAGCTATAGGCAACGCACAAAAAAATAAAGGCGTTTACTTAATAAACGACCCTTAAAGAAAGCAAAAAAACTGTATTGGTTAGCAGGCAAAAGACAGTGAGACGGGCAACAGACTGCTAAAAAATAATGAATTACCTTGTTTCAGATTGTTATAAAGGAATACGAAGAGTGCTGTAATGGATAATTATTTACCAGAAGATCTTTCACAGGAATTAGATATATTGCTCTAGGCATATTCCTTAAGTTTTTTACAGTACCCTATTTCGTAATAATAATATCAGCGTTGAGTGTGAAAATATACATATTGACATTCCTCAGGTACAAAGCTCTCTGGCGGAGTTATCCGTTCTGAATGACGCCAATCTTGCAATCAACAAAAGTTTGGATAAGAGGGGAGACGATTGGACGTTATGTTTGAGGATCAGTGCTCAGTTCTTGGGGAATCTCATTGTAAACAACCCCAAAACACAGCGGATTGTGTGGACCAAATGCTGCTCTCAGTTAAAGTGAGTATATGTTAACATTGACTTTAGATACTACAAGTGTCGAGTTTTCATCTTAATGTTTTATCTGAATGATATCACATTTGGCTACGTATGGTTTAAGCATTGACTTTGAATAGAGAAAGTAGACTTCTCCTGCTATTATTGTTAAAACTGTAGTCTTTTTTATGCGTGTTTTGTGTACTATTTTTGCTGTTTGTTTATGAATGCAAGTAGAAAGGAATCGCTAGGGGCTCAAAAGCGCATCCTAGTTTAGTTCAAAATTCCTCCGTTAACAGCGTTGTAGTAGAGAGCACAGCGCGTAATTTTTACTTCACTATTAGGCCTAGTTAATTATAAAATTCAGAAAAATTATAAAATTAATTTTAAAATTTTTCAATTATTAAATTAAACTGTCATAACCTAACCAAACTAACTGAACGTGCTGATAATGAAAAAATCGAATGAAGGTTTACTAATCTAAAAAATAGTTTTATTCATAAAATAAAATTATAAATGCCTAAAATTAAGTTTTATAATTTTTTAATTATAAAATTAAACTGTCATAACCTAACCAAACCAACCAAACTTGCTGATATTAAAAAAAATGTTGACAAAAAGTTAAGTGCTGCCAGCGGGATTCGAACCCAGTATCTTTGGATTATCAGCTCGCTACGCTATCCACTACACCACCGAGGCCGATGATTGAATTCCGTATCGTTGCGGTAATGGTGTTCCCTCAAGAGGAGATCTGACAGCTGACAGATTTTTAGGATGCGGTTTTGAGCCCCTAGCGATTCCTGCAAGCAGAAGACAACCTATTGTTTGTAAACACATAATTTCATTTTGTTCAGATAGTTTAAAAAATATTAAGTTAGTTAAATAACAAGAATCAATAGTAGGGTAATCATAAAAAATTCTCTCCTGTTCTATTGATATTCTGTGTGCAAAACATAGGCCTGCTGTGATTCGGATGGCATTTCAATATGATTCCTGTATTCGTTTTTCTCTTTTCTTCATTTTGACTTAGCTTGCGTTCATTTACATATTATGTTAGCGGTTTAAATATATATTCCAAAAATCATATATAATCAAAAAAAAAAAAAAAAAAAAAAAAAAATTTGAATATTTCAGACAAATGGCGATACACGGAGATGAAAAACTGACTAATATCTGCATGATGGTGTTGTACAATATACTGCTTGGGTGTCCTAATCTAACCAAGGATTTTATCTCTGATGAAGAGTTTGTGAGAATAGTCTGCACAAGTGGTGGAGATGGTCTTGAGTTTGCGTAAGTAATTTGTTACATGTTATTTACTTTGCTAATCAGGATTTAAAAGGGGCCACCTAGCTTACCTGAGCATGTTAGAGTCCAGTGGCTAATAATACAAAATAAAAAGTCACAAAACACGAAACTGATTGTGGACAAAACTTCTCCAATCTACCATAGACAAAAGAATTAAATATATACTGACAAAGGAAGGTTCTGGCGATGTGCCACTAGAACGTACTCAGTGTTTGTCGATTCACTGTCGTCAATTCACCGTCTGCAACCCAGTACTACCACCCTCGCAAACGAAATGCCACCAATGTATCAGACCCAAAAATTCTGAAATCCTGTAGTTTTAACGGAAAAGCCCATTTTTTCAAAAACCCCGAAGATTTTTAAAACACAGAAAAATAACAGAACAAATTCCTACTCCTTGTACTCCGGGAATTCTCCAGAAGTTGGCAACCCTGGCTCCAACTACCAACTTCTCATAGCAACACTCGCTAGCGCTTGACGCTGCAGCGGTGTGCGCCGAAACTACATGGCACTCCTAGCGGTGGACGCCAGAATTTATGCTAACCGCAGCACTGCTGTCAGTCTTATATTTAGGCCTAATTCTTTTGTCTATGAATCTACTCTGAAGGTTACATATATTAGAACAAAATATCAGTGTTAAGGATTGTGGCTTTTATTAGCTCAAAGCTTGTAACTGTTTATCTATCAGCCCCTCGACTCAACTCTCTCCCGGTAAGCTAGATGAACTCTATCATATTTAAAAATCCCAATCAGAAACTTACTTTCCTTTTAAAAGAAAACTAGTACTTTATTTAATCAAATTAACCAGTAGATTATGTTAGTGGGCTGGTGGATTATCCTATTGAGGTAGACTAAGGTGTTTATTTAGAAATTCCAGTTAAGTTAGTATAATTACTGTCATAAATTGCATCCATTGACAGTTAGTTATTCATGTACAATATGTATCTACAGCAGGTGAACAAGTTTAGCCTTTGGATCATGTTTTTACAAATAAAAAGGTGAAATAACTGCTGCACTGTCAGTGATCTGAGTTTTTGCCAACGATAAGTGTTACAAGTATTTGATAACCCTTTACAACCCAGGGGAAGAGGACTTTTTAACTTGGTAACTTTTTTTTGTTAACTTTTTAGCTTGAAAATGAACTTTTAGTTTCAAAACCTTGGTCGCTGGCTTAAAACTGGATCACCGACAAGGCATTTAAACCTTTTTATTTGCATCTAGAGGTATTTTTATTTGATAATTGTGTGTTTCTAGGCAATATATAATGGAGCATCTTATGACTCAGGATGTAGACTGGGCCAAAGTTTACACTTCTCAAGTTCCAGTTCAGGGAAGGTGAATATTTAAATTAATTATTTCAGTTTAAAGATAGTTTATGAAATAAACATGCAATCCCGAATTAAAACAAGTTATTAATCTTAATGAATTTGATTCTGTTAAATAAAGTGTTTAAAAGGAGTGTAAATAAACCCTTCCCGCAGGAGCGAGGGATAATCTAATCTGCTTCTTTTTTTAGTTGAAAAACAGGTAATGGATAGGCTATATTCGCTTAATGGTTATAGCCATTGCAAACAAGAAGCAGGAATTTCCGTCTTTTTGTAGACGGGTCTGTTACCAGATAGTTTCTGAATCGATGGCACAACATTTCTGCAGCCTACAGAAGTGCTGTGACCTTGTATGTGGCATATCACACTTCCCATGCTAATTTTGATAAGCATATGATTTTTTTACGTTAACATTTTTAAAGGATAAAATGTTGTTATTTTCCCATGTCGGATTTATCATGTAGCCTAATGTTCTTTTTAAAATAAAATCTTAAGTACCGGTAGTCATTAAATAAATTATCACTTTTTTAAATTCTTGATTTATAACCTGATGTTATAACCCATTACACTTGTCTTGGAATTCACTAACAAGTAGTGTATGTCTGCACTATTTTTTAGTAAAACATTGATTCTACGTATTACGTTCTAAGTCATGTTATGTTTTATGTTTATCTAGAGTTGATATGTGTAAATAAGAGCCAGAAATTAAAATGAAATTTGTTTTAATTTTACACATTTTTGACTAATGTTATGTGACCATAGCCTCTTTAATATTGAATGAAGGACATTTTGATGTGCACATATCATTCTGTAAAGGGGTTTTGCCTTATTTATTTATGGAGTTATTCTCTTCACTTCAAATGCTGAAAAAATACCTTACCTGAAATTTTGGCAACCCAAACTCCCCCCCCCCTCCCCTTAATTTGATGATTCAACTGTATCATAACCTCTGCTTGGTTGTGGTTTCCTGCAGGATGTTTTTGATGGAGGTGTTTGAGAGCAAGATCAAACAGTCAGCAGACGACGTACCGGTGTCTCTAGTGACCCACCTGGCCTTACAGTTCTGTCAACTGTCGGACTGTATTCTGCAGACGACGGCAGACAAGGTGGCGACACTGGAACCTGTTGAAGTGGCCACACTGTTGCAGATGTTGGCGACCTGCTCGGCTCAACCACCCCACCTACAGGCTCTTCAGGAACTACGTAGCTTCTTCATCAACTGTGCTTGTGGGTAAAGATAGAGATTCGTTAAAATTTGACAGCCATCCAAATCGCTATTTACAAGTGAGGTTAACCCTTCAAAGTATTACCTTTCGGCCACCATTTTTTTGTGTGCACACTGATCGCTATCCCCTCACTAATGGGCACCCCCCCCCCCCTACTTGAACTCGTCCAGGGAACATTTTTTTATATCAATTTGATACAGTGCCACATACTCTGTTAAAAATATGTAGGCATCACTTTGATACAGTGTGACCTATATTTTACACAATGCTTGATTATCCACTCTCTATTATCATTCACAAGACAAAAAATCTTCCTTAATATTTTATTTTAAAAAACAATTAGTTTTCTCTCTTCTTTTTGATTTAATATCCACGTTTCGGCTCCATTTAGTAAGACTGGTCGGATAATTGTACGGTAGACCTTAATTTTGGTTTGACGTTATTGAATTCTTGAGGTTAGGATTTTGTTACAGGCATGCCTACTTTTATAATTTATGACTAACACTACTGCTCTCATAATCTTGTACTACTAACTATTCATGATTGTATTGTTTTTGTTGCAGTTCTACTAAAGAGTATCCACTTAGCGGGGAAGGAACCAAATAGTTGTTTCTCAGCTGTTTGTAAACTCGCAGCTGCAGACGACGAAATGCAGAAACACCCAGCGTTTGGATTCAAAGGCAACCTGGTCAGAATCCTTGGGAATCTTTGTTGGAAGCACAAATATAACCAGGATCAGGTGAGTTTACCTTTCCTCCAGAGAAGAATTTTACATTGATAGATTTTAAAAGTAAACAAGTTTGATAGAAAAATCGTAACTGGCAAAAAAATCTGAAGTCGTTTTAATGTTACAAAACAACAGTAAAAATATTGGAACCAGTTAAGTAATAAAAAAAACTTGTTCCAGTTATTGTAGCCTACTTTAATTGTTCCAATAATACTTTGACTTTAATTTTTACCTTTATGGTACCAAAAGTTATTATGTTAGTATCACACAAGTTTAGACAGATATATCCAAAAATCATCTTCAATAAAAGAATCAACGTACCTACCGTACTTAATGCAACAATGGTTTGCCCTGCAACATCCCTTTTCCAGCCATCCATCTTAACATATATATCAATTCAAATGAATAGTGTTTTACCCTCGATGGACGGGGGTATTGAAGGGGGTGACTTGATAAAATATGATCCCAGGTCGAAAAGAATAATTTTAGGCCCTAGTTATGAAATATACTATTAAAAATAATAACCAACCCAATCTATGCTTTTCTCGTTCTTTTTTATCTTATTATCTTATAAAGTCATGAGGCTTTTCCTCCTCTACCTCACCTATAGTGAAATGTGAATTCTAAAACTACATCTATTGGTAAAGTTTTACTTCATTTTTTACTAGGTATTGTAGTAGATAACAATTACATAAATGGCCATTTTAGGAAAGTCCATTTTTAAGAGAACAATGTGCTCTATGTTAAGTCTACTAAACACAGACAAAACCATCTTGTGAGCCATTCATTAGCTCGTCGATAGTTGTGTACTCAAAAACTTGGGTTATGTTTATGTTATGCAATTGATGACGTTTCGGAAAACCTCAGCTGTTGAGCTGTTGTTTAAAAGCGAGGGAGAAAAAAGATTGCTTCCCCTAAAACCGCCTAAATTTTTTGAAAGGAGTATAACAGTTTAAACACATGTTATAAATAAAATTAAAACTAGTGGCTTGTAGGGACATAAGTCCCTAAAAAGCTCAAATGTAAAACAACTTTTTGCAATACCGGGATTTAAACAAACTCAGAATAACATTATCTATGTGTCAGAATAGGCATCCCTACACCATATCTTTTGTGTAAAAACCAGTTTGTTGTTCTTCTTCGTTTGCTTTTGTTGATGTCATTTTCAATAAATAATTTGAATCACTCCAGTGGTTTAACATGAAAAGGCAGCAAACATATCATTGTTTGTGAATAAATACTGGTTTACTAAGGTAGCTTTGGTCTTGTGGTTAATAAGGATAAAAAAAGCTTCCCTGTTTGGAATTTTAAAAATTCATTGGAGGTTCGCCTTCAGATGAATTGAAGACGCCTGCAATTTCATCTGCAGTAGGCTTATTATACCTACGACGATCCATATTTATCCTGTCTACAAACCTAAGTTCTAATTCACTGTCACCTTATACAACCATTTCTTCCGAAGCTCTTTTGTAAATTTGTGCAAATGGATTTTCTAATAGAATTTCAGCTAGTTTTGACAATATTTCAGGTTTTAAGTCACTATTTTCTCGACGCCTTTGACAAATTTCTGTTGCTGTTGATGTGTCAATAATGTACAATTGGCCATACACGGGGTCTTCATCATGTTGAGGCAGCAAATCTGAGATTGAACGATAAATCTGTCCTTGAATTTTGAAACAGTATGGTCCTTTTCCTGGAATATCTTTATTACTGGCTGAAAAATAAGCAAAAGCCATCGCACTGTTGCATTGTCGAATGAATTTATACAGTTGTGGGCTCTCTTCAAACAAACTTTTAAGTTCTACATTAGTTTTTGACTGAGGAAGGTTAATAAGTCCGTTATGGCAACATATCATAAAATGATTATTCGTTAGTTCTTCTCTAAAATGAAGGGCCCTACATTGAATGCACTCTTGGTCCAATAATCCTGCATCATGGATCTTTACATTTCTCTCGTCTACCATGGGTCTCCTAAAAAGGGGTTGTAACATATCTTGATTAAGATCGTCATTATCTACTCTTGCTCTCCTACGCGCACTGTCATTCCTATGAACAGTTCCCCGCCTTTGTGGTATTGCCCTGGCGTTCATATTAATTACAGTACTTATAATGAAAGAATATATATCCAGCAGCCTACATACCAAAACATCTTGAATCCCTGGTGATTTTATAAAAGTATGATCGAATATGATTACTCTACGATGTATATTCACTGCACTAAAAAAATTTACTTACGAAGGAATGCAAATACACCGTTTTAGAACCAATAACATTTATAGGTTATTTTAGTTGTATATATTTACACAACCTTAACCTTAAAATGTGTAGAAATATAAAGAAAACAACATCATTTAAAATAAACTTGAACATATGATTTAAAAATAAAAACAAAACAGAAGTTAGATTTAATTTCGACTCTTTGATTATTTATACAGAATATTTATTCTATGTCGTTTATTCCTTTAACACGACAATAACGTAAAAGCATGAAAAAATTAAACTTGAGTATATGATATAAACAAAGAATTTTCCGACTAATCTTCAATATTTCAGTTTTATTATAGTGTACATTTCATAGTTGACTGGCTAAAAGTAAACCAAATGCGTGTATTGATCACTGTTTTCAAATCTGTGGCACAGCTGTTTTAATTTCAAAAGATGTAAAAAAATTAAACCCCATGTTGTTTTAATGGGAAAAGTTTTATTCTGTTGCGAATTTATGGTAAAAAAATAAGAAAAATGAATAGTTTTCCCTCAAAATTCACGTCAAGACCTTTAAAATAAGACCCCTCCCATCCTTCTACGGCCATCCAGTCACTCACAATTTCTTTACAAAAATTTGACTTACGGAATTATATATATAGATAAAAACATATTGTGTTAACAGTTGTGAAAAATTTTTTGTACTTGATAATAAATGGCTACAATGATCTGTGAACTAAGAAAAACAAGGTGTTGTACTAAATCAAACTTATCATCATAAAGAAGTCTGGCATTATTTTACTTATGATTATTCCTGATGATTCTTATTCTTATAGATGAGAGAATTGGAAATCATCCCTGTTCTACTAGACTGCTGCAACATTGATGCTAGAAATCCATGTATCCTTCTAAATTAGTTCTTAATTGTGTAAACTTTAAATGTATGTGTCTTATTTTTAGGGATGGACGCAATTGAATTTTTAGTTCGGGACGGGATTTTTATTTCCTTCTCGATTTTCGGGACGGGACGGGACGGGATTTTTTTCTGTGCATAAAAAGAAAGTCTTGAGTATTGCAGTTACCAAAAAAGGCATACAAAATCAATCTTTACCGTTTGTGGCACTGATCTATAAAAACCAAAAAATGGGTAACAATTTTTCAGGTACCTATAGAAACTTGTGACTCGCGGTCTAAAGGACTCGCGGTCACTGTGCGATCGTCAAAATGACGGCAGTAACGGGGTGATCGTCGGTATGACTCGCGGTCACAGCGCGATCGTCGGTATGACTCCGCGGTCACGGCGTGATTGTCGGTATGACTCCGCGGTCACGGCGTGATCGTCGGTATGACTTCGCGGTCACGGCGTGATCGTCGGTATGACTCCGTGGTCACGGCGTGATCGTCGGTATGGCTCCGCGGTCACGGCGTGATCGTCGGTATGGCTCCGCGGTCACGGCGCGATCGTCGGTATGACTCCGCGGTCACGGCGCGATCGTCGGTATGACTCCGCAGTCACGGCGTGATTGTCGGTATGACTCCGTGGTCACGGCGTGATCGTCGGTGTGACTCCGAGGTCACGGCGTGATCGTCGGTATGACTCCGTGGTCACGGCGTGATCGTCGGTATGACTCCGCGGTCACGGTGTGATCGTCGGTATGGCTCCGCGGTCACGGCGCGATCGTCGGTATGACTCCGCAGTCACGGCGTGATTGTCGGTATGACTCCGTGGTCACGGCGTGATCGTCGGTATGACTCCGAGGTCACGGCGCGATCGCCGGTATGTCTCCGCGGTCACGGCGTGATCGTCGGTATGACTCTGTGGTCACGGCACGATCGTCGTTATGACTCCGTGGTCACGGCGCAATCGTCGAAACGACTTCGTCTCCTGCGTTCGCGGACCTATCGCTCGCAATAGCGGCGTCATCGGCACTCGCGAAGCGGCAAAATCGCCGGCGATTGGACCAAATCCCTTCCCGAAAAATTCCCGAATCAAATGTAATCCCGTCCTGATAATCGGGAATATTTTTTCCTTGAAAAATTACCGAAATTTCGGGACCCGTCCATCCCTACTTATTTTTAACAAGTTTTGCTTGGATTCTATTTTAGACGAAGGGAAATCAGTAGAAAGAATTGTTGAGTTTTCAATAATGTAGTTGACAAAATGGTAAATTTGCAATATATCATTATCTTTCATATACGTTCATATCGTTCATTCACATAGATCTAGGTGTATATTTGAAGTAATGGTCTGTGGTGCACTGAAAAATTACCTACTTTGGTTCGGTACAGCATTTTCCTCTGTACAAATTCAGCTTACAATAATTGATTACTTTTAATTAAACATGGCATAAAGTCGTTTTGCTCAAATTGAACAGTAAAACTAATGAGTTCAGTGAGATAGCTCAATGAATTTATGTTGTTGCCAAGCATTGTGAGCAGACGACGTGCAGAACGATGATGTTGTTTCATTATATATTTCCTTATTCTTTTTGGCCTATTGTGAGTTTAGTTTGTATGTGAGTTAAAGCATTATCAAACATAAAAAAACGCATAAATACGATAAAAGACAGAGACACACATCTCTCTTGTCGTATTGGTGATTTGCAGGTAAGCAATAGCTACACAAAACACAGTAAGCCTAGCAGCTGACGGAGGGAACTACTGCACTACGGTTCACTTAACATTCCTCAGGAAGAAGGGTCTCAATCATTATAATTCGCATTGTGCAGAGTAATGGAGAATTATGTGGAGGGGATGTAACTTTTATTCGTCTACAATACTTTTAATAACGTGCTATATATAGTGTCCGGCCAGGTACCAGATAGTAACCAGATATCCATTACACCTCTTTCCTGTTATAGGTTACGTTCTACAAGTTTAACTTTAAGAAGTCTTATTACCTTATTACCTTATTACCTCCTCCTTGGCTTGATACCAGCATAAGCTGGATAGGCTGCGTCAATATTACAATTTACAGAAAAAATAAACTATTTACAGTATATACAGACTTCCATTTAGTCGGACTTTCGTATGGTCATTAGACCAAAAGAACTTGAAAAACTTTATGGCGGTAGATTTAGAGTCCTGTGAGGTCGTCCTCAAAGAATTCCTTGAGAGAGTAATACGGCCTAGCTTTTAGCCAACACTTTAACCTTGCTTGAAACTGATTGTGGTTTAAATCCCTCACCGCAACCGGCAACTTATTGGTCAGTCTGAGGGCCATGACAGGGAAAGCGTCTTTTGTCCTGCTGAGCCTACAATAGGGTACGTCAATGTGATTTTTGCGTCTGGTGTTATGCGCATGCACCTGCTGTCTGGTGGTAAAGGTATTTACATTGGAGTGTACGTAGCTGACACATTGAAGGATGTAGTTACTGTGTATAGTGAGTATGCCCAATTCAGCGAATATAGGCTTGCAGTGCTTCTGTCGCCCGCTGCCAGTCATAATTCTCAGAGCTTTCTTCTGCTGCTTTAGGATTCTGGAGACATTAGCTGCATGACCCCATAGCTGGAGACCGTAAGTAACGTGGCTGTGGAATAAAGCATGGTAGACCACAACTAGGTAAGCTTTATCAACTAGTCTCGTTAACTTCCTGAGAAGATGTGTTACTCTCGACAACCTCTTAGCCACGTTATCCACATGGTCTTTCCAACTCAGCTTTGGGTCAATCGTAAAGCCTAGCAGATTTACCTTGACAACGTCCTGAGCCAAGTTTGAATTAAGTGAGCACAGGATTTTTTGTGTCTTGTCTTGGTTTAGTTTTAATTTGTTTGTCTCAAACCAGTCCTTTGCTGCCCTAAACATTACTTCAGCTCTTTCTGAGGCAGTTCCTGGATTGTTACCAACAGAAATTAGGGTAGTGTCATCAGCAAACCTGAGTGCATTGCCACTTAGCTCAAGATCGTTTATGGCTATCAGAAAGAGGACAGGGCCCACAACCGATCCCTGAGGCACCCCGTGAGGAACATTGAGAGCTCGGGACTTAGCTCCAGCTATCGAGACGACCTGCTGTCGGTTCTCCAAATATGTCACAAAGGTGTCGTAAACTGCACCGCGCACCCCATATTTATTTAATTTGGCAAGCAGAATGTCATGTGAGACGCAATCGAATGCCTTGCTCAAGTCACATAATGTCAAGGCAACAGTGTTGGTATCCTCAAAGGCTTGTTGAATGCGACGTATGAGCTCAGAGACGGCAGTGACAGTTGATCTGTCTTTACGGAAGCCGTGTTGAAGATTGGACATCAGGTTATTGCGCTCAAGATAAGAGACTAGCTGGAGTTTGATGGATGTTTCAAAGACCTTAGCGAAGGTTGGTATAATAGATATGGGTCTATAGCTCTGTACACTTGCTGGATCTCCTTTTTTGTATATGGGGACAGTTCTAGACACCCTTAGAATTCTAGGAAATATTCCGGCACTCAGGCAAGAGTTCAGGACCTGGCAAAGAGGGATGGCAACAATATTAACAGTATGTTTTAGGATGACAGTAGTCATTCCATATATGTCAGGGCTGTGAGAGGTCTTAAAATGGCCTACCATGGTGACAAGGCTCTCTGGTGTAAGAGGTTGCCAGGATGAAAGGTTGGCATCAGGAGACTGTATGCCTTTGACTACTTCACTATTATCTACAGGAGCGGAGCCTACAATGCCTGCTACAGTACTGATGAGATGGGTGTTAAAATCATCGGGGCTAGCAGAACATTTAGAGGCAGGTGACGGCCCTTGACCGGTATTACGGTTGTTGTTGACCAAGTTCCAAACCGCCTTACAAGGATTTAGCGAGCTTTCAATGAGCCTCACATTAGAAGCTTTCTTTGCCTGGTCTATTTTAATTCTATACAACCTTTTGGCTCTGGTGTAAAGATTAAAGAAATGCTCCCTATTGGCGGGGGTCTCCGCTGTCATGTACCTATCCCTGAATGCTAGAACAAACATTTGTATCTGCTTCAGCTCTGCAGTAAACCAAGATTTGTCCCTAGGCCGGAGTGGGGTTTTTTTGGTTTGAGGGTTTACTTTTTTGCTGACCTTTAAGGGGAAAAAAGTATTAAAAACTGAATTGTATGCATCAAAAAATGCCTCAAAAGCCGATTCGGCCTGCTTGCCAAATAAGACATCATCCCAGGGGACCTGTGAAAGAGCATGTTTAAAACTAGGAATAAGATCTTCATCTAATAACCTATAATGTCTAGTATAGAGATTTAACCATGCAGGAACTGTTAAAGAAGGACTCACCATACTGGAGTTGACTTTCATGAGAACCGCTTGATGGTCCGCCACATACGGTTCGGTTGTCCAAACCTGATATTCCCATATGTTAAGATCTGTGGCCACTGTATCCAGGCAGCGAGGTCCACGCGTAGGCAGAAGACTAGTGATGAACAGTCCATGAGAGCGTAGAAGATCTACGAAGTCATTGGCCATTACATCGTTGGCATTGAGGGTTATGTTGAAGTCTCCGCCCAAAATAATGTTTTTCTTGAAACCAGCAAGATAGCCTAGACACTGGTCGAGCAGATCAAAGAACTTCAGAACCTGGCCATCAGGCGAGCGATATATGCTGAGGACGATGAGGGATTTGTCCGTCAGTTCTATACCAGCTATCTCAATGTCGAGTTCACTGCAATACTGCACAAGATTAATAGGCCTAGACCTAGTGAGTAAGTCCTGTTTCACATATATAGAGACACCACCATTCTTGTGCAGGTCACGACAATAACTTGCTACTAGTTGCAATGAGTTCAGTTTGCTGAAAGCGTGTATCTCACCGTTTCCTAGCCAATGTTCACAGGCACAGAAAACGTCTAATTGATTTTCTTCGCAAAAAAGTGAGGTGACATTTAATTTAGTACGCAAACACTGAATGTTAAGATAGCCAAATACCATATGATTACTAGTTTTAGGTACAGGAGCCACATCCCTGGCCAAGTCGTGCTTCCTAGGCCTAGGCACATTTGAGGTTAGAGGATTTTGTATAGGCCTATTGTCTGTAAAAGCTAAGGAATCCGAGATGGGCACTGGGACAGCAACATGTCCTACGTCACTGCACTTTTCCTTGGTTCCCGGAATAAAAAACGCTTCAATGTAATGTTCTTGGGCCACAATTTGCCATCCAAAACGTTGTCCTTGTGGATAAAGTCACAACCTATCTTGAAGCTATCATTAGAGCCTTTTGTTTCTAACTTGTCAATCTGGAATTCCACTCCCGGGAAGACTTTAGCCACGTAGCCTTGAACATCGGCCACCTCGGTACCTTTTTTGACTTTCCCCAAGTGTAACCAGGCTTTCTTTGCCCCTTTTAGGGTTTCATCATCAGAAGTCCCCACAAGAACTTGTTTTGCGGTTGTAGATCTAGGCCTAGTCACGGTTCTTCTCGTCACCGACCTTGCCTCTTGTCTGTCTTGGTTCGTAGCAATAACTTTGGCACTAATGTTTGAGGTAGCTACTGCCACATAACTCAGCTTATGGTCCACATGAGATGCGCTAACACGGTTTTTACTTGTCTCATCACTCGTCAGGTTGGTCTTGTTCTTCCTATGTTTGTTACCAACAGTAGTCCAGACAACATCAGATTTGTCTCTTGACAACATGCAGTTCTTCTTGTTCTTGTCAGATGCTTCTTCTGTTTGCGCAATGTCGTCTGCTGCTGATATTTTTTTTGCCTTGTCCATTTCAGTGACATTACTGACATTTGACTTCGTCATATCAATCGCCATGGTCTTAGGATTTATACCCGTATCAGAGTGGTCAGATTCTCCTTCTGGAGCGGATTCAAAAGAGTCCGCTGTCCCAGTGGTCAGATTGCAGTCGCCGTGGTGGACGTTGTCGTCTGCTTGAAATATGTTTTGATTTTGAACTTCCGGCATTTTTGTCAAAATAATTGAGGTTAGGCGAGATTCTAGTTTAATGTTATTCTGATTCAATGATTCCATTTTTGAAATTAATTGGTTATGGTCTTGATTAAGATCCTTTACTAGTTTTAGTAGTGTACCGACTGTTTCATGGAGAGTTGTACAATTTTCATTGCTACATACATACGTTCTCATGGTTGCCATGCGACATAGGCACTTTTCACAAGTCCACTGAATAAATTCATGTAGCCTGTTTATGTCACTAAAAACACTTTTTGGAACTTTCGCACATTTTATATGGAACCACCTCCTGCAGAAACCATCACAGAATAATCCGTCTTGGTCTTCTTTCACTGTTTTATTACACACAGCACAGTCAGAGTTCTCATCGTCTACCGCCATGTTAACCGGAAACCATACGTACATGCAAATACCTTTAATCTATTGGATTGTAGTACGGTATATATTTCCATATTATTAGTGTGACAAAGGTATAAAAATACGGATCATCACTGGCTAGAAGAGTTGTATTTTCCTCAGTGTTTTCTCAGTCATCATCCAATGGGTGGTTCTGGCTGTGAGGAACGTTTGTGAGCAAAACGCAGACAACCAGGCGTACATAGGCAGCATGACCAGACAAGGGTTGGTGGAATCAGCTGTCCTTACAGAACTGGGGATGACACTCCACTCTGATGAAGACAACAACCAAATACGCATCGCACCCCTCAAAACTGACAAGCACTGAATTGTGGATTAAGTGGTGATTAATCAACGGTCTGTGCATTTACAATGTTTACAATCTTTCACAGCTTTATATAAGATCATTAATTATATACATTTTCAAAAACAATAATTCTCTTTTTAAACAAACTTCTCACAACTATCCTACAAGATTTGCTTTGAACACTGGGATAGAGTTACCTAAGATCACTAAAAGTATTAATAAAACGTCTCCCCAATACATTGCAACAGTTATTTTTTCTAAATTACCCACTCAGCTAAAAAATCCGGAGCCGTGCAGTCTGTTAAAATATAAAAAACTCGTAAATAAATGGTTAGTGGAACTCGGACGCGGGCATATCAACAGCTTGTTTGTGTCCATGTATTCCTTCTAAAGCCGTCATAGTTAAATACAACGATGAATGACTGTCAGGTTGGGATGTTTGTGTGTGGATGTGCGTGCAAGTGAGTGTGAGCGGTGTGAGTGAGAGGGAGCGAGTGAATGGTTCATAGGACATGCAGGGACAGAGCAGAGACGGCCTAACTAAAGGAACTGTAGGGCCAGCAGCCGCCTGATGTCCTGGTGCAACTGAGCAACTGAGCTGAAGTGTGTTGTGTGTTGTGTGTGTGCTGTTGTCTGTCTGTGTGTGTATGTCTGTGTGTGTGTGTGTGTGTGTGTGTGTGTGGTTTCCGAGTCTCAGTTGATACGTACGCGGTTTGTTTAGTATGTATAGTTTTGTTTTCGCCTTTATTTCCTATTGTGGTTCCTACAGTTTTTAAAATTAATTTGTATTACCGTAGCTCAATGTGCAATCTTACTCCCTTCCAAAGTATGTAAAATAATAATTTTAGTTATTAATTAATTTTTATATTAATATGTAAGTTTGACTACTGGTGAAGCTCATTCCCCACACACAGGCTGTGCCTATGTGGGGAATAATCCATCTGTTTTGTACAACCCTATGTAACTATTTTTGTGTTTTGTGTTTTGATGGAATAAAGTATTTTTCATTTCATTTTTTCATTTCATTTCATTTTCATTTCATTTTTCATTTCATTTCATTTCAATGTAGGAATTCATTAAAAAATAATAAACTAGGGTGAATTGGGGTAATTGGGACCCCGGGGCTATTGGAATCTCGGTGTTTATATTTGATTTTTTATGAGAAAAATATTATATGTAAATTTTTTACAAGATTATATGTTTTTATTCATATCTCTACTATCCAAATCAAATAAAAACTACTTTTTCAATTTTATTTAATTTTTTTTATTTTTGCACTGCAAATATACTTTTTAGATGAGTTACAAGTTCTATTTTTTATTTGTTACAGATGAATTATGGAATGCAGTATAACAGTCAAAACTGAGGAACTGGCCTATTTTTACTAGAGGAATCCAGACATGAGCTTAAAATCAACCTAGGGACTAAAATAAAAATAATTACAGGGGGGTTCCAGTTTACCCTGGCAAATTTTATAGTTGGGGTAAATGGAACCCTGGGGTGAATGTAATTCGTGACCGCCGTCAAACTGCCGAACAAAAAAGTTAACAACTTCCAAACCGTATGCAATAGAGAAAATATATTTGAAAAGTACACAAAATAAGGTATATCATAATAGCCCCACTTATTAATAGCTGTAGTTATATGGCTATACCAAAATTCCAGTCAGGAACCCTGGGGCAAATGTAATTTGCGACCTGCCGTGTACTGCCAAACAAAAAAGTTAATACAGTAACTTCCAAACCGTATGCAATAGAGAAATATATATATATATTTGAAAAGTACACATAATAACGTATATCCCAATAGCCCCACATATTTATAGCTGTGGTTATATGGTTATACCAGACCACGATTCCAATTGCTCCACTTTCCTGGGGTAATTGGAATCCTTTCAGGCATTTTTTATTTAATTATTCTTACTGAATTTTAAAATTATACAGTAGATTAAAACTGCCCATTTATTAACAAAGAAATGTATGTTCACTTTCATATGAGGTATATTTTATTTATCTATGTCTAATGGTTCATATACTACATAGCTCTAAAAGTTTCACTATGCAAATTTCGGGTCCCAATTACCCCACTTCACCCTATAAATGCTAACAATATTGCATCCACATTATACTTTAAAAGAATTCACACACAATAACAAAAGAAAAGAAAATATTGTACAATAAGTCAATATGTTAAAGCGTGTTAGTGCGAAACATTAAAAAAATAACAAAATTCAACAATAAGAACCCACGCATCCACGCTTGAAGAAAACATTCTACAAGTAAATACCTTGCATGACAATAATTAACAATTCTTAACCTACAAACATAACGTGAAAACAAGCTGAGTCAAGGAAATATTGATAAAAACTAACCATACAACAATTCAACAAACTAGTGACATTTTTCTTTTAAAGGATGGACGCGTTAGTCTGAAGAAGTCAACCTGAGGTGAAACGACATTACCACTTCTCAGATAAGGAGGGAAAATGAAAATACTATGGTAGCTGTAGGCCTATGTGTTGTAAAGGAAGAGGTTTTAAAAGCAACTCTTAAGATCTGGTGTCTAGTAATTCCAACATCCACCATGCCAAGAAGTTCTGAATAATCAGTTAGAATTAGACCATAAGACGTTTGATGTACCGGTACCGGTAGCACTCAATGTAAGAATTTTTTTACAATCTGATGATGTTGTACCATAGACTGACCAATAAAAGTAGACTTCTCACTGCATTGCAAATTTTGAAGTTTGTTTTCCGTATCTAGTTCATGTTAGTGAGTTGGTGACACTGGTCGATTGAATTTTGTTTTTATTATTTTAGGGCCAGTTTATTGATTTGTGCTTTACTGTTTGCTAATATAACTAGGGGACGAGTTATCATTCATGATTAAGTTAGATTGTTTTATTTGGGTAAATGAGGTTTCAAATTACTGAAATACCAAGAAACAATTGTGAACAAAACACAACCTCTACAGTCCACTGGACAGAACTAACAATAAAATCGTCGTCAGCTGATCCGTAAGGATGAGAAATCGACTAAGGGAGTGTGTTTTATCTTTGACTATTAATAGAACTAGACATTCCATTCCCATGTTAAATTTGTAGCCAGTTTTTTTTACCAAAATTGTCGTAGTTGATGTGAGCCACTGACAGATTGTGCTGATCTAAATTGCTGATTTCTATCAAATACGCAATCTGTTTTACTAATTCAATGTTTTACTAATGGAATGTTCAATGTTTTCTGTTTTACTAATGGAAGGACTTATTGTGAGCTATAGCAACTGTTATGACCCATCAACTTGACCAGCAACAAAAAATAAGGTAGAAAATAGAGTTTTAGTCACTAGCGCATTCTGTGCCTGGCTCACACTTCTAAGTTCTTTTTTAACGAAAAATTGGCTACAGCTGGTCCATATAGATGGGACGTCTACTTCAGTATCCATTATCCAATAGTAAATTGTTTTATCTATGGTTGTAATGTTGTACCAATCTAGATATATTGATTCATTCCTGAAAGTTGCTACATGAAAGAGAGTAAATATCTTTAACAATCGTATAGCAGGTCTATTACAAATTTTTTTCTACAAGTTAGCAGCTCTTTATTTAAACTTTGCATTTGTCCTTCCACATAGGCCTCCAAGCCTGTGAAACATATCAAGTGAAGCAAGCATGAACTGTACGTACTGATAAATTTTAAAAGGTGGTACCAAAGCTGGAACCTATAGAATTTCTGCCTTGATTTCACAATCTGTCATTACCAATTGCGCCATAGATTCACACAAATTGTGATGAATGCTTGCATAAGAAATAAGATTTGTCATATGCTAATGCATTTGTTTTGAGTACAGAAAATCTGTTGATAAATTAAATTTATGGAAATGATAAATTCTTCTAATTTATTAATTATTTAAAAGATATTAACCACAATACCACAAACAAAGGGTTTAGCTGATGTAGTGACTTAAAAGACTAGCATTAAATCATTGGAATCAATTTTAACCTAAAAAAGGCAATACAAAAGAAGTAAAAACACTTGTTTCAAAGGATTCAAAGCTATTGTTGTATCAAGTGGTCTTACTTGATCTGGAATGTCTCGCCTATTAATTGTTTTATTTTAATTTAAATAATCACTGCTTTTCTAATTTTGTTATTTTTATTTACCACGCATATGAGACCATTTCTCATGTACCCTATGTCAATGTTTGTAACCTGTTCTCAGATTTAATATCTTGAAGTGATAGCTAAATATCAATGGCTTAAAGAGGGACTGATCAATGGTTTAATGCCAGGTCATTCCCAGGTAAAAGGAGGGTCAGTAGATAAGTTCCACCATACAGACTATAGTAATTGTTGTATAGGTATTGGTTTATTTTTCAATAAATGTAAAATTATAAAATTATTGTTTAGTGAATTTACTTCCTTACTTTGGCCAAAATATTTCATTAGGTACATAAATTATTTTTTCTATTAAATCGCACAGTAGTTCTCACTACTATTATACCGTGACCTATGGTGACTTGCATTCCAATTAAATTTACAGTACATAAGCACTTGCAATTTTTTAAACATTTTAAACAGGGATATAACATTTTACTGCAGTACCAACAGTTTGCCCATACTTTTGTCATGTCTGCAATATGATTTAGAATATTTCAATTGAGGTTGACTGAATTGTAGGTACAACTGCCTACAACCATAGAATAAATAAACACCATTAATATATTTACTTCATCTATGCTACAACTATGTTTGCACCAACATTCTTGGGTCCCAGAATGTGCAACCCAACTCTTGTACAGTACAAAGGTAGTTTGTGTAATTAGTGCAAATGTAATGAATCAAGATGGATAATTGAACACTCTATCTATAGGGGTTTAAAATATTTTATAAATATTTACAATTTAGAAAGATTATGAAATAAAATAATAAAGTAATAATTTCCGAGTTTTACCTTTCAATTGAGTAAACTAACTATAGGTAATTTTCTGTTAAAGCACAATTTCTTAACAATTCAATCAAAGGAGATTTAAACGATGGGATTTACTGATTGCTTTTACAACAGTAGGCCTGAATTCTACTACAGTAATGCATTATTACTAAAACCATTCTTATAACCCACCTTAAAAATAGCCCTGCTTTTTATCATAGGTGTTTCAGATTTTCATTGGATGCTAGGTTTCCTAAGTCCTAAATGTGTCGGGTTGCCCAGGCCCAAACAAACGTCTAAACGTCTTCCTAGTTCCAAACAACGGGAACAGCTGATTAAACTAGAGTCCCCACCACTCCCCACTGCTTGCGGCGGCCATCTTGTTTCCTGACAGTACAGTTCTCTTCTCTCTGTCTTCGAAGACACGGTCGGTCACGTCACCTGTACAGTAGTAGTGTCAGTGAAGTTAGTGTTCGTGCATTTCAGTTTTAACTATTAGTGAAGTGAAGTGTGCACTCAGACAATGCATCCTAGGTGACAACATATCTGTGTGAAGTATAGCTTATCCAAATAAACATGGGGTCCAAAGTGGAATACGTGGACTCCTCTCACATGTACGCTACCAACTACGTGCGAAACTCGAAGGCTATCGGAGTGTTATGGGGTATTTTCACCATCTGCTACGCTATCATAGCCGTGGTCGCCTTCGTCACCCCGGAATGGATGGGTGATACGATGCAAGGGTCAGAAAACCCCGCTAGGTTTGGTCTGTGGAGCAGTTGCTCCTTTGGAAATTCCGTAGGAGTGGTCGAGGATTGTCAAGGTCGTTTGGATGACCTTTCTTCCATACCGAGTCTCCCAGGGAAGGTAGCTACCATCCTGGCCGCCTTATCAGTCCTGGTTGCTCTTATCACTATTGTGGCGATGCTCTTGTTCTTCTTCATCGCCTCTACCAAAGTCTTCCACCTCTGCGGTTGGATGCAAGTTATTTCAGGTTGGTGAAAATTTTATCTAGATAAACTAAGGTGCGTTTGGTGTAAAATAGAAATTTCCAGTGTGGGAGCAATTTTGATGAAATTCTTGGAAAAGAAAAACTCAGTACAATACGTTTTATCAACAGAATCATAAAAATAGCGTAATATGATTGATCCAGTACCTGGTGCTTTATGCAATGGTGTGCATATTAATCCAACATCCCTTATCAGATGTCATGCTACAGGAAAGGTTATAAAGTGTGTTTTTTGTGTGAAATGTTAGTTATTGTATGAGATAAATTAGCAAAAACACAATTTTACACATCAGGAAGAACCAGCACGTAGGGTGGGACCAACGATGTGGGTGGGACGTACAAATGTTTACCCTTTTTGAAATGTTATCTACAAAACCATTGAGCGTACAATATTGCTTCAATAAAATAAATTAGTTGCTGTTTTAAGCTTGATAAAATTATTTAAAGAGAAATCTACAAAATTTTATATTTTTATGAGGTTTAAAATTGAGAAAAGGAATTCATCATGGAATGGCCTCTGGATCGTCTGAATCAAATATATATCGGCCTAGTGGTTGAAATTGCCATGTTACTACTGTCAAAAACGATCCTGGGAAAAGGGGTTTTTACACCATAACTAAAAACCCCATAACAACAAACAACGTTTCCATTACTTAGTCCAACCAGGAAAGGTTCCCGAAAGATTTTGATTAAAATTTAGTATGTTATGGTCCTTTTAACTCACAAAATTGTACTACCCCCATAGCTAAAAAAAATACTGTTGAGAAGTCGCTATAACTATTGTGATTTTGCTCATAAACTACCATTTACTCCCGCCGTTTGACAATGATTGGGGTTGTTGACAATCTGATGGGAGAAAGTAAGTGTCACTTTGCTGATACCGTTATTTATGACTGTAATCCTCACTCCTTCATATTGTTTATTTATAAATCTAAAAGCAATAAATGAAATGTATTGTAAATTAGTAGCATACATAGGTAGTTTAATTCACCTAATAACTGTCTCAAACAAACATAATATTTGAAAAGTAAAAGGGTTGGCCTATCGCACTAATCTTACCTGGGAATAGAACCCTGAGCTTGGGCTTGGGTCCCATCTTCTTCATAGCCCCTATACATATACAAATATTATTTTTTTTAATGTCCTTGAATAATGCATAGTATCCTGTTAAAGTTTTTAGAACTTGCATAATTTCCTTTAAACGATTAGTTGGCTAAAAGTTATTATTAATACAACAACGTTCGAATGATCAGTAGGCCTAATGCCGTTAAGTTTTTAAACTACATTCCAAGATTTGAAAACAAATCCTAACAATTAAAAAGAAAACACTCTTCTTGCAAAATATTACTTCCTACACTACAATCATATAAGTTATTTAGACAACTATTTCTGTCATTTGGAATACTTTTAATTGTTTTACCCGACTAGTTTTCCATTCAAAGCTTTTCTTCATGACCCAGATCATTGCATGGTTACAATCCATTGAAAAGCAATGAGGGAAAGTCGACAGTACACTAGGATGGGCTTCTTTTCTTGCCTCAGTGCTATTCACAGAGTAGACAAGAGATGACGAAGAAAGGGGGGGAGTGAGAGAGAGGGAGAGAGATGGGTGACCCAGGAACCTAGAACAGTCAGTCGGCCACATTACGCTCGCGGCATTTCTACCTGGTGTAACGGCACACCGCCCAGTGTTGCCAAATCGAACACCTCACACAATTCTTTAAAATCTGTCCCACCTTCACCTGACGGTACTCGGCTGGCAGGCCCGTTTTTGACTATGTCAGCGCCCTAGGCACAACTAAAATACTAGCGCCCCTTTGCAATATATATAACAGGGTGACTACCTACCGGGAAATCTGGGAATTAAGCGTGAATTTTTTTTAACCCGGAATTATGCGTGAATTTTGTATTTCTACCTGGAATTGTCAATTTACCGCAATGGCGCATGACAACAGCGACGTTTCCGTGACCACGGGAAACGATAATATGTCTCCACAAGGCCGCGAGGGATGATCAGAACTTTGCCGCGATCGCATGAGAGACTATGATAATGTCTACACGACCGCGGGATATGATCATGATTTTACCGCGATCGCGCAATACGATAATGAGATCTACAGAGCCGTGAAGGATGGTCAAAATATTGCCGCGATCGCATGAGGCGATGGTAATGTCTAAACGACCGCGGGATATGATCATGATTTTCCGCGATCGCGCAATATGATAATGAGATCTACAGAGCCGTGAAGGATGGTCAGAATATTGCCGCGATCGCATGACACGATGATAATGTCTAAACGACCGCGGGATATGATCATGATTTTACCGCAGTCGCGCAAAACGATAATAAGATATACAGATCTGCGATGGATGATCAGAATATTGCCGCGATCACAGAAGACGAAGATAATGTCCACACAACCACGGGAAACAGTCAGAAATTTGCCACAATCGGGGAAGACGATAATGATCTCCACATGACTGCAGGATATTATTAACACTTTGCCGTAATCGCGGGAGACGATTACGATGTCTTCACGACAGCGGGAGACGATTACGATGTCTACAGGATCGTGGGAGTTACAATAATGATGGCTACTCTACAAGGCTGCGAGGGATGATCAGAATTTAACCGCGATCACGTAAGACGATGTTAATGTCCACTCCACCACAGGAAAGATCAGAATTTGGCCTCATTCGCAAAAGACGACGAAGACCTCCAAACGACCGCGGGAGATGAGTACCATTTGCCACAATGGCGGGAGGGGATCACAATGCCTCACGACCGCGGGAGGCGATGATGTCTTCATAGCTGTGAGGGATTATCAGAATTTTATCGTGATCACGCAAGAAGATGATAATGTCCACACAACCCCGGGAAAAGATAAGAATTTTGCTTCATTCGCGGTAGACGGTGATAATCTCCTCACGACCGCGGGATGTGTTCATATATTGCCGCGATCAAGGAAGACGACAATTATGCTGTCCACACGTCCGCCGAAAATAGTCAGAATTTTGCCGTGATCGCGGGAGACGGACGATGATGACGTATACACAACCACAGAAAAAATTAACATCTTGCCACAATTGCGGGAGACTGTTAAGATGTCTACACGGCCGCGAGGGATTATCAGTTCACCGCGATCACGTGCAAATACAGCCACAATTTTTGTTATTTTCCAATTTTTTGGCGCCCCCCAAAAATGACAATTGCCTCGCGCCCTAGGCACGTGCCTACCGTGCCTATTCGGTAAATCGGCCCTGTCGGCTGGGCTGAGAACACATTCCAGTTCCCATTCCTTTAGCACGGAACTGGAACTAACTTGAGACAGACTAACCAACAAGCATGTTTAATCTATGCTTCATGGTACTCAAATAATTACTCAATTATTGTGACGACCTTCAATATCGGTGAACTTGTGAAAATATGCATATTATCCTGTATTGAGAAGTGAATTTCGAGGTCAACCCTTAAAAATATATAGATCATGTGCCGATACCGATTCCAATCCTTAAAATATGTTATAAACTTACTGACAGTAGAGAGGAATCACGTCAGTCCGGATAGTTCGTGGTTCTGGATCAGTGCCCCGCCCCGATTGAGGAATCTCCCGCGATCTCGAAAATATCATTGAAATCGTGATCGTCTATTGCGTCCGAAGTAGCCTAACATCGTGATAATCTCCCTTGCAATTGCGGTGACATCGGTCATCTTCAGCAATTACGACCACATAAATGATCGCTCTCGCGATCGACATCGTGTTAAGTGCTAAATGTACAACTAAGTTACTTCCTCTTCCATTCCTCCAATATGTTTAGTATCTTCATACTATATTATTGTAGTTAGATCCTGGTGAAATTGTAGATTTCACTTTTCTAGAGTTTCGAGCAACATCTCTATATAGAAAAGGAGAGGAAACCACCAAGGCGACGAATGAATTGGAATCTCGCCGATCGAGTAGAGAAATCGGGGATAGTTTTGTCATCTGTTTTTGCTGTCTAATTCTTGTATTTTTTTGCACTGTAGGCCTGCCGTTGCTTTTTATAGGTTTTCTTCCGTATCCTTTTGTATAAACAGTACCGAAGCTATAATTGCATTATTTATATTTATTTAATAGACCTTTTGTCTGCAAAAATGCACCTCTCACTTAAAATCTGCAAATTTTGCCCGTTTTTTTGTGAGGTGATTTTATTTGATTATTTTCAGGCAAACCCATTTACTACTTAAATATAATTTAATTCTTTCGCGTTTGTTCTCAACTACATTGACATAGAGTTTTTAAATACTATATACTATAGTTCTTTTCTTAAACAACTCATACGTATGAGGGTAGTAAGATAGCCCCGAGTAGTAGACCATCCACTTGTCCACCATTTGTATAATAATAGGCCTACAGTAATTTCATAACTAAAGCATAACACACTTTTTACAGCTTTCAATAATATGTTAAATTTTTGTTGGTTATTATTATATTGTTATAGTTAGTTAGGCTATCTTTATGTTGTAATTTTTCTTTGCGGGAATTATTGAGGTTTGTTTAAGATACTTGATCTGCCATCCTTGCTGGAAAAATTCGAAGGTATTGATATTCTTTGGCAAGATGACAAAATGGATAATTCGCCGATTTAGGACACCACCAAGTTGTTATTCATAGTTTCCAATCGTTGCCAGCAAGCTGCTTTGTTTGCTCCGTTGATTAAGTTTCGTCATCAATAGTTGCGTAATCTTAAGAAGTCATTAGTCCTTTACCACGCCTGTTATGTATTGTAAAGACAAATCACGTAATTGCTTGTTACTTGTGAAATTACAATATTACAGTGACGTTCTTCCTACATTCCTATTTCCACTTGAGCCGTTGAATTATTGACCAATTTAGGATAGGTAATGTAATTATAAATTATAGATAATTTGGCCGATTGATCCGGCATCTGCTCTGTCTAACAGTAGGCTGTTTGTTTGTACCGGTTATTATAAACAAAATATTTCTCCGGTTATTTACATTTACAATTCATAAACGTATTGTCTTTGTAATTTCACCTTGCTGTAATTATTGATGCTAGTTTATATACGTGATCGACCATCCTTGCTGGAAAAATTCGATTCATCAATCGAAAAACCTGGAAAGACCTGGAAAAAGGTATTTTATCAGCATTTATAGGTTATGAAAATTAGCATTGTAGCATGGTTACCTTCACTATTCAACCGACAAGCTAGTTTCCTTAAATTTTAATGTCATACTTTACTAGGCCTATATAGGGGAATGCTATCTTCAGGACTTAGGCCTACATTAAAAAACTGATTTTACTTCTAAGCAATTTTTTTTATAAATCTCTGTGAAAATTATTAGTATAGGCAAACAAGTGAATTACACCACTTTGTCGACAAGCCAATGATCGACATTTTTAATCGATTTAATTGGTTGATGAGGAATACAACCTTTAAGATAGGACTACTTAAATTTCATGCAAAATAAATTTCCTTATTTATTGAGAGATCTTAGTAAAAAGCAAATTTGGTACAATACAAAGCTTGAATTTAAGCTGCATTGTTGATAACTTTCGTTCTAAGTTGCATTTTAAATGTAAGTTTAGGATTTAGTTATACTATTACAATTATTGCAATGGGACTTAATTTAACACACTAACCCGGAGTAGGGCATTTCTAAATTACTTACACGTTTTGGCGTAAACGTGATTCACAATCGTGCGACTGAAGACGTGCAGCTTGTAACATTTGAAGTAACATTTGCTGAGAGTTGAGTAACTTCAGCGTGTTGAGCTGGCGCTGGCGCTGATGTAAGCCATCTCAGATGAAGTAGGTCGCCACATGAGTCCGTGTTGTTGGTTAATTGTCTTTCTGTAACACTGTAACAGTGTCACGCTCGCTACAACAATGCAATTCAGTTCTCATCGTCTACTGATTTAAAAAAAGAGTTCGAAAGGGAATGAGTAGCTCCGTCATTCAAAAAGAGTGACATGCTAAAGAATTAAAAACTGCATTTATCCATCCAAACGGCAGAGCCATTAAAAAAAATCAAATAAAAAATTTGGTCATGCAAGTTAGTATTTTTATCGAACTTTGATGCACAGGTTTTTTTTAACGGAACTCAAACATTTGTCCGGTTTGTAAACAGCCTTTTTCGCCTGCATTTAAAGTTTTGTTCAGTTTATGGTCTGTAAATAGTGCGAATAAACGAGCTTATGTCAGATTCATACCACCTTCCCTTAAATAGAGAAACAAACGACTTTCTGGCCTTTTACCTTTGGACATTATAAAACATCCGACATTCATAAAGATTTTTGAACGTATGCCAAATGTCATATACTGCTGAGTATACTGCTGCAAGAGTATACCTCTGCTTACAGGATAAAAAATGCAAGTAGAAAGTCAGTCTATATCTTTCAATGTAGCGGTTGTTTGATTCATTCGCGACGGTTTGAAGCACGAAACTCATGACTGCAGACAAAGAACTTCACTATAAGTAAAAAAGTTTCACATGCATGAAGACATGATCACAATGCAAGTAAAGGTCCACTATAAACCTTAACCGCGGGACAGCAATTTTCTTTGATTTAACAGCTCGACACACATTTACTACGAGCTGGGTAAACAATAAACATGTGAGAGTTTGCCGGGGTGAGAACCATTGTGATTGTTGTGGCAGTGGCGTTGAGAAGGCAGTGGTTGCTGACAATGCTTGGTGCTGATATAATGGTGGCTGTGGCCCGAATCACCAGCCTACCCACCATTCACCACTCCCTGGTTACGTCATACAACCGTGGAGCATTGTTGATGACTTTATAGTTTAGAAGAGATTGACGACATGATGCTTTGACAAGGAAATCAAATCTCAAATCTTTGCATACCATTGAAAGCCGAAGAGACCGATCGAAGATATCAAACCTAAAATTTGAATTAGCTTTTCTAGTAAAATACAAATTCAGTACGGTGCCTTTTTCTTACTAAATTTCTTACTAAATTCTTACTAAATTTTTCTTACTTTGAATTAGGTTTACTGCTTGTAGACCTATTTTAAATCACAGTATACGCTGCAAACTTGTAAGTTAACTCTTTTAACGAATTTCTCTATAGGGAAGTAGCTATTTTTAATTACAAACTCAGGGAAATGTCAATTTTTCTTTAAAATTGATTGATTAGGGGTTTGTTGAAAAATACGACAATCATTTATGATTACTTAAGTCGAAAATTGGAATGTTAATTATATAAATGTAGGCAAATGAGACACATTTCAACAAGGGTTGGTAATTCAATCTAAAATTTTTCTGTCGATTACAACATCATTATTGCAGGTAAATTAAAGAGTTATACCATACATCCTCGATAATTACCTCTTACTAAATTGAATGTATGATTTATCCAGTTTACCTAGCATTTCCCCGATAAATTTCTCGTCGAGCGTATTTGCATAACCCTCAAAAGTGGTTTCATCATAGGAAAGCTTATTTAAGTTATTGTACATCAAACGGCAACAATTAAGTAGCAAGTACAAGTATTTTATCACAACCGTGACTACAGAAACAAGCCAAGGTTGATTAGTAACGCCCTTGGCTGTAATGAGTTAATTATCAGTCTTTTTGTGGTAAGGGGGAAAGTGATTTGCGGACATAACAGCATCTGCTGAACTGCAGAGTGCCGACTGTTTATATATTAGTGTATAGAGGCGGTGTCATTGCTGATGCTACTGTTTGTTTACTGTGACAGAACGTAACTTTCCGTTGTACTACAGCATCGTAACCGTATTGGAATGAAAGGTGAAGCACCAAGCACGTTGAGCGAAGGCCTTTTGTTTCAAATCATTACTCGTCCAATTTGTCGCGGTTGTGTGCAATATAGGGGGAAACTGAAAACTGTAATCCTTATAAGGCATAATTTTATTACACTTAAAACACGTTTGTGGAATGTATTCAATTATGAAATGTGATTAACTAGTGGTGTAGTACTATGAGATAATTGGCAAGAATGAGTAACAGTGTGTGTAGCTGGGCGCACCATATTGTCATTTATTTTATAGACGCAATTAATTGTCAATACTTGTTGAACAGTTTGGTATTAAAAAAATCTCATCAGAATTTATATTAGTTCAACAATTGAAGTTATATTTTCAACAATCAAACCAGCAAATATCGATGTTTGATCAAATATAAAATAATTCATTTATTTTAATTTAATTTTGTAGCGCAATTGCTATTTTTGAGGAAACTGCCTCGAATTGCAGCTTTTTTTAAAACAAACAAACCATACGGATTTAAGTACAAGATAACAACTGTCAGTGGAATCAGCTCAATAAAACGAGACAGGAAGAAAATCATTCATCAAACGCGTAAAAAATAAACACTATAAAATTCATTTTCGCGTCAATATCAGTTTTATGGTACGGTAAAAAAAAAACATAATTTAAAAGTGTTATAAACACAGCATAGCAATTTTTTTTAACATGTGCCATGTTATAAACTATAAGACGTAGTAGTTAACCTTTGACTATTGATAATCTCTATTTACACCAAACAATCAACTAAAACCATCCTGGCATAAGATTCAATTAATAAAACTTTGACCCTTTATCAATAAAGACATTCGAAAATACGCAATGAATCAGAAAATTATAGTAGTTTTTGCCGAGATAAAAGGCAGACCCATTACACCAATGGCTTTACTGTTACTGTTTATAGTCCAATCAAATTATGATTCATTGTAATATTTTCTCCGTTCGCCAGAAGGTACCCGGACTAGGAACTCAGACTTGGAGAAAGTGACTCGGGCAGCCAACCCGAACTGTGATGTAAACCATAAGCAATTCAGCGGTTTACAAGAAATTTGTTCAGCCATTGTTAAATTAAGTGAGGAATTTTCTGTTTAAAATCATTTATACCTGTCGTTGTCGATTGGCCTCGCTGTTGTCACGGGAATAGATGCGATAATAGTGAAATTACTGCAGTTTCCAGTTTTCCTAAACTATTAAGTCCATTGCATTGAGTTTTAACGCGAATTTCAAATGCAAGTTATATTAATTGTATGACAACTTCCTTTCAATGTATTTTAGCAAGCAAATGCCACATATTTTTTAACCTTTGATTTATAGAATGGAGAAAATATTACTTATAGTTTTTGTGTTTAAAGATCCATTAAAAGACTTAAATTATAGTTAGTTAATTGCATCAATGGTTAATTGTATTTGTTATTGTAGCTTTTTATGTATCAATATCCATGATGACTAACTGCTACAATGTAATTAAAACAGTGTATACGTTATTTTAGTTTACATATCTACACAGTACGATTATTAATTTATCGTGGTGTGTAGATAAGACCTAATCCTAGGCATAGGAATGTCACTTTCCAAATTGACGCCATCAGGCGAGGTAAAGTTTTTAGCCAAATCCACAGAGCAGAACAGAGCCTCAAGTCGGTTACTTACCAAACCACTATCACAGAAAAGGTGGGGCGGTTTGACCCCTCCGGCAAAAGCTTAGGTTGGTAATGCTGAACGATTGGCTGTAATATTGTGACGCCTTCAACTGTGCCGACACAACTTCATTGCATTTAGGCATTGCGTGCTATGCAAGAGCTTTTGCAGGCGTAACAAAAATAACACCGTTGACTGTCAATCTAACACAAACTATAATACGAGTAGTAGTCTATCCCTAACCGTAGAATTAAGTGAACAGTGTCAACTAATTTTATGCTCTTTCATCTTGTATTGTCGTACCGGTATTTTACTATAGCAAATTCACACCACGGATGTTTAAAAAACATAACTTACCTGTAAATGGTAGGTACTGAAATTAATTGACTAATCTTTATATGACTTAGAACGCGTTTAATTCATGTAACTAAGCATTAAAACACAATTTATGTAAAACTTAAACAAAAATACATTTATAGCCTAAAATTAACCATTTCTCTCGACTTTGTTTCTTTTGGTGAACTAGATTTTCCTTGATATTCTTAATGCAATAAATGAATGCAGTTTGTATTCATTGATGCAATTCCTCTTTTCATCTAATCGTGCAGGAACATAATTAAAAAAACCCTTGTTTAAAAAATTAATTAATTGTTTAAAATTGATAAAGAAAAGTTAATGAGGTTCTGAAAGTAGTGAGAAAATAAAATAAAAAATATCTTATCGGTTAACAAAGAAAAAATAATAGAAACCACAGCCCAAATAGTGAATGATGATCACATCACTAAATCTTAATTTAGCAACATTTAAATATCAAGGTTCAGTTGAACCTCCTTAGTACGAACCTCGGTAAAACAAATTCATTGATAAGACAAATTAAAAAAAATCCCCTTGAAACTTTCATAAAGGTCAATGCTGAAACTCCTCTGTACAACATAGTAATTAGGTTAAAAACCTCCATTAGATGAATTTGTTTGTGTCATGGGCTAGGACTGATTAACCTCCATACCACCATGGCACGGTGGCTAGTATCCTATAAAAATAATGTAGTTTTGATATGAAAATCTAAAGTAGTATGATAGTAGTATATCAAAATATACAGGAGGCAATATATGATGAGACGTACGTTTGAGGAGATCAACGTTTTCTTCCTTCTTGTTTACCGTACTCACTTGTTATTCTATAAATACTGCATTGACAACTTGCGCATGTAAAGTTACTTTTTGATTAGTATTTTTATCTTCTTCAGCTCTGTCGTAGTTCAGTAATTAATTTAGTTTTGACCTGTTACAGCTGTGTGTATGTTGGCAGCATCGCTTGTCTTCCCTCTCTCTTGGACTGAACCTGAGGTAAATAGATAATTTTCCATACAGCTTTGATCAAGAAAAGTTATTTTAATAGGCTCACCATGGTCAAATAAATTGTTGTGTTGTAGCTTTGCCTATGAGAGAAAAATACATTGTCCAATCAATCATTAAAAGTAGACGCTATCTATTTACCAGAAAGTAGCCAATTTTTTATTCAAATTGGGTGTTAAATGAGCTGCTCAGAGGTGCTACTAAAAGTTGGATTTTCTCGTTGTTTTCAATGCTTTTTGAAATAAAGTACGCTGTAGTTTACAATTAATTGTTGTTTTGGTTAATCAAGCTTGTGTATACAACAGGAGTCAGTAAATGACTTCGATCAGACTCTGTCGGTTGCTCAATTTAACTATGTTTAATATTCTAAAACTGTAAAGTAAAGTAAAGTTGACAAGTAAAGTATACTTGAGTTTACAATTAATTATTGTTTGGCTTGGCTTGGTATACAACAGTTTGTTATACTTCAGTTTATTAAGTTATATAACAGTACGTTTGTGTATACAACATACCCTAACAGGAATTGGTAGACCTTATTGACATCAGCACACCGTGTCGGTGGCTCAAATAAACAACTTTTATAATGGTACTAAAACTGGCCAAAACTTTAACACGTTCGCTGCGGTTACGGGATAAGAACAGATAATATTCTGCATGTATATGGGGGTGAATATGTTTAAATTTAGTTTCACCCAATAGGAGAGGCATATTATAACATATACTGAATTCCAATTGTTGTGGACGCAGTTTTACAAGAAACCAACAAATAGCAGCATTGAACTTAAGTGCTAACTGGCCCTCAGTATTGCCAAATGAAGGGGAAAAAGCAGGGGCAAAGTACCGTAAAAAATGTCAAGCATAATTTTAAGGATTATTCCTGACACAAACAGTGTTCCCGGCCAAATAAATGCTGGGCTCACACCGAGGCAATGTTAGTAAGGCGAGTGCGGTGTTACATTTATAGTAGTCCGCAGTGAACAAGTTAACATGGGAATGGGATGTATCTGTCTGCCCACATTGCTTATTCCCCTCCTGTGTGGTAGGTGTTGAGGACATGTGGCCAGACTGCAGGAGTATACGCCCCAGGAGACTGTTCTCTACGCTGGGCCTACCTGCTGGCTGTCATAGGCTGTCTGGACGCCTTCATACTGGCTGTGCTGGCGTTCATACTGGCCACTCGCCACGTCAAACTGCAGCCTGAGCCTACGTACGGCATGAATGGCAGTCTCTACAAAGGTATGTGCTATCACATCTGTTGAAATCTAATTGAAAGTGCAGCAATGTACTTGGAACTTCAGGAAGCACTTATTTTTCCCTTTGTTAACATACTGTATTAGTTATGTTCTTACATTTTAAAAACATAGTAATCAATAATGGTGAAAAAATGTGTTGGTTTATCGACGAGAGAACAAGAACGATATTTTTTGGAAGGAACACTACAATATGTGTTCCAACTGGTAATAATAACTCGTATGTCAGAGTATTTTTACTTCTGACAGAACAATAATAACATTGATTTACATGTACATCAAGGTCTGCTCAACCAGCAGTTTGCGTTGTGTGTAACTGTAAAGAGACTCATAATTTTCCTTTTCGTTCTCTCTCTGCTCTGAAGCACTGCAAAGCAAACCGTGTGAGATAAACAATTATTTATTGTTTGTTGTATGTTGTTTGCAGGAGAGGTGAACGGAGGGTTCATGGGAGACGCTCACTCAGTGGCCGGATCTCGCAAATCACTCAACCTTCACCCTGTATTGCTCATGCCGCAACCCGGAGATGCTGACAGGTATATAATCATAACTACACCAAATGTACTGTAGATATACAAAAGGAGCGATAACAATTCATTATATAGCCCTGGGACTCCTTTTATTTCAAAAATGTCCTTCTTACCTTCATCTGTAGTTCAAATTTCTGCTAACAAAATACACTTTACTAGTTTTGACAATGTTCCATTGGCAAACTTGTTACATTTTGGTGCACTTGCAACAAAACTAGTCTGCTCTTTGATGATGACAATTTGAACTACAGACGGAGATAAGCAAGCATATTTTGTCAGAAGAAGCTACTAAAACATTTTACTTATGCAGTCACTCAATATAGATGTATGCTTTCAGATTTATTTATGTTAATTTCTCACTGAGTTGTAATAAATGCACAACTTTGTTATGTTTAGCATCAAATGACTAAGTCCTGTAACTGCTACTTAAACTTACAAGTGGTTTTTTGAAAACTTCCGTCTAGTTGTTTCCGATGCATGAACTTAGCTTCAATCAACTACATGCCCCAAATTTTGTTTTAAACGTGAACCTCTATTATCTCTCCATTACCACTCTATTATATAAATATACTATGCTCTCACAGTAGTAGTTGTAAACCATGTTAGGTAAGGACCATTGCTTTCTTTTTGGAGTTCTCTCTGAACAATAGGTCATAAACAATGCCCGATCACCACTAGTCCCTAGAGCTGCAAGGGAAGGGTGGCAACATATTTTATAACCATTTAAAAAATCAAAATTAGAATTTTATTTTATTAAGTTAATTTGCCACGATTGCGGGTGACAATGATTATGTTCCTGTGATCGCAGATATTTCGATTTTGTTGCAGTTGTGGTTGATGATGTATGTCCTCGTCTTTGTGAAAGACGTTAACAATCTTGCCACAATCACAGGGAAGTTAGTTATCCCACTTAAACAGGGGGCTCTCAGGTTAGGTTGGCGTGGGTCACAAGTACCCTAAATCCCGTCTTAAATTCATTCTTTAGTCTTAAAATAGTTTTAATTGTTGGTAGTGGTAAAAATCTGAAACTGAGCTCTAAGGTTTTAGCTTGTCAAGCATTACATTCTATCAAATATGGATGACTAGCACAACCCTATCATTTGATTTATCTATCAGTAAATGGTTGTAAAAAAATACCCCCGCCGCAGCAAACCTGCAGACTAAGCAAATTTCCATTCACCTGATTGGATTTACACTAAAATGCCTCCATAAAAATATCACATTTATTTCCTATTTAAATAGAATTAGTTTAACAAGTACTTAGATTTGCTGCAACAGGGCAGGGTAAAAAAGTGTTTTTTTTTTAGTTAATAGTTTAATAAGAAATGAAAGTATTTTCCAAATTCGATCAAAATATGTTCATAAACAAGCAAACTACAACAGTTGACTTATTCTCTATAATATAATATGGGAATAACATGGGAATTTTAAATTAAAAATTTTTTTGAATTTTCTCCATATGCTATTTGGTTTGTTTGCCAAAATATCTTTCTGCTTTAGTTTAAATAATCATAATAATTTTTGTTTATTCACTGATGATATTAACTTTTGTATCATTGGAAAAAGCTGGTATGGTGTATTGGCAGAGTTTTAACAAGCAATTGATCAAGTTAATGATGTGAACTAAGTCATCTTAACTTGCTATTAAATAAAAAAAAAAACACACACGATAACCAATTTTAAGTGTAAAGATATTTCTAAATTAAATCATTCAGATTGTACACAGGTTCAACTTACTAATAGTACTATTTTTGGGCATTAGATCACACTCTTAACCGGACAAAAAATGTTGAGAAAGTATGTTTTAAAATTAGTTCAGGTAGCTAATGCATTGATAAGACTGGCCCCTTTTTTCCTGATTATGCTCTTTGTAGAGATCGTTTGTGTAATTTTATTTAGGTGTAAATTATGACTGTCTAGTCTGTATATTTATAGAACAGTATTACATGTAAAAAAAAAGATAATGAAGAGACTTGGCCAAGACAATGAAATATTCACACGTATTATACAAGAATTTGGGAAACTTCTCAAATAATAAAAAAAAAAAAATCATTTCAAGCTAAAATCCAACTGTTTCTGGGACAAAATATTGTAACTACCTTCCTGAAATGATAAAATCTGGAAAGAGTGTTAAATACTTTAAAGGAAATTAAAAAGATAATTTTGACCAAATCGCTAATAACTTTTTGATGAATTTTTCAGTTTTTAAGTTCATTTAAATAAATATGAGAGCTCGCCCTGAGGTCGAAAACTCTAGCAACTGTTATGACCCATCAACCTAGTCAGCAACAAAATATAAGGTTTTTTAAAATAGAAATTCAGACACTAGCGCATTCTGTGACTGGCTCACACAACTACGGTTTTTAAATAAAAACTTGGCTACAGCTGGTCCATATAGATGGGATGTCTACATCAGTATCCAATAGTCAATGGTATAATGTATGATGTATTGTTCTGAAATACATTCATGTATACTTTTGTATATCTGTGAATAAAGTATCTTTAAATTGAAAATTGAAAGAAACCTGACTATTTTCTCTGGGTGCTAGTATCAAGGTTAGACATACCTGACCCAATCACACAATCTGAAATGTACTGAATTTTGTGTCTTGTTTCAGATATTCCGAGTTCTCAAACCGCACAGGGAGGTCAAAGAACTCTGGCTTTAGACCAGATTATGGTCCATCAATGCATAACTTCCAGCTGTAGGGATGTATAACTACACAAGGTTGTTGTCTATAACTTTTTCACTATGACTAAATTCTGAGCTATTTTATGAAGTCTGATCACCAGAAGATCAATTATAAGTTGTTTTTTCGTACTTAAAATAAAAAGTTTACAAAACAGGGTACTTTAACAACAATGTCCACTAAACTGAATTTTAAGACTGTGAGATATTAACCATAAGCAAAAGAATGATTATTGGATAATGTAGTTTTTTAATTGTAAAACGTTACTGTATATTCTTTAATTTAACTAGGTACTTCCTTCCGTCCATCCTACTTTAATACCTAATAGGTATTTAAAAGAATGTAATGAATGTGAAATGTAATTTCTGTCATATGAAATCCTAATCTTGTAATTTTTATTACTATTTATTGAGTATTATGTACCACATTTGTATTCAAAGTAAACTTTAGTCTTCCTAGTTACTGAAATATCTATTTTTATATTAATCTTATTTGTACATATACATGTATAGTGGTAAGATCAAAATGTATTATTGTAAATAAGGATGTTAAACTTTTTAATTTCAATAATCAAACTTTCTACTTAATGTATATTTTAGTAAAATTATTTTAGGTTAGTATAGTATTTTCTTAAACACTTTTTTAGATTGTTACAACTTTATTATACATGTTTTGTAATACATTATAACTTTGAAACTAATTTTTGAGCATTCATTTTTATCCATTATTAAAACTATAACAATCACATATGCAACTATCAGTGAGTATATGTTAAGGGAGACTCTGTCTTGAAGGGATAAGCGGACCTTCTATTCTTGCGATTGTCAAAAGTGTCTGCAAAGATTGTGTGATTGCGTAATGATTTTGGGAATGATTATAATGAACCCGCGGCCACTAAAGATGTACTTGATTTTGCGGAAATTATGGGAAACGATAATGATGTCATTATGGGAAACGATGATGTCATTATGGGAAACAATAATGATGTCATTATGGGAAACGATAATGATGTCACTGTGTCTGATTGATTGATCGATTGGATTGGGGCGGACCTTGTCCCAGTGCAAGTCAGCCACAGACTATATATACCTATAAGTAACCTTACTGTACCTTACTGTAGGTATGTATAGTCAATGCCATTAGCTTAAATCCTTTGTCTTCTCTGTGAGTAAGTGTAGTAAAATATGATAATAGGATTCATGTTATTTAACAGATTATTGCGTCCGTTTGTACTAAACGTAATGGAAAAGATTTGCAATTTCCCTCCCTACGCTTTCCATCGCCTAAAAATGAACTTACACAAAAAATACTGGTTCTGGAAATGAAGGAATTCAATTAAGTAACTAAGTCCCTCTGCGGTGTATGGGTCAATTAAAATTTTGCCACAAGTAATCACTCAACAAATGAACAATTTTCCTCACTGTCATCTTAACCATCCCACTCAAACGCCATGCTTTTGTAGATTGCTCATGTCACCAAAAGATCAAAAGATTTTCACCATTCCAACATGAAAAAAATAGTAGACATTTAGTAAAAAAGAATATTTTTAATGTCACTTTGGGGACAACCTGAGTTGAGACTGAGTTATTAACAAGTTTGTTTCATACGTCAAACTCAGGTCAAACTGTTGCAAGTTTGTTAAACATTCAACAGCAATCTCTGCTCTATAAAGTGTATTAAACTTAACTTGTTGGTAGAAACATGGGATAAATATTTCGTCACTTTTAACCTAATTCTTTGCATATCAACAGTGAAAAGGGGTGTTAAAACTTTTATGATTTAAATCTTTGTGTGTTTGTTTTTGTTTTATTTTTATTTTTTTTAACTGATTTTTCTAGGTTTACTCTGATGTTAGTATTGTGCTAGACGTTAGAAGTGTGCTTGAGTTTGAAGTTTTTACAAGCCTAAATCTATGAATAAATATTTGTTGACTTGTCCTAGTAAAGTGGTAATGAACCTGATTTGACAGGGTAAGTTTCTTATTATATTATGTTTCACATAGGCTAGACTAATAAAAACATACATATTTACAACAGTGGGTATAATGGAGCCAAACTAAGGAGGTAGATGTTTCCTTTTGGTTGATTTTCCTCCTGGGAGACCTAAAGGCTCAAATAACTTCCTGCCAAATCTTTTGATTGGCAGTGTATTGAATACTGAACAAGTTTGTTTCAACTTGATAAATCTAGGGCTATTTTATCTATTTACAATTTTTGTAACACCAAACCTACTCTCTCTGGAACAACCTACGTATTTTTTTTACGAAAATTACTATTCCTGTCCTATCTCCTTTCAACACTTGCCATAAAACCAAATTTGCCAATGGTACAGTTGGTTTTCTCATAACTTTCTTTTAAAAGTATAAATGTTTCTTCATAATATTGCCAAACGGCTAAATCATTATCCAAAATAAGCTTATTACACACTTTTAAAAAAGTTCTATATTTCTCGAAATATAGAACTTTTTTAAAAAGTGTGTAATAAGTTTATTTTGGATTTTGAAAAGTATTAGATAGTCTATTCTATCTTAAAGAAGCAATTAGCGTTAAGTAACATAAAACCTTTATTTTGTGACATAATGTTTTCTTTCACTGTCTCGACATGCTCCTGATTCGATTTTATTGTTGATTTTTTTTACCTAAGTTCATAGCAGGCAGTTCTGGGATGTTAATCTCGTAAAGCTATAGCACAATATTAGAAGTTTTTGAGGAGACTCTAGGAAAAGGAAGCAACACTTCATTGCACATGAGCAAAAATTTAAACAAAACATCTGATGATCTTATCTTAGTCAAAATCTTCTGGGAATGGCTGAGTATGCTGCTTTGCTATAATTTATTCTTGTATTAAAATTTAACGATATTTTTCACCGTTTTACAAAAAATTTTACGACAGTTTGGCCAATGGTAATGCTAATACTAAAATAAAGTTTTGTAATAGAAATTAGTTAATTTTTTCTAGATTACGTTTTTTTGGTACGTATTTTTGAAGAAATAGTCTGAGTCGTCTGAGCAATAACTCCTAAAATGTAAAGTGAAAGAGCACTTGTACGATATGTTTTAACCACTTTTTACTGATTTATGTATTTTTACTATTTAAAATATACTGCTTTTTAATGAAATAGAAAGTTAGGTAATCGAGTTAAAATGAAAACTGCCTTGATTTGAGAAACAAACACGAGGAAAAAGTCAGTTCCCCAGTTTTGAATTTAAATTCATTTTACTCAGAATTTCATCGGGAATCGCTTTAACCCCCGTCCCCTTAAATTTTAAAGTTTAACCCCCTCTTATTGCCGCCTCTACACCATACAGGCAGGCCCACTTTTATAAACGGGCAGACTGGGCATATGCCCAGGGGCGCTGGTGGTTTGGGGGCGCCCACTGGGAGCCCCCAAACCACCACCTGCCAGCACTAGGAAAAAAGGGGGGCGCTGCTCTTGGGTTTGCCCAGGGCTCCACTGACCCTTAACGCAGCCCTGCATACAGGGCCCCTGGCCCCTATACCAAAATTCTAGGTCGTATATGTTTTGAGTTTTGAGATATATAGTGATCGTCTGTCAGTCAATGGTATTTGCATTTTTAAGTATAGAAGATTCCTTAATTTCAAAATCTGCTTATTCAAGCAAAATTTCTCAATCTCAAACTAAGTCCAAACAGGTAGAATTATGAACATAACAACCAAATAAATAAGGGGGTTTTGCATTGTAAGTTTAATTAAAGTTATTTTTTTCAGACTCCTATTAAAATGGAAGTAGGTCAGAGTGAACCAGGAAGTTTTACGCGGTTGGCATGTAAATGAGCTTTATAATAACGCCAACTTATGACGGAATTTATTTTCTACAGTATTATAGATAAAATTAAAGCTGTGTATAAGCTCAAGCTTTAACTGTTATTAATGCTTTTTAAACTCATTTCAACTCTAAAATATACAGAGATAGTTAGTTACATGTCTGGTGTACTGACATAGAGAAAGTGTTTATAGAAAAATATAAATTAAAATCTATTTCTGATATCTTCATTGTGGATGTAGCCTCCGGATTGCCAAATAATATTAAAAAGGTTTAAATACCTGCTATTAAGCAATCCATTTAATTGCAGTTGCAACTAGTTTCGACTCCTATGTAGAGTCATCATCGGGCGGTACAAGGACTTCTTCTTTCTTCATATGAAGAGCGTCATATTTAACGAGTAAAAATAAATAAACATTTACACACTACACAAAACACGTTACGGACACGAAACATTTACTGATCAGTTACGACCACAGACGACGCTAACCCGACGGAGTTTAAGTCCATACTCAAACTTAACTTAACTTAAAGTCAGAGTCTGGACTTAAACTCCGTCGGGTTAGCGTCGTCTGTTGTCGTAACTGATCAGTAAATGTTTCGTGTCCGTAACGTGTTTTGTGTAGTGTGTTAATGTTTATTTATTTTTACTCGTTAAATATGACGCTCTTCATATGAAGAAAGAAGAAGTCCTTGTACCGCCTGATGATGACTCTACATAGGAGTCGAAACTAGTTGCAACTGCAATTAAATGGATTGCTTAATAGCAGGTATTTAAACCTTTTTAATATTTCTGATATATTTTTCTTCATAAGTTCTGTTCTTACCTAATAAAAACTGAAATGTCAACTTCCTGTTCATAATTCAATTGACTATATGTACTCCGTTAAAAAAAAATTTTTAAGGGGTTAGGGGGTTGTAGGGGAAGAAATTGATCCCCTCCACTTAATCCTACATTCAAAATAACTAGCAGCAAAAGCTTTGCTCGGGTTCAAATAATAGTGTTCAATGTTGGTTATAAAATCAGTATTTTTTTTCTGTTTCATAGATAATAGGTGTTTCAATTCTTGATAGTCTACCATCAAATCATTAAATCTAGAATAAGTTAAATATTATTTCTCTGTAGAACATTATAGTCCAATAAAAAATTAGTGGGGGAACTTCCCCTCAAACCACCGAAATTTTGTGAACAGACTATATATAGTAAGGGCACAGTCGAATCCTGTTCCTAAGTTGATAGTCATTTCCAATGTCTTTTCTTTGTGTTATTCTCATCTCTTCAACTAGATCAATCACTATGAAATTGCAAACTCGGGAGATAAATTACTTAACAAAATTGTTATTTGAAACAAAGATATTTATTTCTTTTAGAAGATTGATTTTATATTGGACAAATAATAAATTAATTTCAGCTTATCTGATTATTATCGATGCTACATTTATCAAACAAACCATAATTGAAGAGTGTTAAAAATGTTTGATAACATTTATAACTAGTACTTCAATTTAAAAGTTAATTCATGTTCTAACATTAAGTGCATTTCACAAGCATTAAATTTCATTTCATTTCAATATCTTTATTCAATTATTGTACACTAGCTGTACCCGCGGGCTTCGCCCCGTTTAACTTCATAAGTATTCGCATGGCTCATTCACGTCCTGGTTAAAGTTCGTTCGCTAAGCTCACTCACCTTTAGGTTGGAGCTCGTTCGCTGCGCTCACTTGCCTTCAGGTTAGCTCGTTCGCTACGCTAACTCGCCTCCAGGTTGAAGTTCGTTCGCTACGCTCACTCACCTTTTGGTTAGAAATTAGCTGTTGTCATATATTTAAAAAAATTAATAGTGCTGCACCCTGTTGGTAATCCTTTTAACTTTTATGCTATTGAACATCATAGAACAGAACCAACTTGTTTAATTGAAACAGCTGTTAAGATTCATTAATTCCTTTTAAATATGATAAATCATAAGATTAACATGGGGAACTACAGAGCCACTGGGGCGGAGCCCGAAAGGGTTTTTTGAGGTAAGAATATGTTTTAATGTTAATCGGGAATGTGAGCTATCATCATGCCAAATTTCAGCCCAATCCGTCCAGTAGTTTATGCGTGATTGAGCAACACACACACAAACACACACACAAACATACACACAAACATACACACAAACTCACAAACTTTCAGATTTATAATATTAGTAAGATTGTACATTGAATAGTGTGCAATTCCTAACCTAGTAAATACAGTTATAAGCTAAAATTACAATTTATACAAATACTTAAAAGCAACCAATAAAATCAGGTTAATTGAGGAAACACCTCTTTAATGGAGTAAGGAGCAATTTCAATAAGATATTTTTTAAATTATTTTTTAAATTTGATGCTGCCAATGATTTTCAAATGATTTGGAAGAAAACGTAAACACCTTCTTCCGGTACAGGTGGGCTTTTTATTTGAAAATAAAAGATAGTTGCGACTATTTTCTCTTAAGGTTTTTCCTCTTAAATTGTAGCATTATTGTGCGTTATCTAGTATACTTTCTCTTGCAATGAGAGCAGTTTCAAAAATGTATTGGGCAAAGAATGTATTTGTTAGTATTTGTAAATTTTTTAAATAAATTTTAACACTTTCATCATTTTTTAGTCCTATTATTGTTCTTAATGCCCTTTGCTGTAATTTTAGGATTCGAGTAAGATTTTTCTTTGTTGTAGCTCCATATAAAGAAATACCGTATAAAATGTGGCTATGAACTAGAGAATGATATATTGTTTTCAAAGTACTGAATTACATAGATAAGACATCTTTTTCAATGCAAATTGAATTTATCATTGTGCAAACATTATTGCCGTGATCTTTCCAGGATAGGTGTTTATCAATTTTAAACCTAAAAAATATGTTTTTCCAACTTGTTTGATTTCATCAGAATCCAAAATAATCAACGGTTATATTTTGTTTCTACATTGCATAAAAATTAGTTTTAATTTTGTTTATTTAGAAATTAATTTTTACTATTTGCAAGTTCTATAAAGGTATATATTTCGATGTGTTCCACAATTTTTGACAAGTTAATGTCATCAGCATATAAACACATATTTCCACAAGGTACACACGACAGGGCAATTGGAATCTTATCAATGTAACAAAGAAATAAAACAGAGCCATACAAGTTAATGTTCACATAAAATTTATTAAAATTCATTGTAGTAGCCCCAGAACTGTAATAATGCATCAATTTTATTTTTCACGATTTGTATTGATCTTTTATTAATTCTTCCTATAGATAAGTACCCGGTAATTATTAATTTACTAAATCTTCCAAATAATTCTGTTCTTTGTAAGGTACTGATGTTAATCACTAATTTACTTTTTTTTGTACACGGAATACCAAAATGGGCTTGGTGATCTCTAGAAATTTATCAATAAAATATGTTAAAATGCATTTTGACCAATGTTTATAACACGGCAATGATCATTCAGATTAATGAACAAAATGTTACTTTAAAACATTATCAACAAAACAACTATTTGTATTTTAAAAGTACAATTTGCTAAGTTTTAAATTTCATGTGCTTTTTTATCGTCACGGGCTTTAATGTCTTTTTAGGGATGTTAGGAACAAAAACCACACAATTGTTGGAGAGGTTGAAATTTAATTAACTGTTGGACTTAAGCATCCAACTCGCAATAGTGATAGTCCCTGGCGACCCTTTATAACGCTATTGTTCCTTTTGTTGAAGAGGACAACGTCAAAGGCAATTTTTGTAAATAAGAGAATAATAATAGTAAGTAAGAAACAATAGTTTTTTCGTGCTTATTACTGTTTACAAAATTTTAACTGGTTTTTTAAACTATTAATTACTTTTTAGCAAATAATAAACAAAATAATAGTATTTTTCAAATGGTTTTTTTTTAGTTTTCATCGTGTAACCCAAAGTCTCCATTTTACATTAATTTTGATTTCACGCTACCTATTAGGCCCACTTTTGAAAAACATTGAGATTATGCTCTTTCATTGCGGTTTGTTTCATTGCAAGTCTATGAATTCTTGTGACCCATGAAGAAGGGTGTATTTAAAAATCTAAATTTAATTAAAATAAACTACAAGTTAAGTATATTGATAATTATGGTATAATTTAATAACAATACTATGATTAAACTGATTAATTTGAAAGTGAAACGTAAAACAGGCATGTTTTCATTTTTGTTAGTCAAACAGAAATATGTTATTCTGATTTACAATCAGAAGCTGTCACTGTTTGTTTTTTGACAAATATCATTTTGAGATTCATAAATATTTACACCTTGTCCGTTAACATATCAGGTTTTATCATGTCAATGGTATTTATGTAACAGGTTAGTTAATAAATGTTTCAGATTGTCGTTCACCAATTTACAGTGCTGTTACCGTATACATTTTATACATATACATAGATGTTTTACTTTAAATCCACATTCATAGCAAACCTGCAGTGAAAGCAAAACTCTTGGTGCAAAGGGAATTTAGAATTATGTAAATAAAAATAATGCAATTTTTTCAGTTGAATGGGCCTTGAATAAAAAAATTTAATTTTTGAGTCCTTCCTATTTATTGCAGCTGGGAAACAAATAAAACGGATTCCGTTTTAACGATTTTTTAGTAAATCTAGTTAATATTGGTTAGATAATACCTTGTCTCATGTAATTTTTATGTTTGTGTAAAACACATTTAATTGTAACAGTAGATAATAACGGAAATAGCCGGTGAAATCTATGTGGCGGTTGTTGACGTCCTGCATGACACATTATGTGTTTGTCTTTCTGAGCCAGACTACACGATGGATTTTCCTTCCAAGATGAGATGTCCTAGCAAAGGACATAGGCTACAACGTGCACTTGGGAGGATCAGGAGAAGCATATTTTGTTTCGCCTTTTTCGCCTTTTTGTTTTGCCTTTCGCTTAAGGCAAAAATAGTAAAAATTTTCTATTAGACTATGGGTTTATTCGATGATTACAAACTGTTTAATCCAGCACGTTATTTACGATAAAGTTAAAACCGATTTGTTTACAGAAAATTGTCACAGTACTTTTTAGTTTCTGATTGTCAAAGCTACAATAGTACTGAACAAAGTGGTTCTTAAGAGCTGATGTATTGGAAAAAATACAGTTTCGTTTCAAATGGTTTATTGTTAAAAGGTGTCAAAGTAAAATACAATTTTATTCACTATAGTTTGAAGTTTGAAACAAAAATAATATATTGTCTGTTCAACCATGTCACTGAATGTATTGAAGTGTAAACATTGCTTCCATTCCCTGCCATGCATTTTACGTAGAAGAATTGATATAACAGTTGTTCACAAGTCTTCACAATTGTTCAGTTATTATTTTACCTATTGTTAGTTTACAAGAAAACATTGTAACTATTTCAATAGCCTAAATATAAAACAGAATCATATACATTTAAAATAGGTAACTAGGCAATAGGCCTACTAATGCAATTGAATATGCAAAGGATATATGATTGATTGAGTGACTGTGATGTAAAATAAACCCCGCTGCAGCAATCCTGCAGACTAAGTAAATTTGCGTTCGCCTGACTGGATTGTCAGTAAAATATTTGCTCAATCATATCAGATTTATTACCTGCTTATAACATTTAATGAGTACTTAGATTCTCTGCGGCTAAACAGAGAAGGGAGTATTGTGTGTTTGTAATAAAAATAGTAATAGCTTACTTAGAATGAAATGAATATATTTAACAAACTTGATAAAACTATATTAATCAAGAAGCATAACATGGCAATTTTATACAGTTTTTTATTTTCATCTATAAACATTTTGTTTATCAACGCTTCAATATACACGATTGTTTGTTTTTTAAGCTCTGTAAAATGGTGAAAATGTACTTCTCTAAGGTACAGAATCTGAAAACCTCAATTTCTACCCCATTGATCGGGATTTCTCATAGTCCAGTCATGATGGTTCACGGACTCATTCGAATAAACGTAGGTTGACAAGTTCTTACCAAATTCCATCAAAGTCGGGATCATTTTACTCGGGTTGGGTCTCCTCCCAATTTGCGTCTGTTTTGTCGTCTGAGATGTCAGTGAAGCCCGAAATGCCAATTACAATGTTTACTCCATGAAAAATAGTGCACCGATTATGGTTAAACACAGATCACGTGTTCATTAAATTAGTGAGAATGTCTTTATCTATTAAAACATGGTCATTTTGTAAATAAAATGGCGAAGGTTCAAAAACCTAGTAGACCAGTATATACTATTTTTAAAAACATTCACTATAAAATAGTAAGTTATAACTACAAACTTTCATGATTATAAACTAATTCAAGAAAAGTACTCGAAAATTATAAATGTACGTATTTAGAAGGTACTTTGATTTACATTGGAACAAGAAAAGATAATCTTTTGATAGAGATATCAAGATAGAATTTTAAAATAAAAATGTATAGCCTGTCAAGGTTAAAATCAAGGCGAAACGAACACGATATTAGTGTAAGTTAATACACATGCAATGCATTATATGATTACACCAACATTGATGTATCCAATCTAGCTTTGGAGCGATCTGTCCAAATAATGATCAACTGATATTGACAATTACATTTCATCTCGGAACGATTCTGTCAGATTTTCCACACATCCAAGAATTGATATTGGACAACAAATAATCTGTCAGATGATATCGTCAACCATGTTAATCAAACTTGATTATATAACTTTTACCGTAAATATTCTTATTACACATCTAATACGGATTAGCCTACCAAATATTTATGTCCACCTATTCAAAATTATAATAAATTTATTTCAATTTTATATGCTAAATTTTTACTGTCGTAGTACCAGTATAAATTAATATTGTTTCTTAAAAGTTAACAATGCATTTAATGTTTAACGTGTTTATTTTGGTTCTAGGGACATTCTGTTGTAATAAATACAAGAATGTAGCTTAATAGTTTCAGTAACTACCGCCACACTGATCTGTAGTCCCTAGACACCCGGTAGTGAAAGGGTTAAGCCTGCATAATGATATGCCTGAGTATATCCATTTTTTAATATGTTTATTTCGAAGTATTGTACTACCGATATTTTAAAGGATTATTAATATTCCACAAACATATTAAAAGCTCAGTGGTTTTGTTTTAACAAGTTGCCGGTGAAAATCAGCTTAAACCAGAGCGTGGAAAATAATTAAAAGTTGCATAATTGCACGCTTAAAACCCTCTAAACTTACCTTGTTAAGCGACTTTACAATTCTATTTTATATTTTTGAACACTTCTTCAGATAAAACTGGCATTTCAGGGCAAGTGAAAATGAGTTGGTCGCCTTGGTTTTAAAACTTATTAATTAATACATCCATTAATAATTTTTTTTTCTTTAACGAAGTTGTTAAATTAAACATAAAATTTATTTTATTTTTATATTTCGTAGCAATATAAAGTGTACATTTCATAACTAATATCATGGCCAATATTCAAATTCATCTTATTCCTTTCAATTCAATTGTGAAAATTATTACGTAAAGTTTTTTAAGATTAAATACTTGTAAATGTATTGTACGTATATGTATCAATGAGTTCTCACTCAGGACGTAAAATATTTTTATTATACGTAACAAATGTCATTCAAGAGATTATTGCAGGAATCCCATTACGAATAGTGAAAAATCAAGCTTCAAAACGACATCATTATTGTATTAGTGGAAGTTGTACTGAAATTAAACTTGAAATCTTATCGTAAAGAATCACGTTACGCCATATTGTTGAAATATACAATTATTTGATAGCAAATCACAATTTGTAAATAAGTTAAATGAGCTTTTAAACACGCCGTTACCTAACAAAACAAACTGTCAATCAGAAAAAAACCTAGAAGTGTATTGGACACTGTCAAATCAATCTGCAAACAATTCTATAAACAAAATAAACATTTCTAATGGATTTAGAGCTTTTAACACTTTCATTTAACTGCAAGTCAGTCTTCTTGTAGCTAAATGGTTCATATTTACATTAAACAAACAAAGTGGCTTAGAGATATTTATGTTTGTATATAATTTTAAATCCCCCAAAAAGTGGTGGAATGAAGCTGGTGTTATTGCATGCAGAATAGCGTTAAGGTCAATCTATTGATTTTCAAACTGCACACTAATTAAGTTATAATTTAATAAACGTTTTATAATTAATAACCCAGTTAGATTATTCCCATATGTTACAATGCTGGCAGAAGAGTCATTCAAGAGGTTTGTTTATTTACGGTAGCTCGATTTGGAAATTTCTATTTAATAGAAGCTATTTCTTGCTTTAAAATATAGTCTAACGAAATAAGTTGTTTGAAAAAATATGCTTATAAGTGTAGGTTGTCAATACAATACTATACTCTTAGATGAGCAATGTTTGCTTGTAAGTATGCTTGTATGCTTGCTTGCACAAATATCTTCGCAAACGGCTCCGACGATTTCCTTAACATTGTTAAATAATTAATTTCTGGCCTAAAAACGTGTTTAGTGCAGTTAAAACTGCTAACAAAAATCTAAACACGTAAAAAATGAAATTGAAAGTAAAAAAATTTTAACATTGGCCTTACGGGTATACCATGTTACCACAACCATGTAACCATGTTAGTTGAACAAAAAAAGTAAACAAAAGACTTGCAAGTTAGTTGTAACATGTGTTCATAATAAGCCGTCCACCCACAGTACACTAGCAAAATACAAAATACAGTACAAAAGTAAAAAGAACAAAGGAGTAAAAACAATTATTTAGAACTCTTAAATGTAATATGTTAGGTTCTGGCAAGATATACATTTGACATTTTCTCGTGATAAACAGTTATTTTTTAAATAAACCCTCAGTAAACTTTTATAAACTAGCGTTGTTTTATTCACTTTGTCGAGCTGAGATTGGCGTTGAATGTTTAACAAACTTGCAACAGTTTGACCCCAAGCTTGATGTATGGGACAGAGTTGTTAATTATTTACTGAGTTTTAGAACTCAGTCATCTCTGAAGACAACTACTAAACCACAGTCCGTGCATTGGCTCTACTTTTGTGACATTCTAGAACTTTCCTAACCTTTTTTAATCTTTAAAGACTCTATCAATGACTTTTGGATAGCACGAGTTGAATTCTAATAATACTGTAACATCTGAATGTTATGCGTGTTTCATTTTCGGTAACTCTTGGATGCGTGTGGATCAAATAGCTTTTTAGTGAATTTATTAATGCGCACTTACTCATTGGATATAATATCAGATGAAAGTCAGTAATTTACAAATTTAAAATATCTCTATGTGCAAACCATCTGAACAGTTACTTTGTCATCAAGACATTGACATTTCAACATTAACTAGGTATGCGGTCTCAGGTCCACCAATTGAGGGGAGCGAACAAAGGAGTAAACAAATAATCCTATTCTACATAAAATTTGTGGTTAAAAAGTATATTTCATCACTAGTATAAAGATACTTTTTGCCTGTGTGATGAACTATATTTTTCATCATATTGCAAGATTATTTAACAAACTAAGTTAGAAAACGAAAATACCATGTAAAGATAATTTCTCAAAACGACCTCCAGATCGTTTTCAATTTTGTTAAGTGAAATAAGCGGCTGTTCAGTAATTGATTCGATCATTTCGTCTGTTACATACTGTACTCAATATGACGAACTATTGATAACAATGCAAATATAAGCTACAACGTAGACATCCCATTCCTATGTTTAGGTTTTTGCCAGTTTTTAATAACAATCGTCTTTGTTGATGTGAGCCACCTATGGATTGAGCTGATCTAAATCACTAAATTTATGTCGAATACACAGTCTTTTTAACAAAGTCAAACTAATGAAATGACTTATGGTGACTATAGCAACTTTTATTGCCCATTAACTATGCTAGCAACAAACAATTACTTAGATCGAAGTTTACAGCTGATTTTTACTCCCTAGGGACCAAAAAAGCTTTTTACTCTCTAGGGAGTGAAAAATCTACTTTAGACCCACAACGACTATTAAAAACGGCTGTTTTTGCTGCAGTATGACGAAAAATATATAAAGTGGTCATAAATTATTGGACACATTGTAAGGTTAAATAACTAAATAACCAAACAACTTAGAAACATGGGAATTTTTCATTAAATAGGAAATTTAAAACAGTTTTATAAAGTAACTGTAAACAATTATTACAAAAATGTCAGTAATAAAAATTGGATTTAAAAAGTCTGTCAAAATTGTGATTGTCAGTTATGTTTTATCCTCAATGACTTGTGTTGTGGCATAGTCATCTGGCCAACAATGGACCTTTCTACCAGCTGAGTCACAGAAAACATACTTCTATAACGACTATACTATACTATAACTATGGTTATAGTAGTATGTTTTCTGTGGCTGAGTATGCCATTTGACGAATCAAATAAAACTAACCTCAGTATCAAAATTACTATTGTACAAGAATAAAATAATTGTGTTATTTGGTTTCATGAAAGCAGATCTACAAATGGCCTGACTGTTTGAAGAAAGCTCCGTTTAGAGTATAGCCATAATTCTCCGAGGAACAATACAGTATAAAATGATGGTACAGGCGGTTTCAACGAACGAGAAGACCTGCCAATAACGGTTTAGGTTGGATTTGTTTGAGGGTTTTGCCGAAGAAATCTAGGTGATTTTAACATACTCTTTTAATTACTTTTTATAATTACTGAACTTTTTATAATAATTTGTTTGCAGTTACTAGATAAAACAATAAAACAAATAATTCCCATGTTTTAAGCTGCTTGGTTATTTTTTATTCAATCTTAAAACGTGTACAATAATTTATGACCACCCTGTGTTATAACATTACAACTTAAGAAAACGTTTAATGATCGATACAACTCTTCATCATACTAGTATCTAATGTCCATTTACTATCCTGTGTATACTTGTAGCTCTCCCTGTAAAAAATAATTCAATTAACAAGCCTTCGAAAGTTCTTATCCCCACAACGCTAGATTTCTTTACTCTTTTCAGTTTAAAGAAAAGATTTAATTATGGAATAGAAAGAAACCTGTTGAGTTATCTGGGTCCAATGCATTTTTCAAATTGCACTTAAACGCAAATGATGAAATCTTCATCGTAATTTTCACGGTCATTTGAAGTCAGCTGCAGTACTTATGCTACAATAGAGGTCAAAATAGTATTCCGAAGTATCACACAACAACCTTTTGAAATAAAGAGTTTTTTGCTATACAAGTGCATACAGTTTTTGTTAAGGCCTTGACATCTGATGTTGCATTAGCAGTCATGTCATTGTTAATGGCAGAAATCCACGATACAGATACATTAATGCTACGAATAGCTTGCTCTTATTATTCACCAAAATAAATTAGTTTGTTATAATAAAACGTCAGGTATTTTTCGAATTTCTTTTTCTTACTATGGTTTGTAAATTATGAGGATAAATTTATTAGAAGGTCAGGAGACAAGTTCCATCATACAGACTATAATATGGAGAAAGTTCTTCTGACCAAACTTATTGGCTTTTGAGGTAGGCAGAAGCAAAAGAATTAAGTTGGGCTCCATACTAGCTCGCGGCAGTACCGCAACCCAGGGCCGGGGATAGTAGCTAGTACTACCTACTATCCCCGGCCTTGACCGCAACCATTGGTGACATCATGGTGCTAGGGAAGCAATGCCCCTTTAATCTTAGAATAGTATCGTAGCATTTATATAATCATTCCTGTATCTATCGGTGAGTTTTAACAAATTTGTTTCAATATACGGTGGTATTTGGTAACTCATAATGTACGAAATGGTTTCACATTCAAAAGTTAAAGCCTAGAGAGGCTTTTCTCTAATTAATTTTCAAATTGCAATATAATTGTCTTTAAAAACGACATTTCACTTAGACTTTTCAGATTTGAGCGATTGGATGTCAAATCAGGGTGGGTTACAACCAAACAATATTATTATTTAGTACATTAACAAACTTAAGGTATAACACATTACATGCAGCATGGTCAATAAAACATAATAATAAAACAAATACACTTACACTTTATCTCTTAATGGTGACCTTGTGTATAAATAGGTAACAATTAAATCTAATTCAATTTAACTGATTTGCCATTTTATATTGAACGAAAAATATCTAAAGATTTCTCAGAATATATACTTTAAATATAACCGAATAACAAGTCACAAACTCCCCGATCTAAAGTAAATACCCCCGCCGCAGCAAACCTGCCGACTAAGCGAATTTCCATTTGTCTGAATTGATTTTCAGTTAAATATATTTTAATAACATTAGGTTTAACGAGTACCTAGGTTTGCTGCTACAAGGAAACTAATAAAGTGTGTTTTTGAGTAAAATATTGATAGGTTAGAACAAAATAAATAAATTTGTCAAGTTTGATCAAAATATATCCATAAACAAGCAAACTACAACATTTGACAATATTCTCCATAAGAATAACATGGGAATTTTAAATTTACAATTTTTTTTTAATTTTCTCCGTTACTAATAATTGAACAAAAATACTTTTATATACTAAATTATTTGTTTTTTAAGCTCTTTAAAAAGGTCTAAAGAGAAATCGGGAAATTTTGTGTTTTGAGGGTCAAAAGTGAGAAAACCCAATTTTTACCCCATAAAACCCCCCGTAAAGCCCCGTTCCCATGGTCCGATCGTGCTGGTTCGCGAACTCATTCAAGTTTATCCCACTTTACACCTTTAAACCAAATTTCATCAAAATCGGACAAAAATTACTCAAGTTATCGCGTTCACGGACGTATATATTTAAGTCTATATATATATATACATGTATAAAAATTTTAACGAATGGTGTTTTTGGCCTCTGGGGACATCAAAATGAAAAAGTAAATCGGTCCCGGGTCTAGGTCTTACCGTGCCACCTACGGTAATAGCTACTTCCCTATAGGGAAATTCGCTAAAAAATAACACGTTATAAAATTTCAATACATTCCTTTCACGCATCAGTTAGCAGAATCGATAAAGAATCTTCGATATTTAAAACCGTCCATGAATTGTATTACACATTTTATTGAACGTTTCACGTTTGTGACAGAATTCTTCATGGCACGTGGTGGTTCCTCACAGCGTTAAATATTTTACCTACGACCGTTTTTTAAAGTAGCCGTTTTAGTTCAGTTCTTGGAATTGAAAAGATTCACTTAACAGCATTGTTGTTTTACTTTACACAACGGGCAACGAACCAATAAGGTCAAAGGAATGAGAGAGAAGAAGTAAAAAATGTAAAAGCTTCGAACTTCAACTAATCAGCTGTTTAGACCAATTTAACTGTTAATGAGTAGTGTTTGGTACAATGTTTCGTTGCATTACTGTCAGTGGCACTGAGAGGTTATAAATGAAAACATAACCTATCTTAGAAGTTATGAGTAGTGATTGTTCGTAAAAAAAAACACAAAAAAACTGTAGTAGGTAAAGTAATGTACGCAACTAACGTAAATAGTCTTAAGAACACTCGTAGAAGTTTTTAAGGCACTCGCGTAGTCTCATAACTTAAATTTCTACTCGTCTCGTTAACACTATCTTTACGAGATCGTTGCGTAAACAACTATTACCTACGTCCGGCTTTTAAACTAGCCTTTTAAATTCATTTCTTAGAGTTGAAAAGAACCACTTAACAGCATTGTTTTATTACTTTACAGTACAAGTTTGAGTGACCATTGAGGTTCAAGGATGGAGAGGAAAGAAGTAGGCTAAAGTTGTAATGCTTCGAACTTCAACCAAAATATACTCCCATAGTAGATTTCTCATCCTAATGGAACAGCTGAAGACAATTTTATTGTTAGTTCTGTACGGTTTATGTTAGAGGTCGTGTTTTGTTTACAATTTGTTTCCCGTTAATACAGTCATTTAAAACCTCGTTTAACCAAATAATACGATCTAATCATAAACAATAAATTGTCCCCTAGTTATTTAACCAAACAGTAAAGCACAAATCAAGAAATTAACCCTAAAATAATAGAAACAAAATTTCGTCAACACTAGCGCCCAGTGTGGCGTACATGAACTATACATGAAAAACGAGCTTCAAAATTTACAATGGGATGAGAAGTCTAATGCTTCAACTTATCAGCTGTTAAGGCATATTAAATTGACTATACAATTAGTGTGTGGTTGGGACAATGAGTCGTTGCATCAAAATCAGAATACACGAATACAAAAAATACCGGTATGGATCATAAACATAAACAAATGACGTTTTTGGCCAGAAAGTAAACAAAACCCCTATAATAGGTTTAGTTTACTTTCGGGCCAAAAACGTAATTTGTTTATGTTTATGATCCATACCGGGTATTCGTGCTCGTGTCTTAAAGACTATCTTTACGCGATCGTTGCGTAAACTACTATTGGCTACACTATCGGAATGAGATTAAATATGATTTCGGTATCGATAATTATTGTAGGCCTATTTCTTCACGAAGTCGTTCAGTATTTTAAAATATAAATACAAAGTAATGAAAATGTAGGATGGATAAAAAACAATATCTTATTACTAGCAGTTACCCGGTGCTCTTTGCTGCACTTAACTACTATTATTTTAATTGGTAATTAGTTCTTTACGATGAATAATAAAAGTGTATACCAAAAATAAAAATATGATATTTTACTTAATTGCCAGTGGATTATTATTCACTTAATAATTTATGTTAGATTGTGTGGGTATAGAACAAAAGATAAAAATAATAAGGCATTGTTATCCCTTTTATTGTTAATAATACTTTGATAAAGGTTTTTATGTTTACATATTTAACATTGGAAAATTTAAACGTTGTTGAGTGCACAGGTGTGCTGCTAATGGGGTTGAATATATTTGGACTTATTTAAAAGTAAAATAGTTTTCTGTGCTGCACTCTGTGGAAACATTGTGGCACTATTCCAAATAATGACTAATACAGCATGTTGTGATTATTCAAACCTACAAAACAGTCTGACATTTGCCCACTTAAAACCCTCTGGGGCGGAGCCCTTTTGACGGATCTGCACCAAACTTCACACAAACCATCCTTGAAAGATGCTTAATAATGCCTGAAAGTTTCATTACAATCTGTTGAGCGGTTTTGAGTCCATAACGTACATACATATATACATAGTTCCTCTTTTATAGATAAAAAAAAATAATTACTCTAAAACTTTTACAATTTTACAATGTACAACTAATTAAACAGCTTTAATTTTTGGACGGTTGCATGTTAATTTTTATTATGTACAGTTGGAAAGACAGTTTTACATTATTTTTTCGTTAATGACTCTTACAGTTAATGTACCTGATAATAACACTGGTTTTAAAAGTACTTCAGTTTCCTTTCATAGGGAAATGTAATGCTATAAGATGATCAATACGATGTAAATTAAGAACCTTACTCGACATACACTAGAGCCTCAATAACAAGTCCCTTGATGGAAAAAGGCTCTTCCAAAATGCAGGATTCGCTATTATATTGTATTTTTTGTCACTTTCATTAGAAGTTTATTCCGACAGCAAGCCTTTACAATTGAATGTAAATGTTATTAAATAATAATAAAAAATGGTAACTAAATATTTGGTTTTTCTTTTCATGTTTATAAATCATTCAGGAAAACTTACAACAAAAACCACGCTGTTGAAGCGAGGCCGAAATTTAATTAACCGAAGGACTTAAGATATGAACTGTGCTCTCTCCTCTCTCTCCCTCTCTCTTATTTTTCCGAACAAAATTATATAGAATAATACCCCCGCCGCAGTAAACCTGCAGTCTAAGCGAATTTCCATTTGCCTGATTGGATTTACACTAAAATGTCTCCTTAAAAATATCACAATTATTCCCTATTTGAATTGAATCAGTTTAACACATACTTAGGTTTGCTGCAACAGGGAGGGTTAAAGTGTTTTTTTTTATGTAATGTTAATAGTTAGTAAGAAATAAAAACATTTTCCAAATTTGGGCAAAATATGTTAATAAATAAGCAAACTACAACAGTTTACTTATCCTCCATAAGAATAACATGAATTTAAAATTTTTTTGAATTTTCTCCGTAACCATTAGGCGCATTATAACGCTTCAATATACTAAATTATTTGTTTTTTAAGCTCTACAAAATAGTTTGGAAAGAAATTGCAAAAATTTAAGTTTTTTGGGTCAAAAATGGGAAAAACCCATTTTTACCCCATAAAAGCCCCCATAAACCCCCGTTCCCATGGTCCGATCATGCTGGTTCGCGAACTCGTTCGAATAAACGTAGGTTTACACGTTTGTACCAAATTTCATCAAAATCGGATCATTTTTGCTCGAGTTATCGCGCTAATGGACACACAAACACACACACACACATATATCTGTAATCTTTTGGTTACTAGGCAACATGAAAATAATGCATTCAAAAATTTCTTTTGGTTCTCTCATAAGAACAATACTGATTATAGTGCTGGCAAAAATATTGGTTTCAATCTGTAGACAAGAAACCATACATATTTCTCTTAAAAATATTCATCCTGAAATTAACATGAGATGTATATACTTCCAAATTTCAAATGATTTTTCATTAAAAAACAAAATGTTAGATAGAACAAAGAACAGAAAAATAAATCTAAATGGAAAGTTATTTGGCGATCACTTAACCTAAAGCTTTATGTATCTTACTTCTTTTTGATTAATTTGATTCTTTTATGTGGAGACATAGAAGAAAACCCTGGGCCTGAAAATAGCAATGATGTATCAAAAGAAGAGTGTCCGTTTTGTAAAAAACATTTTTACAGACTTAAGTCTCATATCAAGGCAACTCACGACAATTATTATATAACAGAATCAGATAATTTAAGAAAAAGTAGAACCAGAACCTGTAGTTATAGTTCCACAAAATTGTGGTATGAACTTAGAGACTTCGAGATAGACCTTTGGGCATCAAATTGTTTGCAGCTACCCCTAAATTGTGTATTTATTCCTCCAGCTGTAGTACATTTGCTGCGTGTGGGAAGCGAAAGTTTTGTCCTTAAAACAATCAAAGATGAAATGAAATTGTCAAAAAGTGAATTTATTTTCTTAATAATAAATAATAAAACTAATGAGGAAAAGGAGAATGCTTGTCATTGGTCTCTGTTGATCTGTGACGTATATAAAAACACAACATATCATTTTGACTCAAAATCTCCATCCAACAGTCAGATTGCCAAGAAAATGACCGAAAGACTGAGTAAATGCAGCTTGGGAACTGATGAGATTAATATGTTAGAAGTAGATTGTCTTCAACAACGTGGAAGAGTTGAGTGTGGTGTGTACTGCCTACATTTTGCAAAAATTGTTTGTAACAGAATAATAAACAATAACTTAACCATATCGGACAAGATGTATAAACAGGATTTTCTTGTAGGTAATATCTATAATGAAATTGAATGTCTAAAAAAACAGAGTTTAAATGTCCCTAATAATAAATGTCAAGCAACTAAGATTAGAAATAAATCGTTGGAAGGCATAAAGCAAACCTCAGCTGAAGATCATAAATTTCAAAAAAGTGAGGAATGTAACAGTAAAGTAGATCAATCAAATGATCAAACTTGTGGCGAATGCGGAAAACTCTTTAAAAGCAAAAAAGGATTATCTCTCCATATTTCAAAGAGCCACCACAATAAACATCGTGATATAATTCTAAACAAGTATTGTCCAGAAAGCTCAAAAACACAGTCTCCAGACAAATTGGATGATAAAACAAACAATATGTCAAGCAAAGTAAATAGCGAAAGTGATCGCATAAACAAGGATCTCGATTCTTGGTTAACAGTCTTCAATGAAGAACAAACACACTTTGAGTTATTCTCTGAAAATTTTGATAAGTTTTCCAAGTTTTTATCTCACGCTTTACACAATCTTCCTGGGCCTAAACATCCTTCTTACAGGTTTTATAAATTAAGGAAAAAGAAACAAGACTATCCTCAAAATAGTAATTATAAGAAATCATCCAACCCAGAAAGGAAAACTAAAAACGAAAGGAAAAAGAGAAAAGAAAAGTATGAATATGATCTGATCCAATTTGAATACTATAATAGGCGTAGGAAAGCTGTGAGAAGGATAATCGGAGACGGTAATAAAGGATGTGAAATTGATCTAAAAACATTACACGAAGGTTTTACCACACGTTTCTCCAATCCAAATGAAAATATGAAAATGTCATATAACAATGTGGAAGACACAATAGTGAAAGACTTAGATTCGCATTATAATCAAAAAATTACTGTAGAAGAAATCGTGAGAGCAATAAATGCAATAAAAATTGACACTTCTCCGGGACCTGACAATATATTAATGAGAATTGTAAAACTTAAGAAAGTAGCAAAGATCCTCTGTTCAATTTATAACACAATACACCTTACAAACCAGATACCTTCATCATTTCAAAGAGCACGAACTATTTTAATTGATAAAGGTGGAGACAAAAAAGAGGTTAATAACTGGAGACCAATCACAATATGTTCTGTTTTAAGGAGGATATTAGAAAAAATATTGGACAAAAGACTAAAAGAATATATCAAATTTAACCAGTTTCAAGGAGGTTTTTCTAATACCCCTGGTTCCCATCTTAATACAAGTATTCTAAATGAGGTATTGAGATCAGCAAAATCAAAGAAAACCGACTGCTGTATTATGTTTCTGGATATTGAGAAAGCGTACGACAATATCGGCCATAACCACTTATCCTCAGTCTTGCAGGAGCTACCTATTCCTAGGAAACTGATTGAAATAATAATTAAACTCCAAATAGGCAATGTTACAAAAGTTGAAACTCATAGAGGGAAAACAAAGGACATCAAAATACAAAGGGGTGTAATGCAGGGATCTCCATTGTCACCCACTTTGTATAACCTATGTATTGACCATATCCTCTCTGAAATATCACAACATGCCGTAAGTGAGGAGCTAGGGTATAAGCTATGCAAGGACATGCCTTCTCTAAGTATTCTAGGATTCGCTGACGATACCATTTTAATTGGTAAGAATAGAGAAAGTGCTCTTGTATTATTCGATTCGATTTGTGACTTCTTCAGAGAAATTGGATTAACTATAAATATATCAAAAACTAAAATTATTAACATTGAAAAAGGTAGATTACAAGAGGAAAACTTCCAAATATGTTCAAAAGAAATAAAATCTATAACATTTAATGAAAAAATTAAGTACTTAGGAGTAAATTTTTCTGAAAGCATAGTATTTGACTCTGAAAAAACAATTAGTTCATTGATAAACAAAATTGAAAAATTAACATGTTCTCCTTTTTTAAGGTCTGAACAAAAAATGTATGTATTGAATCATAATATTTGGCCATCTTTAATATATCCTTTTCAAACCGCACCAATTAAGAAAATTACAATGAAATTCTTTGACGATGTTGATAAAGTGATAAGATCAACAACAAAGGAAATCTTAGATCTTCCAAATGATATGCCAAATTCTATGTTTTATACAAGTACTAAAAACAAAGGGATTGGGTTATGTAAATCAATGTGGGAATCATCAATCCAACATATAAACATATGTCGCATATTAAAACAAACGGGAAACCCCTACTTACTTAATATTCGTCAATTTGACGAAGAAATTAGGTTTTGTCTGGAAAAATTGAATTTAAGTATTGAATTTTTCGAATCAAAACCCAAGATACTGCGAGAAACCTTACGAGACTTAGAGTATCAAAATTGGTGTAAACTTCCATACAAAGGGAATGGGGTGGTTCTTTTCAAAGAATGTAACAAGATCAATAAAAATTTGGCTAGAGGTTGTGGCCTCACAGAAGCTGAGTTCAAACAATACTTGAAAATGGTCGGAGACGTTATTCCTCTTAGAAGTCTTCATGGGAGATCCAGGGACGGGAACCAGTGCAGGCATTGTCCTGTATCTGAGAAATTTACTCTTGAAACTCTTGCCCACGTCCTTGGAAAGTGCCCATTTAGTAGTCTTATACGAAATACCCGCCACCATACCATCAGAAAAATCATTGCTGATCAATTCAGAAAGAAAAGTTACGAGGTCTATGAAGAGGTCACGGCTATAGAAGAAGAGGGCTCTGTGAGGCGGAGTGACATCATTGTTATAGACAAGGAGAAAGATTTCGGTCTCATTATAGACCCAACAGTTCGTCTTGAGACAAATGAAAATCAGCCACAGGAAGTCCATGAAGAAAAAGTAAATATTTACAAGAAAACTATCCCATATTATTCAGAGAAATATAAAATATCAAAATTCGAAGTATATGGACTACTCATTGGATCAAGAGGAACAATTCCTCAACAAGTTGAGAACTTTTGGAAGAAATTCAAGTTGGAAAATCAAGTGTTATATTTAATATCTTTAACAGCCATAAAATTTTATATTAATATTATAAGAAACCACCTATATAACAACTATCATAATTAGGTTTAATCAAACTTGCAAAATTTAATGTAATATTATTCTTTGTTCTACAGCAGACTACAATGTGTAGTAAGATTTCAATTTTTAAAATAAATTTGAATTTATATATTATATATATATATACACACACACACACACACACATATATATATATATATATATATATATATACAGGGTGTCCCGGAACTCTCTACCAATATTTTAGGGCATTGCTCCTGGGTAAGAAACATACCTAAATATCATATTTAAATTGTCCGGAAGTCCTTAGTTACTCACACAGCCACCATTTAGTTTTTTTAGTTATTAATTTTTTTCTAAAGAATGGTTAAACATACGAAATGGAAACTTTGCACAAACATTTATGACAACTAGAAAAAGCTACAAAAAAATTATGACGATTCTTCAAATTCATAAAACAAAATGGCGGCCATTCAAAATTTTTTTTCTTAAATAACTCAAAAACCATTGATTTTATAAAAATTTTAAATGGCCGCCATTTTGTTTTATGAATTTTAAAAATCGTAATAATTATTTTGTAGCTTTGTCTAGTTGTCATAAATGTTTGTGCAAAGTTTCCATTTCGTATGTTTAACCATTCTTTAGAAAAAAATTAATAGCTGAAAAAACAAAATGGCGGCTGTGTGAGTAACTAAGGACTTCCGGACAATTTAAATATGATATTTAGGTATGTTTCGTACCTAGGAGCAATGCCCTAAAATATTGGTAGAGAGTTCCGGGACACCCTGTATATATATACATATGTATGAATTTGAACGGATGCTATTTTTGGCCTCTAGGGACCTCAAAACGTTAAAAAAATCGGTCCCGGGTCCAGGTTTTACCATGAGTACTACGGTAATAGCTTATTCCCTATATGGGAAATTCGCTAAAACGTGATATTATGTTACGGAAATGAGAGTGTTTTCATTTGGCACATTGTTACTTGATTAAAATGTAATTATTGCTAGTAATTTTAGTTTTCCAGATTTTATTTCAGGACAAAATTTCCTACACATTAGGTAGGCCTATACACCGCTCCATGGAGATGTATATAGGTGGCTATTATCTACATGTTTAGAAACCAATTCCATAACCCGACCCTAGTTATTCGGAGATGATTTCACTCCTTTCCTATTGGTTTATAAAATTAATTAGTAAATGGTTTTCCAACCAGGCAGGGCCCAAGGAACTTTTAAACAAGATAGACCTTATATGACATCTACTCAATGAGATCTTTCAAATAAACCAAAAATTTACAAAATCGGTTGAGAAACCACAGAGGAGTTCTGCGGACAAAAAACGTGCTTGTCTTCTTAATATACAGGGTGGTAAAAAAAAAAACTAACTCATTTTAACATACATGTTTATCTACAACATTTAAACTAAATGGTAACATTTACAATGTACAGGTAGGAAACCTCAAAAAGTTGTTGGTGAAATTAAATAAATCTCAAAAGGCCACTGTTTAAGGCTCTGCCGGCGTTGAATCGAAATGTAGCACATCACACACCTTTATGTTAATAATTTAAATCCATGTGTGTTGCCCCTGAGCTGTTGGACATAATGTAAGACTAAATTACTTACGTATTCCCTTCACAGCTCAATAAAATATGTCTATTTAGGACATGTTTCGGTGTTAAAACACCATCGTCAACTTCAGGTACATGTAGAGTTGATCAGTAGTTAACATCGTCAGGAGATAAACACAGTACGTATACGAATAAATACATAAAACAATTAAACATTTAAGAAACAGGCCTGTTCTAACAAAAGATGATCGACCGCACAGGTAGCAAGGGACAGAGTCTGCTTCTGGAGTTCTTTTGGACCACCCTGTATATATAATAGACTCGCCTTTGGCTCGCTGCCCCCTTTTTTGGTTGGGGATAAAAAGAAATGGGCCATGGCGCAAGACCTGCAATTGAGCCAAATTTCAGATCTTTAGCTAATCTAGAAGTGGGTAAAATTGATTTAGACCGATGCACCTGTAGGAATAACATTGGGGGGATTCTAATTTTCGTGGGGGGGGGAGTTATATTTGTAAAATGTCAATTTTGAAAAGGGCGCAAGATCAACAATCATGCCAAATTTCAGATATCCAGTTAATCTAGAAATGGGTAAACGTGATTTAGACTTATGCACCTGTAAGAATAACATTAGGGGGGGGGGAGGATTCAATATTTGGGTGGGGGGTTGAAAATACGACGCCCCCAGGTCCCCTTTTTTGGTTGGGGGTAAATACAAATGGGCCATGGCGCAAGACCTACAATTGAGCCAAATTTCACATCTTTAGCTAATCTAGAATTGGTACGAAAAAACACGTAGTGTTTAAAATTTAAAGTTAAGTAAGGAGAATACAAAGCAATATTAATTTTTGCAAAAACAAATTATTTAAGTATGAAAAATGGCGAAAACCGGTAAAAATTTAAAGAAATTTACCAAATTTTGAAAGTAGGGCGTTTTTTGAAGGTTAAGGAGTGCGATTTTCGGGAAACACCTATTAAAGGTTTGTAGAAAATTTGATTCCCGTTCATGAAAATCCTTTCAAATATTTTCTATCTCTTACTGTTTTCGAGCTATAGGCGATTGAAAAAAAATGGGTTTTGTCGTTTTTAGAGGTCCGCCAGTTTGGATTTTTAAGGTGGGTAAAATTTAAAAATGGGACTTTTGCAAAATTTGCCATAAACTTATGATCCCTTACTACAATAGTACCAAATTCCAAGTCTCTAGCACGTTTCTAAACGATTCATATGACCATACCAAAGTCATTATATTTTAATCTTATTCTCCATAAGAATAACATGGGGCTCGTAAAAGTGGTAAAAAAACCTTCAAATTTTGAAATCAAACCTAAGTTTTGGGGGTTAAGGAGTAAAGATACGAAAAATTATTAAAGGAGTAGAATTTAAAGTAAGGAGAATACAAGAACCAAGGAGAATACAAAGCAATAATAGTATTCGCGAAAAGTAGTTATTTAAGTATGAAAAAATAGCGAAAACCGGTAAAAATTGGAAAGAAATTTATCAAATTTTTAAGGTATGGCGTTTTTTGAAGCTGAAGGAGTGCGATTTTTGGAAAACGCAAGTTAAGGTTTTGTAGAAAATTTAATTTCCTTTCGCTAAGATTCTTTCAAATCCTTTATATCTCTTACTGTTTTCGAGCTACATCCGATTAAAAAAACTTGTTTTTTCGTTTTCAGAGGTCCGCCATTTTGGATGTTTGGGGGGGTTAATATTAGAAAATGGGACTTTTGGGAATTTCACCGGTAATGTAAGATCCCATACTACAATACTACCAAGTTTCAAGTCTCTAGCACGTTTCTAATTGGTTCAGATAAGCATACTAAAGTCGGCATTTTTCAATGTTATTCTCCATAAGAATAACATGGGGCTCGTAAAAGTGGTAAAAAACCTTCAAATGTTGACATTAAACCTAAGTTTTGGGGGTTAAGGAGTAAAGTTACGAAAAAAGACGTACTGTGTAAAATTTAAACTAAAGTAAGGAGAATACAAAGCAATAATAATATTTGCAAAAAGGAATGATTTAAGTATGAAAAAATAGCGAAAACCGGTAAAAAGTTGAAAGAAATTTACCAAATTTAGAAAGTAGGGAGTTTTTTGAACCCGAAAGAGTGCGATTTTCGGAAAACATCTTAAAAGGTTTTGTAGAAAATTTAATTCCTGTTCCTGGATATACTTTCAAATCTTTTCTAGCTCTTACTGTTTTCGAGCTAAATCCGTTTGAAAAAAACGTGTTTTATCGTTTTCAGAGGTCCGCCATTTTGGATTTTTGGGGGGGTTAAAATTTGAAAATGGGACTTTTGAAATTTTCACCATTACCTTATGATCCCTTACTACAATACTACCAAATTACAAGTCTCTAGCACATTTCTAAACGATTCATATGACCATACCAAAGTCATTATATTTCAATCTTATTCTCCATAAGAATAACACGGGGCTCGTAAAAGTGGCAAAAAACCTTCAAATTTTGAGATTAAAATTAAGTTTTGGGGGTCAAGGAGTAAAGTTACGAAAAAACATGTGATAAGTAAAATTTAAAGTAAAGTAAGGAGAATACAAAGCAATACTAGTTTTTGAAAAAAAAAATTATTTAAGTATGAAAACATGGCGAAAACCGGTAAAAATGTAATAGAAATTTACCAAATTTTGAAAGTAGGGCGTTTTTTGAAGCTGAAGGAGTGCGATTTTCGGAAAACGCCTAAGAGGGTTTTGTAGAAAATTTAATTCCTGTTCCTGGATATACTTTCAAATCTTTTCTAGCTCTTACCGTTTTCGAGCTACATCCGGTTGAAAAAAAAGTGTTTTTTTCTTTTTCAGAGGTCCGCCATTTTGGATTTTTGAGGGGGTTAAAATTTGAAAATGGGACTTTTGCAAATTCCACCGGTAATATAAGATCTCATACTACAATACTACGCAAATTTGAAGTCTCTAGCACGTTTCTAAGCGGTTCATATGAGAGTACCAAATTCGGTATTTTTTAATGTTATTTCCCATAAGGATAACATGGGGGGGGGGAAATTCGAAATTTCGGGGGGGTTAAATTTGAAAATGCGACTTTTCGGATTTTTCCCGGGGGTTTAGTCACTAGACCTACGACCACCGAAAATTTCAAGTCTCTAGCTCATCTAGAAGTGGTCTAGAATTTGTATCCCTTAGTTACATATGCGGGATTATAGTATTTAGATAGATGCCTAACACACACTACTTACACACACACACACACACACGCACGCACATATATATCGATGTATGATGCATATCTCATCTAGCTTTTATTATCCAGTGACCTAAATATAAACACATAAACTGTTCTGCTCAGCGTAACCCAGAGTGTTTTATTGTTATATGTTACGTGTCTCAGAATAAACTGGTGTCTGATCCGGTAAAGTTGGTGAAACTAGTCTCTTTAAAGTAAATATAAATAATTATTGTTATAATACTGTTGATACGTTCTATGTTGTTAAGAAAAACTAAAATAAACAAATAATTCGATAAAATATTTATGAACGCAAGGATTACAATTGTATTGGTACAAGTTTATCAACAAATTTAGTTAGTTGATATTAATTGTGTAATATCTCGTAATTACACAAAACATATTTTTTTATCAGAAAATAAAAAAAGTGTAATATATTTACCAAAAATTACCAAAAAACTTCAAGAATCTACGCAATGTACAGACAGAACAGAAATTTTATTTATATATATGATCAAGTTAATGATTTCTACAAAGAAGTTTTATGAGTTGTCCATTTTCATAGGCGCCCTTTTACAAGATTAAGTCTCTTTGAATTTGCATGCCTAACACTAACGTTGTTATATTGTTGACTCGGCTTCTGGAAGAGGAGCAAAATAACAGTTCTTGGTTTCCCATGCAAAAAATACATCTTTTAAACTTTCTTAATGTAATGGACATGAGGGGTGATATATTGATAACATAAGGAGTGATATGTTTCTAGTTTTATTCATAGTTACCAAATATAATTTATCTCCAATTTAGTAACGAAAATACGCTTTGCAAGCATTGTAAAAATAAACTAACGAATTTCACCTTCACAATAATCCAAGAACTCCAGAGTGATTTTCAAGAGCAATCGAGTTTCAGATCGAACGAAAGATTTCAGGGATAGGGGGTTTTGGAAGATCCTATATCCTTCAGGGATATAGGAAGCTGAGTGTCTGATTTGTTTGTTTAGGTTCAAAGTAAACATTAATTAGATAAAATCATAATTACACAAGAAATGGTTTGCCTTTTGGTGTGCTTCTCTCTATGCAAATCGCCGATGCGATTGTCATGACACTTTTGTCCGTCAATCATTCCATACAGTCTATGGTTGAATACATTTCTGACTTCCAGGGAAGGAAACAGGTCCATGACGTAGGAAATGGCGACATAAGTAGTAAGGCCAGCAGTGCAGAGTCTGTGCAACTGTCTGTGGCAATTATGTATCTGCAATTCTAAAATGGTATAAGGAAGGAGGGCAAACAGATCTACGACGTAGGGAGTGGTGAAGGAAGTAGTAAAGGCGAGCAGTGTGGAGTTTAAGAATGGATTAATCTATCTGCAATACAAAACTGCCTTCAGAGTAAACTAATGATATTCCCCGAGCAAAGCTCGGTCCCCAGGTGCTGTTATTTAAATGAGTAATAAATATGATATTTTAGTAAAAATCCAATCAGACTAATTGAAATTCGCCATGCATTCAGGTTTGCTGTGACAGGGGTATTTATTAATTAATTTAACGTAGCAGCAAAATTTACAAACGAAAAACAAATCTCACTGACCCTATGAATAAGCTCACGGTGATTTACTCTTATTTGGTTCAAATATTTAAAGAAATATAATCATCTCAGAAGTAAACAATATATTTGAATAACAAAATATAAGCTTTAAAATCAATTCCACATGTATACAACAATGTATTCCATAAATGTTTACCTTCGAACAAGAATAGTGTAACAAGATTGATATCCTTGTTGCTACAAACAGTACTTCTTCAATTGACTACTCTGTTGAGCGTTGGGGTTATCGAAGGAGACTCCTCGGTTTTTCAAATATTCATTCAACTCAGGACTCTTACACACCCGGGATCCACTCACAGGCAGAGTGTTATGGATTAATCTCAACACTTTAAGCTCAAATTTCTGTTTAATTTCCTCCTCTTTTTTTATCACTTGGGCGTTGATATTTTTCTCTGCCAAATCACGTAGGAGACTTGCACTTGCTTCAAACGTAGCCTTTTCGAACTTGAGGGACAACATTTTCAACTCTTCAATGCGCACTATACAGTCTTTTTTCAAAAACCTCCAGAATAGTCGTGCCACATTCGTAGTTGGAACCGTTACTGTCGCTTCTACTTCGTTTTCACCGAACAATATAGTCAATCTGCCCGTAGTATCCGTTACAGATGCACTCAAGTAGAATCTATTAAATACAACCTGGAGGTTTTGAAATGAGCCTCTGATACGGAATGCTTGTCCACCGCTTTTATCCGGCAGTATATCTGATCCTGTGTATTGAACTGACCTTAGATCGGTGATTTCTCCTTGTGCCCCACATACATAGTTCATTTTACCATTTATTTCTAAATCGTCTACCTTCCCCTTACGGGGCAGTATTTTTTGCAACTCTCTTATAACTCTTACCAGTATAAGACTTAGTTTCTCCTCTTTCGAGTTGTTTTTCTTATTGATTTCTTTGTAAATATTCCAGTAATTCTTCATCAAACTGATCCTCTTGTCAAAAGGTTTCCGAACTGTTGTCAAGATGTTGCTTGGATTCCATTTGAGAACAGAATTGATAAGTTCCTTTTGATTTGCTGGTTCCATAACCCTAAAAGAAAATTTACGTCCCAAATTTTGCTCCGGGTCTGCAAGCTGTTCCTGATCCACATGTTCCTGACCCGCTTGCTGTTCCTGATCCACCTGCTGATCCTGACCCGCATGCTGTTCCTGATCCACACGTTGTTCCTGATCCACATGTTGTTCAGGTCCTGCCAAATCACTAGAGCCTCTTACTACATTTGTATTTAATAAAGAAACACCAACTATGATCACTGTATAACACACCAGAGAGCACATTGCTGCACATTGAAAGATATACACCAGTTAAATGACGTGAGACTATTAATTGCCAACACATGTTTGACAGGTTGATTGAAATTAATGTGAAGTTTTTACTACTAACATTTCCAAATATTAACGTGTACATACTTGATACTAAAACCATTTTTATTTGGATCCTCATCCTGGGTATTTATCACGTACATATCAAAAACATGCAAATATAAATGTATATATAATATAAAAATAAATAATAATAATATATAGAATATATAATATACAATATATATATATATATATATATATATATATATATTATATGGGTAACACGAAAATGTGAAAAAAATAAAACTCCAAAAAGTGAAAGCTATCTCACACTTAACACAGCTTAACACACTGACTCAAAAATCATAAATTTGTCAACTTCCCGACCAGCTAGAAGTTGATTTTTGGTATACTTATCAACTACTAGGGAATGATTCTTTGTTAAAATTACGCTAACCTAGTAAATGATTATCAATTGTTAAAAGCCAACCCCTAAGTTTTACAAAATAGTATATTCCATCACTAGGGCGTAAAGTGACTCTTTTTGACCCGAGCTCAAGTTTTACGATCGAAGCAAAGCCGAGGTTGGAAAATGAGCGAGGGTTGAAAAGACGACTGTTTTCGCTGCAGTATGGCAAACATAATTTTATCCAAGCAACCTACAACCATAGGAACCACAAGTATCAAGTTTCGTCCATGTACAAACTATGATTTAGGTGCTTTCTTAACTTAATACTTTTAACTGAACTGTTTACCATAAAGGTAGGGGTTTTAAGCCAATGGAACTAAAATTGATAGACCAACCCTCACCAGATAGACCTGTTTAAGGCAAGAAAACACAAAACGTCATTAAAACCAACTTCTCTGTTTCCGTTTTAAATGTTACTTCCAATAATGATGTTCTCTTAATGCATTTATACCTTTGAAAATATTACGTTAGCCACATCAAGGAATTTTAGTTTGATTCAAGCTATAAATATACGAGTGCAGTAGTGGAAAAGTGAGGGATATTCACTATAGCTTGGCCCGGAGGCTTTACTGTTGTGTTTTACATTTCTTTGATCAGCAACATCAGAATAGTCTGCATGTCATGTTTATATGGAGCCTTCCCCTAAGGCGGGATGAATACCTTTACCAATAAGGCTTCAATATTCCTCCATCTCACTCTTGAATAAACTCACTTGTGTAGACGTATTCCCAAAAATGTTCAATGGCATGTGAGCTATTGTAAACCTAAACGTATAATAAATGTATTATTAAATAAAAGGAAATAGTTATTTGTGTAACTAGTGGTGAAAGTGGCACTTTGCTGCACACGAGAGCAATGTTTACGCACGAGCCGCAGACGAGTGCGGAATGATCTCGAGTGCAGCAAAGGCCTTTTTTACTCGTGTTACACATTATATTTTTTCTACAGTCACTATAAAGCATATAAATAATTAGTCTTTCAAACACTATACAACACGTTTTTAAGTTCAGCTGGCAACACAAATGGTGCCCTAGAGAAAGTAGTACTCGCGGTCCGTATCACTCCACTATTTTTCCTCGGCAAGAAATGTGCTCCACGTTTTGAGAATATAGTTCCGTATGTTTTTGTAATTTGAAGTGGTTTCCGCGCCTAAAAAAATTCTTTAAAGGTATTTTTTGTTTATTAAGATCGTAGGAATGTTTTAAAAACGATTAAAAGAAAAGTCCAGAAAATCCAGAAATACCGAAACTATAAACACGAAATGACAGGTTAAATCGTAGTTATAATAGTCAATCAGCTGCTCACAGTATTATTATCTTTAAGTGTTGCCAACCTATTTCCAAGCGTACACGGATTACGTGCATAATAGAACCACGCTGTTTTGTGTTGTTTCGTTGGAATCCTGATGTGCGGCAAAGTATAAACCGTACGACAAAGTATAAACCGTACGGCAAAGTATAAATATTCAGCAATTAGCAGCTTTCTGTACTATAAACAGTACAAGGAAGCCAACTTTGTCGGGTGACTGTAGGAAAAATATATTGTTGTTTGATATGCAAGAAAACACATTGGATAATCTCTAGGATAATTTGCATAAACACCTAGGATTACCTCAGCTTAAACACCGCAATACTTTGTCGCCCTTGTAGTTTTTTGCATTTGTCGAAATAACATATATGAAAAGCCTGGACTGTTTGGCTAAGTAGTGGAATCAACGTCCAACAAGTTAACAACAACACTTACTAACGACCAACAAATGTCAACTTATTCTCCTTGGATCTTGGCCCTCTAAACCTTGCTCTATTGGCGACCATATGCATAGGGTAAACTTTTCACCATCACTTTTATAATAAACTATACTTATTGGGTGCTAAAAAATAATATTTAACTCTTATTAAAAACTACGAGCTATTTAAATACTTAGAATATAATATTCATTTTTGAAAAGTGTATTTGCTTAATTAACACAAAACCAAATGTAGTACCGGTATTTTGTATACATAACTTTTGATTTGGTTTATGCAATCTAAAACGTCGAATCTTGAGAACTGCCCAATAAATGATTATACACATGCTTGTTGTACATAAAACAATCATGAATCTTTGTAAACGCCAGTATGTAGGGCAAGAACATCCACTTTCTCGAGGTAGAGTAATGTACTTGTAAAACCTCGCCATTATCTCTCGTGCCAAGAAGCACTTGAAAATTGAACTATAATTTACGTTTAGTATGTTGAACTTTCTATTTGATGTAAACGCCCTATGGAATGTCCTCTACAAAAGTCGTTCATTATAAATTAAAAGTTTTCGTCGTAAGATTCGTAGGTAAATAATTTTTAAGGTTCACCTTTTAAAATTGCATTGATTATTTATTTTCAAAGGTATCTACTTTTGGCAAAATAGGTGGTTGATTACGGGAAATTTCTAAAAAATGAGCGTTAAGCCAGATAGTGTATACTCTATGAGTTCATTAGGAATGTGTTCTATCTGGTATTTTATTTTGTTATTCTAGCAGAACTTAAACTCTTTTTAGGAAATAGATACTTAGGGACTGCAACGAAATGAGTCTGGTTCACCTTTGGACCGATGTCTCATGAAAAATATTTTAAGCGTTTCTGAGAGAGAAAAAAACAACCATACCAATGAAAAGAATATATTGTACAAAAGAGCCCAGAAGTCTTACTTTTTTCGATGTAACATAACCTATCTAAATTTCTTAAGTATTGTTGTTCATTTTTTTAAAGTCCTTATTTAGTTCTTCCACCCTTTGTATCAACTTAAAATTATCTAAATTCGTATTTAATTTATTACACGTTTTGTAACACATAGCGGTCTTATGTGTCTTACACCCTTTCACCACTCAAGAAAAGCCAAGCGAGAGTAACTTTATTATAAGAGAGACATGGAACTTGCAATATACAAAACAAAAGGCTCACTAAGTTAATAATTAAAGCTTAAGTAAAAAAAAAGAAAACAAAACATGTTTGTGTGTGTACGAGCTATTGATGAGGTTGAGGTTTACAAAGGCCTTGTTAGTTCCCAAGTCATGATTATGAGAGTCTAAGCACGAGATGCCTCAGCAACTTTCAAAAGACTTGTTTATATGAGTAATTGTAAAGCTTTTGCTCAAAAGATTGCTTAGAATTTATTACTAGTGAGTAAAATCCCATTTTATGATTTGTGTTAGGGTTTTTGTACTTGAATAATCAAACATGTTTTTCTCATATATTAAAACAATGAATTTTATTTCTCAAACATCACATCATACATTTCTCATTTTACATTTGATTGACCTGATAAATATTAAAATATATTTTGATTTCAATGCAAAAGTTATTTGCCTTTTTTTGGGTTTAAAAAGTGACCCAATCCGAATTCACCAGTTACATTTGTAAATTATGTGTTAACAAATAGCGTTAGTAAACAACCTATTTTTAAATAATTTTTGTGGAGTTTGATAGAAAGTCTAAATTTACCAGTCATATTCTAAACAGTATGTGTACTAAGTATTATGTGGGAGTTTTATTTATATTCGAATAATAGGTATGTTTTCGGTAAAAAAAGAAAAAAAACTCATAGCATGTTTTTATTGCAATGTCATTCCGTGCATTGGTTTCTTATATTTTCAATTGATGTGTATTGCAGTATATATTACACTTATAATACCAGTTACCAACAATAATTAATCCAAACAATCTATCTATATTATTACGGTACATGAAACTCTGTGAACAATAAGGCTTTTTGGTTTTACGATTTAACCCCACATATTACATACCAAAATGTTAGTCTAGGTGTGTAGATTTGCAAACTGACCTTATATTTTTAAAAAAGTCCCTTTTTCTCTGCCCCAGTGGCTTTTCAAGTTTCCATGTTATCCTTATGAAGAACATACTTGTTTAAGTTATGACCAGCAAAATAATTTAATAGCTGTTAATATTTAGTTGCAATTGAAGGAAAACGTGTGCTACGAACATTTAATGATAGGGTTTTAATGAAATATGTATTACCTGAATTAGGGTTGGGGTAAATATTACAATGGAAAAAAAGCGATAAAGCTTGAACAATTTGATATACTAAATATAACACTAAATTAACACTGTGCTGCATTTCTTGAGCAATAATTGAAAGGGCCGATTTGCAAACAATGAAAACATAGATAAGACATAGAACACCACCAAGACACTAACCTGAAAGTAACATTTAAATAGAAATAATATATTTTTTAAATTTATAATTGTTGTTATGGACAACCTAATGTGGTTATGAGTGGAAAACTTTGGAGAAAACACTTAAAATAAGACCAGCTTTTGAGAAATGTTAAGATATTTACATGCAATGTTGATTATATCGAACTGTTATATACATCGTGAGTATTTCCATAATATTTGAGTCGACTCTTTTAAAGTCATCGGAAATTATGACTGTCAACAGTTTTAAAATAACGCCTCTAATACGAATTTGAGCAACAGGTACACTAGTTCCAATTATTTTCAAACTTTAGAAAAATTAGAACTATTTACATATTGTCTTAATATGATATAATCATGAACTTCTTGGGTGGCCGAGTGGTTACAGTGGTGTTTTGATTCCAAGCAAGATCGGACCCAGATGTCGTTTGTCTTTGGGCTATCAATTATTGATTATTGGTTCCTGGAGATTTGGTAAGGGCTCAGCTGAATCAGCTAAGAGTAAAATCTCCAAGGAGTACCAAGTATAGGCTACCCTTTATAAACGAATAGTAAACAATATTTTACCTGATTCATGGATCACTGCGATTTCATTCCAGTCTTCTAGTACAACTTTCTATTTCATTGTTTGTAATTCATGTAAATAGATAAATATTTTTATAGTATTATGAAGCAAACATTTACAAAGGTTTGTTTGGATCGGTTTTGTTGTTGCACAGACATTTTGTTTTTAGATGCATTTAAATTGCATTATTTTGAAACGTTACGGTTTTTCTATTCAAGACATACAATTTCACTGAATCCATATATAAATCCCAAAGTACCCATGAACTTTTGAGAAAACTATCTATTATTTCATAAATTGCCCTTTAAGGTCGTTATTCCTGTGTAAAGGGAACTTTCCATATACCTAATGTTAAAAATACCTCAGCTGTACTTATTTGTTTGTTATTTTTTTAATTTATTACCTTATTGAAATCAGGTGTGATTATTTGTTTGTATTACTGTACTGTATTCTGTTTTGTTTATTTCAGCTTAACTTAACCAATCAATAGTTTTATTAATTCTTATGAAGTCAAACGGGGGGAAGCCCGTGGTAACAGCTAGCATAGTTTAATAAATACTAAAGGTCGTCTCGCGGTCGAAAACTCGACCAAAAGTATGTAATGAATAGCCTTCTCTATTTTCCTCCCATGCTGTAAATAAAACATGTGCTTAGAATTTCTCCCACTTGTTTTGATTTTCTGTTTATTTATAAGGGGGTTCTGCACATCTACAGGAAAATATCTTTCTAACAGTACGCGTAGATTTTCCCTGCGATGCACACGGGCTGAGAAAAAAGGTTAAACATGCTTGCCTAGATTGTACACTCCACGCAAGTTGTGGTGTCATTTAAATAAAGAGACGTTTGTTTTTTCTGTTGATCAAAAATTGCAGTTACTTGAAAGTCTCCACTGTTTGAATTTAAAATTCTTCTTGAAAAGTTGAAATATTTGCACACAGGTACTTATGAAACAAACCTTGATTAATTCGCACCGAGTTGCGATGAAAAGATTAAGTTGATTGACTTTCTAAACAATATTAAACTGATAAAATAAACTTCTAATAAACTATTTATTATGGGGGCTTCGGAATTCTAAATGAAAACTAAAATACCAAATGTCTCTTCTTCTTCAAACTTCTCTCAAGTGAAACGGTGCTTTACCCAAAGTAAAAATAAGAGATATTATTCCAAATTGACATGTTTTTGCGATTACAGGCAATTATAAAGTATTGGGGCTAAAGGGCCAAAGGGCAAAAGGGCTTCAGGGTTAGCTGGTTTAATTGAATAAAGATTAAATATATTGTCAAAAAACATCCACTTATTAAGTAATTAAACATAAAAGAGAATAAATTAGACCCTTTTAATGGCGGTGTTGTTGTTTTTAGCGGTTCACAAGAATAAAGGCTTCATTTTCCACGCTTAACTTGATTTCAAAAGACAATTTTCAAACAACTATTGGTGTTGTTTTGTAGAGTGTGGCCTCCTGTGAAAGGAAATCTCGAACTAAACAAATAGATTGTTTCACATCTCTGTTAGCCTAGAAGAAACAACATTTACCTCCAAATGTTATAAATTTGCTTTTGATTTCGATAAACGTTTGACTCCTGATGAGAAACAACTTACTACTATAATTTGCTTTGCGCTTTAGCGCTATTGGAATAATTTCACTTTCTTTGTAAGGGACCGGTACAAACGCTGGTTTTGACGTTAACGTTGGTATTGTATTACATAGCATAGTTTAATTGCAATCTTTTACGTGTATTAAAGGGATCGGGGTCCAATCCTGTTTTTGACACTAACATTCGCTTTTTATTAGATTGCATTATTTAATACTATCTCATGGATAAATTGCATCTTAGTCCAAAATTGAAACAGTTGGGGATTAACCCACTAATCTTCACATTTGAAGGTGAGCACTGTAACTACTAGTCATACAGAGAAGTTTCAAACAACAATCGATTAACCTGTTGATATAAATAGTAAATAAAAATTACAGAGTCACTATTGATGAGAATATTTCATACGGGGTGAAAAAGGTTCCGGAACAGAGTTAAATATGGGAAAAGTATGAAGATAGTGCTACCAAACTTGAATCAAAATTACTGGTCATGGCTAATTTTTACTCAGTTGTTCTGTTGACCTCAAATAAGCGGTATTGTAGCCTATTCTTTTAATAAATACCTTAGTTTGAAGAGCATATCAACCAAGGCTTACATTTATGATTTTCTTCAGACCCCTAGCCGTTTCAGACTCCTAGACCAGCCGTCCCCCTGAGGAGGTAGCTCACTAAATGTTCTATACATTTTCTATGACCAGTAACTTTGTTCCAAGTATGGAAGCTCTAAAGTTTGAAATATTTAACTGTCCGGGACTTTTTTCCACCCTGCATAAAAAACTGCACCAAATTGTATAGTTGAAGAATTGTATGGTATTCTGACAAGGAAATGTAATAGTATTTCCTAGTTCGTTATTACTGAATATCTCCATCATTTCGACCTGTACATTAAATTTCTCCAGGAACTAAGCGAAAAGTCGACGATGCAGAACCAATAATCACCAATTGAAAATCTAACTTTATCGAATAAGTTGTTTAACAGTTTCCAAGCTGATGATTTGATCTTCACCCATCTGCTGGTCTTTGTTTTAAAGGTCAAGATGGTAAAGGAAAATTATAGATCTTAATGCCTGTATTTTAAGCACAGATAATTAACACTGTGGAAAAATCTTTTAATTGAAAATAATAATTTCTCATGAAAATATCGGTACGAAGATAACCATTGAAGATTAGGCATATTATTTATTATTCTGTATATTTCACTGATGGTGCCGATATATATATCTAACATATATATATATATGTCATATATATATATATATATGATATATCGTATAATATATGTCGTATGATATATATATATATATCATACGATATATATATATATATATATATATATATCTTACTTAATAAGGTACTGTATCCGGTTGTGAGGATATCGGGTTAGTTATGATGATCCTTTTGGGCTATAAACTCTCCAAAGTTTTTTTAAGCCTTTTCACCATTGACAGGGATGGTAATTAATTTTTTTGCTATAAATTTATTTAAATTTGATCAGTTAGTAGGCCTACAAATACTTTATACTTTATTCTGAAATGGCGACCATACGAATGTAGGGATTTTAAACCAAGTATGAATACGGATGAGTGGCGTGATCTTGTAGTCTTGTTAGTGACTAAGGCCGGCATATTTCTTAGACACAGCTAAGTTGAGTTTATATTATTAGAACTATAGAACGATCAGACTTACAATTAATAGGTTTAACGAAATCATGCAATTGTTGACGTTAACTAGGCTATTTCTATCAGTTTTTTTGAGAGGATGTTTTTCTTACTATTTGTATGATAATGTTTATGGTTTTTTAATCAACCTTAGTACTTTTTTAATTTAGTGTAACCTTTATTTTAACTTTTGAGTATCTTCTGGTATCCAAAGAGTAAGTTGTTTAGGCGTTGTGAGCAATGAGCAATCACGTACAACGTACCCTGAAATAAGATAGAAACATTTCGTCCACACAAACAAAAACCCAAATAAAAAAAAACATACAACTCATATAAAAACTGGCTTTGGATTTTGCAACAGTATTAGAAATAGATTTGCAATATTAAAAATCCCCTGCATTTGGCTTTGATAAATAAATAAAGTCATCTAGTAACACTGGGTTTGATTTGATTATCCATCTCATAAAAACACTAATTGATCACAGCTAAGCACAAATACACGAGTGTCCAGAAAAATATGAGAGTTTAACAAACTCCGCACAGTTGTTAACATTTGAACAGAGCCATGTCAGGCGCTGCGTTCACAGAGAAATAATTTGATTCTTCCATATTTTTTCCGTCATACTGCAGCAAAAACAGCAGTTTTTTATTCATGCGTTGCGGGTCTAAAGTAGCATTGTTACTCTCTAGGGAGTAAAAAGCCTTTTTAGTCTATTGGGAGTAAAAATCAGCTGTCGTAAACAGTTGTAAATTTCGATTGCAATAATCGCATGGATCGAAATTATTTATCGATGATTTAGCTAAGGTTTCAGCTTATTGCTGCATTCGTGTTAATAGTTCGACATATCGACAGTAACACAATCGTAATAGACGAAATGATTGATTAACTTACTAAACAGCTGCTTATTTACAATAGCAGAATTAAAGACAAGCTAGCAGTCATTTTGAGAGGTTAATTTTAGAATAGTATTTTGTTTCGTAGCTTAGTTTGTTAATTAATGATGCAATATGGCGTAAAATACAGTTCATCACACGGGCAAAAAGTGTCCTTTTAACTCTCGCTTATTTTCCGACCGCAGCTTTGCATAGATCGTAGAACTTGATCTCGGGTTGAAAAGAGTCACTTTAGGCCCTTGTGATGAAATATAGGCTAAAACTATTAACATATTAGTAATGGATCAAACATTTTGATTTAACAACCTATATTGAATGAACCGCTCTGCATCAAACCAAAAACTATTGAAATTCATTTACGCGTATGAAATATTATACAGGCAAACTTTCCATCAGAAGATGTAATTAAAACTTATGAGGGCAAAACTAAACTGAAACCGAACTAATCGAAATTGACTCCATTCGAGTGTAAACCCATTTTAATGAACAGTCAAATTAATTGTTTTCGGAATTAATTTCGATTCAACTGTGGATAATTAAGCGTATCAGAATATCTTTTAGTAGTACTGTAGTTGTATAAAATCCATTGATTTAACATACCAGCTACAATTTAGCCTACTATTATTTTTTATCTCAGTCCACTTTGGTTAAATTTATGTTCCAAACTTCATAAAGATATTTGCTTAAGATACAATTTTGATAACAGACGAATTAAATTGAAAATATAGATATGTCAATTAAGCATGGTTTTTTAACTGGCAGCATAGTATTAATTACATTTTATAAATGCTGAATTATTTAAAGTAACTGTAATTGCTGTAATTGTTTTTGATATACTCCGCATATAAGATGTATTTAAATAATCGGTTATTAATTAAAATATTAATCAACAAGTGTTCATGTTCATGTTCATGTATTTAATCGATAAAATCGAGTTAACTACTCTTTTAATTTTAATTGGTTTTATTGTTAGAACAAGGTAATTAAATAAACACAACTTAACACGAATTGAAACAGTTAGTATGGAATAAGTAACTAAATATTGTTATTTTTGTATTGCTTGACAACTTTCTTACAGCTTACAAGATACAGCAAGCTACAATTTTTTACAACTTACTGACCGATTTCGTTTATCATAGTTTTTGTACACCTAACTAGATATTCAAACTTCGATACTGAACTCTAATTACCTTAATAGGAAAAATGTACAACAGGACTATGGTAGTGTTTAGATTACTTGGCTTCAAAAGTTCATCATTACGTTAATCGGCAAAAGAAAACGTCACCAACTCTACGTTATTTTACTCAGAGATAACAGAGATGTCATTGTACAGCTTTAACTTAGTAACATGTTAAAATACCACACATTTCTAACAGCATGGACTAAATAGATTTGTATATGCAGTGAATTTTATGTTACTTGCTGTAATTAATTTTGGAATAATATCCATTTTACATTAAACAAATAAACATTTTATAAAATTAATGGCAAAACATTGAATGATTAAAAAAATATATATCTATTGGTCTAGTGGTAGAGATCAGGGCTTCGCAGCCTGAGGTCCTTTGTTCAAATCGCGCCAATCACCAATGGATTTTACAAATGTTATTATTACGCGACCATCGATGACTAGCCTGAAGTAATGTGTAAAACAGGTCGGGCTAGTACTCAGCGTCCTAGGATGTGGAGGTGGGACAAAAAAACTCATTATATAAAAAAATAGATTAACGTTACACGATAGACAGATTAGTTAGACAGTGGTTGGAATGTGGATTGTGTGGTATTGGGAAGCTCATGTGAGGTGGTGGCAAATAATACAGTAGAATTGCCAAATAAGAGAGCAAAGTGTCATACACAATATATGATCTCTTATAATTTGAGGCGGAGAAGATGATTTTCCCCACTCGTTATATAGAACCACTTTTTAAAAGGCTAATCTATTTAACCATGAAACTATCAAACATTCATATTCTCGAATAACATTTTACCGCTCACATATAAATGTCAGTTACATATGACAATGCATGGCGCAGCCACATGTCATGTATTGGTAATAAAACTACACTCAGTTGCATGAAACGTGTACACTTCGGTTGCATTGGTTTTATTTTGACATGGAATTCAACCGCATTAGTAATGTTATTACTACAGCAATGTTGCAATTCTAAACTGTATGATTGGATTAAGTGCCACACGAAAATCAAATATATTACTTGCTAAAAGTTTCAGTTTTTGTTTGTTGTTAAACTTAGTATTTATTCTGGATTTTAAGTTGATCTAAAACTCGAAAAGAGTGTATAACAAGAATTATATAGCTTAACAAAATATAATTTAGGCTACGTAACGAGTAATTCTTTCTATGGTATTTCACATCCACGCGAGGGTTTGTCATAGTAATAAAACATTCTGGTATACAAAACCTATTGCAATCCCTCATATTTTTATTCCTGTTTAAGTAGGTATTTTTACTTATAGCCCAAAGAATGATCAATTTATATGACTACATACAAAATCATTTTAAGAGTAGAATCGTAAATAGTAATTGAATAAAATGTAAAATCAATACTGTAAATAGTAGTTTAAAATTTATCTCAACTGGTTACTACCAGTTAAGATAATTGAATAATACTCCGACTACTAATTGAATAATACTACTGTATTATTCAATTAGTAGTTTGAGCATGCGAATTGATTCATTGATTCAATGCACCACTTTTATCATGGAAATAAAACCAAAACACAAACTTTGTCCCGGTAACCAATAGTTTGCGACATTGATAAATTTGACTTGGTAAAAGTAAAGATTTTCTCCAAGAGTTTCTGAGTGTTTCGACCATCAACATCGAGAGCTTGGCAAACTTAAATGTTTGCAATACTTTGTTATTCCTAGTTTGTTATTCCTTTGACTTTCAAGGGTGTATATAGTAGATTCTCTGCCCGTGCTTGTGAGAATACTGAGGATAATAACGTGGTTCTTTTATTCTAAAAAACCGGTACACAACCATAACTGATTATAGAGGCAAATCTCAACAAATTGTACAGTGCTGCTTTTTATGAATATCCCTTGGGTTAGTAAATTTGCAATAAACTTTGTAGCAGAATCAATTGGTTAACCCGGGAAAAAGTAAACAAAAAGCTGTAAATAAAAATAAAATAGTTTCACCTGACGAATATTCATTTTTGTATGTGATTGAATACGACCCATTAGTCAAGGTCAGTGCCCACGAATGTTATAATAGAAACATGTATGGATCATAAACATAAACAAATTACGGAACTGGCCTGAATGATATTCTAATAACTTAAATATATGGTTTGGACAGTACCATAGAAACAATGTTAAATAATGTTTACTTTCGGGCCAGTAACACATTTTGTTTATGATCCATACAAGGTCTGGTCTAGTATTCATGTTTTTCCCTTAGTAGAGAGTTAAACGAAAAACATATATTTCGGGAACGTTTCTTATCAAGGCCTGAATGCGGAGTTTTTACAAAATTGGTAATACTTATTAGCTTTATATATACCGTGAATAAAGTTATTAATGTATATTATGTTTAATAACTTTCTCATTGCACTTTTGTGTTTGAAAATTATGTACTGTATGGGATTGTGGATTTAAGCTTGTCATTTCGTACCTAATAAATTAGAATAAACGAAAGAAATCAGGCGATTTAGAGTCTTCACCTTGTATGCAATTAAGTGGTGCTGTGTGACTTGAACTACTTTGTAATCTTCTTAAAAGACAACTCAATACCAAAGTATTCACATGACCCAACAAAAACCATAAAGGGTTTATTTTATTCTACAGTATATTATTATTTAGCTTCTCCCAGCATGCGTTACAATTTAAGGAGAGTAAATATATTAGCAAAACTTTAAGTAACCATTTAATTATCCAAAGACAACTAAAGGCTGTGATAGAAAGCTGTTGTTCCATCTCTAAGTGGTAAACTTCTTCACCACTTACTGGCAAGTTTGGCGGGTAATTGTACAGGTGTTGAAGATTGGTTTCCCGCCATTAGTGCCGTCCTTCCCTAACTGTTGACAAGGAGGTAGAGTTTCACATAACATTAGTTTTAATTTATTTTTTATTTTTACAGCGACATTTAATGTGAAAATTCTTTTTTAAGATACTTTATTAGGTGCAAAGCTATGTTTTAATTACTTCAAAATGTGCCTCTATTGATTACTGTGTCAATAAACGTTACTTTAGCTGTATAAACGTCCCACAAGAGCATGATTGTTAAAGTGTAGTGACTATAGGATTAGGTCAAATATAATGTTGTAGTTTTTAAACAGTTTTTATTCAATTTTTTTATGCTTGATTAACTAAAAGGAAGTATAGATCACTATTAACTAGTTAACATATTTTCAACAGTTTGACACGAGTTTAATGAATGGAAAAGAGTTGTAAAATTTACATAGATTCAGAACTGAGATTTTTAATGAAGGGATGTTGGAAACACGTTTTATTAAGTTTAACTTATTTATCAGCTTACGATCATTTTATGGATGTAACATATTAGTGTTGGTTTGTTGCACTTTTTTATATTTCATTTTCAAATGTGTAAAATTTACATTGGATGGATTCAATCGTAAAATAAATTACATCTGGGAACCAAGCCACCTGAGTCTAATACATCAACTGTCCGGTGACACAATTTCAGTATCCATCTCAGTATACAAGACATGTGAGAATTCGCCTTCCTGAACAAATAGTCTTAGACGTAATTCCCCCCGTCAATAAAATCAAAGTTCTCAAATCACTACTACGCATTCATTTTTGCATTGTTGAATTTTGACAATTTGACAGGCTGATTTTTCTATTGGTCGATTCGATTATGTACTCAATGAAGCTTTAACAAGTAAATTTGGTCGTAACTAAGTTTGGGTATTAAAAATTTTGAATAAGCAAGCTCAAAGTAAATGTTTGTTCCCTTTTCAAAATCTTTGTGAAACTGTTTCCAATGCTGAACCAACTGCTAAGAAACCATCCCTAGTCCAATGGTTAGTAGTTTACGGTTTCAGAGTACTTTAAGAATTATTCTTGATTAACCAAACAGTAAAAAACTCCTGTAAAATGATAACGACATAAGGTTAACTTTAACGATTTACCTATTTGATGATTTTAATATTATCAATGTGTCACTTATAACTAAATTAAATAATACATTTATTGTTTCAATACATACTCGGACCATTCAAAAGTAGTTGTTATACGTAGAATGATAGCTTAGCGTGTAGCTCTTGGGTTGAAATGTGGCGTCTAAATGTATGAAGGCTCTTAGATTATGTGCCTTCAATAACATGTTATGAAACGTTGTCTGTTAATCCTTAAAATCTTAATTTCACGCCTTGACCAAATTATTTTAATACTATCCTGTTGTTAAGTTTTAGCACTACTAGAGCCCTAAACTAAATCTCTATGGTTTTAAGCTTTGAAATTCAAACTAAATTAATACAATTTATTTTTTAAGATAGCTTTGTGTTTAGCATATTAATTTCATTCTAAATGTTATAAATAGGTTTGCTTTGTTATGTCATAACAAATCGAATATATCACAATTAAAAATGTAAAAAATATAAAATAATATATTAGATTTAAATAATTTTATGTTAGTGAACAATTTAAAAATAGTCACTAGCCCAACATCATTTTCAACTTTGACGGAGCTTTATATTAATAAGTATAGTTTATAGATACAGGTTAAGGCACCCAAATCTTTTATCGGTGTCAGACAGTAAAAACACAACTCTTCACGCGTACGCGTGCCCAGTCATGACTCATCTTTTGCCGGCTATACAGTAAAATGAAGGAACAACTGTGTTTATAACCACAATCAAACTATATTATTTTAAGGTGATTATGCAATGGTCAGCTTTATCTAAAAAATAATAATAATCGTAATATTTGGTATATTAATAGTAGTACTAAACGGCTGAACTATTAAATAGTTGGAGCCTTATTGAATTGACTCAAACAATAATAATAATAATAATAAAACAGTATTATAAACGTGCATTAAAAACAGGAACAAGTGATCGTATAGTAGTGTAAAGCAAAATATACAAGTTTCAAGAGATAATTTATAAGGATAAGCAATATAAGAAGTCGCACGTGCCGTAATTATTTTGCTTCAAGAATGATGCATAATGATGAAAAGTATAAAAAATATTCCATCACACGGCCAAAAGTGCCTTTTCGACCCTCGCTTTTCCAGACCTAGACTTCACCTTTATTAAAACGAAATTTCTACCGTGATAATTTAGTTTGCCTTTAGTCCAAAAATAATTCATTAAAAGTTCGGTAGAGACTTTTTTGACACTCCGTTTATATGCACTTGAACGGATGGTGTTTTTGGCCTCTGGGGACTTCAAAACGAAAAAGTAAATCCGTCCCGGGTCTTATCATGGGATTGAGGGTATGAGAAATTCACTAACAATATGCTACAGTTTGGGAAAAAATACATACAGTACGTTACAAAACTTATATCAAAGTCTAGTGAACATATGTTAATACATATTGTAAATATATGGGAAAACGAAATCATAGAAGTTTCTCAAAGAAGTATATTAGTGAACAATAGACAAATTGGGGGAGTCTCAAATGAAACAAATTATAATGAAATTTAATGAAGTTTCAAGGAGGTTGACTATGTTGACAACTTTTTCATACATTTTTATTGTAAAGGTTGTTTTTTGGTTGCAACAGACAAACAAAGAGTTTATTTTTTATTTACGGTACACTAAACCAAAGTAAAAGCATAATTAGCACAGTTCCTAATATTAATACACTTTTCGTATGTTGTATTAGTCGCTGATACGCCGCTTACCTGGCAGGCGCAGTTTGGTTTCAGATATGCAATAAACATAAAACATTTCCGCTGCGGTGTAGTCTACTATACGGGACAGCAATAACCAGTAGGACAGACCACATTGAGTCCATTATTGCTATTTAATATTCAGTTTAAACCTGTATCGGTCTCTTTGTCGCGGTTATGAGTTAAACTCAGTTCCATATTAAGCATGACTTTTGTTGAATAATATATAATGGCAGGTAATGGAGTAAGTAAAATTTTATGGATTCAGTTAAATTTTTTGCCAGTTATTTTTTAACTGAAAATCACAATAAATGTTACAACTTTGTCATCATAACTACACCACGACTGTTCGCACATGAATGTGTTTATAAACGTTGCCCTAGCATAAGTTTTTAATCTTTTTGAACGTATTTCTTATGTAAAATAATTAGAAATAGCGTTTGCTGCATGAATGATTGAATAAATAATTAAATCTAAATACATATCTATAAATATTGAGGACAATCTGTATTATGAAAACCGCCACATTACAAATATCGAAACTGTGGGGGGTTTCAAGTCAAAATTAAACTAGAAAAATGAATTTTTCAAATAAAAAAAAAATATTGAGCAATAATTTAAAAAGGTAAGTTTTTACAGTCATTCTTCTTATACAGCAACTCTTTATTAGGCAAATGAAATGTCTAGTTTTTAAACGTACAGAGTAATCGAATTATAAAACGTCGAAATATTAAACTTACTGTGCCTGCTATGTATTTCATTTACCACATAAAATAACTCACAAACAAAATAAAGGAAAAGTATTGTTTTCTCTTAAGATGACGCCTATAATACTTGTATTATGTACAATAACATATAAATATAATAATACCTACTATCATACTACTAACTATAATACAATCATAAATGTGAACATTTCAACTTCGTATAACTTTCAAGTAGTTTAAAAAACTATATGGACAAGTAGGCCCACTGATTTATTCAAACAAGTATACTGTATAACGGCCACAATTAGAGGATTAATCACAATAATGATTTAGTAAAACAGTAAATAAAGGAGAATAGTAAGGTTGGGAGCTTTGAACAGGAAATACTTAATTTGCCAAATTAATGTTCGTAATTTCGGCAATTGTTAACTTAGTTGTGCATGTTAAATCCCATGGATCTGGGTAAACAATAATAATCACAATACAAAATATTAATGCTCTCATAAAAAGCTAAATACTAAAAAAAAATTACAGAAGCTCAACAATAAAAAGGTCTATATTAAAATAAAATTACTACATTACGGTATTTAATGGAATTTTAACTGTGACAAATTAGGTTTCAAAGGTAATAGCGGCAACCAATCTTTACAACTCGTTCTGGTGAATCTTAGTACTCAATCGAATAGTGTTGAATTTATTTGTGCACTTTTTACATGAAACAGTCCTTTTCAGCTGATTTATTGTTGCAATCAAGAATATTGAACAACGCTTTCAACAGCTGGGAGGAAATTGCGTGTCGACAACAGCTGGACCAGATTGTCTCATATTCAAACTGATTTATTTAGAGCGAGGAGAGGTGTTGACCATGTATTCGTTTTATTTTTTTTACTTCAGGTTCTTATAATTCTTTGAAATTGTATGATATAGTTAGGACCTTAAAAGCCATTGTACGTAATCCATATAATTATACCGTATCATAAAAGTTAGTTTCTGTCTGTCGGTTTGTCTGTGATCAAATTTCTTTGTGTCTACTCTATAGATTTTAACATTTCATTGGACAATGTCATATTTACACTAGCATATCATTAATAAGTCTATTCGGTGTTGTGGGGCTTCGCTCTTAAAAATTAATTCCAAGGGCTTAATAGAATTAGCCCTTGGAATTGACGAAATAGAATGGATCCTATGGCAAAGTTTTAATACACCAAGCTAATATAAATTCAGTTTATATTTAAAAAAAATTAATGCCAATATACTAAGTAGTTGATTAAACTAACGTAGAGGAAGATGTTCGTAACTTACTACTATACAACTATTTTCACTATCATAACATGTTTGATTTTGATAGTTATAATATACTTACTTAAATATTGCAGTAATTGCAAAAGGTTCGTTAGTAAAATAAAATTTAAGAGTAAATATGTTTCTGTAATAAATTACTAAAACCTTCTTTCAGATATCACCCCAAATATAAATAAACTTTAATATGACACTAATGTATTTAAATGACGCACGACGTAGATTATTGTGTTCGACCTAAATATAAACACATAAACTGTTCTGCTCTGTGGTTTACTGTTATGTGTTACGTGTCTGAGAATAAACAGGGGTTTTATATAATCTAAAAACTATTTGTTCAATAATATATAATTACAAACAAATTGGATGTTTTGAAAGTTCCTAAGAAAGAGACATTTTTGATGAATATCAGTTTATTATGTTTCTTAGTTTCAAGAGGAACAGTCATACTTTTTAGCTTTTAGTTAATTTGAAATAAATTAGTTCAATGAATTATTACTGTTCTCTTTTTAAACCTAAACAGCCGATCAAAAATAATATTAAATTAAACTGAATAAAATATTGCTCTATGCATACTAAATTTGCATGCAGCTTGTTATACTATACTATAAAAAAACTATATAACACATACTCATATAAGTAGTAAAAGTATGTATAAACATGCCCCTGTATTATTTGGATAATTAGCTTCAATTCTTCCTTTTAGTACTTTATGAATCTCCTAGTAATAAACATGTCTGACTTCTACAAAGATTTAATTATTCTCAGTTTGCCATTCTTATAAGAATTCAATTTAACATTATGATTCATTAGACTTTTGAGATTTAAGATGACGTGTATTCATTCAAAATGATCGACAGCATTGACATTTAACTCCAACCATTAAAACAAAATAAAGTCAGGTTAGCACCATTGTTCAGTGTTCAGTATATCGTAATAATATTTTTTTTTGAGAGGTGGGAAAATGTATTTATGCACACAGGTGGCTAGCCAGTAGTGTGGGACTCCAACGGATTTAAGGCCCAGAGACTACCCACTAAAAACCTCCTCTCCTCTTCGGGCACTAGCCTGGGAACACTGTCGCACTCATCAGAACTAGGCCGAGTTTGCCTACGCCCGAAGGGCTTACACCGTGTCTACCCGTTCATTTCTTACAAAATCTAGACTGTGATCCGATCTAGATCGTTCTCTTCACTTGAAGGATATTCCGGACAAAGTGCGACCAGCATTCCCAGTTGTCCTCACCCTCTAGCAAGGTCTCACAAATCGATTCAACCGTTAACACCCCAAGAGGTTTCCCCGGAAGTACAGCGGAAGAAAGTGTGTTCCGCGTCGTCAGGAATGCATGGACAGTAAGTACAGTCTGGTGAATTCGTGTTGGCCATCAAGTGCAGGTACGACTGAAAATAGCCATGGCCTGACAAGAACTGCGTGAGGTAATAGTCAACCTCACCGTGCCGCTGTTCCACCCACGGTTGGACCTGTCTGATGAGTCTGGCAGTACAACGTCCTCGAGTCTCCATTCCCAGCTCTCTTGCCACATCTGAAAAGTGCGGGAGCGCTCTTCCGTTCTAGCAGCGTCCTTCTCTATGTAGCCTTGTCTCTGGTAGATTGCCTTCCTCTCCGCTGCCAAGAGTTTGACTGGGATACCTCCAGCAATCACAAAAACGGACGGTTCGGGCATCGTCCACGGCAGACGTCAGTCGGGAGCGGATCAATATGTCGTAATACTGACAGTAACTTACACTAGTTTAGACACTGTTTACCTGAAATTTTATTTAAATAAAAAAACATATTTACAATAAAAAACAAAACTTAATAATATTCTGTCCATTAAAAATATACTTCTGTAAAAATGTACCATCAATGAATTCCATATTTCCCCTTCTTATCAGATCATTCATAAGAATATTGTTGAAAAAAGAGCATATTGTCAGATAATTTGCAAAAACACAAAACTTTATTCTGTCTAATGAATGACGATAATAAACCCAGCCTGTCAGACATTCACGTTTTAGTGTTTAGTACAGCTGTTGGGACTTTATTGCAAATACATGACTCATGACCACTAACTTCATACTGCTAATTATCTCTTGTCAAGAAATTATTAGATTTCAAACTGAACCGTTTTTAAAATACGTGTTTTGCAACGTACAAATTGCTCTTCTATATTACATTTAAAATAGAGTAGTACAAATTATTAAAATACATTATATTAACTAACGAAAATCGTTGATAAAAAGAAACGTAGTATTTTAATGTTAAATATACAGTTTTACATATTACTACATACATTATTATATACTGCATAAACAGTTTTGAATTATATGTATTAGATATAATACAAAAAATAGCTCAAAGGATGCAAAACCACGAAATATAAACGTGCCGCAAAGTTCATTGTATCAAAAGCCTTTACTACAATTAGCCATTCATGTCCTTTGAAAAATCATCGCCTATCAATCAATCAATCAAATTATCCTTTATTCATTTTGTACACAATATACATGAATAGTGTCAATACAATAAAAGTAACAAAACAAAGATAATTTGCAAGAGTCAGCGGCAAAAAATCATTTACCTTATAACACCCTTTATTGCATAAAAACATAAATAACTCTCTTTTAAAACGATTTTAGGGAAGCTGCAGATTTAATAGAATCATACAGGTTATTATAAAACTTAACACCAGAATAGTAGCAGCAGATTGGAAAGTTGAAGATTTGTGTTTAGGCTATAAAAGGTTTCTTTTTTATTGGGTATTATAATTATAACTGTCCAAATTAACAGAAGATTTAGAAATATTTTGTTTCATAAATGTAAAAAAATATGGATGTACAGAATGGGAAAGGTAATGTTTTTGCTTTGAAATTTATTTTCACAAGAATCCCTAGCTTTGATAAAATAAATTGTTCTAATTATCCTTTTCTGCAATTCAAATACTTTTTTCCTTTTGTCTGAATTGCCCCCCAAAAATATTTATATCTAAGATAATTTTTCACTGAAATTCAAACCACTTATTTCTTTGATAAATTTTACTTGATGAATATTTTACTTTCCTTACACAGTAACTTTGCGATTTAGTGGCTCGGTTTTGTATATGTGAGCTAGGGCTGCTTGATTATATGAAGAATACGCAAACTTCTGTAGAGAACCAAACATTCTAGACTAGAGTTAACTTTAAAAACTCATCTCAATATCGACATAGATTCAAATTATACATTACAGCTCACGCTTAAGTCTTTCTTCAAGCCAATTATAAGTCGTGAACACAAGGGACCAAGTATCCTAAGTCAGTTTCTCCTTTATTAGGCCTTCGACCGCTTGACTAAGCTTGTAATGAAAGTCCTTACGGAGCCCAATAGCGATAGAAATTTTTTCTTTAGTATTAGGCCTGCAAATAGAAAATGTCGTTATCTAAAAACTCTTTAATTTGATGAAAAATTTCTAACTAATTGGCCTACGATTATATTTTTTATTGTTGTCGACCTTAGGTTAAATTATAACTAATAAATTGAAACAAACACAGGACCTGATACTATACTACCAGGACCTTGAATTATACTAGATTGCTAAAATGAATTGGATTAGATTGAGTAGTTTAGATTGAATTGTAGATAGATTGATTGAATTATACATTGCTGTTCGGCTAAAAATATATGTAAATTGGTACCCATTCTTTTACCGAACGATTTTACTGTAATTCTGTGTCAATATGTTTTCTGATATTTGTAAATATCGTTTATTAGTAATGCCCACTTTCATATCTTGTTACTTATTTATTTTGCAGTAAAAATACTGTTGATCAAACCTAAACTAATTTTCTTGAGTTTATTTAATCTTTATTATTTTACGATCTGACATTTGTTTACGTGAAAGGTAAAATGTGAAACGTAAAGCTGGAATTATGCCACGCTGGATTACAGTTAAATATTTGATGATCTCGGGCAAATTGACCCCAAAGTTTGACACATGACACAGTGGCTGTTAATATTAAATGAGTTGCAAAAGTAATACCTCAGTCTCGCGAGACCCTTTGTAAAATGATTTGTGGAATTGTTGTCCAGCTTCTTTACGGTGCAGTTGCTAGCAGAAGTTTCTACTCCGAATCCAACTTCTTAGTTAAGGTGTTTGTGGTTAACAATTAAGGATTCTTTTTCATATTATTCCTATACCTAAGAGGTTCTTATTGAATAAAAAAGTATAGAAAATATCAAAGGTGCAGCCTAGTGGCCCTCATGGAATATTTATAGCATTTATAACTGGTATAGTCCCGTTAAACGTTTACAGATGAGTTTATTTTATATTACAAAATCATTCACTTTTGCACCCCATTCTTCTGTGTGTTTATAATATTATCACGCCCAAAACTTCAGTTAGGTATTTGGTGAATTATTGAATACCTAATAGTTTACATAAATACATTTACCAAGAAAAAGGTTTTTGGGGAAATTGCCAACGTTTAAGAAACATTGATAACAAAATACACTGGTAAAATGCGGAAACCATAAACACGAGACCTTACGACCCACAAATTTGAGAACTGATAAAGAACACTCGATAAAAGTTTCAATTTTCTTTGAAAGCTTCTCAAGTGTTGAAGGCAAGCTTTGTTTACAACTTCATAAATCTTTACTGCACGTCGTTCTAGTTTATGTGCGAATGATTGCGAATACAGTCCTCCGAGTTACTTGTGGAACAAAATATGCAGCGAATATACAAGGGATACAATATGCAAGCTGAATAGTTGAGCACGCCTTGGAGAGAGAAACCTGCCGGTTCGATCGCGAGAAAAAACAGAAGCTTATTGATGGTTTGAACTGGAACTTTTTATCCTTAATCATCTTACTTTCGGTAACGGTAAATGACCCTTATAAGTTTTAGGACCAAAGGTGCAGTTTTTTATGTTCAAAACACTATGTAGATCACTACATAGTGATCTACATACTACATGACTATGTAGATCAAATGCTCATGTTATTCTTAGTTGTAGTTAGCATGTTCCTAGAAATGTTTTAATCAAATTCGGGAAATTTATTTATTTCATTAGCTATCAACATTTCAATAAAAAACACACCTCATTACCTTTCCTGTAGCAAACCTCCCCATAAAATGAATGCTATTAAAACAAGACAATTTGACAATTTTAAGGAATTATTTTAATAAAGTTCACTTAGCCTGCAGGTTTGCTGCGGTAGGGGTGTTTTATTTATCAACTGCGAAAACTTCATGAAGTTATATAGGACCATTAGAAGTATTGATGCTGTCTTAGATAGCTGTCTAACACTGTTGTTAGACCTTAAATATATACTAACACAAATAGAGAAGATTTTATCCATGACTAGTATACCTAACCAAGAATTTTCATCATGCAAATTATATGAATGGTACTCACGTAATAAAAGCCAATTTGGCCATTTATTTGGTCTAAGAACTTTACCGTGAATGAAACCCCTTTAGTTCTGTAAAATATAGAACCGTAAAAAATTTAAATTCAATTTTAAAAACGAAATTCCGCAGAAGGGCTGTTATATAAAAACAAAATTTGGACAAAAGTGACATTTTAAACTATATAGCTTAAGTTTAGTGAAAATATATGCGCTTCCACTACAACACGTTGAAGCACTGCCTTAAAAGCGCATACAATTCGTTGAAAAAAATTATATCGAGGTTTCATTCCTTTCTCCCCTCCCATTTGAAAAGTTGTACATGCAAAATATTGTAAACTTTTTTATCAGTGTTTATTAAGTATAAATGTACACAAAAGAACAGCAAATTGTGGAGAAAACAATACATGTAAAATTGTAAGATAAGCACTAAACATTTTTAGCTTTCATAATATTAATGTAGATTTCCATCAGTGTTCATAGCTGGAAAGTCAATTTGTGTGGCCAAACATGCGATCAACTCGAAACCTCAAAGGATTTCATTGATGGCTTTTATTAATTGAATGTGCTTTTAGTTTCAAAATAGCTCTAAGCCCTGTGGAAAGCTACAAATTGGTTTTCAGCGCAATGACTGGGATATTTACATTATACGATAAATCGCGATTGAATCAGTCATAAATATAGTACAAGTACCTTGTGTCAATAGATTCGTATTTAGAAGTCAGACTGTGTTAAAAGTTACAACTTCTAAGTCTATTGAAATTCAAAATATGTCATTTAAGTTTTTCTGTCATACCAAAAAGTAAAAACATGAAACCCGTGAATAGACGCAAAGTGCAATTGAATATTAATTTCAACGTGTAATGAAAACATTATAATTATTTTATTCCAAATATAATATCGTACTAGAGTAGCCTACGCTGACTAAAACACTCCGAGCAGTTTTGAAGGAAATTGAAACACTTATAAAGTCCACTTTATCAACGACAAAACTTGTTTGGCCATTAACTCGAACTTTAAGATGTCTGGTTTTGATTCAAGTGAGTGATTATTTCTATACAACAGTTTTTACCAGTGTTATGCAACTGACACTGGTTTTAGTAGTAACTTTTCATGTAAGAAAAACTATTACAGTACTATAGTGAAATAGGAATGCTATGATATAAAAAACGTAAAACATAACTTCAATTTAAGGATACCACGGATCAAAGGAATACGTTTTAAGTGGTATATTTTGTACATTTTAAAATTTTTAAATATTCTATAACTTATAAATTATAAGTTGGTTAATAAGATGGGAATTTTAAATTCCTAAATGTAGTTTTATTCACTATGAAATTGTCTCACAGTTATAAAATACCAATTTATATTTGCCTTATAGGGGTTATAAATGAACCCCTATGAATGAATACGATACAGTATTCTAACAGAAACAATAGGCTACCAAATATAATGCGCCTGAGTAGACCTGTCGATAAGTAGTATTTGTTTTGAGTAGGATTTGTTATCGATAACACCTAACTTTATTATACTCTCCAAACCAGCCAACAAGACAACCAGCCAACCAACCAACCGGCCAACCAGACAACCAGCCAACCAGCCAAAAAGACAACAAGCCAACCAGCCGACCAGCCAACCAGCCAAAGAGACAACAAGCCAACCAGCTGACCAGCCAACCAGCCAAATAGACAACAAGCCAACCAGCTGACCAGCCAACCAACCAGCCAACCAGACAACTAGCCAACCAACCAACCAGCCAACCAACCAGCCAACCAGACAACCAACCAACCAGCCAACCAGACAACCAGCCAACCAGCCAACCAGTCAACCAGCCAACCAGCCAACTGGCCAGCCAGTTGAATATCATCAGTTAATCTAGGTAGGGATAAATATAGTGAGTGCATGTAAAGTTCAAAGTTCATGGCGAATGTTCCTGTCGATCATTTATCAACATAATTCGACATTTATCGTTAAAATTGCAACAATTTGCTCCCTAATGTGCAACAAAGTAATCGTAGGGGGGGTTGCTTTATTTAATACAAATATCATAGAAGGATCGAATGATTTGGTTAAATCAGCACAACTTGTGGAGCCGGGGTGAAATTGGAACTTTGAATGTATTTTAGGGTCTAAGAAAGTAGTAAAGCTCCAGAATCAGTAAAACCGAAAGAAAACATCGACTCAATTTTCAAGTCGTATGAGGATTTCAATCGGAGTAGTTATAAAAACCGTTGTATTGTCATTCATATTTAAAAAATAATTATAGTTAAAAGTTGTACTAATAGCTAAGTTTAATCAGTATAATATTAAATTAAACCTTTTGACATGAAATAAAATCTAATACAAAATAATAAATAAATATCAACAAAAGCACGTTTTCGTTTGTGGTCCAAATAGATCAAAACTATTGCTCTAGATATATCATCGCTTTAGCTTCAAAACTATGCTGCATTTGAACTACGCGTCTTTGGAGAGAATTCTGAATATTTTCAGGAACGTCATGCCGCACTACCTGCATATTTGGGTTGGAGATACTTGTTAACTGTAGGGGAAATATCTTATAATATTCTGCGTATTATGTTGGTAGTACATTACTTGTGAACTTTGCCCTTTAATTTTAAAGAAAATCAGGCAACCATTGTATATTATCTTTAAAACATATTTTATTCATCGTAACCTTTCATATTTCACAATAATAATTTCAGAAATATAAATAATTGATAAATGTTTCGAATAATTGAAATGTAAAACTATTAAAAATTTAATTTTTATATTGTATTGGTGGAGTTTTGTCGGATGCGTATAATTTGCTTCAATGTCCAAACACGAATGACTTTTAAAGTTTGTGCTAAATAGGTTGGCGGCCTCTTTTACCTTGCATTTTCAAGTTGTAATATATTTATATATGTAATATAACATGTTTTAGGAGTACTATTAGCGGACAATAACGATGAAAAAATAGAAATAAACAGGTTTAATTCAGCTAACAGAGCCCTTTATGCATACCAAGGTTAAAAAAGTATTAATTCGTTCACGAACTAAACCTCAGCTCATAGTTATGGGGATTCTGTAATTTAAGTGGCTGGAATGAGATTGAAAAGCGACGCAGAACAGCAGCTTTACATAGTCTGGACTTGTTTCGTCACTAGAACTTCTTTGGGGAATTTACATAATTGCTTTATAAGCTGGCTTTAACTTGTCTACAACCATTTTCTAGCTTTGGACAATCCCCGAAGTTGGAGGATCCTTCTGAAATTTAGATGTCTTGAGATTGTTCAAATCCTACGTCTCTTCTGAGATCAACATTTTGCTAATCACAATAGTAAGAATAGCTGTGAAAAACTGTAGTCTGGTCAAATGTTCTTGGACCTTTCCTACTGACAGGGTATGATCATGATTTATTCAAAGGAAGAAGAACTGTAGCTGAGGAAATCTTGTCTATGAAAATAGGAATGACCTCACGATGATCATTTTCCTCCGTATGCTTTGGATTGTACCTAAGGTATTCTTTGCCAAATAAAACTCTGAACAAAGTTTAACAAATTAAATTTAGAATAAAAACTACTAATAATTAAAAACCTAAATCTAATATTCTCATTGGAACCTAAATCATAATAGAAGTAAATTGCTCTCGCATTTACTCAAGTTAATATAAATTAATCAACCATTGACCATTTTCCATTAAAATGAGTATGGAAAATTAACTGCATGGGCCATTACTCTATAATAAGTGGTTGTATTAGGCCTACTAACATTTCAGAATTAAAATGTAACCATTTGAGATTGAATTAACTTATCTGTTTCAAAATTAATATGTACTACTAAAAACCTATTGTAAGCTATAGTTTAATGAAAGGTTTGTTATTTCTAGATAAAATTTGTAAAAGTTACCATGACAATATTTAGTTTAAAAATTGTGTTTGTCTGAAAACTGACATTAATTTTTTTCATAAACATAATTTATGTTTAAACACGTTAATCTCAGACCTATATTAATTTTTATGACCTTATTTATTATTATTTATTCAATTCAAGCTGTTGTTTTAATTCTGTACACACTCCTGTCAAGTTCAGCATCAAAATCCGTTATTCAGAAGTGTGTATATAATAATTTGTTGAGGAGAAAAGAAAGAAAACTAAACCTGATAGATGGTTCTACGTGTTATGCATACATTTTAAACTACTAGAAATAGGTACTTGTGTATTGAAAGCGCAAAGTACGTCATTACCAAAAGCGGCAATGACTGCGCTCGTAATACAAACAAGACTTTTTCCACCACCATAATTTGCTTATCATAGTAAAGGGTGTCCCAATAAGAACGCCGGATATGAAATGTTAATGAACCATATATTTTCACGCTAAATTTACAATATGGAACATGAATCTTAAAGCATAGTATCTCCGATTAGTAATAGAATATTATGTCTCGTAAGTGCCCACCTGCTGCCTGCTGACAAGCCCGACATCTCTTGACAAAGTTTTCCATCACTTTTTCACACACTTCCTGTTGAATGACAAGATAAATTTCCTCCTTCAGGTCTTGGATTGTTTGAGGATTATTGGCGAAAACAAGTGACTTTAAATATCCCCAAAGAAAGTAGTCACACGGTGTTAAATCGCAAGATCTTGCTTAGATGGCTATGCAGCGATGTGTGCTTCATCGCTGAACAGCAAAGTTTTTGTCATTTTCTTATTGATTGCCGACCCAGTTTACAAAATCAAGCCATTTTACGGGATCTCTTGTGCGAGTTGAATTTTGTAAGGGCACATGTGAAGGTCTTTTACCAAAATTCTTTGTACTGTGCTCCGAGCTAGGCCTAACTGCTGACTACGCCGACGAATCGATGTTCTTGCGTTGTCTTCTACACTATCATGTACAGCCTCAATATTTTCAAGGGAGCGACCTGCCCGACTGCGCAATGGTCTTTTAATGTCCAAAACTAAGCAAATTTTTTCGAACTTAGAAATTAATCTTCGGACAGATGACTCATTTGGTGCATTGTCCCGGCCGAAAATAACGCGCATCTTCCGCACCGTTTCAGCAAAACGTTCCCCGTACTTGTAGTGCACTTTAACTATGATAAAGCGTTGATCCGTCGTGTAGCGATTCATGACTACAAATGGGACCTAATACTGATAACATAGCTGATAATTTGGGAATTCCTATCGAAATACATATAAGGATAAGACGCTCTTGAAATCCGGCGTTCTTACTGGGACACCCTTTACAATGTTTAGTTGTATATACAATGTCATTTAGTTTATGTTTACTTTTTAGGTTAGGTTATTTACTTTGTTATTGTTTCTGTTCCGTGTCTGTGATTTGTGTAGAAACGCCAAAAGAGAAATAAGCTGATCAGCAAGCGGGAATGATTCATTACCGCTCTAGAGCGTAAATGAGCTATTTTGTGTGCTTTTACAGCTGCGGCAATGTGATCATTTCCATGTAGTGGTAGGAAATAGTTATTTTTGTAACTAGTGGGCGAAGTGGCACTTTGCATTCGTGCTACCCATTATATTTTTCCTACAGTTACTATAAATCATATAAATGAATTATTAGTCTTTCAAACACTGTACACCACGTTTTTAGGTTAGGTTAAATCCAAACATTGAATGCAATGGGAAACGCTGCACTAGCTGATCGTAGTCGTAATATCTTGAAGTGTTGCCAGCTTATTTTCAAGCGCACACGGATTACGTGGAAAAGCACGGTGTTTTGTGTTGTTTGATTGGAATACTGGTGTGTGCCAAAGTAAAAACTGTGTGCCAAAATACGGATTTCTGTACTCTGTGCAAGGAAGCCCACTTTGTCGGTAGACTGTAGGAAAAACCAGTTGTTAACTTGTACTGCTATTTTATAGTATTCACTTTATAGTACATTTAGAAACGAAGCATATGCTCACATACTTAGTCTTTGTTTAACAGGACAAGGCCTATATTTTATATTACCTAAATTTTATTTAGGATATCTTTAGGAAAGTAGTGTTCGGAATAATGTGTCTGGACATCCAAAATCCTAAAGATAATTATAATCCCAATAGCATACGAACTGTCTCCAAATTAGATGGGTCCATCCATGACTTTAGTTTATTGGTTCGACATAGTGTATTGAATTCAGAACACTTATTCGATTTTGAACCTTGATTATAAAGCAAATATTCGAGTGACTTCACTGAAAACCAATTTGTAGCTTTCAGTTTTGAGCTATTTTAAAGCAGGATTCAATAAAAGAAAACATCAATTAAATACTTTGAGGGTTTGACCTGATTGAATGACAACAAAATTGACATTCCAGTTATGAGTTCTAGAATTAATTAAATAAGACTTTCAAAACATGAACGTTGTCTTGTTAATTAGTATATCTTGATCGCAGACTGCCATTATCAATAGTTTAAAATAAAAAAAATAACGAAAAAACTTTATAAAACTATTTCATACATATTTTAACTATCGTCCTAAACTTTGTTTATCTTGACTAAAAATAGAGAGTATTTAACGAATAATATTAACCTAGCAACAATTCCTATGATTGTTATTTAATTCACGACTGTTAGTCAATACTCTTTCATATTTTATCTAACACAATTCTAGCTTTGACGTTTCAAATTATAAATGTAAAAACAACTCTAGCTTTGTAATAAATTGAAATGTATGCTTTTATTTACAAGTACAAACTCTCTCTGAGAACCTGATATACATATAGTAGTTTATTTCGGTTTTTAGACTCTAAACGAAAAATAAAATCTACCTTATATATGTATCTCCCTCACTTTATGTATAACGATAAATACATTAAACTACTTTGATAAACATAATTATTCTTAATGTCCAACTATTGAATTCTCAAAAATGAACAGTTTTAACGAATTCCCCATATAGGGAATAAGCTATTACCGTAGTACTCATGGTAAGATCTGGACCCGGGCCCGATTTACTTTTTCGTTTTGAGGTCCCTACAGACCAAAAACACCATCCGTTCAAATTCTCATAGTAGCGTTATTATGTGCCTAATGGTTACGGAGAAAATTCCAACAAATTGTAAATTTAAAATTACCATGTTACTCTTATGGAGAATAAGTAGGCCTAAACTATTGTAGTTTGCTTGTTTATGAACATACTTTGATCAAATTTGGAAAATGCATTTATTTCCTACTAAACTATTCACATAAAAAAACACTTTGACCCTCCCTGTTGCAGCAAACCTAAGTACTCGATAAGATTATTCTATTTAAATAGGGAATCGATGTGATATTTTTAAGGAGACATTTTAGTTTAAATCCCATCAGGCAATTGGAAATTCGCTTAGTCTGAAGGTTGGCTACGGTATAGGTATTTCTTATAATTTTATAGAATACACAGAATTACCTAATTCGATATAAAATATAGCCTGCTTATTAGAAACTAACTCTCTCATATATAAATCATACAGTTTTAAATCAAGTTTCAACACGTGCCAAAATTCACACCTTATTCCATTGTATACTTTTTACAAATATCCAAATGCATTATAAAATAATACATGGTTTTAATATAAGCATCACCTAATGTTAGAACTTTGGCAGAAACTTATAGTAATTGAAGACATTTAAGATGTATTTGCACAATAAACTGGTTTACTTTTATTTCCACTATTTATAAAAAAAGGATATTTAGGTTTAATTATTTTGTAGGTCATTTTAATTAAAATTTGGTCATGTATATACGTTCATTTCGTAGTTTTGTTGTGTGAAAACAATAATTAACATTAATCATAGTTTCATAATAAAATTGCATCAAGGTTTGGATTTTGTGTAGATATAAAAGAAAAAAAATATGAACCACAATGCTAGAACGATATCGCACTGGATTGCAGTTAAATAGTTAATGATCTTGGGCAAATTGACCCCAAACTTTGACACATGACACAGCGGCTGTTAATATTAAATGAGTTGCAAAAGTAATACACCTATCTCAAGAGGGCCGTTATCAAAGTATTATAGGCGTCCCAGCGTGGCCTTTAAAATTAATTATTTTTGTACTTTGTCGATTTTAATTTCACTTTGCTCAATATGATGTAAGGTTAAAAGATGTGACATCCTCTTAAAAACCGTTACAGCATTTTGAATTATAACGAATAGCTAGCAGGTAAAACACTAATTTTTTATTAGTAACCAAAACAAAAAAAGCTTGAATGACATTTATGAATCCAATATTTATGGATATCGTGCAATTAATCCATGCTATATCAATCAATGACACATTTTTCGTCTGCTTAAATAGTATAATTTATATTTATGTATTCAACTTAACTGATTCAATGCTAAGCGGAATACTTAAAATTACGGTATTATTACGTTCAATTACTTAATAAAAACAATAGATCAAAAATTTAACTAGATGCTGGTTTGAAATAGATGCGAACGACGAATCTAAAATCTCAAATTTTCGAACTCTGATATGTATACTAAACTAATATTAGAGAACAAATGCATAAAGTTATGTTTTTGATCGTGGGGAAATTAATAATTAAAAATCATAGAGTAATTACTTGATAAAAGGTAAAATTAATTACGTAGCTGGTAATCTTTAGCGCGCAGAGAAATGTTAAGCAGCTTACCTTTTTACTCTTTTCAATTTTACTTAACTTGTTCGTCAGGTGGCTGTTTGTAGGATTTTCTTGGAAAAAGTTAAACATATATTAGAATACAAGCCTATTATATCTTTATAACGTTACATTAGGGACTATTTTTTTTAAAAAAAAAACATTATTTTATTATTACGTTTTAACATTTAACATAAAGTGACTATTTTCCGTATTTAAACTGGTTACTAACTTTAGTTACTATGTTTTGTATTTTTTTGTTTTGAAAAAGGTACTTTATGTAGTTTAAGGTGTGTGGTTTAACTTTATAGAACAATGAAAAATCGAGGATAATGAAACTTTACTACTAATATTTTTTTACGGATTTAATCATGTACGTATAGTACTCATTGATACCTTCCAAACTTATTGTACCTTATTACTCTTATATAGAATGATTTCAAAAGACAGTTATGATCAAATCATTTCGATCCTTTACAGTGCGCTGCGGCTGTTACGAAAACATCGAGCGATAGTAATAAAGATGTTTGTAGACGATGAAAATAACAATACAGATTTTTAAAATGTTTGACCGGTTCATTGTTAAATTACATTATTGCAATCATTAGTCCATAAAAATTCCCCCTTAATGCATTAAAATAAGTGGAGAGTTTTCAAATTTAGCATTTTTGTATTTCATATTTTTAGTAAATGTATTTTTCTGGCATACAGTAGGTACAAAGATCTGAACATAATCGTTATCTAAATTAGTATTACAATTGTGATTAGTGTAACACTATCAATACCTTTATGTGTGCTGGTACGAGCTTGCTTTCTGTAGGTTCTTTCTTGTTCTGTTTAGTTTGATATTGTTTTTTAAGGAGCAATTTAATAATAATAATGCATAATAAAAATGTCTATTTAGCAAGCGTTCCTCAGTACATGCTGCTTTACAGGATAACTCTTGTCAATTTAATTACTAATACGATATAAAACTAATAACAAAAAGTACATCATCTATTTACAAAATTTGAGGTCCTTTCTATACATTTCTTTTAGCTTTTTTTAAAGGCTGGAACAACTATTTTCATTAAATTTTAAATTAGTTTTATATAGGCCAAATGGATAAAAGATTATCCTCGTGTTTTAAAAGCAGCACAATCCCCGGTTGATATTGAGACACGTTGCATATAACAATAAACACTCGGCCATACTCTGGTCATGGCTTTTATAAACAGTTTATGTGTCTATATTCAGGTCAGCTTCCATTCAACGCAATGCATAATTTATAATTTATTTTTAGAAATATATATGTCTAAGTTATATATTTATAATATATATATTTTTATATAAAATATATATTTCTGAAAATGAAAATATATATCTATTTATTTCAGGAATGTATATATTTCCAAATATATATTTTCAGGAATTTATATATTCCCAAAATATATATTTTTGAGAAATATATATTTCCGAATATATATTTTTTCACAAATATGTATGTCTAAGTTATATATTTCCAAATATATATATCTTCAAAAATATATATTTCCAAATATATGTATATTTTCTGAAATATATATTTGGAAATATATTTATTATAAAAATAAATTTATAATACAATATATATATTTGAAAATATATGTATCTGAAAATATATATTTCCTAAAAATATATATCTTAGAAATATATATTTCTGAAAATATATACACCTGAAAATATATATTCCAGAATATATATATTTGTAAATATATATTTCGAAAAATAAATATACTTGGAAATATATATTTAAAAAAATATATATTTAGAAATATATATTTTTTAAAGTATATATTTTTGAAAATTATATATATTTGAAAATATATTTTCAAAAATATATACTTTAAAAAATATATTTCCAAATATATATATTTTCAAAAATATATATTTCCAAATATATATATATTTTTTGAAATATATATTTACAAATATATATATTTTTGAAATATATATTTACAAATATATATATTTTTTGAAATATATATTTACAAATATATATATTTTTTGAAATATATATTTACAAATATATATTTTTTGAAATATATATACAAATATATATATATATATATTCTGGAATATATATTTTCAGATGTATATATATTTATATTTCGAAAAATGTACAACGAAAAATATATATTTATCTAAAAAAAAAAATCTCAAAAATATATATTTGGGAATATATACATTCCTGAAAATATATATTTCTAAAAAATATATATTTGGAAATATATACATTCCTGAAATATATGTTTTTTTTATTTTCAGAAATATATATTTCTAAGATATATTTTCAGTAATATATATTTCTAAGTTATATATTTTTAGTTATATATATTTTCAAATACATATTTTATAAATATATATTGCAAAATATATATATTCAGATTTAAAAATATATATTTTCAGATATATAAATTTCTAAGATATATATTTTCAAAAATATATATTTGGAAATATATACATTCCTGAAATAAATATATATATTTTCAAATATATATATTTTATAAAAATATATTGTCATATATATATATTTCCATATATATATATTCAGAAATATATATTTTCAAAAATATATATCTGAAAATATATTATTTTCAAATATATATATTTTCTGAAATATATAAATATATATTTTCTGAAATATATAAATATATATTTTCTGAAATATATAAATATATATTTTCTGAAATATATATTTATAAAAATATATACATTTGGAAAATTACATTTTTGAAAATATATATTTTTTAAAATATATATATGTAAAAATATATATATTTGGAAATGCATATTTTTGGAAATATATATTTCTGGAAATATATATATTATCATAAATATATTTCTTGGAAATATATATTTCAGAAAATCCATATCTTAGTAATATATATATTTGAAAAAATATATTTCAGAATATATATTTCCAAATATATATTCTGAAAATATATATATTCGGGAATATATATTTTTGAAAATATATATATTTAAAAAAATATATGTTTGAAAATATATATATGTTTTGAAAATATATAACGAAAAATATATATATCTAAATATATATATATATATATCTGAAAATATAAATTTCTGAAAATATATTTATTTGGAAATATATATTTCTCAAAAATATATATTTGGAAATCAAATCAAATCAATTCAAATCAAATAGTTTATTTGCACATTAGATTTTTATACAATAACATGTAACAAATATCATGCAACGTCAATATTTACAAACTAAAACTAAAACATACAACATGAGAATCTACATATTTACACATTATAGGCTTATAAAATTCTGAGACGGAATAAAAAGCATTTGAGCCTAGAAAATATTTTAAGTGTATCTTAAATAGGGACAAAGAGTCTTGGGATTTTATTGCCTGAGGCAATTTGTTAAAAAATTCGATTCCCCTGTAAAACGGACTCCTCTCAAAGGCCGCAGTTCTGTGCCTCGGATAACAGAGGATGCCTCCATTTCTCGTCCGGTGGTCATGGAAATGCCCTAGATGTTGAAATTGACCCCTCTTGACATAGGTCAAAATGAGGACCTGCTGAATGTACAACGAATGTACTGTAAGGATGCCAGAATCTTTGAACACTTCCTTGCAAGGATGGCGATGGGAGAGACCGAAAATGCGCCTCAGAATCTTTTTTTGGAGCTTAAGTATTCTTTCCAAATCAGAAGAGCTTCACCAAACAGCAATGCCATAACGTAAAATGCTTTCGCAATATCCACGATAGACGTCCACTAGAACTTCCCTGCTTCAAGTTGAACTGAGAATTCGAATGGCAAACAGAGCAGAACTGGTGCGGTTAACATATATATAATAGAATAACATATATATAATGTATATATATAAATATAATACATATAAGTATAAATATAATATATATAATGAAATATATACATTCTTGAAAATATATAATTATAAAATATATAAAATATATATTTTTGGAAATATATATTTTTAAATATGTATATTTGAAAATATATCTTAGAAATTTATATATCTGAAAATAAATATTTTGAAATCTGAATATATATATTTTGAAATATATATTCGGAAATATATATATCTGAAAATATATATTTCTGGAAAATATATAACTTATAGATATATACATATATCTCTGAAAATATATCTTAGAAATATATATTTCTGAAAATATATATATATATTTATTTCAGGAATGTATATATTTCCAAATATATATTTTTGAGAAATATATAATTCCAAATATATATTTTTGAGAAATATATATTTCAAAATATATATTTTTGAGAAATATATATTTCAAAATATATATTTTTGAGAAATATATATTTCAAAATATATATTTTTTCAGAAATTGATATTTTCAGATAAATATATATTTTTCGTGATATATTTTTCAATATATATACATATATTTCGCTATATATTTTTAAACATATATATTTTCAAATATATATTTTCAAAAATATATACTTTCAAAATATATATTTCCAAAAATATATATTTAAGAGAGAGAGAGAGAGAGAGAGAGAGAGAGAGAGAAATTCTTTATTTATACACATTATTTTGCAGCAAATACATTAAGAAATAAAAAATATCACATGGGTCACAATGACCTGTGCGTGATAGAGTCCTTACTGGCTGCTTCATCAAAATAAAAGTTCTTCACATTTCACTACACATAAAAAAAAGAATAAAAAAAAAAAACAGTTACTTGGTAAAATAAGCATACAATTTAATTTAATATACAATTATAATTATAACAACCTAATAACCATACACAATGTGCAACTCAATAACTTTTTTTTTCAATTCCCAATTTTACTGAGGCGTAGATTCCGTCAAGTAAAGAGTGCTGTAGAAGGTACAATAGATAGTCCAGTTATCAGTTGGTTAGGTCTAAACGAGATATTCTGGGCTGATAAGCGACTCTGTATTGTCAAGGCCTATCTCCATCAGCCAATTAGCGATAACCCTCTTATATACACTCAGTGACACTCGCAGGTCCCTAATTTCTGAAGGAATATTACGCAACAAGCAATTAGCAATGTAAAAGGAATTTGTTAAATTGATTGATTTGAGAACTCTTGGTACCCGTAATCCTATCATCACTGAGTTTCTGGTATGATAGTTATGAACTACGGGCAAGGCGATAAGGTCCAAATGAATGTATGAATAAGCTAATAAATCTTTAACATATAGCTGCCTTATTGATAAAAGCTGAGATTCTTTGAACAAATGATCAGTAGAATAACGTCTCGGTTTTCTTAACGCAGCTCTAATTATTGATTTTTGAATTACGAACAAAGGTTCAATTACCGATGAATAAGCCCCTCCCCAAGCTATTAAACCATACTGCAGATGAGATTGAACGTATGCGTAGTAAATTCTTTTAATTTCGTCATGTCGTAAAATTTGACCCAATTGATAAAAAACATAAATCATTTTTCTAAGCTTTGTTTTTAAAAAAATTATATGGCTTTCCCATTTCAATTTAGAATCCATTATAATGCCCAGGTATTTATACTGCGACACAGTTTCAATAATTTGGCAGTTGCAATCGCTGCCTGCGGTGCCACATGAGTGCAAGGTTAGTCTGAGTTCGGCGGGCGGCTCGCTAGCGGGACGAAGTGCGATAGGCAAACATTTTGTTTTACTGACATTCATTGTTAAAATATTTTCTGAGAACCATCTTTTTAAAATTTGTAATTCTGATGATGCAATATTAAAAACCTCTTCCCAAGTACGTGCCCTAAAGATTACTGCTGTGTCATCTGCAAACAAGAATATTTTTCCAGAAATATCAATTTTATCTATGTTATTTATGTAAATTAAAAATAATAAGGGCCCCATTGTAGAACCTTGAATAATTCCAAAATCTACATTCATTTGATCACTAATTACGTTATTAATTGATACTACTTGAGTCCTATTGCTTAAATAACTTTTAAACCATGCCAGGGCTAAACCCCTTACTCCCAAATATTCTAACTTTTTGAAAAGAATTTTCCTATCAATAGAGTCAAACGCTTTAGCAAGATCTATGAATGCAATTAGTATTTTTTCATTTCTATTCACTGACTCGATTAATGTTTGATTGATAAGAAATAGTGCATCAGTAGTATTTTTACCTTTTCTAAACCCAAACTGTTGTTCTGATAAAATTCCATGTTCATCCAAATAATTTTGGAGTTGAATTTTGACACATTTCTCTAACACTTTAGATAATACACTTAACAATGAGATTGGTCTATAATTATTTTTGTCATTTTTTTGCCCGGACTTATAAAGAGGAATTACCTTAGCTATTTTAAATCTGTTTGGAAAAATGCCTGAAGTAATACTCAAGTTAATAAGATGTTTGAGAGGTAGTAAAATGTCTTGCAGATGATTTTTTAGTATTTTGGCTGGAAATTCATCGAACCCGGGAGCAGAACCGCCTCGCATTTCCCTCACACACTCAGCCAACTGACTGTCAGAGACAGGCTCCAGTCGCAGTTCACGCCCCTGTCCTACACTGAACAAAGCATCGTCGACCAGTGGCGGACCCACGGGCGGTGGCAACTCGCTCGCCAACCTATTACCAACACTAGAGAAAAATTCATTAAACGAGTTAGCCACCGCCCCCAAACTCCCTCCACTTGAGTCTGACGGTTGCTGGAAAAGTGAAACAGGAAAATTGCATCTCTTTATATTTGCTCCATTAAATTCATTTATATGTTTCCAAAATAATCTGGGGTTGTCAACAGAGGCTGTTATTTTTTCTCTGTAAAAGTTTTGTTTTGTAGTTTTGATTTTATTTGATAACTGGTTTCTAAAAGCTTGAAATTGAAATTTTATTTGCTCATCAAAAGGTCGGGCTTTAACCAGTTTACTCATTTTATCTCGTTTTCTAATAGCAAATATTAACTATTATAGGCGTCCCAGCGTGGCCTTTAAAATTAATTATTTTTGTACTTTGTCGATTTTAATTTCACTTTGCTCAATATGATGTAAGGTTAAAAGATGTGACATCCTCTTAAAAACCGTTACAGCATTTTGAATTATAACGAATAGCTAGCAGGTAAAACACTAATTTTTTATTAGTAACCAAAACAAAAAAAGCTTGAATGACATTTATGAATCCAATATTTATGGATATCGTGCAATTAATCCATGCTATATCAATCAATGACACATTTTTCGTCTGCTTAAATAGTATAATTTATATTTATGTATTCAACTTAACTGATTCAATGCTAAGCGGAATACTTAAAATTACGGTATTATTACGTTCAATTACTTAATAAAAACAATAGATCAAAAATTTAACTAGATGCTGGTTTGAAATAGATGCGAACGACGAATCTAAAATCTCAAATTTTCGAACTCTGATATGTATACTAAACTAATATTAGAGAACAAATGCATAAAGTTATGTTTTTGATCGTGGGGAAATTAATAATTAAAAATCATAGAGTAATTACTTGATAAAAGGTAAAATTAATTACGTAGCTGGTAATCTTTAGCGCGCAGAGAAATGTTAAGCAGCTTACCTTTTTACTCTTTTCAATTTTACTTAACTTGTTCGTCAGGTGGCTGTTTGTAGGATTTTCTTGGAAAAAGTTAAACATATATTAGAATACAAGCCTATTATATCTTTATAACGTTACATTAGGGACTATTTTTTTTAAAAAAAAAACATTATTTTATTATTACGTTTTAACATTTAACATAAAGTGACTATTTTCCGTATTTAAACTGGTTACTAACTTTAGTTACTATGTTTTGTATTTTTTTGTTTTGAAAAAGGTACTTTATGTAGTTTAAGGTGTGTGGTTTAACTTTATAGAACAATGAAAAATCGAGGATAATGAAACTTTACTACTAATATTTTTTTACGGATTTAATCATGTACGTATAGTACTCATTGATACCTTCCAAACTTATTGTACCTTATTACTCTTATATAGAATGATTTCAAAAGACAGTTATGATCAAATCATTTCGATCCTTTACAGTGCGCTGCGGCTGTTACGAAAACATCGAGCGATAGTAATAAAGATGTTTGTAGACGATGAAAATAACAATACAGATTTTTAAAATGTTTGACCGGTTCATTGTTAAATTACATTATTGCAATCATTAGTCCATAAAAATTCCCCCTTAATGCATTAAAATAAGTGGAGAGTTTTCAAATTTAGCATTTTTGTATTTCATATTTTTAGTAAATGTATTTTTCTGGCATACAGTAGGTACAAAGATCTGAACATAATCGTTATCTAAATTAGTATTACAATTGTGATTAGTGTAACACTATCAATACCTTTATGTGTGCTGGTACGAGCTTGCTTTCTGTAGGTTCTTTCTTGTTCTGTTTAGTTTGATATTGTTTTTTAAGGAGCAATTTAATAATAATAATGCATAATAAAAATGTCTATTTAGCAAGCGTTCCTCAGTACATGCTGCTTTACAGGATAACTCTTGTCAATTTAATTACTAATACGATATAAAACTAATAACAAAAAGTACATCATCTATTTACAAAATTTGAGGTCCTTTCTATACATTTCTTTTAGCTTTTTTTAAAGGCTGGAACAACTATTTTCATTAAATTTTAAATTAGTTTTATATAGGCCAAATGGATAAAAGATTATCCTCGTGTTTTAAAAGCAGCACAATCCCCGGTTGATATTGAGACACGTTGCATATAACAATAAACACTCGGCCATACTCTGGTCATGGCTTTTATAAACAGTTTATGTGTCTATATTCAGGTCAGCTTCCATTCAACGCAATGCATAATTTATAATTTATTTTTAGAAATATATATGTCTAAGTTATATATTTATAATATATATATTTTTATATAAAATATATATTTCTGAAAATGAAAATATATATCTATTTATTTCAGGAATGTATATATTTCCAAATATATATTTTCAGGAATTTATATATTCCCAAAATATATATTTTTGAGAAATATATATTTCCGAATATATATTTTTTCACAAATATGTATGTCTAAGTTATATATTTCCAAATATATATATCTTCAAAAATATATATTTCCAAATATATGTATATTTTCTGAAATATATATTTGGAAATATATTTATTATAAAAATAAATTTATAATACAATATATATATTTGAAAATATATGTATCTGAAAATATATATTTCCTAAAAATATATATCTTAGAAATATATATTTCTGAAAATATATACACCTGAAAATATATATTCCAGAATATATATATTTGTAAATATATATTTCGAAAAATAAATATACTTGGAAATATATATTTAAAAAAATATATATTTAGAAATATATATTTTTTAAAGTATATATTTTTGAAAATTATATATATTTGAAAATATATTTTCAAAAATATATACTTTAAAAAATATATTTCCAAATATATATATTTTCAAAAATATATATTTCCAAATATATATATATTTTTTGAAATATATATTTACAAATATATATATTTTTTGAAATATATATTTACAAATATATATATTTTTTGAAATATATATTTACAAATATATATATTTTTTGAAATATATATTTACAAATATATATTTTTTGAAATATATATACAAATATATATATATATATATTCTGGAATATATATTTTCAGATGTATATATATTTATATTTCGAAAAATGTACAACGAAAAATATATATTTATCTAAAAAAAAAAATCTCAAAAATATATATTTGGGAATATATACATTCCTGAAAATATATATTTCTAAAAAATATATATTTGGAAATATATACATTCCTGAAATATATGTTTTTTTTATTTTCAGAAATATATATTTCTAAGATATATTTTCAGTAATATATATTTCTAAGTTATATATTTTTAGTTATATATATTTTCAAATACATATTTTATAAATATATATTGCAAAATATATATATTCAGATTTAAAAATATATATTTTCAGATATATAAATTTCTAAGATATATATTTTCAAAAATATATATTTGGAAATATATACATTCCTGAAATAAATATATATATTTTCAAATATATATATTTTATAAAAATATATTGTCATATATATATATTTCCATATATATATATTCAGAAATATATATTTTCAAAAATATATATCTGAAAATATATTATTTTCAAATATATATATTTTCTGAAATATATAAATATATATTTTCTGAAATATATAAATATATATTTTCTGAAATATATAAATATATATTTTCTGAAATATATATTTATAAAAATATATACATTTGGAAAATTACATTTTTGAAAATATATATTTTTTAAAATATATATATGTAAAAATATATATATTTGGAAATGCATATTTTTGGAAATATATATTTCTGGAAATATATATATTATCATAAATATATTTCTTGGAAATATATATTTCAGAAAATCCATATCTTAGTAATATATATATTTGAAAAAATATATTTCAGAATATATATTTCCAAATATATATTCTGAAAATATATATATTCGGGAATATATATTTTTGAAAATATATATATTTAAAAAAATATATGTTTGAAAATATATATATGTTTTGAAAATATATAACGAAAAATATATATATCTAAATATATATATATATATATCTGAAAATATAAATTTCTGAAAATATATATATTTGGAAATATATATTTTCAAACATATATTTTTCATATATATATCCTTGAAAATATATTTATTTGGAAATATATATTTCTCAAAAATATATATTTGGAAATCAAATCAAATCAATTCAAATCAAATAGTTTATTTGCACATTAGATTTTTATACAATAACATGTAACAAATATCATGCAACGTCAATATTTACAAACTAAAACTAAAACATACAACATGAGAATCTACATATTTACACATTATAGGCTTATAAAATTCTGAGACGGAATAAAAAGCATTTGAGCCTAGAAAATATTTTAAGTGTATCTTAAATAGGGACAAAGAGTCTTGGGATTTTATTGCCTGAGGCAATTTGTTAAAAAATTCGATTCCCCTGTAAAACGGACTCCTCTCAAAGGCCGCAGTTCTGTGCCTCGGATAACAGAGGATGCCTCCATTTCTCGTCCGGTGGTCATGGAAATGCCCTAGATGTTGAAATTGACCCCTCTTGACATAGGTCAAAATGAGGACCTGCTGAATGTACAACGAATGTACTGTAAGGATGCCAGAATCTTTGAACACTTCCTTGCAAGGATGGCGATGGGAGAGACCGAAAATGCGCCTCAGAATCTTTTTTTGGAGCTTAAGTATTCTTTCCAAATCAGAAGAGCTTCACCAAACAGCAATGCCATAACGTAAAATGCTTTCGCAATATCCACGATAGACGTCCACTAGAACTTCCCTGCTTCAAGTTGAACTGAGAATTCGAATGGCAAACAGAGCAGAACTGGTGCGGTTAACATATATATAATAGAATAACATATATATAATGTATATATATAAATATAATACATATAAGTATAAATATAATATATATAATGAAATATATACATTCTTGAAAATATATAATTATAAAATATATAAAATATATATTTTTGGAAATATATATTTTTAAATATGTATATTTGAAAATATATCTTAGAAATTTATATATCTGAAAATAAATATTTTGAAATCTGAATATATATATTTTGAAATATATATTCGGAAATATATATATCTGAAAATATATATTTCTGGAAAATATATAACTTATAGATATATACATATATCTCTGAAAATATATCTTAGAAATATATATTTCTGAAAATATATATATATATTTATTTCAGGAATGTATATATTTCCAAATATATATTTTTGAGAAATATATAATTCCAAATATATATTTTTGAGAAATATATATTTCAAAATATATATTTTTGAGAAATATATATTTCAAAATATATATTTTTGAGAAATATATATTTCAAAATATATATTTTTTCAGAAATTGATATTTTCAGATAAATATATATTTTTCGTGATATATTTTTCAATATATATACATATATTTCGCTATATATTTTTAAACATATATATTTTCAAATATATATTTTCAAAAATATATACTTTCAAAATATATATTTCCAAAAATATATATTTAAGAGAGAGAGAGAGAGAGAGAGAGAGAGAGAGAGAGAGAAATTCTTTATTTATACACATTATTTTGCAGCAAATACATTAAGAAATAAAAAATATCACATGGGTCACAATGACCTGTGCGTGATAGAGTCCTTACTGGCTGCTTCATCAAAATAAAAGTTCTTCACATTTCACTACACATAAAAAAAAGAATAAAAAAAAAAAACAGTTACTTGGTAAAATAAGCATACAATTTAATTTAATATACAATTATAATTATAACAACCTAATAACCATACACAATGTGCAACTCAATAACTTTTTTTTTCAATTCCCAATTTTACTGAGGCGTAGATTCCGTCAAGTAAAGAGTGCTGTAGAAGGTACAATAGATAGTCCAGTTATCAGTTGGTTAGGTCTAAACGAGATATTCTGGGCTGATAAGCGACTCTGTATTGTCAAGGCCTATCTCCATCAGCCAATTAGCGATAACCCTCTTATATACACTCAGTGACACTCGCAGGTCCCTAATTTCTGAAGGAATATTACGCAACAAGCAATTAGCAATGTAAAAGGAATTTGTTAAATTGATTGATTTGAGAACTCTTGGTACCCGTAATCCTATCATCACTGAGTTTCTGGTATGATAGTTATGAACTACGGGCAAGGCGATAAGGTCCAAATGAATGTATGAATAAGCTAATAAATCTTTAACATATAGCTGCCTTATTGATAAAAGCTGAGATTCTTTGAACAAATGATCAGTAGAATAACGTCTCGGTTTTCTTAACGCAGCTCTAATTATTGATTTTTGAATTACGAACAAAGGTTCAATTACCGATGAATAAGCCCCTCCCCAAGCTATTAAACCATACTGCAGATGAGATTGAACGTATGCGTAGTAAATTCTTTTAATTTCGTCATGTCGTAAAATTTGACCCAATTGATAAAAAACATAAATCATTTTTCTAAGCTTTGTTTTTAAAAAAATTATATGGCTTTCCCATTTCAATTTAGAATCCATTATAATGCCCAGGTATTTATACTGCGACACAGTTTCAATAATTTGGCAGTTGCAATCGCTGCCTGCGGTGCCACATGAGTGCAAGGTTAGTCTGAGTTCGGCGGGCGGCTCGCTAGCGGGACGAAGTGCGATAGGCAAACATTTTGTTTTACTGACATTCATTGTTAAAATATTTTCTGAGAACCATCTTTTTAAAATTTGTAATTCTGATGATGCAATATTAAAAACCTCTTCCCAAGTACGTGCCCTAAAGATTACTGCTGTGTCATCTGCAAACAAGAATATTTTTCCAGAAATATCAATTTTATCTATGTTATTTATGTAAATTAAAAATAATAAGGGCCCCATTGTAGAACCTTGAATAATTCCAAAATCTACATTCATTTGATCACTAATTACGTTATTAATTGATACTACTTGAGTCCTATTGCTTAAATAACTTTTAAACCATGCCAGGGCTAAACCCCTTACTCCCAAATATTCTAACTTTTTGAAAAGAATTTTCCTATCAATAGAGTCAAACGCTTTAGCAAGATCTATGAATGCAATTAGTATTTTTTCATTTCTATTCACTGACTCGATTAATGTTTTATTGATAAGAAATAGTGCATCAGTAGTATTTTTACCTTTTCTAAACCCAAACTGTTGTTCTGATAAAATTCCATGTTCATCCAAATAATTTTGGAGTTGAATTTTGACACATTTCTCTAACACTTTAGATAATACACTTAACAATGAGATTGGTCTATAATTATTTTTGTCATTTTTTTGCCCGGACTTATAAAGAGGAATTACCTTAGCTATTTTAAATCTGTTTGGAAAAATGCCTGAAGTAATACTCAAGTTAATAAGATGTTTGAGAGGTAGTAAAATGTCTTGCAGATGATTTTTTAGTATTTTGGCTGGAAATTCATCGAACCCGGGAGCAGAACCGCCTCGCATTTCCCTCACACACTCAGCCAACTGACTGTCAGAGACAGGCTCCAGTCGCAGTTCACGCCCCTGTCCTACACTGAACAAAGCATCGTCGACCAGTGGCGGACCCACGGGCGGTGGCAACTCGCTCGCCAACCTATTACCAACACTAGAGAAAAATTCATTAAACGAGTTAGCCACCGCCCCCAAACTCCCTCCACTTGAGTCTGACGGTTGCTGGAAAAGTGAAACAGGAAAATTGCATCTCTTTATATTTGCTCCATTAAATTCATTTATATGTTTCCAAAATAATCTGGGGTTGTCAACAGAGGCTGTTATTTTTTCTCTGTAAAAGTTTTGTTTTGTAGTTTTGATTTTATTTGATAACTGGTTTCTAAAAGCTTGAAATTGAAATTTTATTTGCTCATCAAAAGGTCGGGCTTTAACCAGTTTACTCATTTTATCTCGTTTTCTAATAGCAAATATTAACTCTGTGTTTATCCATGGCTTTAATTTCTTAAATCTAGAGGTGGGTTTTATTACACGCATAGCTTTAAGTTTTAAACTAGAAAATGTGTTTAAAAATGCGTCACAACAATCATTAACATCCTGATGTGCAAGGACGTGATCCCACGACTGGACCGCCATCAAGCCACTCAGAACACCCGAGTCCAAGTACATGTTGCAGGTTTCGGGTTGAGCTGTAATGTTGTCAAGTTCAATTTTTGCTATAAGAGTGTAATGATCAGTTATGTCAGTTGTAAGTACACACGAAGTCAGCTTGTTACAGTCATAGTGTTTGACAAAAATGTGATCAATGCAAGTTTTAGAGTTGTTAACTTCTCTTGTAGGTTTATTTATTAATTCAATAAAACCCGCTGAATACATTATATTTAAGTAAACCTCTTTAAGATTGGTTTGTTTTGACTCTGGTAAAATGTCAATGTTTATATCACCCATGAAAATGTGAGTATTTGAATTGTTGGTAGTAATGCAGTAGGTTTCTAGATCATTTAAAAACAAATCAATATTCATGGATGGGCTACGGTAAACTGTAAGTATGCTGTAATGTTTGGAGTCCAATGTATAGTCAAGTCGTAATCCAGTCGCTTCACCCAGTCTTATCTGTTGCATTGTTCCGCAAAGTTCCGTTTTCAAGTACACAATAACACCGTCGTTTCTGTTCCAGTTGTTGTCTGTATTAAATAGATCATATCCGTCGATGTGATTCAGTGTATTCAAATCATGGGTCCACGCCTCAGTAAATGCAATACAATCAAATTCTAAGTTTAGACTTTGTAACAAAACCAATGCGGCATCAATGTTCCTACTGTAACTTCTAATATTTAAATGGATAAATAGTAAACCTTTCCCCTCATTGAAAAAGTTAGACACTTGTATATGGTTTACAAAATTCATGCATTGTATAGTTTTAAAGTTTTCCAAGTCAGTTTCTCTATCAAAGTGAACCATGCTACTATCCTAACCGCGTCTTCCCCAAATTGTATAAATATATAGAATAATAATAAAATCACATAAAGTATTTCCTCACCATGTACTAATTTGAGAATACTATTACATTTAAAAGTTGAATTGACTTAATAAGGGATGCTCAAAACTGCCTTTTTTATTAACAGGGAGCAAAATTACACTAAGCAATATGCATTAGATCGGCGATAAATTGAGACAAATAAAAACTCTAGTATAGTGTTCTATGGACTTTTAGTAAAACTATTATTACTATTTAGCGATCCAACACAAAATTACAACCAAAGTATTTTCCTAAGTACAGTACCTCATTCATGCATGGTTTAATTTAGGTTATTAGTATGGAGTTAGCTCGAAACACTTAAATAATAAGTTGATTTTAGAGAGAGTTTATAAATACTTAATTATAGGCCTAATCCGTGGCAAACAAACTAAAATTGAAAGTAGTAATCATTCCAGGTTATAATTGTATAAAAAATAAAAAAAATTAAACCTTTTGAAATTGCATTAAGTTTGTAAAGAGAGCAGAATTTACTAAATAAATAATTATCCCTATGACTATCTATGCTTAATAACTTAAAATTCAAACCTTTTTAAATAATCAACTTATTGATACTTATCTAATACTAACAATTAAAGTGCATTTCAAGTTTGTTTTTGTTTGAACGCATAATACGTTTTTTATTGACCTAAGTAATAATAGTAGTAAGAAACAAAAATAAATTAATAAATAAAATAAATAATAATGTAAATAAATAGCCCTGTGTGTCATAAGCTTGTAAATGTTATATATATATAGTTAAATATGCATGCAAATTGGTTACAACTAAGAATGTAAGAATGCATTATGTAAATATTAATAATGATGCTAACATTACAATTTGTAATGCAATCAACCTTTGCAGTGAAATGTAAACTAATAAATAACTTATAGAAGTGGAAATTAAGCTAGTAAATTTTAATTTCTTTAATAGGTAACCTATGCATGCAAATTTAAAGAAGAGAAAAAAAAATAATAATATTGATGATGGACTAAGATAACATTAGTAGGATGAGTTTAGATAGGCTCACTTAAGAAATATATATCTCCAAATATATGTATATTTTCTGAAATATATTTCCAAAAATATATATATTTGGAAATATATTTCTCTGAAAATATATATTTCCTAAAATATATATCTTAGAAATATATATCAGAAAATATATACATCTGAAAATATATTTGAAAATATATATGTATCTGAAAATATATATTTCCTAAAATATATATCTTAGAAATATATACTTCTGATAATATATATATTCTTTCCAAATCAGAAGAGCTTTCCCAAACAGCAATGTTTTATTTCAGAATATTTATATTTGTAAATATATTTCAGAATATATATATATTTTTAAATATATATTTCAGGAAATATATATATTTGTAAATATATATTTCAGGAAATATATATATATTTGTAAATATATATTTTAGAAAATATACATATTTGGAAATATATTTTTGAAGATATATATATTTGGAAGAATATATTTTTGAAAATATATATGCTTAAAATATATAGCGAAATATATATATATATATATATATTTCCTACTTTATTAACCTAGACCTAACGTTGGGTTAGGTTAGGTTAGGTTAGGTTAGGTTAGGTTAGGTTAGGTTAAGTATATATATATTAATTGAAAAATGTATAACGAAAAATATATATTTATCTGAAAAAGTTCTTAAAAATATATATTTGGGTATATACACATTCCTAAAAATATATATTTGAAAATATATACAATCCTGAAATAAATATATATTTTCATTTTCAGGAAGATATATTTTCAGTAATATATATTTCTAATATATATATTCAAGAAATATATATTTTCAGATATATATATAAGTATATAAAATACATATTTTATAAATTAATATTTTCAGAAATATATTTTTCCAAATATACATATATTTAGAAATATATTTCCAAATATACATATATTTAGAAATATATTTCCAAATATATATATATTTTCAGAAATATATTTCCAAATATATATATTTTCAGAAATATATATTTCCAAATATATATTTTCAGAAAAATATATTTTTAAATACACATATTTTTAGAAATATACACATATTTTTAGAAATATATATATATTTTTTGAAATATATATTTTAAGGGATATAGATTTCTGAATATATATTTCTTTCAAAAATATATTTTCAACAATATATATTTCCAAATATATATTTTTAAAAATTTATATTTCGGAATATATATTTCCAAAAATATATATTTCCAAGATATATATTTTTCAAAATATAAATTTTCAAGATGTATATTTTTCAGATTTATATATTTTCATATATATATTTTCAGATATATATATTTCCATATATATATTTTCAGATATATATATTTTCAAATATATATATATATATATATATATATATTACTAAGATATATATTTTCGGAATATATATTTCTAAGATATATATTTTATCATTAATATAAGAAATATATATTTTCAAATATATATTTGAAAATATATATTTCCAAAATATGCATTTACAAAATATACATTTCCAAATATATATTTTTAAATATATATATATTCAAAATATATATTTTCAAAAATGTATTTTTCCAAATGTATATGTTTTCGAAATATATATTTCAGAAAATATATATTTTTAAAATATATATTTCAGAAAAATATATATATTAGGAAATATATTTTTGAAAACATATATTTGTAAATATATATATTTTGAAAATATATATATTTGGAAATATATATTATTGAATATATATTATTGAATATATATTTTTGATATTATATATTTGAAAATAGATATATATCTTAAAATATATTTCTGAAGAATATATATTTAAAAATATATATATACACCTGAAAATATATTTTTGAAGAGTATATATCTTGGAGATATATATATTTCTGAAAATATATATTTCTGAAGGTATATTTTTATTAGGTATATTTTGAAAAAATATATCTTGGAAATATATATTTTTGAAAATATATATTACGAAATATAAAGTTTTGAAAATATATATATTATATTATATACTATAGTATATTATATAATATATATATTATAGTATATATTGGAACTATATACTTCTAAAATATGTATTTCTGAAAAATATATAGCGAAAATATATATATCTTAAAAATATATATCTGAAAATATATATTTCTGAATATATATATGTTTTCATGTTGAAATTGCTACTTTTGAAATCCCAATCGTAATTTAGATACTATAAGCTTAAAAAAGTCTTTTTTCCATTTCATCCACTAAAAGAATTTTTTAATAGTAAACAAAATATACAACAGTTTCTTAAACTTGTCTCATTGCATTTTTTTACATTACGAATCCAATGTCCAACTGAGTTATTGTTACAATCGGGAATATTTGAACAAAGGCTTTCAGCTGAGAGGAAATTGCGCGTTGGTAACAGCTGGGCCGAATGTCTCACACTCAAACTGATTTATTCAGTGCCAGAGTAAGGGTTAACATGTATTTTCATTAACTTAACAATCCTTATTTCTACAATAGGGTTGATTACGTTGAATACATTTAATGCAAAATGCATATGCAAAATTACATGTGCAGCAACATACATAATTCAAACAATTATATTGAGCCTGCCTCCTCTACCATTTTATAAAGGTAAGCCAGTGTCGGTAAAATTAGACATACCATAGATGTTGTAGTACTGTTGTAGTAATATAACTATGCATACCATAGCTGTATACTTTGTATCGCCTTGATATTTTCTATTAGTGCTTTTAGAAATTTAGATATTTTAATGGAATACGAATACTAGATTTTCCCTTTAAAAAACCTTTAATGTTAAAGTTTTTATTAATAAACTTGAACTATTTTGAGATACTATACATGGTTTAATGATAACGTGGTTTAATTTTGTGATCACCATCTTAGTATTATAAAAAATAAAATTAAAATAACAACTTTCTCTATATGTTGTGTCTAGCTTACAATACACTCAATAATAAAACGTTTTAAAATTTTATTTTAGGTTTAAATTTTACTTTTGAAAAAAAAATAAATTATAGCAAATTTTGTAAATAGATGATGTACTTTTTGTTATTAGTTTTATTTAGTATTAGTAATTAAATTGACAAGAGTGATCCTGTAAAGCAGTATGTACTGAGGAACGGTTGCTAAATAAAGACATTTTTATTATTTATTCTTATTATTAAATTGCTCCTTAAAAAAATTGAATACTAAACAGAACAAGAAAGAACCTTCAGTAAGCAACCTCATACCAGCACACATAAAGGTATTAATAGTGTTACACTAATCACAATTGTAATACTAATTCAGATAACGATATGTTCAGATCTTTCGTACCTACTGCATGCCAGGAAAATATATTGACTAAAAGTATTAAATACAAAAATGCTAAATTTGAAAACTCCCTACTTATTTTACTGCATGAAGGGGGGATTTTTATGGACTAATGATTGCAATAATGTAATTTCACAATGAACCGGTCAAACATGTTAAAAATCTGTATTGTTATTTTCATTGTCTACAAACATCTTCTCTAGGCCTACTATCGCTCGATGTTTTCGTAACAGCAGCAGCGCACTGTAAAGGATCGAAATGATTTGTTCATAAACATCCTTTGAAAATATTATGTATAAGTGTAATAAGGTACACTAAGTTTGTAAGGTAATAACAAGTACTATACGTACATTATTAACATTGTTAAATTGTTGTACATTGTTAAATGTTAAAAAGTAATAATAAAGTAATGTCTTCTGTTAAAAATAGTCCCATTGTAAGTTTATAAAGATATAACATGCTTGTATTCTAATATGTTTTTAACTTTTTCCAAGAAAATCCTACAAACAGCCACCTGACGAACAAGTTAAGTAAAATTGAAAAGAGTAAAAAGGTAAGCTGCTTAACATTTCTCTGCGCGCTAAAGATTACCAGCTACGTAATTAATTTTACCTTCTATCAAGTAATTACTCTGTGCTTTTTAATTATTAATTTCCCCACGATCAAAAACATAACTTAATGCATTATCTCTAATACTATTATTTTATTATATCAGAGTTCAAAAATTTTAGATTTTAGTTTTGTTGTTCGCATCTATTTCAAACCAGCATCTAGTTAAATTTTTGATCTGTTGTTTTTATTGAGAAATTGAACGTAATAATACCGTAATTTTAAGTATCCCGCTTAGCCTTGAATCAGTTAAATTGAATACATAAATATAAACTATACTATAAGCAGACGAAAAGTGTGTCGTTGATTGATATCGCATGGATTAATTGCATGATATCCATAAATATTGGATTCATAAATGTCATTCAAGTTTTTTTGTTTTTTGTTTTGAAAACGATGGATACAAAATACCTCTGCCACAGCAAACCTGCAGAATAAGTGAATTTAAATTTGTCTGATTGGACTTTTAGATAACTTAAATAAAATTATATTTAACGAGTACTTAGGTTAACCAATACGGGGTTTTATAGCCTAAAATAATGATAAAAGTACAGGATGAAATAAATAAGTTTACCAATTTTGATCAATATTTTTGAACGTCAACTAAAAACATAATACATAATTAGTGTTTTACCTGCTAGCTATTCGTTACAATTCAAAATGCTGTATCGGTTTTAAGAGGATGGCACTTCTTTTAACCTTACATCATATTGAGCAAAGTGAAATTAAAATCGACAAAGTACAAAAATAATTAATTTTAAAGGCCACGCTGGGCCGCCTATAATACTTTGACAACGGCCCTCTAGAGATAGGTGTATTACTTTTGCAACTCATTTAATATTAACAGCCGCTGTGTCATGTGTCAAACTTTGGGGTCAATTTGCCCAAGATCATTAACTATTTAACTGCAATCCAGTGCGATATCGTTCTAACTTTTGTGGTTCATATTTATTTTCTTTTATATCTACACAAAAGCCAAACCTTGATGCAATTTTAGCGAATTTCCCTATAGGGAAGTAGCTATTACCGTAGGTGGCACGGTAAGACCTAGACCCGGGACCGATTTACTTTTTCATTTTGATGTCCCCAGAGGCCAAAAACACCATTCGTTCAATTTTTTATATAGTTTGTTAGACTTTATTTAATTCTATATATATACGTCCGTGAACGCGATAACTTGAGTAATTTTTGTCTGATTTTGATGAAATTTGGTTTAAAGGTGTAAAGCGGGATAAACTTGAATGAGTTCGCGAACCAGCACGATCGGACCATGGGAACGGGGCTTTACGGGGGGTTTTATGGGGTAAAAATTGGGTTTTCTCACTTTTGACCCTCAAATCACAAAATTTCCCATTTTCTCTTTAGACCCTTTTAAAGAGCTTAAAAAAACAAATAATTTAGTATATAAAAGTATTTTTGTTCGGTTATTAGTAACGGAGAAAATTTAAAAAATTTAAAATTTAAAATTCTCATCTTATTCTTATGGAGAATATTGTCAAATGTTGTAGTTTGCTTGTTTTTTTTATGGATATATTTTGATCAAATTTGGCAAATTTATTTATTTTGTACTAAGCTATCAATATTTTACTCAAAAACACACTTTATAAGTTTCCTTGTAGCAGCAAACCTAGGTACTCGTTAAACCTTAATGTTATTAAAATATATTTAACTGAAAATCAATTCAGACAAATGGAAATTCGCTTAATCGGCAGGTTTGCTGCGGCGGGTGTATTATTATGAAACTATGATTAACGTTAATTGTTTTCACACAACAAAACTAGGAAATTAACGCATATACATGACCAAATTTTAATTAAAATGTCCTAAAAAATAATTAAACTTAAATATCTTTTTTTTATAAATAGTGAGAATAAAAGTAAACCAGTTTATTGTGCAAATGCATCTTAAATGTCCTCAATTACTATAAGTTTCTGCCAAAGTTAAAACAATAGGTGATGCTTATATTAAAACCATGTATTATTTTATAATGCATTTGGATATTTGTAAAAAGTATACAATGGAATAAGGTGGGAATTTTGGCACGTGTTGAAACTTGATTTAAAACTGTAAAAATCAACTGTATGATTTATATATGAGAGAGTTACTCTCTAATAAGCAGGCTATATTTTATATCGAATTATGTAATTCTGTGTATTTTATAAAATTATAAGAAGTACCTTTACCGCAGCCAACCTTCAGACTAAGCGAATTTCCATTTGCCTGATTTAAACTAAAATGTATCCTTAAAAATATCCTTTTATTCCTTATTTAAATTGAATTATCATATCGAGTACTTAGGTTTGCTGCAACAGGGAGGGTAAAAGGAATAGTTTGTGAATAGTTTAGTAAGAAATAAACGCATTTTCCAAATTTGATCAAAATATGTTCATAAATAAGCAAACTACAATAGTTTACTTACTCTCCATAAGAATAACATGGGAATTTTAAATTAACAATTCGTTGGAATTTTCTCAGAAACCATTAGGCGCATAATAACGCTACTTTTAGAATTTGAACGGATGGTGTTTTTGGCCTGTAGGGACCTCAAAACGAAAAAGTAAATCGGGCCCGGGTCCAGATATTACCATGAGTACTACGGTAATAGCTTATTCCCTATATGGAAAATTTGTTAAAACTGTTCAGTTTTGAGAATTTAATAGTTGGACTATAAGAATAATTATGTTTCTTAAAGTAGTTTAATGTATTTATCTATATACATTTAAAGTGAGGGAGATACATATATTAGGTAGATTTTATTTTTCGTTTAGAGTCTAAAAACCGAAATAAACTACTATATTTATATCAGGTTCTCAGAGAGAGTTTGTACTTGTAAATAAAAGCATGCATTTCAATTTTTTACAAAGCTAGAGTTGTTTTTACATTTATAATTTGAAATGTCAAAGCTAGAATTGTGTTGGATAAAATATGAAAGAGTATTATCTAACAGTCGTTAATTAACCCTTCAAGACGGTTCGACGAGCGTCACTCGTCACGCGTAAAAAGACACTGCTACGGTTTGACGAGTGCCGCTCGTCATGACGTGACCCGATAAGTGGTGGTCTCTGACGACGATTTAGTGAACTATTTGGAACCCGGACTCTATGGAGCATGTTGTCCATTAGTTGTTTGACATTTTTCAGCTGTTATCGATCGCAGTAAGTGCGACAGAGACAGATGTATTGTTTGCAAACTTGAGTGTTGTTTTGTTTGTTCCTCTCGGCGTCAACTGTTGATACGTATTGACGTTCTCAATCGTTTTTTACGGTACAATCGTAATTATATAGCATAAAGTGGTGTTAAATCATATTTCAAGTTATAAACAAGTTAACTAGGTGATTGTTGATTCTTAGTTTTTGTTTGAAAATGTAATTTATGACGTGTGTTTGGGAAAGATGTGTGCGTGTTGTTGTGCAAGGTTAGGTTTGTGCTAGGTTATTCTGACAAAAAGATATAAGTTTTAATTTTAATGTTATTTTTACAAAAGTGAAATGGCAAGATCTAGTGAAATAGACCGTTGGATAGATGAAGATGAACACCTATTGTCGTCAGATGAAAGTGAGGAGGAGGAAATAGACTTCGCTCAACAGGAGGTAGGCCTAGAGGGTAACGTTGATTTTGATGATGGCGATGAGATTGAAATTGACATTGGAAAAAATTTTGATGTTGATGATGAAATGGAAATTGATGATGCGGTTGTACAGGGAAATAGGAACATACTAGGGGCTGGTGACTGCCCATTACCAAGACCTCAAGCCAAGCCCCAAATGGTTTGGGAAACTATGGAAGGCTACGAACCTAGCAGAGAACCCTTTAGGCCTAACAGGGAATCTGGACCTAAAATACCTGCTAATAGTCCCCTAAGTATTTTTCAATTTTATTTTGATGATGATATTATGAATCTAATTGTAACAAGTACAAATCTTTATGCGGAACAGCAAAGGGCTAAGAAAGGAATGGTTTTTGCACGACGATCCAGAGACTGGGCTTGGCAGCCTGTTACAAAAAATGAGCTTTATATCTATTTTAGTATTGTCATGCTTATGGGTATTGATAAAAAACCAAGCCTTCGAACATATTACTGTAAAAATCCTCTGCTCGAAACCCCAATATTTTCTAGTACCATGCCTTTCGAGCGTTTTCAAATGATTAGCAAATATTTACATTTCAGCGCTTCAATGCGACTATCGCAATTCCAAGGTCCAAAAAAACTTTTCAAAATATATCCCATTATTGAACATTTGAACAAGAAGTTTATGGAGTCTTATGAGTTGTCCCAAAACATTTCAATTGACGAATCACTAACTCTGTGGAAAGGTCGGCTTTCGTTTCGACAGTACTTGCCTCTGAAATCAGCACAATTCGGAATAAAATCTTTTGAAGCGTGTGAATCCTCCTCAGGGTTTACTTGGACCTTACTTGTGTATACTGGGAAGAACTTACCAATTGAATGTCCCATAGTCCCGCCTGATAGCAACAAGTCCACAACAATCGTCATAAAGCTGTTAGAACCGTTATTGAATAAAGGATGAGTTGTCCCAAAACATTTCAATTGACGAATCACTAACTCTGTGGAAAGGTCGGCTTTCGTTTTGACAGTACTTGCCTCTGAAATCAGCACAATTCGGAATAAAATCTTTTGAAGTGTGTGAATCCTCCTCAGGGTTTACTTGGACCTTACTTGTGTATACTGGGAAGAACTTACCAATTGAATGTCCCATAGTCCCGCCTGATAGCAACAAGTCCACAACAATCGTCATAAAGCTGTTAGTCTTTCACTAATTAGTCTTTCACACCGTATGGATGGACAACTGGTATAACTCCCCAGACCTATCAAGCTTTTTGAAATCCAAAAAGACTGATACTTGTGGAACACTGAAACTCTCCAGAAAAAATGTTCCTGATGAAATAAAGAATGCTAAGCTAGGAATGGGGGAAATATGTGCTCTTCATATCGAAAACGTTATGGTAATGAAGTGGAAAGACAATCACCTTGTCACACTTATTTCTACATTTCATAATCATGAAATAGAGCAAAGAAGGAACAAGTCAGGTAAAGAACACATGAAGCCTGTTCTTGTTTATGATTATAATCAACAGATGGGGGGAGTAGACCTTAGGGATCAAATGCTCTATAATTTCCTCCTAGAAAGAAAGCGTGGAGTAAAATGGTATATAAAACTATTCAAGCGGCTGATGAATATTTCAGTTCTGAACTCATATATTATTTGGAAGTTTACAAACCCAAAATGTGACCATTTGCAATTCAGACTACAGTTGATAAAGGAGCTAATCCATACTTATCAGGCAGAGGTAGCTAGACCAGTGCATGGCAGGCCAAGCATTGAACTGAAGCCCGCTAGACTCGTTGAAAGACATTTCATTGATCACATTCCCCCAACAAAGAAGGAAAAACCTACAAGGAGGTGTGTGGTCTGCTACAAAGCTGGGTTAAGAAAAGAAACAGCCTTCTGGTGCCCAGATTGTAAAGCGGCGCTGTGCCTTGTCAATTGCTTCAAGGACTACCACACAAAACTCAACTTCTGAAGGTATGTTAAATAAGATTTTAATGTTAATGTTATATTTTTTGGTATTATTTTGTAGATTACTTATTCACATACAATTTTATAAATAAAATAGATTGATATGATGTATCCTACCAGAGAAAACTAAGTTTCGGTGAAGTATTGTAAATAATGGGCGCGATCACGGAAAAAAACTACCGTAGCAGGGTTCCGTGGGCTTTAAAAAACGCCCGCCTTGAAGGGTTAAACTAGCTGTTACCCACGGGCTCCACCCCGTTTTACTACATTAGTATTAATAAAACTATTGATTGGTTAAGTTAAGATGAAATAAACAAAACAGAATACAGTAATGGTAATACAAACAAATAATAACAGCTGAGGTATTTTTAACATTAGGTAAATGGAAAGTTCCCTTTGGAAAGCAATTACGACCTTATAGGGCAATTTATGAAATAATGGATAATTTTGCGCAAGGTTTCTCGTCATGACGAACATTTTAAGTATATGGTTTATGGGGGTGTGACTTGTCGTTTCCTCAAAAGTTCTTGGGTACTTTTGTCTTTATATAGATAACAATCGTAGGAATTGATGCTAGGTTAATATTATTCGTTAAATACTCACTATTTTTAGTCAGGATAAACAAAGAATAGGACGATAGGTAAAAATATGTATGAAATAGGTTTATAAAGTTTTGCGTTCATTTTCAATTTTAGACTATTAGTAATGGCAGTCTGCGATCAAGATTTACTAATGAACAAGACAACGCTCATGTTTTGAAAGTCTTATTTAATTAATTATAGAACTCATAACTGGAATGTCAATTTTGTTGTCATTCAATCAGGTCAAACCTTCAAAGTATTTAATTGATGTTTTTTTATTGAATCCGGCTTTAAAATAGCTCAAAACTGAAAGCTACAAATTGGTTTTCAGTGAAGTCACTTGAATATTTGCTTTATAATCAAGCTTCACAATCAAATAAGTGTTCTGAATTTAATACACTATGTCGAACCAATAAACTAAAGTCATGGATGGACCCATCTAATTTGGAAACAGTTTATATACTATTGTGATTATAATTTTTTTAAAGATTTTAGATGTCCAACCACATTATTCCAAACACTACTTTCCTAAAGATATCCTAAAGAAAATTTAGGTGATATAAGTCCTTGTAAACAAAAACTAAGAATGTGAGCATATGCTTCGTTCCTAAATGTATATATAAAGTGAATACTATAAAATAGCAGTACAAGTTAACAACTAGTTTTTCCTACAGTCACCCGACAAAGTGGGCTTCCTTGCACAGATTATAGTACGGAAATCCTTTTTTTGACGCACAGTTTTTACTTTGGCACACACCAGTATTCCAATCAAAAGACACAAAACAGCGTGCTTTTCCACGTAATCCGTGTGTGCTTGAAAATAAGCTGGCAACACTTAAAGATAAGACTACGATCAGCTAGTGCAGCGTTTTCCATTTCATTCAATGTTTGGATTTAACCTAACCTAAAAACGTGGTGTACAGTGTTTGAAAGACTAGTAATTAATTTATATGATTTATAGTAACTGTAGGAAAAATATAATGCGTAGCACTAGTGTTAAGTGCCACTTCATCCACTAGTTACACAAATAACTATTTCCTACCACTGCATGGGAATGATCACATTGCCGCAGCTGTAAACAGCACACAAAATAGCTCATTTACGCTCTAGAACAATAATGGATAATTCCCGCTCGCTGATCAGCTTATTTCTCTTTTGGTGTTTCTACACAAATCACAGCCACGGAACAGAAACGTTAACAAAGTAAATTTTTTACAAAGTAAATAACATAAGCTAAAAAGTGAACATAACAAAAATGCCATTGTATATACAAAAACATTGTACTATGATAAGTTGATTGTGGTAGTGAAAAAAATCTTGTGTGTGATACGAGCGCAAACAGTCATTGCCGCTCTCGGTAATGACGTACTTTGCGCTCTCAATACACAAGTACCTATTTCTAGTAGTTTAAAATGTATGCATAACACGTAGAACCATCTATCAGGTTTAGTTTTTTTTCTTTTCTTTTCAACAAATTATTTTATACACACTCCTGAATGACAGATTTTGAAACTGAACTTGACAGGAGTGTGTACAAAATTAAAACAACAGCTTGAATTGAATAAATAATAATTAATAAGGTCATACAAATTAATATATGCCTGAGATCAACGTGTTTAAACATAAATTTTGTTTATGAAAAAAATTTATGTCAGTTTTCAGACAAACACAATTTTTAAACTAAATATTTCATGGTAACTTTTACAATTTTTCTCTGGATTTTTTTTGTAACTTTATTAAATTTACAATCTGTTTAAGTTGAACAATAACCAAATGATATAAATAATAATACAACATTAACTTGAAGAACACGAGCTAGTGATTGACCACTGTCAACACTAGCTAACAAAGAGAATTTTTGATAACACTTAGCCGAATCTGAATGGGAGGTCCAATATTGTATGTCGCTTCAGTCTGTAAATGGTGTTGTGATTGTCCAATAAATTAATTGCAAGATGATTTGAATGATTTTCCAATTTTATAATGTATTTTTCACCATTACTTTTAGCCTAAATCAGGCTACATATCCTCTAGTATCCATAAACAATATTCACTTCCCTCAAGTAACAGAAATAAAATACTTGGTCATGCACCTAGATGCAAAGCTTAATTGGAAGGCACATAGCTGGGCTAAAAGACAACATCAAAATTTAAAAACAACTAAACTTAATTGGCTTCTTGGATCTAAATCAAAACTTAGTACACAAAATAAATTGTTACTGTACAAAACAGTTCTAAAACCAATTTGGACTTATGGTATTCAGCTTTGGGGATCAGCAGGTACCTCAAACATTGAAATTATTCAACGTTACCAATCAAAATTATTACGTAAAATTGTCAACGCACCTTGGTTTGTTACCAATAGAACACTTCATAATGATCTTAAATAACAAGCCTTTCATTAAACTATGGCTTACGGCAGGTTTTTGGTAGTACATATTAATTTTGAAACGGATAAGTTACTTCAATCTCAAATGGTTACATTTTAATTCTGAAATGGTAGTAGGCCTAACACAACCACTTATTATAGAGTAATGACCCATGCAGTTAATTTTCCATACTCATTTTAATGGAAAATGGTCAATGGTTGATTAATTAATTAATTAACTTGATTAAATGCGAGAGCAATTTACTTCTATTATGATTTAGGTTCCAATGAGAATATTAGATTTAGGTTTTTAATTATTAGTAGTTTTTATTCTAAATTTAATTTGTTAAACTTTGTTCAGAGTTTTATTTGGCAAAGAATACCTTAGGTACAATTCAAAGCATACTAAGGAAAATGATCATCGTAAGGTCATTCCTATTTTCATAGACAAGATTTCCTCAGCTACAGTTCTTCCTTTGAAGAAATTATGATCATACCCTGTCAGTAGGAAAGGTCCAAGAACATTTGACCACACTACAATTTTTCACAGCTATTTTTACTATTGTGATTAGCAAAGTGTTGATCTCACAAGATGACGTAGGATTTGAACAATCTCAAGACATATAAATTTCAGAAGGATCCTCCAACTTCGGGGATTGTCCAAAGCTAGAAAATGGTTGTAGACAAGTTAAAGCCAGTTTATAAAGCAATTATGTAAATTCCCCAAAGAAGTTCTCGTGACGAAACAAGTCCAGACTATGTAAAGCTGTTGTTCTGCGTCGCTTTTCAATTTCATTCCAGCCACTTAAATTACAGAATCCCCATAACTATGAGCTGAGGTTTAGTTCGTGAACGAATTAATACTTTTTTAACCTTAGTATGCATAAAGGGCTCTGTTAGCTGAATTAAACCTGTTTATTTCTAATTTTTCATCGTTATTGTCCGTTAATAGTACTCCTAAACATGTTATATTACGTATATAAATATATTACAACGTGTAAATGCAAGGTAAAAGAGGCCGCCAACCTATTTAGCACAAACTTTAAAAGTCATTCGTGTTTGGACGTTGAAGCAAATTATCCGCAGCCGACATAACTCCACCAATACAATATAAAAATAAAATTTTAATAGTTTTACATTTCAATTATTCAAAAAATGTATCAATTATTTATATTTCAGAAATTATTATTGTGAAATATGAAAGGTCACGATGAATAAAATACGTTTTAAAGGTAATATACAATGGTTACCTGATTTTCTTTTCAAAGAATGAAAGGACACCGTTTACAAGTAATGTACTACCAACATAGTACGCAGAATATTATAAGACATTTCCACTACAGTTAACAAGTATCTCGAACACAAATATGCAGGTGTGCGGCATGACGTTCCTGAAAATATTCAGAATTCTCTCCTGAGACGCGTAGTTCAAATGCAGCATAGTTTTGAAGCTAAAGCAAAGATATATCTAGAGCAAGAGTTTTGATCTATTTGGACCACAAACGAAAACGTACTTTTGTTGATATTTATTTATCGACTCTATTTTGTATTAAATTATATTTCATGTCAAAAGGTTTAATATTATACTGATTAAATTTAGCTATTAGTACAATTTTTAACTATAATTATTTTTTAAATATGAATGACAATACAATGGTTTTTCTAACTACTCCGATTGAAATCCTAATACTACTTGAAAATTGAGTCGATGTTTTCTTACGGTCTTGCCGTTTCTGTAGCTTTACTACTTTCTTAGACCCTAAAATACATCCAAAGTTCCAATTTCACCCCGGCTCCGCAAGTTGCGCTGATTTAACCAAATCATTAGAACCTTCTATGGTATTTGTATTAAATAAAGCAACCCCCACTACGATTACTTTGTTGAACATTAGGAAGCAAATTGTTGCAATTTTAACGATAAATGTCGAATTATGTTGATAAATGATCGACAGGAACATTCGCCATGAACTTTGAACTTTACATGCACTCACTATATTTATCCCTACCTAGATTAACTGATGATATTCAATTGGCTGGCTAGTTGGCTGGTTGGCTGGTTGGCTGGTTTTCTGGTTGGCTGGTTGGTTGGCTGGCTGGCTGGTTGTCTGGTTGGTTGGCTGGTTGGTTGGTTGGTTGTCTTGTTGGCTGGTTGGCTGGTTGGCTGGTTAGCTGTTTGGCTGGTTGGCTGGTTGGTTGGTTGGCTGGTTGGCTGGTTGGTTGGTTGGCTGGTTGGCTGGTTGGTTAGTTGGCTGGTTGTCTTGTTGGCTGGTTTGGAGAGTATAATAAAGTTAGGTGTTATCGATAACAAATCCTACTCATAACAAATACTACTTATCAACAGGTCTACTCAGGCGCATTATATTTGGCAGCCTATTGTAACGGTTAGAATACTGTATCGTATAAATGTTTATTTACAACCCCTATAAGGCCCCTATAAGGTAAATTGGTATTCTATAACTGTGAGACAATTTCATAGTGAATAAAACTACATTTAGAAATTTAAAATTCCCATCTTATTTTCCAACTTATAATTTACCAATTTTAAAATGTACAAAATATACCACTTAAAGCGTATTCCTTTGATCCGTGGTATCCGTAAATTGAAGTTATGTTTTACGTTTTCTATATTATAGCATTCCTATTTCACTATAGTACTGTAATAGTTTTTCTTACATGAAAAGTTACTACTAAAACCAGTGTCAGTTGCATAACACTGGTAAAAACTGTTGTATAGAAATAATCACTCACTTGAATCAAAACCAGACATCTTAAAGTTCGAGTTAATGGCCAAACAAGTTTTGTCGTTGATAAAGTGGACTTTATAAGTGTTTCAATTTCCTTCAAAACTGCTCGGAGTGTTTTAGTCAGCGTAGGCTGCTTTAGTACGATATTATATTTGGAATAAAATAATTATAATGTTTTCATTACACGTTGAAATTAATATTCAATTGCACTTTGCGTCTATTCACGGGTTTGTGTTTTTACTTTTTGGTATGACAGAAAAATATACAGTATATGACATATTTTGAATTTCAATAGACTTAGAAGTTGTAACTTTTAACACAGTCTGACTTCTAAATACGAATCTATTGACACAAGGTACTATATTTATGACTGATTCAATCGCGAGGCTAGAGTATAATGTAAATATCCCAGTCATTGCGCTGAAAACCAATTTGTAGCTTTCCACAGGGCTTAGAGCTATTTTGAAACTAAAAGCACATTCAATTAATAAAAGCCATCAATGAAATCCTTTGAGGTTTCGAGTCGATCGCATGTTTGGCCATACAAATTGACTTTCCAGCTATGAACGCTGATGGAAATCTACATTAATATTATAAAAGCTAAAAATGTTTAGTGCTTATTATCTTACAATTTTACATGTATTGTTTTCTCTACAATTTGCTGTTCTTTTGTGTACATTTATACTTAAAAAACACTCATAAAAAAAGTTGCATAAATATAGCAGAACTTTACGAATGGGAGGGGAGAAAGGAATGAGACCTAGATATAATTTATTTCAACGAATTGTATGCGCTTTTAAGGCAGTGCTTCAACGTGTTGTAGTGGAAGCGCATATATTTTCACTAAACTTAAGCTATACAGTTTAAAATGTCACTTTTGTCCAAATTTTGTTCATATAACAGTCCTTCTGCGGAATTTTGTTTTTAAAAATTAAATTACAATTTTTAAGGTTCTATATTTTACAGAACTAAAGGGGTTTCATTCACGGTAACGTTCTTAGACCAAATAAATGGTCAAATTGGCTTTTAGTACGTGAGTACCATTCATATAATTTGCATAATGAAAATTCTTGGTTAGTAATACTAGTCATGGATAACATTTTCTCTATTTGTGTTACTATATTTTTTAAGGTCTAACAACTGTGTTAGACAGCTATCTGAGACAGCATCAATACTTCAAATGATCCTATATAGCTTCATGAAGTTTTCGCAGTTGATAAATAAAACACCCCTACCGCAGCAAACCTGCAGGCTAAGCGAATTTTTACCAAAATAATTCCTTAAAAATGTCAGATTGTCTTGTTTTAATAGCATTCATTTGAATGGGTAGGTTTGCTACAGGGAAGGTGATGAGATGTGTTTTTATTGAAATGTTGATAGCTAATGAAATTAATAAAATTCCCGAATTTGATTAAAACATTTCCAGGAACATGCTAACTACAACTAAGAATAACATGAGCATTTGATCTACAGTGTTTTGAACGTAAAAAACTACACCTTTGGTCCTAAAACTTATAAGGGCCATTTACCGTTACCGAAAGTAAGATGATTAAGGACAAAAAGTTCCAGTTCAAACCATCAATAAGCTTCTATGTTTTTTTCTCACGATAGAACCGTCAGGTTTCTTCCTACGAGGCATGCTCAACTATTCAGCTTGCATATTGTATATCTTGTATATTCGCTACATATTTTGTTCCACAAGTAACTCGGAGGACTGTATTCGCAATCGTTCACACATAAACTAGAACGACGTTCAGTTAAGATTTATGAAGTTGTAAACAAAGCTTGCCTTCAACACTTGAGAAGCTTTCAAAGAAAATTGAAACTTTTATCGAGTGTTCTTTATCAGTTCTGAAATTTGTGGGTCGTAAGGCCTCGTGTTTATGGTTTCCGCATTTTGCCAGTGTATTTTGTTATCAATGTTTCTTAAACGTTGGCAATTTCCCCAAAAACCTTTTCCTTGGTAAATGTACTTATGTAAACTATAATGTATACAATAATTCACCAAATACCTAACTGAAGTTTTTAGGCGTGGTAAAATTATAAACATACAGAATATTGGGGTGCAAAAGTGAATGATTTTGTAAAATAAAATAAACTCTTCTGTAAACGTTTAACGGTGCTGTAAAAATTATAAATGCTATAAATATTCCATGAATGCAACTGGGTTGTACCTTTGATATCTTCTACCCTTTTTTATTCAATAAGAACCTCTTAGATATAGGAATTATGTGAATAAGAATCCTTAATTATTAACACAAATACCTTAACTAAGAAGCTGGATTCGGAGTTGAAACTTTTGCTTGCAACTGCACCGTAAAGAAGCTGGACAACAATTCCACAAATCATTTTACAAAGGGTCCCGCGAGACTGAGGTATTACTTTTGCAACTCATTTAATATTAACAGCCGCTGTGTCATGTGTCAAACTTTGGGGTCAATTTGCCCGAGATCATCAAATATTTAACTGTAATCCAGCGTGGCATAATTTCAGCTTTACGTTTCACATTTTACCTTTCACGTGAACAAATGTCAGATTATAAAATAATAAATATTGTATAAACTCAAGAAAATTAGTTTAAGTTTGATCAACTGTATTTTAACTGCAAACCAATAAGTAACAAGATATGAAAGTGGGTATTACTAATAAACGATATTTACAAATATCAGAAAACATATTGACACAGAATTACAGTAAAATCTTTCGGTAAAAGAATGGGTACCAATTTACATATATTTTTAGCCGAACAGCAATGTATCTAGTATAATTCAAGGTTTAGTGTTTAGTGACAATTTAGATAGAAGAAACTTTTTAATTTATCAGGTCCTGTGTATTTCCAATTTATTAGGTATAATTTAACCTAAGGTCGACAACAATAAAAAATATAATCGTAGGCCAATTAGTTAAAAATTATTCATCAAATTAAAAAAGTTTTTAGATAACGACATTTTCTATTTGCAGGCCTAATACTAAAGAAAAAAATATCTGTCACTATTGGGCTCCAAGAACTTGCATTACAAGCTTAGTCAAGCGGTTGAAGGCCTAATAAAGGAGAAACTGACTTAGGATACTTGGTCCCTTGTGTTCACGACTTAAAATTGGCTTGAAGAAAGACTTAAGCGTGAGCTGTAATGTATAATTTGAATCTGTGTCGATATTGAGATGAGCTTGTAAAGTTAACTCTCGTCTAAAATGTTTGGTTCTCTACAGAAGTTTGCGTTTTCTTCATATAATCAAGCAACCCTCAGCTCACATATACAAAACCGAGCCACTAAATTACAGTGTAAGGAAAGTAAAATATTCATCAAGTAAAATTTATCAAAGAAAAAAGTGGTTTGAATTTCAGTGAATTATTATCTTAGATATAAATATTTTTTGGGGGAAATTCAAACAAAAGGAAAAAAGTATTTAAATTGCAGAAAAGGATAATTAGAACAATTTATTTTATCAAAGCTAGGGGTGCTTGTGAAAATAAATTTTAAAGAAAACACATTCTCAACTTTCCCAGTCTGTACATCTATATATTTTTTTACATTTATGAAACAAAAAATTTCAAAATTTTCTGTTAATTCTGACAATAACAATTATAATATATCTACCCGACACAAAAGCTGCCTTTTTTACCCTAAACACAAATCTTCAACTTTCCAATCTGCTCCTACTATTCTGGTGTTAAGTTTTATAATAACCTGTATGATTCTATTAAATCTGCAGCTTCCCTCAAATCGTTTTAAAAAGAGTTATTTGAGTTTTTATGCAATAAAGGCTGTTATAAGGTAAATGATTTTTTGCCGCTTTCTCTTGTAAATTATCTTTGTTTTGTTACTATTATTGTATTGACACTATTCATGTATATTGTGTATTAAACGAATAAAGGGTCATTTTATTGATTGATTGATTGATTGATAGCATTGACTATTGGATATTGATAGGGAATGATTTTTTCAAAGGACATGAATGGCTAATTGTAGTAAAGGCTTTTTAATACAATGAACTTTGTGACACGTTTATATTTGGTGGTTTTGTATCCTTTGAACTATTTTTTATTATATCTAATACAAATAATTCAAACATTTTTATGCAGCAAAAATATATAATAATGTATGTAGTAATATGTAAAACTGTATATTTAACATTAAAATACTACGTTTCTTTTTATCAACGATTTTCGTTAGTTAATATAATGTATTTTAATAATTTGTACTACTCTATTTTAAATGTAATATAGAAGAGCGATTTGATATAGTTACGTTGCAAAACACGTATTTTAAAAACGGTTCAGTTTCAAATCTAATAATTTCTTGACAAGAGATGATTAGCAGTATGAAGTTAGTGGTCATGAGTCATGTATTTGCAATAAAGTCCCAACAGCTGTACTAAACACTAAAACGTGAATGTCTGACAGGCATATATTCAGAAATATATATTTCAGATATATTTATTTTTAGATATATATTTTTAAAAATATATATTTTCATAAATGTATATATTTTAAATATATATTTTCAGAAATATATATATTTCAAAATTTATATATACAGAAATTTATATTTTCAGAAAATATATAAATTTCGCTATATGTTTTTGAAATATATATATATATATATATATGGAAATATATATTTTTGAACATATATATATATTTATTTTCAGGAATATATATTTCTAAGATATATATTTCAGAAATATATATTTTCAGATATATTTATTTTTAAATATATATATTTTAATATATATTTATATATTAATATATATTTCAGGTATATGTATTGTCAAATAAATAATTCGAAATAAAAATATCCAAAAATATATATTTTCAGATATATTTATTTTTTAATATATTTTTTAAAAATATATATTTTCAGGAATATTTATATTACCAAATATATATATATTTGTAAGTAATATATATTCCCAAATATATATATTTTCCAGAAATATATATTCTAGAAATATATATTTCCAAATATTTCATATATTTGGTAATTTATATACAGGGTGTCCCGGAACTCTCTACCAATATTTTAGGGCATTGTTCCTGGGTAAGAAACATATCTAAATATCATATTTAAATTGTCCGGAAGTCCTTAGTTACTCAGATAGCCACCATTTAGTTTTTTTCACTTATTAATTTTTTTCTGAAAATTGGTTAAACATACGAAGTTGAAACTTTGCACAAAAATTTATGACAACTAGACAAAGCTACAAAAAAATTATGACGATTTTTCAAATTCATAAAACAAAATGGCGGCTGTTTAAAATTTTGTTTCTTAAATTACTCGAAAACCGTTGATTTTAAAAAAAGTTTACAAGAATAACTTTTTTAAGGTAATTTTATTACAAATCGATCGACACCTTAATCTTAAGGATCGGACGAGTATTAACTGAGATATGGTAGTTTTAGTGATAAGTGACTGCCGGATATTAGTTGCAGCGCATGCTGAAAGCGGTCACGTATCACTAAAACTGCCATATCTCAGTTAATACTCGTCCGATCTTAAAGATTAAGGTGTCGATCGATTTGTAATAAAATTACCTTAAAAAAGTTATTCTTGTAAACTTTTTTTAAAATCAACGGTTTTCGAGTAATTTAAGAAACAAAATTTTAAACAGCCGCCATTTTGTTTTATGAATTTGAAAAATCGTCATAATTTTTTTGTAGCTTTGTCTAGTTGTCATAAATGTTTGTGCAAAGTTTCAACTTCGTATGTTTAACCAATTTTCAGAAAAAAATTAATAAGTAAAAAAAACAAAATGGCGGCTATCTCAGTAACTAAGGACTTCCGGACAATTTAAATATGATATTTAGATATGTTTCTTACCCAGGAACAATGCCCTAAAATATTGGTAGAGAGTTCCGGGACACCCTGTATATATATATATATTATAAATATATGTTTTCAGAATATATCCATCCGAAATATATATATATCTGAATATATATAATATCTAAAAAAATATATATTTCCAAAAATATATATTTTATATGTAATATAAGATATATATAATATAAATAATCTTAGAAATATATATTTCTGAAAATATATATTTTTAAAAAAAAACATATATTTAGAAATATATAAATTTGAAAATATATATATTTGAAAATATATATTTTGAAAATATATATATATTTGGAAATATATATTTTGAAAATATATATATTTGGAAATATATATTTTTAAAAATATATATTTGGAAATTTATATTTTTGAAAATATATATTTTTGACATATATATTTCTAAAAATATATATTCCTAGGAAAATATATAGCGAATATATATATATATATCTGAAAATATGAATTTTTGAATATATATATATATTTGGAAATTTATATTTCTAAAAAAATATATATTTATAAAAAAATTATTTAAAAATAAATATATCTGAATATATATATATATATTTGAAAATATATATTTCTGAACATTTATATTTATAATTATATATATTTGAAAATATATATATCTGAAAATATATATCTTGCTAATATATATATTTTCTACAAATATATATTTTCAGATATATATATTTTCAAATATATATAATTATAATATATATATTTTTATTTTCAGGAATATATATTTCTAAGGTATATATATTTCAGAAATATATATTTTCAGATATATTTTCAAATATATAAATTTTATAAATATATATTTTCATATATATATATATATATTTCCAAATATATATATTTTCAGAAATATATATTTCCAAATATATATATATTCAGAAATATATATTTCCAAATATATATTTCCAAATATATATATTCTCAGAATTATATATTTCCAAATATATATATATATTCTTAGAAATATATATTTCCAAATATATATTTCTAAAAATATATACATTTGGAAATATATATTTCTGAAAATATATATCTTTAAAAATAAATATATCTGAAAATATATATTATTGAATATATATTTTCAAAAATAAATTTTTCTAAAACTATATACATCTGATAATATATATATTTGGTAAAATACGTTGCTGAAAATATATATTTCTGAAAAATATATATTTCCAAATCCCCAGAAATATATATTTTTAGATATATATATTTCCAAATCTATATATTCTCAGAAATATATATTTCCAAAATATATATTCTCAGAAATATATATTTCCAAATATATATTTTCCAGATATATATATATATTTAGAAATATATTTTTTTGGAAATATATATTTATAGAAATATATATTTCCAAATATACATATTTTTAAAAATATATATTTCCATATTATTGATTGATTGATTGATTGATAGCATTGACTATTGGATATTGATAGGGAATGATTTTTTCAAAGGACATGAATGGCTAATTGTAGTAAAGAATTTTTAATACAATGAACTTTGTGACACGTTTATATTTGGTGGTTTTGTATCCTTTGAACTATTTTTTATTATATCTAATACAAATAATTCAAACATTGTTATTATATATATTTAGCTATATATTAATTAATATATATATCCAAGAAGTATATTTGTTTGAAATATATTTGTAAATATATATTTTCAAATATATATATTTTTAGATATATATTTTCAAATATATATATTTTTATAGATATATATTTTCAAATATATATATTTTTATAGATATATATTTTCAGATGTATATGATTATAAATATAAATTTTCAGAAATATATATTTCCAAATATATATATATATATTTAGAAATATATATTTTAGATACATTTATTTTTAGATATATATTTTTATATATATTTCTGAAAATATATATCTTTAAAAATAAATATATCTGAAAATATATATTATTGAATATATATTTTCAAAAATCTGATAATATATATATATATTTGATAAAATACATTGCTGAAAATATATTTTTTTTGAAAAATATATACATAAAATATATATATATATATTTATGAAAATATGTATCTGAAAAAATTTAAATATTTATTAAAATTAAAATTTTAAAAAAAATTTTAATTTTTAATTTAAAAATTTTTAAAATTTAATTGGTACAATGATTCAAATGATTTCAATGATTTCAATGATTCAATGATTCAAAAATTCAATGATATAAAAATTAAAAATTAAATATTAAACATCTGAAAATATATATTTCTGAAAAATATATATACCTGGAAATATATATCTGGAAATATATATTTCCAAAAAAATATATTTCTAAAAAATTATCAGAAAATTTATATTTCTGAAATATACATTTCTGAAAAAAATATATATATCTGAAAATATATATTTTTGGAAATATATACATTTCTGATTATAGATATTTCTGAAAAATATATATCTGAAAAACTAGACAACTCATTTGATGATTTTTGGTTCTACATCATTAACTTTTAGTTGAATTCCTGGCAAAATTGAACTTACAGGTTGTACTTGTGCGGTAAATAATAACAATCTAGCAACCTAGTTGTTACAAGATCTTTGTAAAATATCAATACTATTATAAAAAAGAGGTGGTTGCTGTATGTGTGTATGTGTGTATGTGTGTATGGGAAAAGTAAACTCGAAAAATACTGGTCGGATTGGGCTGAAATTTGCCATGATGATAGCTCACATTCCCGATTAACATATGGGCATATTCTTATTTCAAAAATCCTTTCGGGCTCCACCCCAGTGGCTCTGGAGTTTCCCATGTTAACCTTATGAGAAATGGAATTATTGAATCTTAACAGCTGTTTCAATTAAACAAGTTGGTTCTGTTCTATGATGTTCAATAGCATTAAAGTTACAAGGATTACCAACAGGGTGCAGCACTATTATTTCTTTTACATTTATGACAACAGCTAATTTGCAACCAAAAGGTGAGTGAGCGTAGCGAACGAACTTCGACCTGGAGGCGAGTTAGCGTAGCGAACGAGCTAACCTGAAGGCAAGTGAGCGCAGCGAACGAGCTCCAACCTAAAGGTGAGTGAGCGTAGCGAACGAGCTCCAACCTAAAGGTGAGTGAGCGTAGCGAACAAACTTCAACCAGGACGTGATTGAGCCATGCGAACGAGATAATCTTGAAAATTAAGAAGTTAAACGGGGCAAAGCCCGCGGGTTACAGCTAGTTAGTAATAAAAAACTTATAACTTACTTCGTTTTAAAACATATACTGTTGACATAATTATTCCCCTTAAAAAATTGATTTAACGAGTACTAACGTTTGCTGCTATGGCGTAAGGAAGGTAAGGTAAAAAGCGTTTTTTGACCAAATGATAATAGTATAGGCTGAATAAAATGAATTGCTGAATTAGATCAAAATATTCATAAATAAACTGTATCAGCAATCTGACACATACTTACTCCCATTAACTTGTCAACAACCTTAAACATGGGTAAGCGGTGGGAGTAACTATGATATTTTATAAGGAAAAATCACAATAATTGCAATAACTTTTGAACCGTAAGTTTATTGTTTCAGCAATGGGAGGTTGCACTATTTTGTTTAGAATTTTAAGGACCATAACACATTATTTAAATCAAAATCACCTCTTTCATAAAATCCAATTTTTTAGTTTTTATGGTATTTTAAATGTGAAATCAAAATGAAAAAGAAATACCTGGGGATACCATAGATTAGTATCTACATACCAAATTTCATCAAAACGGACTACAGGTGTGTTCCGTAGCTCATTCTGTACACATTCACATACCACTTTGAAACCCACTTGTTTGGGCTCAGAGGGGCCCAAAACGGTTATATACACTCAAACTGAAACCAAAAATTTGACGAAAGCAATACTTTATCCATTTACTATGTATAGTGAGGAGAGAGTAAAAAATCAAACTAGGCCTACAATAGTTTTTTTTTCTCCGTAAGAATAAAATGAGGATTTGTAAGAAGATTTCTCCGTAATCTTTTGTTGTAAAACAATGCTTCAATATAACAAATTACTTAAAATGGTTACAATATCTGCATATAGAAATCCATTCTTGCTTTCTGGCAACTAGTTTCGGTTCCGAGGAACAATCTTCAGGTCTCAAGGATTCAAGGTGACCAATTCATTTCACCTTGACACCTTGAGGCCTGAAGATGATTCCACGGAACAGAAACTAATTTCCGGAAAGCAACAAAGGATTACTATATGAAGGTATTGTAAACCATTTTAAGTATAATGCAGTAATCAAGTTTTAAGTAATTGTTTGGCTAAACAACTTTTGAAAAAAAAATATATATATTTGTTCAAACAGTGATTTTGGTCTTTAAGGACATCAAAGTGAAAAAGTAAATCGGTCCCGGGTCTAGGTCTTACCATGCCACTAACGGTAGGCAAGTATGTTTGAGATAAAACTTCTGGAAGGACAATATCAATGTTTTGTACTCAGGAGAAGTTGACATTGCGTCGTGTGCTCTTATAACTCTCTAAATACAGAACGTTGGTTTGTTCCGTCCTTCTATACGTTCTCACTACTTGACAGTTTCCGATCTGTTTAAAAAGTAAATAGGGTTTTCTCAGAGTTATATTATACTTGGAAACAATTTAAAAATTTGTTGGTAAAAAAGGTATTTATTATTCTTAAATAAAGGTTTTATGTAAGAGGTATCTTTATTCTCTTATTTATTTGATTATTCCACTGCAGCAAAGTGCAGCTCACACTGAATAGTATAATTAAATATTAGCAAGTGAAAAACACTTATTTAAGATATGAGCACTTAAATGTTACTGAACATAAAACATTAAAATGTCTTCAATATTATAAAAGAATAATAAGTCCAATCGATGCATAGAATAAAATTGTAAGATTCGGTTACTAAGCGGCACTTTTGAGTTTTAGAACTTGCAAACATTTATCAGCTGACACATATTTTCAAGTTCACGTAAATCAGTACACGAAATGATGTTCTGTGTGATTTCAACAATCCTAATATCTTCAAACCTATTGTAGTATTTTATTTGCTTAAAGCGTTAGTTGTATTATTTTAGCATTACTTAATTACGGTTTCAAATAGAGGATCCTATATTCCATAGAGGATATGTTATTGCGAATAGATTGTTTGGATTGTAATGTATTAATCATAGATCCAATCAATTGGACACAATTAGCTCCATAGTAATTCAATTAATATCTGTATTCAGTGGCATAAATAGAGTCATCGTTAATATAGCTTACATAAATTATTTGCACCGTTCATATATGAGAAAATGTATAATTCATTTATCTGGAAAACATGTGTATTTACCCATCCCAATATTCCGTGCATAACTTTTTAATACTTAAACATAGATCTCAGAACTTGAATAAGACCTGGATGTATCTGTTGTTTGCCTTAAATCCCTAAAATTATACATTTTCAGTTTTTAAGGCAAACTCGCATTTTATACTCTCATATTTTAATTGAAAGATTTCTTTAGGAAAAATAAATTAAATAGAAAGTGCAATCAATATAAGGTAAATTATAGTTCAATATCCAAGTGGTCCTTGTCAGATAAGTTAGTGGCTCCCTTCAAATACATTACTTTGTGAAAGTGGGTGACTTTACTCCACATACTGGCGATTTTAACTCTTATTTATTGTAGATCTTAGTCACAATGGCAACAAAGACTTAGTAGCTCAAAAAATCTTATTGCCCTTTAAAATCTTTTAAACGGGCTTAAATTACCCATTTAAAACTCATTTTAAATTACCTACGTTACTAAAAATATCCATATACTTAGTGAGATTAAGTATGCCAAATGTTCTACTATGCTATTCATGGGAGTACACATATTTAACTTAAGTTATAATTTACACATGACTTTAAGATGTTTTTGCTGGAAAGGCTAATGTAGTGAAAACTAGAACACGGTTTCAAATTATACCTAACGTCTCGGGAATAATAAAGTGCATAATAACCTAGTGCTATAGTAACAGTAATAACTACGAGAAACTCTTAGTTTATATGAGGTGGTCGAAATTAAAACAAAAATGTGTTGAAAATCATACAATTATGGTTTTACTGTATAATGTTTAGCTAGCCAAATAAATGAAACTGGACTGAATTTTGCTCTGTCCTGATCTTGCTATTTATTAATTGTAAAAAAATTCAAAAATTATATTTTTTTTTTAAATTATATGATTTAAAAAAAATTTGGTCTAATATTTGAGTTCGAAGAGTATGGTCTAGAATCGGTCTAACAGAAAATAATTTGGACGATGCAATTTTAAACGACAAACTACAGTACAAGTGACTCTTTATATTCAATAGCATTTTAAATCAGAAAAGGAACCCGAAGCCAGGAGTACAAAGTTCAACTGATACACACCGGGCACGACATAGGAATCCTCCAGTCGGTTTGTAATGCCGTCAACCAGTACAGTTTGTATGACAGGTCTGATCGTTATTGTAAAATTTGTAAACTTTATACGTATTGTTCGTGTTTGATATGTGTTTTGACTTCAATGACGCTACTTCGGCCGAGATTTCGTTGTCTGACGATGGCATTGTAATGCCGAAACGGCCGTAACCAACGTAGTAACACCATTTGAGCTGCATTGACGAAGGTGCATAAGTTCAATAAAATGGTGAATGTGAAAGGTATTTAGTAACCACAGAATGGTAAAAAGCATTAAGTGTTCAGAGAGCTTTGCCTGTCAGGCAGCGCCACCAGCGTTGCCATGCGCGTTTACTCCATGCATCTTGGGTGGCGCTGCCTACGAATTGACAGGCAAAGCTCTCTGAAAAGACTTAATGCTTTTTACCATGCGGTTGGCATTCTGGGTTGTAGTAGCTAATGCTCTTTAAACACATTATTTGTGTTGCTATAATTTGTTTCTTCAAAATTACTCAAATTAAGCCTACTTAAATGGCACATACTTAAATATGTGAATGATAGCCTGTAAGTGTATGCTCATGCTGTTAATAAAATAAGTAGTGTAACATTTAGTAATGTTACAATCAAATTTAAGGTCATAAAACTTCAAATAATTGCAATATATCATCTCGACCCCTCATTACGAAGTAATCATTCGTGCAACTAATTAACCTGACTAATTACAACACAATTATGGTCTATAGTCGATATATTCAAATTAACTTGGTGATATGGGGTCATATTATCACCTATAATTAAGTATGAGGAAGAGAATAGCTTTTTTAATCAGTCGTACAGATGACATTCGCTTATTTAATGTTGCCGTTTTAACAAAATGGAAATACGTTTTTTTTATTATAGTTTGTGGATCCTTTGTAAATTACAAATCAAAACATTCAGTTTACTTACAAAATGTGACAAATAAATGGGAATAAAGTGGTGTTTAATTTTTTAAATTTAGAATCATGCTCTAAATACTTTTGTTTTCATCTACCTGTGCCTTATAGATTTCGAATTCTCGAGCGTTAAGTATGCTTCCCTTTGTTGCAAACATGTAGGATTTCTAGGCGTTTACCACGAATACTAGAAAAATACCGGTATGGATCATAAACATAAACAAATGACGTTTTTGGCCCGAAAATAAACATCATTGATATGGCTGGACCACACAGCGTGGATCGATGGATGTCACCCCCAGTCAGTCCCTACAGGAATCGGCGAATTGGACCAAAATCTCACCAGGGACTAGTGATGAGTACCACCTTTAATTTGATGAACTTTGGAACCAGTGCATTTTATAGATTCTTTAATGAGCAATAATTTAACTGCTGTGTGTTTTATGTTATCATAAAAAGGGGGAGGGGTTAAGTAACGTAATTGATGGGGGTAAAGCTTGAAATTCGGATAATAGGCTACACATTATTTAGCTCTAGGACTAAGTATTTTGTTTATAGGGATTGATAACTTTCATGAGTTAAAGATTGTGTTGGGTTTAGAATGTAAATAAATCTTTATGAAATAATCATTTTGGCTTTCTTTATGTCATCAGGCCTCTTAACCTCTTTACAACTCAACACTCTTACTTGTTATTTAAGTAAACTACATAAGGTGATGTATATTCGACAAATCGAATGGTTTGGTTACTAGCATCTTGTGTCAGTTTGGTTAGAATACTGGAGTGCGGCAAAAAAGTTTGGAAAAATGTAAAAGAGTGAAAAAAAAAATAAATGCAGCAATTAGCAACCTTTTTTCACTATAATCATTGCAAAGAAACCCATTTTGTCAGGTGACTGTAAGAAAAAATATTTAGACTGGGATTCTCTTATGGTACCTACCTACTCTCTCAACTTACTCGTTTAGGAGCTACATGACGCAAAATGTTATACTGCCAGTATTTTTCTAATTTTTAACACGCTGTTACTCCTAACTGAGTAGCTTTAAAGAACAATTTCCAAAAAATAAAAACGTTTTTAAATTGCATATACTTAAAAAAAAATCATAAAATATAGAGTCTTCAATAAGAAAAATCCAAGTTGGCGGCCATATTGGAAAGATAGTGGCTAAAACAATTTCGTTAAATAAACTCAGCCAAAATTTTTTAAATTAAAAATCAAGGCAGCTACAATTTAACATTTAGCTTTCAAATAAAACAATTGGCAATTTTTATATCAATCACCCTGTATAGTATTTACCAATGAACTTAATTCTAATCTATGCGGTAAAACTGTATGGATGATACATTTGTTGTTTTAAATAAGAAAAACATAGATAAACTGAGAGTTTACTAGCCTTAGATTTTTGAATTAAGAGTCCTTGGAGGCTACCGGCCATCTTGGATTATTTCAAACAGCTGCTGAAGAGTTAATTGACATGAAAACATATTATTCAACCCCCAAATTGATTATAATTTAAATATTTAGGACACGGTGGGATTAGAAATTTCCTTTGTAGTTTTGAATTGTTTTCCAAGGGAAGCCAACGGCCATCTTGGATTTACCCGCCGCAAGAACAATGTTAATTTCGTAATTTCAAACAGCCGCTGAAGAGTTATTTACCATCTCTGAATATTTTTCAAATACCAAAGTGATTGCAACTCTGGCTAGTGCACTGTGAGATAAGAAATTCTCTCTGTAGACTTTTAATTGTTTATGAGTTAGAACGCCTAGGCTCCAAAAACTGTTAAGCGAAATTCTAATTTAAAATAATCATTTATATATAACTAAAGCAAGTAACAATTGCTAAGATGGTTTTGGGATCAATGAAACTAGGAAGGAAAGGATTATGAAGGATCAAAAATAGATTCTGTCACAAGCAGATTTACCAGCTCACATTTGACTTTAGCATATATCTGTAGTGTTGATCTTAGATTTGTTTGCATCGTATAATGTACGTTGAGGATAGGTTGGTCATATAATATGTTTAGTTGTTGAATCATTGTCGTTAAACATAAGATTTTAACTATACCTTGTGAAAATAAGCTTTATGTTGATGTTTGGATGGATGTACAACCACAATAAAAAACTTATGTTTTACATAAATGCATACATATACAGAGTTAATTAATGCAATTAGTGAGCTAGGAATATTAACTAACGTATTCTTGGTTATGCAATATTTATTATTCAGATTCTCAATAAACATGTGATAGCTGGTTGAATTAATGCTTCAATTATCAGCGGTAAATTATTAAACCCATAGTTCTTGTTATTGATTATGTTGAATGATTTACATGATTTTTTTTTTGGACGTATTCAAAGGTAGTAATGGTACTCTATAAATTATAATATGTGCTCACATATTATATAGAAGTCGACAATATTTGAATGACAATTTTGAGCTCCTAACTATTTTCAACAGTAGGACAGCAGTAGGAGCTGTGGTTCATTATATTTTCTCGTCCATATATTTGATCCCTCTCGTACCAACGTTTATTAACGTAAATTAATATGTATTTAGCTTCATAGTTTTAAAATAGACAGTAACAAGTTTTAAGGCTTTGCAGGTACCTAACTTCAGAGTGTTTGGTTGTATTAAATATAAGTAATGTCTATATTTCTGAATAAAGTTATTTGGTTATATATAAATATTAAGGGAGATGGGTTGTAGCTTAAATAAAATTGTATGTGCTTTAGTGTGCTTGTGAGTGAAATGAATGAGGTAAATATATGAATAGAGTTTTCAAATAGCTTAGGTTGCTGATTATAGTTTCCTCTTTGGTTGCAATCCCACCCAAATATCTTTGTTGGGTTTAGTTAAAAGTATTTTGTTTGAGAAGTGTTGTCAAGTTTTGCAACAGCCAAAAAACTGACTACTGCATTTATATTTAATAATGAACTCTTACATGTAACATAGTGAATAACATTTCTATAAATTTGCAAATATTTTTACACCTTCACACTCATGTTACGAACGTCATTATGAACAAACTTAATAATGATCATATTACAGGAGTAGAAGAAAACGTTACAGCATTTCTTCTATTTTATTTGCCACTTTATGCATTTTCTCATAAAATCATGGTTCTGATACATAATTATTGGTCAGCAGAGTAGTGTTTATTAATTTACTCTCACACTATCAAAACTAACTCCATATTCTAGTATTCTCCGAGGAATAGGACTTAAAATACAAATATTCCTGGTAATATACGAGAATTCAGCTATTGTTAACAAACATCCCGACGCCAAGTATGCAGGAAGGCAACGCAGCGCTCGTGGAAATATTCAGCATTCTCGGCCGAAACGCGTGGACCTGTATTCGGGGCATAGTTTTGAAACTTACTCGATAATTGTTCTTGATATTTGAATGTTTAAGATAATGCTTTGAAACTCAACATAAAAAATGACAAGCACTTACACTTACTTTCAAACAAAAAATATATCTATGTATTAATATTTAGTCATAACAATGTCGGGCCGGGCCGTTGTGATTATATTAGTTGTAAAATTGTAAGAACGCTTTAAATGCCATTTACCAACTGTCATTTAATGCCAAGACCTGCTCTTCTAAAGAAGTAAAAACATTGTGGTGTGAGTAGCCTCCGGATTGCGAATAATAACTATGATAGTGGTTTAAATACCTTATTCTTGCAATCCAATTGTTGTCTTCACAACTAGTTTCAACCTGCTAGGAGGTCATCATCAGGTGAGTACAAGGATGATATTACTTCATATGAAGGTCGTCAGTAACAGTTTTTTCACATTCACACAAACACACGACGAATAAACACATAGTGCGCACACATATACGGCCGATAAAAACATTTAACTCGACAAGCGGACCCGTGTTGATAATGCGGAAGTTGCGTCTAGACTGTAGGGTAAACAGCTGGTCAAGCATCACGCGCATTTTCTTATCGCTCGTCGGTTCCATTCCCATTGTCTCTGCCCTCCCCTTCCCTCTCCAGTATTTCTATTGCAGTGTTGTATATGACGTTTGAATTAAAATAAAGTTGGTCGTTTAAAACATTATCCATGTCTGATTTGACGGCTCTATATATCTCGAATTCTTCCAGGGTGTTAATTTTAAACTTGTCCTGTGACGTATTCGCCATGATGAATCTAGTGGATTCACGAATGTTATCGAGTCTGATTGCTCTTATTGACGATTCAATGTTCAATAACTCATTGAACAGACTGAATTTTCTGTTATTCGGGAAATTGAAATTGAGACCTTTGTCTCATAACCTGTTTGGCGAATAAAGCCAAACAGGTTATGAGGAACTCGATAGGCACAAGGAAACTAAACAACAAATACAAGTCAATGCGACAGGCTGTAACTAGCATCAGGAACAAACTTGCTGAGGGGAACGCATTGATTACAAAAGCCGATAAAGGCAACTCAATTGTCATAATGGATAAAGATATTTATGTGAATAAAGTTTGTGACTTTATAAGTAACAATAACATCGAACTTCTTAACAAAGACCCAACAACCTCTTACGCCAAATTAATCAATAAATCAATATCTGAGAGCAAGAACTTATTGTCAGTTAATGATATATTTTCTCTAAAAGTTACGAACCCACAAGCACCGGTCCTCAGGGGCCTTCCGAAAATTCACAAACCAGATGTCCCAATTCGACCTTTAGTAAATTTCATGCCTTCTCCAGCATATAAAGTAGCTAAGAGATTAGATAAAATTATAAGGAAAGAAATTGTGCTGGAAAATAATCACAGCGTTAAGAACAGTATTGAACTCGTTGAAAAAATAAAAAATCAACAAATTAGCGGAAATTATAAGTTGGCATCTTTTGATATTGTCAATTTATACACGAATGTACCCGTCAAAGAAACTGTGCAGATTCTTGAACAAAACCTTCGAAAAAATTCCAAATTGTCACCCAACGCCATCAATGAGTTAATTTCACTATTAAATACGATATTAAAACAAAACTACTTCCAGTTTCAAGATAAGTTCTACTCTACTTACAAAATGACGGCCTAGCCATGGGCTCCCCCCTCTCCAGCATTCTTTCTGAAGTATTCTTAAACCACATCGAGAACCAGCACTTGTTTACTGACTCCAACCGATATAAGAACAAAATAATTTTCTACTATCGATATGTAGACGATACCATTGTCCTGTTCAATGGTAACAACAGACAGCTATCCCTTCTAAATGCTTATTTATGCCATATTCACAATAATATTAAGTTCACATTAGAAGAGGAGAAAAATAATTCCATTAATTTTCTGGACCTTACCATATCAAAACATAATGACAGCTTACAGTTTAAAATCTACCGAAAACCCACCTGCTCCGACCAAACAATACATTCAGACTCACACCATCCATTTTCACAGAAATTAGCCGCATATCATTATTTTGTAAATAGATTGTTATCAATTCCAATGAGCACGGACGATTACAACGAAGAGATAAACATCATAAAACACATTGCCGTCTCCAATGGATACACGACCACGTTAATAGATAAATTAATTTTGAAACACCAAAACAAAACAGAAAGAGTGAACCAAAATAAAAAGTTCTTATCAGCTGACTATAATTCGTGTCTTAGTAATAAATTCAAATCATTAATGGGGAAAAATAACATAACTGTATCCTTTAGAACAAAAAACAATCTTGGACCACTTCTGAAAGAAAGACCAAATACAACTAAACTTAAATATGAAAAAAGTGGTGTTTACAAAATCAACTGTTCAGATTGTAATAAGTATTACATAGGCCAAACTTCCCGCTCTTTCTCCAAACGCTTTAAGGAGCACGTACCAAAGAAGACCACCTCAAAACAAACTTCAACCTTTGCCGAACATTTAATTACTCATCAGCAGAATTACAGCAGCATTAATGAAAACATGGAAATTTTACATACGTCACAGGACAAGTTTAAAATTAACACCCTGGAAGAATTCGAGATATATAGAGCCGTCAAATCAGACATGGATAATGTTTTAAACGACCAACTTTATTTTAATTCAAACGTCATATACAACACTGCAATAGAAATACTGGAGAGGGAAGGGGAGGGCAGAGACAATGGGAATGGAACCGACGAGCGATAAGAAAATGCGCGTGATGCTTGACCAGCTGTTTACCCTAGGCCCCCCATACACGTAACGATCGGCCGGCCGGCCCGGCCTGAACAGTCCACGCCGGCCGGCCGATCGTTACGTGTATGGGGTCGTCGTCCGGCCGCCGGACGACCAAATTGGCCGGACGACGACTGATGGGATTCCCATCAGTCGTCGTCCGGCCAACCCCCGCCTTCAGGCTGATCGTTACGTGTATGGGGTCGCCGGCAGGCCGCCGGAAGGCCGACAGTACAGTAGTAGCATTATTTTTTTATTCACGTTAATTTTTAAGGTCATTGACATAACCTAACTTTTTTTTCTGTTCAGTCTTTGTACTAATATGGCTACGTGGACTAATCAGCATGTGCTAGCCTTTATAGAAGAATACAGAAAGCATGAATGTCGGCGGAGGGTCAAAACAAAGACATACCACAAAAGGGACATAAAAGATCCAGCTTATAGCAAGTTAACAAACACTTTTTTGCCGTACGAAAACTACTGCACATTTGACACTAGGCGGAGAAATTTCAGTCCGGCCGGCAGGCGAATCGTTGCGTGTATGGGGACCCTCCTTTCACAGGCCAAACTGTTCAGTTTGGCCTTCCGGCCCTCGCCGGCCGGCCGATCGTTACGTGTATGGGGGGCCCTACAGTCTAGACGCAACTTCCGCATTATCAACACGGGTCCGCTTGTCGAGTTAAATGTTTTTATCGGCCGTATATGTGTGCACACTATGTGTTTATTCGTCGTGTGTTTGTGTGAATGTGAAAAAACTGTTACTGACGACCTTCATATGAAGTAATATCATCCTTGTACTCACCTGATGATGACCTCCTAGCAGGTTGAAACTAGTTGTGAAGACAACAATTGGATTGCAAGAATAAGGTATTTAAACCACTATCATAAGTAAAAACACTTGATTTTATTTACGCCACACTACAATGTTTTAATGAGCTTTTTCGCTTTATGCTTTTCAAAAATATATATATCTAAAAATATATAAATCTGAAAAATATATATCTTGGAAATATATATTTTGAATATATATATTTCTTAAAAATATATAGCGAAAAATATACATATCTGAAAAATATATATATCTGAATATATAAATTTCTGAAAATATATATTTCTGGATATATATATTTGAAAATATTAATATCTGAAAATATATAAATCTAAAAAATATATACCTTGGAAATATATATTTTGAAAATATATATTTTTGAAATTATATATATATATTTGGAAATATATATATTTGAAAATAAATGTTTGGATATGTATTTGAATATATATATTTTTGAAAATATATATTTCCAAATATATATAATTTTGAAAATGTATATTCCAAATATATATACTTGCAAATATATATTTTTGAAAATATATGTTTGGATATACATATTTTTGAATATATATATATATATATATATATGGAAATACATATTTGGAAAAATATATATTTCCCAAAAATATATGTTTTTGGATATGTATATTTCAGAAAATATATATCTATAAAAATATATATTAAAAATAAATATATCTGAAAATATATATTTCTGAATGTATATATTTGGAAATATATATTTCTGAAAATATTTAGTTCTGAAAATATATATTTTTTAAATATATATTTAAAAATAAATATATCTGAAAATATATATTTGAATATATATATATATTTTCAAAAATATATATTTCTAAAATATATACATCTAAAAATATATATATTTGGAAAAATACATTGCTGAAAATATATATTTCTGATATATATTTGAAAATATGTATATGAAAATTTTTTAATATATATATATCTGAAAATATATATATCTGAAAATATATCTGGAAATATATATCTCTGAAGAATATATATTTAAAAAAAATTATCAGATAATATAAATATTTATGAAATATACATTTCTGAAAAAATAAATTTTCACAGATTTAAAATTTACCAAAAACCAACTACAACAAACAGTATCATACCTTCACATTCTAATCATCCATGGCAACATAAATTGGCAACATTTCATTCATTAACACACAGACTTGTAAATATTCCTATGTCCACTGAAAACTTTAACAAAGAAAAAAATACTATTATATATTTGGCAGTGAAAAATGGATACAATCCATCTATAATTGAAAAAATGATTAAGAAGAAATTTAAGAGAAAACTTCAAACACAAGGAACTACTTCAGGAACAGAAAACAAAAAGAGAAAAGAATTTATTTGTATACCGTACAATACCAAAATTAATAAAGCCCTAAGAAAAACTTTCAACCGTTCAAATGTAATAATCAGTTATAAAAAAAAAATAATGCTTTTCAAATGATCAATAACAAAATTTCAAAAGAAAATATAGCTAACCAAAATCAAGACAATATAAAAAAATCAGGTATTTATGAAATCAAATGTTCTAATTGTGATAAATCCTACATTGGGCAAACAAGTCGAACTTTTGAAAAACGGTTCAAAGAACATATTCAAGCATTAAGATCAGGAAACCGCACAACAATGAAATCTAATTTTGCAGAACATTTAATACAAACAGACCATGAATACAAAAGCATCCACGAAAATTTAAAAATCCTTGAATATGAAAAAGACAAATCAAAATTACATGTTAAAGAAGATTTTTACATTTACAAAAACTATAAACAACACCCAGAAAATTTACTAAACACAATGAACATCAACAAATCCAACCTAATATTTGAAAAAATCCTACAGTTAAATTAAGAGAGAAAATTATTATATATAGTATAAAGATCATTTAAAACAGAAGAAATCTAAAGTCATCAAAACCTATGAAATCATATGATTGTATTTATTATTTAGATAAAATGTTTATTGTATTTGTTAGATATAAAAACAACATGACTATGACATAATCGTCGAAACTGGTCGTTGTTACATAAAATGAATTAAAAAAAGGGTACTTAGTTTTTAATAATGCATTTATATATCAAAATAGTAGCCCTAATCACTACAGTTTTCTTAATCTGAATATATATCTGAAAAACTAGACAACTCATTTGATCGAGTTAGACATTCAAGTTATGATTATTGGTTCTACATCACCGACTTTTAGTTGAATTCCTGGCAAAATTTATTGAACTTACAGGTTGTACTTGTGCGGTAAATAATAACAATCTAGCAACCTAGTTGTTACAAGATCTTTGTAAAATATTAGTAATAAAAAACTTATAACTTACTTCGGTTTAAAACACATACTGTTGACATAATTATTCCCAGTAAAAAATTGATTTAACGAGTACTAACGTTTGCTGCTATGGCGTAAGGAAGGTAAGGTAAAAAGTGTTTTTTGACCAAATGATAATAGTATAGGCTGAATAAAATAAATTGCCGAATTAGATCAAAATATTCATAAATAAAACGAGGTGTTAGCCTGTCCTACGTACGGGAATTCAGTAGTCAGTTAAAACGGTGTACAATTCAGATCAGCTAGTTTACACATATAAAGTCAAAGTTTCTTGCAGTTTTGTAATGTTAAAATCAATGATGAATGTTAAAAATCATCTTGTAAACAAATTTTGTGTGACGAAATATGTTTTTATTCCATCGGCCTATACGATATGCATTTTAAATCCGATAATTTTACAATAAAACAGAAATTCTGCAATTTTTACGATGTAAAAACCGTTGAAGTGAGATTTGCAGCCGATTCGCACAGCCGCACACTGATTATAAGTAGCCTACAGTAGAGAGAGAGTAATAGTCAATTGAGAAGTGTATAGACATAGTCAACGATACCACCTTCCATAGCATACCTGCCTCTTCCATAATTATTATCACCACAATACTACTACTTTACAAAATTCCCAGTAGGTCTGAATAGAAACGACCTAAAATAAAACGATAGTATCCAATAACATTCACATTACTGTACACATAATTTTACTTTGGTGTCCTAACATCAAAACTAATAGTCACTAATTGCTAAATAAATAAGCGTAAACAAAGAAAAGTAAAAACAATAACAGTTTGTTTTGAAACAGCTGTTTGGTTCAAATAACATTCATTTGAAAAAAGAACTGGTCACATGTAGCAGAGGAATATAAAAAGTAAACACGCTAGTAAAGCTAATGACGTAATTGTCAATTTTTACTACCCATACCGTTATCAGTTCTATCCTTGATAATTAATTACCCACCCTCATTGAATAAATGTACATCGTAATTTCCCATATTAGTTAATTTAAACTACAATATATTCATAGTTGAAAGAAAAGTGATATTTTCACGTTTGGGGCGCTGATATAGGCGCCCCCAAACGTAACCACAACTGAACACGATTTCATAAAAGGATGGTTTGTCTAATTGCACTATCCTAGGTCAATGTTGACGTTGTGTTCAATCTACGTCATACATCTGTTTATCTTTGTATAAAACCCGGCTGAGGTTGTAGTGGTAATTTTTAAAATCGTGATTCCTGATTATTCTTTATCTACTTTTTATGACATCAATATTTCCGGGCCTAATCCAAACAAAGTTAAAGCATACAAACATTAATTGTAAACAAAAAGCTACCGTGAAGAATTAAAACATGTAAACATTGTTATTTTTCTAATCTTTCCTTGAAAAGTGGAGCAGTAATAGTATATTTCGTACCTAGGGCCGAAAATGGGGTTTTGCCGGCTCGAGATAGTTTTTAAGTTCGAGACGAAGTCGAGAACTTAAATCGATCGAGAGCTGCAAAACCATTTCGGTCCGTGGTACGAACGCTATTTTTCACCACACTATACCCTATTACCACTATTCACCACTATAATAATGCACACTGATCGTCAACACAACTACAACTTTAAGGTTATGTGAAGAAATAATTTGAAGAATCAGCAAAAATATAAATAAATAGTTGCTAGGCAACGGTGACAATAACACAATTCTATTGCAATGTTATGGATTTTGATTGTGTATTTAAAATGCATTCATGTTTTAAGTAAGTAAGCGGACAGCTGATTTTGCGGCCCCGGCCTGTAAAAACCTGCTCGGTCCCCAATTTGGCGACAGCTGGCATGGCCAGCAAAACGTAACTTTCAGCCACCAATTAACGTATGTAATACAGCCAAAAACATCATAGTGTGGTGAAAAATAGTTTTCATTTGTCCTTTTTTATTAAGACTCGTGTACAGAGCCTCCATTTGTACTGTGGTTTAATTAATTTTGGTTTAAACTGTGGTCTAATTATCTCTACTAATCTTACTTATTTCCTATAATCAATGACAAAAATAAAATAACCTCATAGTTCGATAGTTTATATTTAACCAGCTGTTAGTTAAAACAAATTATATTGCTCTAAAACAAATCGAAGATTACAAAGATTGCTTTTAAAAAAATAATTTGAACATCCTAGTATTTTACTATGTGTATTTAATTAATCTGCCATCCTCTTACAGAAGAATTGAACGTATCAATGATTAGCATTACACATAGTATAAATAAGTCAACCATAAGTATGTCTTTACATTTTTTTCCATATGCTGAATTTGTGATACAGAAGCTGAATGTTTACAGCTGTTATGTTAAGCAAATTATTTTATACCAAAAGCTAGTTTAGAATCTTAGTGTCGGCTGCTAGACTTTTTAAAAATTAAAACATAATTTCTAAAAAACTGGGACCCTAAACTAAAATTATTGCTTCGACATTCCCTAGTTCTCAAAATTATCTTTCTTTCAACACAAAAATCATGAAAATCCGTCGAGTGGTTGATTCAGAATCGTGAAATAAAAAAACACTGTTTCGTTTTAATATTATAGATGTATCAGCAATCTGACACATACTTACTCCCATTAACTTGTCAACAACCTTAAACATGGGTAAGCGGTGGGAGTAACAAGAAAAAATCACAAAAATTGCAATAACTTTTGAACCGTAAGTTAATTTTTTCAGCAATGGGAGGTTGCACTATTTTGTTTAGAATTTTAAGGACCATACCACATTATTTTAATCATAACCACCTTTTTTCATTAAATTCAATTATTTAGTTTTTATGGTATTTTAAATGTGAAATCAAAATGAAAAAGAAATACCTGCAGATGCCATAGATTAGTATCTACATACCAAATTTCATCAAAACGGACTACAGGTGTGTTCCGTAGCTCATTCAGGACACATTCACATACCACTTCGAAACCCACTTGTTTGGGCTCAGAGAGGCCCAAAACGGTTATATACACTCAAACCTGAAACCAAAAAATTTGTCGAAAGCAATACTTTATCCATTTACTATGTATAGGAGGAGAGAGTAAAAAATCAAACTAGGCCTACAATAGTTTTCTTTTTCTCCGTAAGAATAAAATGGGGATTTGTAAGTAGATTTCTCCGTAATCTTTTGTTGTAAAACAATGCTTCAATATAACAAATTACTTAAAATGGTTTACAATACCTGCATATAGAAATTTATTCTTGCTTTCTGGCAACTAGTTTCGGTTCCGAGGAACAATCTTCAGGTCTCAAGGAGTCAAGGTGATCAATTCATTTCACCTTGACACCTTGAGGCCTGAAGATGATTTCACGGAACAGAAACTAATTTCCGGAAAGCAACAAAAGATTACTATATGAAGGTATCTTAAACCATTTTAAGTATAATGTAGTAATCAAGTTTTAAGTAATTGTTTGGCTAAACAACTCTTTGAAAAAATATGTATTTGTTGAAACAGTGATTTTGGTCTTTAAGGACATCAAAGTGAAAACGTAAATCGGTTCCGGGTCTAGGTCTTACCATGGCACTAACGGTAATAGCTACTTCCCTATAGGTATGAAATAACTAAATAATAATAATTCGCTATCGCTTTTTTCAATTACAATTTGAAACTTAAAAGCCAAGTATGTTTGAGATAAAACTTCTGGAAGGACAATATCAATATTTTGTACTCAGGAGAAGTTGACATTGCGTCGTGTGCTCTTATAACTCTCTAAATACAGAAACGTTGGTTTGTTCCGTCCTTCTATACGTTCTCACTACTTGACAGTTTCCGATCTGATTAAAAAGTAAATAGGGTTTTCTCAGAGTTATAATATTACTTATTTGGAAACAATTTCAAAATTTGTTGGTAAAAAAGGTATTCATTAAGTTACATACCCAAGATATATGTTTGCAAAATGCTTCTACTATAATATTTGAATCAAAGCTCTTTTACAGAATCAAAATTTTCCTTCAAGTTCTGTTACAGTAAATGTTATAAAATTATTTCAGAATTAATAAATCGATTTCATCATTTTTCAGTAGTTATTACGGTGTGTGTTTTCTTATCGTAGCAAAAACATTTATTCTGATCATTTATTTATTAAAATGCTAAAATACATACTTACGTCTCAAAAGTGCCATTGCGGGGCTCGATAGCTTTTTCCACGCTCGGATTCGCATCTCACGTAAATGCAATCTTTCCCAGCAATAAGTCACTTTCAAGGCTAGTAATGAAAACTACTATTAAGTAAATAACACTTTGCATAAATAACAGTACAATAAGTACAGTAAGAGGTATCTTTATTCTCTTATTTATTTAATAATTCCACTGCAGCCAAGAGCAGCTCAGACTGAATAGTATAATTAAATATTACCAAGTGAAAAACACTTATTTAAAATATGTGCACTCAAATGTAACTGAACATAAAACATTAAAATGTCTTTAATTTTATAAAAGAATAATAAGTCTAATCGATGCATAAAATAAAATGGTAAGATTCGGTTCTTTTGAGTTTTGGAACTTTCAAACATTTATCAGCTGACGCATATTTTCAAGTTCACGTAAAGCAGTACACGAAATGATATTCTGTGTGATTTCAACAGTCCTAATATCTTCAAACCTATTGTAGTATTTTATTTGCTTAAAGCGTTAGTTGTATTATTTTATCATTACTTAATTTACGGTTTCAAATAGAGGATCCTATATTCCATAGAGGATATGTTATTGCGAATAGATTGTTTGGATTGTAATGTATTAATCATAGATCCAATCAATTGGACACAATTAGCTCCATAGTAATTCAATTAATATCGGTATTCAGTGGCATAAATAGAGCCATCGTTAATATAGCTTAACATAAATTATTTGTACCGTTCATATATGAGAAAATGTATAATTCATTTATCTGGAAAACATGTGTATTTACCCATCCCAATATTCCATGCATAACTTTTTAATACTTAAAAATAGATCTCAGAACTTGAATAAGACCTGAATGTATCTGTTGTTTGCCTTAAATCCCTAAAATTATACATTTTCAGTTTTTAAGGCAAACTCGCATTTTATACTCTCATATTTTATTGAAAGTTTTCTTTAGGAAAAATAAATTAAAGTTAGTGGCGTCCCTACAAATACGTTAATTTGTGAAAGTGGGTGACTTCACTCCACATACTGGCGATTTTAACTCTTATTTATTGTAGATCTTAGTCACGATGGTAACAAAGACTTAGTAGCTCAAAAAATGTTATTGCCCTTTAAAATCTTTTCAATGGGCTTAAATTACCTATTTAAAACTCATTTTAAACTACCTACTTTACTAAAAATATCCATATACTTAGTGAGATTAAGTATACCAAATGTTCTAATATGGCTATTCATGGGAGTACACATATTTATCGTAAGTTATAATTTACACATGACTTTAAGATGTTTTTGCTGGAAAGGCTAATGTAGTGAAAAACTAGAACACGGTTTCAAATCATACCTAACGTCTCGGGAATAATAAAGTGTATAATAACCTAGTGCTATAGTCACAGTAATAACTACGAGAAACTCTTAGTTTATATGAGGTGGTCGAAATTACAACAAAATGTGTTTGAAATCACACAATTGTGGTTTTACTGTATAATGTTTAGCTACCCAAATAAATGAAACTCGACTGAACCTGGCTCCGTCCTGATCTTGCTATTTATTTATTGTACAAAAATATTTTTTTAACAAATTATAATCTTTTTTTACATTATATGATTTTTTTAAATTGGGTCTAATATTTGAGTTCAAAGGGTATGGTCTAGAATCGGTCTAAATGAAAATAATGTGGACGATACAATTTTAAACGACAAACTACAGTACAAGTGACTATTTATATTCAATAGCATTTTAAATCAGAAAAGGAACCCGAAGCCAGGAGTACAAAGTTCAACCGATGCACACCGGGCACGACATAGGAATCCTCCAGTCGGTTTGTAATGCCGTCAACTAGTACAGTTAGTACGATAGGCCTGGTCGTTTTTGTAAAATTTGTAAACTTTATTCGTATTGTTCGTGTTTGTGTTTTGACTTCAACGACGCTACTGCGGCCGAGATTTCGTTGTCTGACAATGGCATTGTATTTCCGAAACGGCTGTAACCAACGTAGTAACACAATTTGAGCTGCATTGACGAAGATGAATTAGTTCAATAAAATGGCGAGTGTGAAAGGTATTTAGTAACCTTAGAATGCCAACCGCATGGTAAAAAGCATCAAGTGTTTTCAGAGAGCTTTGCCTGTCAATTCGTAGGCAGCGCCACCAGCGTTGCCATGCACTCAGCATAGCAACGCTGGTGGCGCTGCCTACGAATTGACAGGCAAAGCTCATGCCGTTAAGAAAATAAGTAGTGTAACATTTTGTAGTGTTACGTTGACCAAATTTAAGGTCATAAAACTTCAAATAATTGCAATATATCACCTCGACCCCTCATTACGAAGTAATCATTCGTGCAACTAATTAACCTGACTAATTACAACACCATTATGGTCTATAGTCGATATATTCAAATTAACTTGGTGATATGGGGTCATATTATCACCTTTATAATTAATTATGAGGAAGAGAATAGCCTTTTAGCGAATTTCCCATATAGGGAATAAGCTATTACCGTAGGTCTCATGGTAAGACCTAGACCCGGGACCGATTTACTTTTTCGTTTTGAGGTCCCCAGAGGGCAAAAACACCATCCGTTCAAATTCATATATATATATATATATATATATTTATATATATATATATATATTTATATATGTGTCCGTTAGCGCGATAACTCGAGCAAAATTGATCCGATTTTGATGAAATTTGGTACAAACGTGTAAACCTACGTTTATTCGAACGAGTTCGCGAACCAGCATAATCGGACCATGGGATCAGGGGTTTATGGGGGGTTTTATGGGGTAAAAATGGGTTTTTCTCATTTTTTACCCTAAAAACTTTAAATTTCTAAATTTCTCTCTAGACCATTTTGAAGAGCTTAAAAAAACAAATAATTTAGTATATTGAAGTGTTTTTGAATGTTCATTGACTACGGAGAAAATTAAAAAAATTGTAAATTTAAAATTCCCATGTTATTCTTATGGAGAATAAATAAACTGTTCTAGTTTGCTTGTTTATGGATATATTTTAATCAAATTTGGCAATTTGGTTTATTTCATACTAAGCTATCAATATTTCAATTGAAAAAACACACCTCAACATCTTCCCCGTAGCAGCAAACCTAACTACTCACTAAAATTAATGTTATTTAAATAGGAAATAAATCTGAAAATTTATAGGGAATATTTTAGTAGAAATCAAGCCGGGTAAATGGAAATTCGCTTAGTATGCAGGTTTGCTGCGACGGGGGTATTTAATCAGTCGTACGGATTACATTCGCTTATTTAATGTTGCCGTTTTATCAAACTTTGGAAATACGTTTTTTTTATTATAGCTTGTGGATCCTTTGTAAATTACAAATCAAAACATTCAGTTTACTTACAAAATGTGATAAATAAATGGGAATAAAGCGGTGATTATTTTATTTAAATTTAGAATCATGCTCTATATATTTTTTATTTTCATTTACCTGTGCCTTATAAATCTCGAATTCTTGAGCGTTAATTATGCTTCCTTTTTTTGCAAACATGTTGGATTTCTAGGCGTTTACCACGAATACTAGAAAAATACCGGTATGGATCATAAACATAAACAAATGACGTTTTTGGCCCGAAAATAAACATTATTGATATGGCTGGACCACACAGCCTGGATCGATGGATGTCATCACCAGTCATTCGTCCCTACAGGAATCGGCGAATTTGACCAAAATCTCACCAGGGACTAGTGATGAGTACCACCTTTAATTTGACGAACTTTGGAACCAGTACATTTTATAGATTCTTTCATGAGCAATAATTAAACTACTATGTGTTTTATGTTATAAAAAGGGGGAGGGGTTAAGTAACAAAATTGATGGGGGTAAAGCTTGAAACTCGGATAATAGGGTACACATTATTTAGCTCCAGGACTAAGCATTTTGTGTAGAGGAATTGATAACTTTCATGAGTTAAGATTGTGTTGGGTTTAGAATTGTAAATGTATCTTTATGGAATAATCATTTTGGATTTCTCTATTTCATCAGGCCTCTTAACCTCTTTAAAACTCAACACTCTTACTTGATATTTAAGTAAACTACATAAGGTGATGGTAGCTAGACTATATTCGACAAATCGAATGGTTTGGTTACTAGCATCTTGTGTCAGTTTGGTTGGAATACTGGAGTGTGGCAAAAAAAGTGTGGACAAATTAAAAAGAGTGCGGCAAAAGAAAATAAATGCAGCAATTAGCAACCTTTTTGCACTATAATCATTGCAAAGAAGCCCACTTTGTCAGGTGACTGTAAGAAAAAATATTAAGACTGGGATTCTCTTATGGTACCTGCCTACTCTCTAAACTTACTCTTTTAGGAGCTACATGACGCAGAATGTTATACTGCCAGTATTGTTTTCTAATTTTTAACACGCTGTAACTCCTAAATGAGTAGCTTTAAAGAACAATTTCGAAAAATAAAAATGTTCTTAAATTGCATACACTTTAAAAAAAATCATAAATTATAGAGTCTTTAAATAAGAAAAATCCAAGTTGGCGGCCATATTGGAAAGATGGTGGCTAAAATAATTTCGATAAATATACCCAACCAAAGTTTTTAAATTAAAAATCAAGGCAGCTACAATTTAAATTTTTTTATATCTTTTATAGCTTTCAAATAAAACAGCTGGCAATTTTTAAATCAATCACCCTGTATAGTATTTACTAATGAACTTAATTCTAATCTATGCGGTAAAACTGTATGGATGATACATATTTGTTGTTTTAAATAAGAAAACATAGATAAACTGAGAGTTCTCTAACCTTAGATTTTTGAATTAAGAGTCCTTGGAGGCTAGCGGCCATCTTGGATGATTTCAAACAGCTGCTGAAGAGTTAAATGACATGAAAACATATTATTCACTCCCAAAATGATTATAATTTAAATATTTAGGACACGGTGGGATTAGAAATTTCCTTTGTAGTTTTGAATTGTTTTCCAAGGGAAGCCAACGGCCATCTTGGATTTGCTTGCCGTAAGAGCAATATTAACTTCGTAATTTCAAACAGCCGCTGAAGAGTTATTTTCCATTTCTAAATATTTTTCAAATACCAAAGTGATTGCAACTCTGGATAGTGCACTGTGAGATAAGAAATTCTCTCTATAGATTTCTAATTATTTATGAGTTAGAACGCCTAGGCTCCAAAACCTTTATGCAAAATTCTAATTTTAAATAATCATGTCTATATAACTAAAGCAAGTAACAATTGCAAAGATGGTTTTGGGAACAAGGAAACTAATGAGGAAAGGATTATGAAGGATCAAAAATAAATTCTGTCACAAGTAGATTTACCAGCTCACATTTGACTTTAGCTTATATCTGTAGTGTTGATCTTAGATTTGTTTGCATCGTATAGTGTACGTTGAGGATAGGTTGGTTATGTTTAGTCGTTGAATCATTGTCGTTAAACATAAGATTTTAATTATACCTTGTGAAAATAAGCTTTATGTTGATGTTTGGATGGATGTGCAACCACAATAAAAAACTTATGTTTTACATAAATGCATACATATACAGAGTTAATTGATGCAATTAGTGAGCTAGGAATATTAACTAACGTATTCTTGGTTATGCAATATTTATTAATCAGATTCCTAATAAATATGTGATAGCTGGTTGAATGAATGCTTCAATTACCAGTAGTAAATTATTAAAACCCATCGTTCTTGTTATTGATTATGTTGAATGATTTACATGGCTGAAAACGTATTCAAAGGTAGTAATGATACTCTATAAATTAGAAATCGACAATATTTGAATGATAATTTTGAGGTCCTAACTATTTTCAACGGTAGAAATGTTCATTATATTTTCTCATCCATACATTTGATCTCTCTCGTACCAACGTTTATTAACGTAAATTAATATGTATTTAGCTTCATAGTTTTAAAATAAACAGTAACAAGTTTTAAGGCTTTGTAAGTACCTAACTTCAGAGTGTTTGGTTGTATTAAATATATGTAATGTCTATATTTCTAAACAATTTTGTTGGTTATATTTAAATATTAAGGGAGATGGGTTGTAGCTTAAATAAAATTGTATGTGCTTTAGTGTGCTTGTGAGTGAAATGAATGAGGTAAATATATGAATAGAGTTTTCAAATAGCTTAGGTTGCTGATTATAGTTTCCTCTTTGGTTGCAATCCCAACCAAATATCTTTGTTGGGTTTAGTTAAAAATATTTTGTTTGAGAAGTGTTGTCAAGTTTTGCAACAGCCTAAAATCTTACTACTGCATTTATATTTAATAATGAACTCTTACATGTAACATAGTGAATAACATTTCTATAAATTTGCAAAAATTTTTACACCTTCTCCATGTTACGAACATCATTCATTATGAACAAACTTAATAATGATCATAACAGGAGTAGAAGAAAACGTTACAGCATTTTTTCTGTTTCATTGCAACTTTATGTTTACTCATAAAATTATGGTTCTGATACATAATTATTGGTCAGCAGAGTGATGTTTAGTAATTTACTCTCAAACTATCAAAACTAACTCCCTATTCTAGTATTCTCCGAGGAATAGGACTTAAAATACAAATATTCTAGGTAATATACGAGAATTCAGCTATTGTTAACAAACATCCCGACGCCAAGTATGCAGGAAGGCAACGCAGCGCTCGTGGAAATATTCAGCATTCTCGGCCGAAACGCGTGGACCTGTATTCGGAGCATAGTTTTGAAACTTACTCGATAATTGTTCTTGATATTTGAATGTTTAAGATAATGCTTTGAAATTCAACATAAAAAATTACAAGCACTTACACTTACTTTCAAACAAACAATATATCTACGTATTATACAATATTCAGGCATAACAATGTAGGGCCGGGCCGTTATGATTATATATATTAGTTGTAAAATTGTAAGAACGCTTTAAATGCAATTTACCAACTGTCATATAATGCCAAGACCTGCTCTTCTAAAGAAGTAAAGACACTTGATTTTATTTACGCCACACTACAATGTTTTAATGAGCTTCCCACGCAAGGATTTTGTCCAGAACAGAGCTGTTTGCCGCCAGCTTAATAAAAAGGGGGTTTCATTACGTACTACTGTACTGAAATGAGTTTTTACCGGACACCAACAAGCCGATTATATTTGGCAATGAGTGGTTATAAACATAAACATAACCTCTCTTAGAGGTTATGAGTAGTGATTGTTAGTCATTTGGTCGGTGGGTATATATAAGGATTTTTTATTGTTAAGTTAGCTTAGAGTAGTTATAGCGTAAAATCTCATACGTCACTTGTCCAAAATATGTTTACCGGACTCATATGGTGATCCCGCACTCGACGACTCGACTTCGTCTCGCACCAGATCGACCAAACTTGTTTAGTAAACACATATTTTCAGGACTAGTAACTAATATACTACTGTGTTGTATTTGGTTGATTTATATTATCATGCTGAAAACCCAAGAACTTCTTAGCAGCAAAATCAATATGAAGGGAATCTTTAATGGTCATAAATTCATCTTTGTTAGAAATTTACTTTTTAACCTTATTTAGCAGATTCCTTATATAAACAATAAACTACTGTAGGTATCTGGGTAAGACCTAGAACCGAACCCAATTTACTTTATCGTTTTGATGTACTTAGAGGCCAAAAACACCATCAGTTCAAATTCATATATACAGTACATATATAGGGATGTATAAGGATAAGCTAACTGTTCTTGTTTACATGATTAACAAATTGTTTACCAAATTTGGTAAATGAAATTATTGCATACCAAGCTCACTTTTAACATTATAAAGACACGCCTTATGATATTCCTTGTAACAACAAAACTAAGTACCAATCAAACCTATTGTAATTCACATGGGGAGTAAATCCAACATGTCTAAGTAAAAATTCCGGAGGGAAATTGTTGATCAGGGAAATGGAAATTCTGGTGATCTTCAGGTTTGCTGTGGCGGGGATATAAATTTTTTGCCAAATTTTGTAGAATTATATGTTTACAACAGTGTTAAATAGAAGTGACATTATTACATACGTTGAAAACAAAGAACCTAATACTACTGTTTCATATTCTCTTTAGATGTCAGTTATTTTGGACTGACAGAAAAGCCAATAAATACTTCACCAGTGGCAACCGTGACGTTTTATTAAATGTTACTAAATTAAAGGGTTTATTTCACTCTTTGCAATAAAGGAGATTTGTCAAGGTGTGGATTTTAATATTTAGAGTAGTTGATCGTATTTTAGGTTGGAAGAAGTTAAAAATATATTCGGTTAGTTGGCAATAGAAATACGGAATGGAATATCGAATAGCAATATTCTATAGAAATATTGAATTTAGTTTAAAACTACAAAATTGTAATTTTAAAGTCGTGTAAAATTTTATGAAACTGGTCACAATCACAGTTCAATCCAGCTGTATGGAGCAGTTAACGCCATGTCCCCATTTCTGCAATATATGACCAATTATTGACATGTGTTGGCATGATTTCTTGCCCTTTGGTAGATCGTGGTAATGTGCGACATCAAGTAGACTTTACTGATGGGCGGCTTAAATAAAGCATAGTCTTTTGTAATAGCATTGAGTATAAACCTAACCATAACGGTTAGGTTTATACTCAATGGTAATAGCAAAGATACTAAGATTTATTTGAACAAGAAACGAAATTGCACGCTTGTAAAGTTGACGTCAAGATACTAAATAACAATTAACAGAGGTGAATAAATATATATTTAAGGATTAACAATATCATACTGTATAGCTTTAAACGAGGTAACGAAGTAAAAACATAACAGAACAAGACTAACCCATGTCAATTATTACTTAAACTTATACTACTGATAGAACATTAAAAATATTCTTACAAACTATTTAACAGGTTGTCAATCAGCCATGCCATCAGACAAGTTTCGAAAGACTTTATACCAACGTTGTGAGAGTCAAGAGGTAGCCTATTAAACATTCTAATGCCAAGATAAGAGAAGGAGTCTTGTGTTTTATTTTCGCTTCTGATTAAATGTAAATGAGTTTATTCTCTTAAAGCTAAAGAACCTAGATTGCGTTTGACATGTAACAAACACGTGAAAATAAATAAGCTATAAAAAGTAAGCACTTTTTATGGACGAAAAAGGGATTTACAATGTGATTGGTAACTTAAGCTTGTAATTATTCTGATAGCCTTCTTTTGGTTTGGCAAGACTCGTTTTTATGTCGTGGCTAGAACTTCCAACCCCAAAGTAGTACTGTATACCATATCGTATAGTGAAAAAAACTACTAGTTAAGCCATTCTCAAATAGGATTTTGGTATACAAGTCTTCAAAGAAGAGCTACAAGAGCCTACTTGTAACATTGTTGATGCGGATACTCGATTTGAGTTTTGAATCAAAATATATATTCCTTACAGTTGTTCACTCTTATTCAAATGAGATATGAGATAAGCTGATTATTAGCATTTTTTATGACAGTAATCTCGGAATATGAACAATTTGTGTTTGGTAACATCTCGAATGTAAGAGAACTATTTTATCCAATGTAAAAATTAGATTGTAAAGTAAACCTAGAATTTTTGGAAGAAATGTTCGTGATTAATGAAGCCTAGACATAGTAAAGGTGTTTCTATGACCTGAAATTTATTTTATATAACTTCGGATTGTAAGTTAATGCAACTTTTAATAGAAGAGAAATCATAATGTCTACAACACAACTGAAAAGTGGAGTAGTAAAATATCATATAATAAAAAAAACAATAAACAAAATTTATTTAAGTGTTTTCTAAATTTTCTTAAGCATTCAATCTGTATATCCCGGGGTATATACATTATCACATTTACATAGATACAGTTTTGTTAAAACATAACAAAAATACAATATTACTACTAAACATCAGTTTATGTTTCATCACTTAAATATGATGGCAAAACAGTAATGTTTGTGGTTATTATTGTATTCAGGATACATCGTAGATTTTTATTTAATTTTTAGAATTAATCCACTGATATCAACATACAATTCATTTTAAAACCTGTGTTTTCTTACTATAAATCGGCGTTTAATAATTTTGTTTTAAAAAATTCATAGATTTGTTTTGAGGAAAAACTTTGACAAACATTTAAAAAAATACTAGCCTGTTATTGATTAAGGGGTTTTCCAATAACTTTGATAGCAAAAGATTGCAAATTACACCTAAATGATTAATTAACTGAAATATAAAGAAAAAAATTGTAACCAAGGTTTTAATATCGGTCAAAGCTTCAGTTTTATTCAGTAATAGAAATCATTTTAATATTTTCCCTTTTCACAAAACGTAAAACTGAATGACAATCAATGATCACGACTCAATTTGATCTTATGACAAGGTGGATCTTTGCAGCAAAGATTAAAACTATTAGATTGGAAACTACTTACAACTTAACCAATCAAGTTCAACTTTCAAGTCGTAATTATTGGTTCTGCGTCGTCGAATTTTCTTTTAGTAAAGTTTAGCTAAAAGATCATAATTGTATAATGATATTGGATGATGACGTTTTTCATTCCACCTTACAAAGTGTAATGATAATGGAAAAAAAGAACCCAATTCTTTTTAAAAAATGTCAATTGTTTTTAAAAGCACTAAGTCAATAAAAAATATTTAGGGAAACTCTCTCCATACGTTTCTATCGTTGTCTACACATATAACTGATTATTTAAGGGGAAAAATACATTTTCCTACAGTTACCTAACAATGTACATGTTCTCTCACTGATTTGGGAAAGAAAAGTGGCCAATTCGCTCATCAGTGAGACAATGTTAACATTGTCTCACTCTTATTACTTTGTCTCACTCCAGATTTGCAACGTGAAGGCACGAAATAATGAGCGCGTAACATGCAGACAAGTCATAGTTAGTAGATATGGTCTTTTCCAATACGTACGTTGTTCGACTTTTACGCTCACTAATGACAGCAGATTAAACTATTATATAAAACAAAACCATATTAGTTTCGAATGGTTTGTGACAACAATTTTTTGCTTTTGCGCTCTTCTAAAAAAATTTTGATTACTGTACCTATGACTGTTTTTTTCCATTGGGATTAAACCCCAAATATTTTAAAACCCAAATTTTTTGGGGAAATTAAAACCCCCAGATATAATTCGTTTATTTGGAATGCCTCATTACTTCAGGGAATAAGTTTTGGTGGAAAAGGGCTAAGTAAAATAATCAATATTTGATCGGAATTATTTTCCCGTATCGAGTAATCTTAGTGTATCTTTGCTCAATAGTTACAACTGATGTTTTATACCTTTGTGCTGTATTTTGTAATTTGCTAGTATACTATGGATAGTTTGTTATAAACACCTGTGAAAAGTCGTTTGTTCACTTTTTCCTTGTTATATTATTCAACCAAAAGAGTTACTTAGCAACCCACAAGGCCAATGTTAAATTGTAAAACTTTCAAATGAGTTGTTCAAATACGAATTTTCCTGAGGTAGTGGCTGTCACTAATAACGTTTATAGGGCCATAATTTCCTAATTCCAAAATTTAGTTAAAGTCCTTTCGCTGGATTTAAATATTTTTCCTTATCAACATGTGGACAAATCAAAAATTGAAAATAATTTCAGTTGGCCTAATAACGTATATTAGTGAAGTAATACATATTCAATCTAAATAATAGTAACAACTGTTTGTAAGTTATTAAGGAAAACAAGAAGGAAGCCATTTCGAGGAACTAATATATAAAGGTAAACTATAAACAAATTCACGTTTTGTGAATCTTTTAGCATAAGTATTGGCTGAGAATGTCAACAAACATAATTAACCTCAAGGTCATTAGTGTATTTTTTACCCTATTTCGTTTCCAACAGTAAAACTTCTGGAAAAAGAATAGGTCAGGCCGAAAAGAGTCTTTTAGGCTCTTGTAACGAAAGATTATATTGTACGTTTTTAAACGCCAATAAAAAATAGAAATTTTGCTCAACGAAAACAATTTAATTTAACGAATTCTAAACATGATTTTTTATAACCTTAGAAAATTAACAGTAACTAAAACTAGGTGGCGTTCGCAGAGGCATCCACAAAATTGAGCGGAGTCATCGAGGGTTCATATTATATTGTTTTTTATCATACTGCAGTAAAACAGTAGTTTTTGATGCATGCGTTGCGGGGTCTAAAGTAGCATTTTTATTTTTTAGGGAGTAAAAATCGTTTTTAGCCTCTATGGAGTAAAAATCTGTTGTTGTCAACTCAGTTGTAAAGTTCGATTGTAAAAGATTGCATGTATCTAAAATATGTATCGATTCGTGCTTCGTAATCATTTTAACCTAAACAGTCTACAGTCTCTTCCCATAGCATTTTAGTATTGCAGATACATTAATAAATTCCCACACTCAACATTGCTCACCTTTACTACTTCCTTCACTACCCCCTACGTCGTGGACCTGTTTCCCTCCCTTCCCATAGAATTTTAGGATTGCATGTACCTTAATCTAATCGTCATAAAAAGTTCCCATACTCCGGACTGCTCGCCTTTACTACTTCCTTTACTACCTTCTACGTCACGGACCGGTTTTCCTCCTTTTCCATAGCATTTAAGGATTGCAGATACCATAATCTAATCGTCACAAATAGTTCCCACAGTCTTAACTGCTTGCCTTTACTACTTCCTTCACCACTTCCTACGTCACGGACCTGTTTCCCTCCCTTCCCATAACATATTAGGATTGCAAATACCTTAATCTAATGGTAATAAACAGATCCCACGCCCCGAACAGCTCGCCTTGACTACTTCCTTCACCACTTCCCACGTCACGGACCTGTTTTCTTACTTTCCAATAGCATTTTAGGATTGCAGATGCCTCAATCTAATCGTCATGAACCGTTCCCACAGTCCGAACTGCTTGCCTTCACTACTTCCTTCACCACTTCCTACGTCACGGACCTGTTTCCCTTCCTTTCCATAGCATTTTAGGATTGCAGATGCCTTAATCTAATCTTCATAAACAGGTTCCACACTCCGGACAGCTCGCCTTGACTACTTCCTTCACGACTTCCTACATCGCGGACCTGTTTTCCTCCCTTTTCATAGCATTTTAGGATTGTAGATACCTTAACCTAATCGTCATAAACAGTTTCCACACTCCGGACAGCTCGCATTGACTACTTCTTTTACCACTTCCTACGTCGCGGACCTATTTCCCTCCCTTCCCATAGCATTTTAGGATTGCAGATACCTTAATCTAATGGTAATAAACAGATCCCACGCCCCGAACAGCTCGCCTTGACTACTTCCTTCACCACTTCCCACGTCACGGACCTGTTTTCTTCCTTTCCAATAGCATTTTAGGATTGCAGATGCCTCAATCTAATCGTCATGAACCGTTCCCACAGTCCGAACTGCTTGCCTTCACTACTTCCTTCACCACTTCCTACGTCACGGACCTGTTTCCCTTCCTTTCCATAGCATTTTAGGATTGCAGATGCCTTAATCTAATCTTCATAAACAGGTTCCACACTCCGGACAGCTCGCCTTGACTACTTCCTTCACGACTTCCTACATCGCGGACCTGTTTTCCTCCCTTTTCATAGCATTTTAGGATTGTAGATACCTTAACCTAATCGTCATAAACAGTTTCCACACTCCGGACAGCTCGCATTGACTACTTCCTTTACCACTTCCTACGTCGCGGACCTATTTCCCTCCCTTCCCATAGCATTTTAGGATTGCAGATACCTTAATCTAATCGTCACAAACAGTTTCCACAGTCCGAACTGCTTGCCTTTACTACTTCCTTCACCACTTCCTACGTCACGGACCTATTTCCCTCCCTTCCCATAGCATCATAGAATTGCAGATACCTTAATCTAACGGTCATAAACACATCCCACGCCCCGAACAGCTCGCCTTTACTACTACCTTCACCACTTCCTACGTCGCGGACCTGTTTCCTTCCCTTCCAATAGCATTTTAGGATTGCAGATGTCTCAATCTAATCGTCATAAACCGTTCCCACACTCCGGACAGCTTGCCTTGACTACTTCCTTCACTACTTCCTACGTCGCGGACCTGTTTCCCTCCCTTCCCATAGCATTTTAGGATTGCAGATACCTTAATCTAATCGTCACAAACAGTTTCCACAGTCCGAACTGCTTGCCTTTACTACTTTCTACGTCGCGGACATGTTTCCTTCCCTTCCAATAGCATTTTAGGAAGGCATATGCCTCAATCTAATCGTCATAAACCGTTCCCACACTCCGGACAGCTCGCCTTAACTACTTCCTTCACTACTTCCTACGTCGTGGACCTGTTTTCATCCCTTCCCATAGAATTTTAGGAATGCATATACCTTAATCTAATCGTCATAAACAGTTTCCACACTCCAGACTGCTAACCTTTACTACTTCCTTCACCACTTCCTACGTCAAGGACCTCTAGCTGGTGTCGTCATTTGATTATATTTATGATCCATACCGTTTCTGTTCTTATATCTGTGGAATAATGCTACCAGCTATTTCTTTATTTACTGCATTCAAAAACAGCTGATCATATGACTTTGTTTATGTGTCAAATACTGCTTCCATAAGGATTACATTGAAACTTTGAGACCCACTGGGGCGGATTCCTGAGAGACTTTTTTTAACGCCATATAGATGTTGGCACTCACCGATATGGTCTTTATCACCATGCAAAATTTGAAAACGATTGATTCAGCCGTCTAGGAGGAGTTTGCGTATTACGAAATGCATTAGAGTCGACGTATAAGAGCTTCGCTCAATAATATGACCCCATCAAGCGTCTTGTATAACATTTACTTACAACATATAGCAGGATTTCATACTCTAGTAATTCTAAACAATTACTCATAGAGCTTTACAATTACTCCTATAAACAAGAGATCGCGTCTTTTGAAAGTTGCTGAAGCATTTCGTGCTTAGACTCTCATAATCATGGCTTGGGAACTAACAAGGCCTTTGTAAACCTCAACCTCATCAATGTGCCGTAATTAACATGAATTATTTTGTAATTTGTTTATTTTCTAAATAGTGTACACAATTTGACAAATTTAAGTAATACAACTTTTTGGTAATTAATATAAAATGTTCTCATCGTACACGAGCGCATAAAATCAAGAATAAAATGTTTCCAAAATCGCTTCGAAAACCAGATATCCGCAGTTCTGTATTTATTAAACACAAATGTATTTAAATAGGTTGAACTGATCCTTATTCAACTTAGTTTGTATGTTAGGGTAGGAGATAAAATGCTAAAATATAACCTTTTTTTGTGGCAATAATTTTTATGACTGAAATGACTAAAACGGCTGATTTTATGAAAATATGACAAAACACATCTATACTTATAAAAGGCAAAGCCCTCACTGACTCACTCATTCACTCACTCATCACTAATCCTCCCACTTCCCATTTATCTAGGAGGTTGAAATTCGGTACACCGATTCTTTGGACATTAAATAGGAAAACTAAGTAGTTTTTATTCTGATCGGGCTTTCGGGCTCCGCCCCAGTGGCTCTGGAGTTTCCCATGTTAACCTTATGAGTACTCATATTTAAATGGAATTAAAGAATCTTAACAGCTGTTTCAATTAAACAAGTTGGTTCTGTTCTATGATGTCCAATAGCATTAAAGTTACAAGGATTACCAACAGGGTGCAGCACTATTTTTTTTTTAATTCATGACGACAGCTAATGAACTTGAACCTAGAGGCGAGTTAGCATAGCAGACGAGCTAAGCTGAAGGCAAGTGAGTTCAGCGAACGAGCTCCAACCCAAAGGTGAGTGAGGGTAGCGAACGAACTTCAACCAGGACGTGATTGAGCCATGCGAACGAGCTCACTTATGAAGTTAAACGGGGCAAAGCCCGCGGGTACAGCTAGTTTATTTACAATTTTAAATTTCCTTTTAAACAGTACACATTTTTTTATATCCAATAAAATGCCTTAATTATTTCCATTTATAATTGTGAAATGAAGTAAAAATAAGACTAAGATAGTCAGGTTGCTCTTTCGTTATTACTTATTTAATAAATAAAGAAAGTATTATTTAAGAATTTTCCATTAAATCCTTTTGAACTTGGCGTCGTTTTATGGGAAATTAGTAATTCATAGATAAAAAGTGTTCTTGTGGTCTTTCACCGATTCTGCCATTTTTAGGTAATTTAAATTACTAAATATAAATAACCACCAATTAGAATCTTATAATTGGACCAAGTAATCTATCCCGGAGTTTGGGACAAGACTTATTGGGTTTACTTATGGGACACTTTGTACAATTAATATGCATGTATATCTTTTTGTGAACTAAAAACGTATAAGAAAGTTTTGTACAAAAGTATACGTCGATAAAAGTTATTTAAAAAGCTTGATTTAATAGGATAATTATTAATGCATTTTCTACAATAATCTATTTTAGCACTAAGTTTAAAATAATTTTTACACTAGTTAAAATGTTTATAAAATGCATAGTGTTCTTCTCTCCAAAAGAACTGAAGTTTACACAGGTCTTGTTTACGTTCTTCATTGAGTACTCAAGGTTTTAGCTTAGAAAAAATAGAAGGGAATTTCCAAGCCAAACGTGGTCAATAAATCGGAGCAAGGAAAGTTTATTTTCCTACCCTTATAATCCAGAACCCCCCCCCCCCAACCTGAAATAAATTCCAGAATAACGTATTTACCTGGTTTCTTTTAGTTTGCTTAGTTCTTTTTTAGTTACATAAAAAATATATGACAAATATATAAATTAGTGAAAATAGGCCACTAAATAAAATGCACTATAAGAAGAAGAAACTGTAATATTTTTCACTATAGCATGCATAGAGGCACATTAAAGCACGTAATAAATAATTTGCTTAATCCTTTGAACCATTTTACAATTCAGTTTAAGAAGGAGATCTATAGAAAACACAATCCGTTCTTGAATCAAGTCGAACAAAAGTAAATGACTTAAATTGAAACGGAAATTGCATAAATAATCAATCTTATTACATACGCTAATTATTTATTGAACATAGACATATTTTACAATACACACATTGGACATATGTTACCTATAAAATTGAAGAGAAATCTAAGTATTCGGTTTAAAATGTGGAAATGTTCTGAGTAACGGTGACAGTAAAACGGCTTTTCGTGTGTTTGACAGTTATTGAAACTGTAACCGGTTACAATTGATTTCAGATCACGTTTTTTTATAACAGGAAGTTATATAAGTATGTTGGTTTGTTATTTGTATTTATAATTAAACATTCAACAACATTGTTAAATCCCTACATCTTGGAAGGCATTTAAAATCGGAAAATTAACACTTTTTTAGAACACTTTGCTTTTGAAGATGAAATAATTTCTCTTTAATTGTAAACCTCTTTTTACCTTACTATACAAGGTGTTTGGTAGTCAGTGTCTAACATTTTGAGAAATTATTACACACGGAAACCGCAATAAAAATACGCAATTTGGATAGTTATATCCCACTCCTATTTCAGGCAACAGCAGTTCTTAGATGTTTCCAAATTTTTGATATTGCCTAATAAATTCTCATATTTAATGACTTTCGGCCAAAGTATTGATATTTACAATGAAATTTTTAGAGTTTCTATACACTGTTATGTATAATGTATAATGTGGTACAGCAAAACCTATATAAAATCTTGTAAATTCGACTTAAATAAAAAATTTGGAAAAATCAATAAAAGGGCGCAACAGCTCGCTTAAAAAGGATTTTATTGAATCGTGTTAAAGACTGTTGAATAGTATATACAACCTCTCCGCATATTAAGCCTTAAAATTATATGCAAAATGTAACATTTATATTTCCACCTAAGGGGAGAAATATTGCGTTTAAGGTGAAATTTATAACTTTTTCATTAACTGGCAGAACGCAAAAGTTGGAAATTGAAGTATTTAGAATCGCAAGACATGATTTAAGCTATTTGAGTTATAAAAATTCTAAAATACAAAAAAGATTTTATCTATGCCATACAAGCTACAAAATGTATAAAGGATCTCACTAGATATTTAAAACGTAACCCCCCCCCCCTTAACATATACACAACATATCTTATAACATACAAACATCCAACCAAATATCCTACAACACATCTTAAGATATACACAACAATGTTGAATCATATATCTCAAAATATTTCACATGTTAAAAACATAATATTTTTGCATAGTATTCGAAGTAATCAACGACATTTATTTGGCTATTAATAATCATGATCAGCTTAATTATTCCATACGCTGCGTCTAACATATATATGACATTCTGTACAGTAAAGCATGAGCAAATATCCATGTCTACATAGTTTCAAAACTAATACTATTCTCTTTGTATAATACTCATAATAAGTTATTCTATAATCAAGCTTAGATGTAGCTATATCCATAAAACAACTCTATAACTGGATATAACTATGTCAAAGTGGTAGTTGCTTTAGCTTACGCTGACGCATAGCCTCTCTGTATTAGAAATATAATTTAGAGAAATTAAAGGTTATTCATGGTTTAAGAAAGATAGAGGATTGAATTAGCTGTAAAAGCATTTTTTTATAAAAACATTATTGGTCTGTTACAAGTTATAAGTTGGTTAGAATTGTTTTTGACTAATTTACAATTAATTTTTAGGTGTCTCAGGTTCATAATATAAGGCACGCTGGCATTTAATAGATATTTAGCAAAAATGTCGGAAAAGTCATAACCAAGCCATTTATAATTTACCAGTTACTTACAAGCATTTAATTTACTAACTTATTATCACGTCGTGAAATTATTGAGTAAAAAAAAAAACAGTGTATTTACTTGATTAAATTATTTATTTATGCAGGCTATCGTATAAATACAGTATATATATCATTTTACTAATACATAAAGTTGAATTGAAAACATCTTAAAAATAATAATTGTTTAGTTTTTTTAAAGAGATATTTCAAACATCCCCATATAAAAGAAAATCCTAGAAACGAACTTTTTTCGGTATGTTTGACCAGACAGGTTTTAGTACGATCCGAACCATCTCGGCATGGCATACGTGGTACATTAACTAATACAATGAAATATTTAGTGGAATATAACAGTATACTAATGTATTAGTGGTTAGCTGTATTTGTATGCCAAGATATAGCTCCAGAAGTTCATCAGGATAATATCACGATCCAATCAAATTGCGGAATCAATATTCCCAATCAATCCAGTCCGAGCTGTTTGATCCAAGTGACGTCATTTCCGTCGTAATTGAGTAAGCCAATCACAGCCGCTTGTCAACATCTGAGATGTCGTCATCATAACGTTTACTTAACAATGTTATCTCCTTACTTTAAACTAATTGGAAAACTTGTAAATAAATAATACGAAATCAAAAGTTTAGTTTTGTGCACTACAAAGCAAATGTCATTTATTGTGTTTATAACAGTTATTTCTCTGAAAAGTGTGGAAAAAAGAACACCACATCCAGGATATATTACAGAAATACGGTGGTATCTGTATCCAATATTTAAGTCTATACTAGAGGTCGTCCAGTGGTCGAAACTCGACCAGAAATATGCAATGTACAGACTTCTCTATTTCCACACCACACTGTGAATAAAACATCTGATTGGAATTTATTCCATTTGTTTTTATTTTATGTTTATATTTCGTTGTTATTTCGTCACCAGCATGGAAACCCATAAGATCCATGTTTATTTTTTCAAAATTTTAAATTCATTTCCTGTACTTATTTTATACCCTATTTTAATTTATAAAGGCATTCTGCACATCTACAAAAAAATATCTTCCCAACAGTATGCGTAGATATTCCCTGCGATGCACACGAGCTGAGAAAAAAGGTTTTAAAGAAACATGCTTGCCTATTTATATATAGATTTTAAACTAAGCAGCATTATTTAGTCATAAAAACAAGGGAAAACACTAGTTTGCGGATATGATTTGGTGGAAATTCTTTAATAGTGACTAAAAAGCTAAAAAAATAAATACCAAACAAGAGGTGGAAGGAGTACAATTTTTCCTTTGGCTTCTTGTATATTCCTTTAAATAAAGAGTACTTAGTTTCCACTTGTAGCCTAAATTGTATAACAGGAAGACATGGAAAAGTGGGGTGGGCTCGGATGACAATCGTTGGATTAAATAAGGACTTCATATCGGCTAAACTACTGTATACATATTTATTAAACATAAATAAAAAGACAATATTTGACGTCTACATCTTGTAACAAGCATTCTATGAAGGAGGAGGAAATACAACCTTATTGTTATCCTCCCATGTAACCAACATGACAAAGTTAATTAATTGACATTGTGTAAAAACCTTAGTATATATATAATAACATTTAAACATTGTTTTATTGGATGCAAACTTAGATGACAGTCAATCAAACTCAACTGTCAGCAAGATGTCATGATTGCAAACTCAATACAGTATTATAATAAATCTCATGAAATCTTTACAACTTTTTCGGAAAAAATACCAAAAAGTTATAAAATATTATATTTGTTTTTAGAGAGATTTAGTGTTTGTCATTATTTAATTACTTGTATTAAACAATATTGCTTTTTAGTGAATTTCCCATATAATAAGCTATTACCGTAGTACTCATGGTAAGACCTGGACCCGGGACTTATTTACTTTTTCGTTTTGAGTTCCATATAGCCCAAAAACACCAGCCGTTTGAATTCACACATATATTTATAAATGTGTGTGTCCATTAGCACGATAACTCGAGCAAAAATTATCCGATTTTGATGAAATTTGGTACAAATGTGTAAACCTACATTTATTTGAAAGAGTTCGTGAGCCAGCGTGATCGGACAATGGAAACGGTGGTTTATGGGGGTAATAATTGGGTTTCCCTTTTTTTACCTTAAAACATAAAAATTTGCAGTTTCTTTCAAAACCATTTTGTTGAGCTCAAAAACCCAATAATTTAATTTATTGAAGCGTTGTTATGCACCTAGTAGTTATGGAGAAAATTACAAAATATTGCAAATTGAAAATTCCAATGTTATTCTTTTGGAGAATAAGTAAACTGTTGTAGTTTGCTTATTTATGAGGACATTTTAATCAAGCATTTATTTCATACTAAACTATTAACATTTTACAAAAAAACATTTTTACCCTCCCTGTTGCAGCAAACCTAAGTACAGCACTTGTTAAACTAATGCTATTTAAATAGGGAATAAATTTGATTTTTTAGGGAGATATTATAGTGTTATCAGGCAAATGGAAATTCATTTAGTCTGCAGATTTGCTGCGGCGGGGGTATAGTAAGATTAACAAACAAAATATTATGTTTCCATTTTATGAAGCTCAAATAAAGGCACCTAATATCACCGTTTCATCTTTTTTCATAATGTCAGTTATTTTGGACTGACTGAAAATCCAATAAATACTCCGCTCGTGGTGACCGTGACGTTGTAATAAATGTCACTAAATTTGGAGGTTTTATTTTACTTTGTACTCAATATTCTCTTATTTATTTTATTACGCTATAACTAATCTCTTTTATTTAAAATGGTTTTGATACGCATAATGCATTTTAACCTTTTACCTATTGAAGATTTTGTTTGTCTACGACAGGTAATTAGGTCAATAAACCTACTAATTTTCAATAAATTGAACTTGTTGATTGTAGATGTGTGCCATACATTGATTACCTACCTCAATCAGGTTACAATATTATTAAAATTAGCCTAGGCAAATAAAATATGCTAAGCTAATCCATAAAATATATTTGCATTAACTGTTTTTCCTCTTATTTTCTATCTGACTGTGATTAAACATTCAACTGAAGCATATGTTGTTTAAATTACAATTCACATTGAAACCTCGTTATGAAGATGCTAGTTGGCATCACTGGATCTTTGAAGATGAACTCTGGAAATAAATAAAATACTAAGAAGGCGAGACCCTAAATGAAATTACCTTTTTAGTAATCAGTAGCCATTCGGCACTCAGCTAGTTCATAAGCCTTAAAACGACACCTAACTTGTAGATGTGAGATTAGTAGGCGGTATAAAAAGGGTCTATATTTATTTATTTAATGAAATGAAGTATGCGTAGATAACTGATATCCATAATTTGAACTTAAACAATTATAGTTTAGAGCTAGGCATATGGCACGGTCGTATGATACATCAAAACATGACTCTACAGTACTGCAATATATTTCCATTTCTTGAAATGTGTCGACACGACTTTCTACACTTTGACAGATTTTGCCGATGTCTATTAATTGAATTGTCAGAATATCATTTGAAATTTAAAATGTTTGTGCCCGTATATACAGCATGTAGCTAGTAGCATTTCTTGTACAAACCAAAACTATTTGTAATTATAGTTATAAAAATGGTTCCATAGTTTTTTTATTCTTTTTTCATTCTATCTAGACTTAAATATCTATCTATTGATAGTAATATTTGTCATTCCCCTATAGTGCTTTTTTATATTAAATACTATTGTTTTAATAATCTATCTGGCCAATATTTTGACCGATTTTAATAAAAAGGCTTTGTGATATATATATTATCAGTAATGTTTTAAGGGCCACAAAATGCATAGTTAATACATGTACAATGTAAATTTCAAAATATTAATTGCCATTTTTTTGTGGTGAATAAGACACATAGGCCTAACCACGGTACATTTGGTTTGTGCACAATGTAGTACTAGAATAACATTGTAACTGCTATATAATTTCAAAATTAAATAAGTACCATAATTAAATGACCAGACGTGATACATCCGTTACATTGTGACAAAGATAGCCATCCAACGAATGGCGACCAAAACACAAGGAACTGGTAATGACTATAACACAATTAAATAAAGTGATAAAAAATCTAAATAGTAGAATGCAATAGAGCCATTATTAAATTCGCATGTTACAAAAAGCAATATTTTTTTTTTAATACTTGTGTTTTATGTTTAATAATAATTAACTGTATTTACAGAATTAGCTTACTATTGTTGGAATATAACCCCAGTGATTTATAGCTACGATCCATTAACAATAAATTACTGACCTATTTTGACAAATTAGTGATTTGTATTGTGTTATTTTTATATTGTTTACTGTATTTATTGTACATATCTTAAATTTTCATACTATTATATCGGTCAAAAACTATTTCTAATATGAGTTCATAAAGTGTCTTTTAAAACTTTACTTTCGTCATTATAAACCTTTAACTCTATATTGGAGGATACTAATGGAAAACTGAGTCTAAAAGAATCACTTTATTGATCCGATTTATTATCTTTCAATAAAAGCTGTCAATTAAAATGTGCTTTGCTGCTAAATTAAAAAAGTGATAAGTGGAATTTGATGAAAAACTTAAGAATCCAATTTAATAGCATTATTACTTCAATATCTACTAAAATCTAATAATTACTCTTTTTTACATTTCAAATTTTCACCAACTTTAAACTGACTTTAAAATATGCATTATTTTTTAGCCCGACATACAAAAATTAGCTTTAGAATAGCGATGATAAATAGAATATTGAAAACACAAGGAAGTAGATTTTGTATTCACATAGGGTTTACCTATGTTTCTTTTTTATTGTACAATGCAGGCCAGGTCAAAAATATATTTTAAAATTTTATTTTACAATAATGAACCAGTTCTAATATTAATTTACAATCTGAGCTTTAACACAAAGTAGGTCTTTGTAATATAGATAAAACTATCGGATCGGAAGTTACTTGACAACTTATTCCATCGAACTTTCTAGTCGTGATTATTGGTTCTGCTCCGTCAACCTTTCGCTTAGTGAAGTTAAACTTACAGGCTAGGCTGTAAATAAACTGAACAGATGCAAATTAAAAGGCTGTAAATAAATGTTTAGTTACTTGTTTTATTAGCATTGTATAGCACTAATTTATGTATTTAACAAAATCCTTTTTAACTCACCATTAAGCTCACCAAAGAAAAATTATATTTTCCAATCACTGCTATTATCGAGTCTGTCAATAGTACCGGGTGTCCATAAAGTCCTGACAACATTTTGTTATGTAATAAAATGAAAACCATTAGACATACAAAAGTGAGATTTTATTTTTTAGAAAGAGCATGAAAAAAAGTGTTATATACAAATCATATAACATTAGTACACTTCCACATGTGACCCATTTGTGTCCCGTAGAATTCCCAGTCTAAATTCAATCGCCTCCCAAGTACTAGCCAACATCTCTCCAGTGATTGTTGAAATTGCTTCTCTGATCCTGGTCTTCAACACGCCCACGTCTGAGACAGATGTAGCATAAACCTTGTCTTTCACAAAGCCCCAAAAGAAGAAGTCTAAAGGTGTGATCTCTAAGATAGTTGTTATCTACATGAATGAGAAGCTCGGTAAGGGTAATCATTCGGTTTCAAAAATTGCACTAGTTGAATCTTGTATGCGCTTATTTTGAGTTTTTTACGCAAATTTTTATGTACAGTGGTACGTGGTAAACCAAGTTCCCTGGAAGCTTTGCGAACTGATGTACGTGGACTGCGTGTGAAGCATTGTCTAACGACATCAACGGTTTCTTCTGTAATTTTAGGCCTACCTGAACGCGGCAGGTCCACAACACTTCCATTGTTCTTGAAGTTATTAAACCAACGAATAATTTATCTATAGTTTGGAGCTTGCCTCCCATAGTGCAATATGAACTGTCTTTGAACGTAAACGGGTGAATTAGACTCGTGAAGTTACAAAACACATTGAGCTTTTTCTTCCTTAGTAGCCATTTTTACGACAGACACAAGAGTTGTAACTTTTGTTTGGTATCACACTCAACAATGAAATTATGGGTTACCAACATATACAAACAAAACTTGATAAAATCAGCTGTTAAACAACATATATAAAACATGTATAATCCCATCAATTCTACGAACAACAACTATTTCAAATGTTGTACAGACTTTATGGACACCCGGTATTTTGAATTAATTTTTTTTTTTTTGTGACCACTTTACAAATATTCCGTCCAAGTTTGTAAACGTTTGATGAAACAAAGAAACCCTTTAGAGTTATAGAGGGTTAGAAAATAAACATTCTCCGACCTAGATTTGTCGACCCTGCTTGGCTTAGATATACCCTTCTATATTTTTCGTTCTCCTTATTACTGGCAGTCATACATGAGTAAGTCATGTAATATGATATCAGTTCATGTGTAAGTCAGTTTCTTACTTGTTTTTTGAAATATATTACAATACGTGATTACACACAACATATTTTGTGAAACGTTTTAAAGCCTTGAATTTATACTTTTAATTTAAAAAAATGGTGTATGTGTACTATATTGACTCGTTTATTTCTTGTCTTGTAATAAAAACCATTGAGATTTATTGAATTCTTTGTAAGGGGGAGGGTTTAAGCCCTGTTCTTATCGTGTATATAGCGTCGAATATTACTTATAATATCATCATGAGTTGATAAGCCAATTTTATATGACCGTCCAGAGTAGGATTTATGACCTTCACTTAAAGGAAAGTAAATAAAGATACGTCTTATAACACTTAAAACATATGTATATTTACGCTTATACTGTTACTCACAATACGGTAAATATACAAAAGATGGTTAGTGGTGATCGATTTCGATTGGACACTCCAATCATCAACAGACCCAATAGGCGAATGTACCTATCTTTATTTATTTTCCGTAAATTTAATAACACGTACAATGCTGATCAAGAAGTTCTTCACTTAAAGGTAAGCCCTAAATTGGACTGCTACAAAGAACATATCAACAATTTATAATGTTCCAAATATAGTTATTAAATTTATGTAAAGTTGTTTTTTACAGGATTACTGGTTTATATTCCTATTGAAATGTGCATTAGGTACAAAAGCCAACAGAAATAAATGTAAAAATATTTAGAAAACGTAGTCCATATATAAATCCCAAAGTACCCATGACCTTATGAGAAAACTAAAAGTCACACTCCCATAAACCATATACTTAAAATGTTCGTCATGACAACAAACCTTGCGCAAAACTATCAATTACCTTAGTGTGTTAAATTTAGAATTTGATTAAATAGATTTTATATTTATATCTACGGTATTTCATAAATTGCCCTTTAAGGTCGTAATTCCTTTCGAAAGGCAACTTTCCACATACCTAATGTTAAAAATACCTTAGCTGTAATTTTTTGTTTGTAACTCTTTCAATTTATTAACATATTAAAATCAGTTGTGATTATTTGTTTGTATTACTGTATTCTGTTTTGTTAATTTCAGCTTAACTTAACCAATCAATAGTTTTAATACTTATGAAGTCAAACGGTGTGAAGCCCGTGGGTAACATTTAAATTTGATTGCTTAACAAGTAAATAAACTCCTTTTACTTAATTTCTAAATACATTTTAAGACTAAAAATCAAAGCCATATACATAAGTTATGAAGTAAAAATATGTATGAGAAGTTAGATGTGAACATTACATTCAGGAGAATATCAGAGAATTCCGCTATTGTTAACTGGTATCTTCAGCCCAAGTATGCAGGAAGGCGGCGCAGCGTTCCTAATATTCAAAATTCTCTGCTGAGGCGCGTGATTCTGTGTTTGTAGCATAGTTTTGAAACTGATGCAATGTAATGTTTTGACAAAGATATCATAATAGGGTTATTTATAATTATTTTCTTTTTTAGATGAATGTTTACTGAAAACAATTTAACCATCAATACAATATGATAGATAAACCCCATCTAAACTGTAGAAAATGATTTTCTACGAGCTTTAATTTTAATTACTCAAGCAAAGTATAAAACCTTACTTTCTTTATTACATCCACTTCCCCCGTCTATCCTCAACATAGGTATAATTGGTTCGGATTCCACTATAAACTGTAGGTCCCTTAGTTGCCATTGGCTGTATGGACTATTAATTAACAGCTGTTTCTAAGGAACATGTCGGCCTTGGTCACTAACACGACTACAAGATCACACCACTCATCCTACACTCACCCTTCAAACATATTTGGGTTGAAATACGCACATAGTGGTGTCCCCATCTTAAATAGTTTATATAATTGATTGGTATAATTGATATGTGTTCATATTGTACTTGTATATCTGTATTTGCATTACAAGCTGTGAACTCCAGAAGTTCATTTGGAATAATACAATCCAATCAGGTTCTGGAATCAATATTGCAAATCAATCCAGTCCGAGCTGTTTGATTCCAAGTGACGTCATTTCCGTCGTAATTGAGTAAGCCAATCACAGACGCTTGTCAACATCTGAGATGTCGTCATCATAACGTTTACTTTCTAGTATTTTATTTGGTGAATTTGCTGTATCTGAACATCTTTATTGCTTAAAGTCAAAATATTCTTGGTTGATACCAATTAGTAAATGATGTGGTGACAATTTTAAAATCACAGAAAAATATCGAAACCACACCAAGATATATTTTGATCATCTATCTGATTTTTTAGAGTAACTTTATCCAATAATTAGTTAACATAGTTTGGAAAAATACAATTTATAAAACTCAGAACTGTTTGGACTTAATACAGATCCGAAAACTCTGTGATAAAACCAATTTCTAAGTTAACTCTTTGAAAGAACTAACCAAATTTACAAAAACCCCTCAATTTACACATTTGCTGTAGAGTGAAATTATTTATACCCACCATCAAATATTTATCTTAATCGTACGTTAACAAAGAACTTATTATTACTGTTTCATCTTCTCTTTAGATGTCAGTTATTTCGGACCGACAGAAAACCCAATAAATACTTCACTAGTGACAACCGAGACGTTATATTAAATGTCACTCAATTTGGGTTTTATTTTTCCTTTCACAATATAGTAGCTTGATATTGTGTTCTTTATTAATTCAAGTACAGCTGGTCAGGTTTTTAAATTGCAGTTGAACTATAACTAAATGCAGCACATAACATTGCTTATTTTGTTTTACGACTAGTTCTATATTGTAAATTAAATTTTGTATACATTTTCATGCAAATTACATTACGTCATCACAACTTTTATACAGTATAAGGTTTCAACAAGTGTATCAGCTAAAAATATACAACATTGGCCAGTATCTTAAACTTATAAATCAAGTTTTAAAGTTGTATAAGGAGAATTGTATTGTAAAATATTTGTCTGAATCCTCTTAAACCTGTATATACGATTTTCAGACATGTCCATAGTATAATAACACATGTATTCATAACAAGCTAAACCTGAACCTTTGAATTTATATCAAGGTTTAAAACATTTAACAAATTCTTTCACAGGAAGAAAATGTTCGGAGAGTTTTTTTCCTTTAGTGACATTGTGTATACAAACTCCACCACTAACGGGACCCAAACCCAGCTTAAAGACAGATTACGCAAATGTCCAATAGAACTTCCATCGTGTCAGAAGTTTCGGAGAAGGAACTTTTAAGTTCCATCCTATGTCGGTGGTAACCGCAACATCGTCTGTTTTAGTACAATGAAAAACTAGTAAATATTCCTAACATTAGGTACTATCTTGTACTATATATGTTACTGTAGTATGTAAAAATAATCCGGTTGTGAATATACAGATGTAGAACAATACTAACCTCTAATAACTGCATCTTGTGTTTATTTTTTGTGAATACCAAAAAGAAAAGATAGCAGTAGCTTAAACTAGCATATATTGTAATATGATATTTGGTTATAAAAAAGGATGATGGGTTTCAGATTAATACGTAAATATGTTTTAATGTTTTCTCTAGATTTATAAACAAAAGAATTTATAGAGGTTTACTATAAGAAATGACTTTGAGGTCTAAGTTTGCCTCAATAAAGAAGGATTATAATTTAATTTCAAAACTTGGGAATTTATTTTTGAAATACGTTTATAATTCTTGACAATGCTTATCCGTTATTCTGACATTTCTATTTTAAAATATATGAATAAGCAAGCTATTACAGTATATTATTTCATACTAGCGCTATATGAATGAAAATAATAGTAACTATATTTCATCACTAGGGGTGACTCTTTTTGTTAATGGTTAGTAATTAATGTTTTAAGCATTATAAGACGATTCTTTTATTTACTTTCAGCAACATACTAACAACCGAAATGTATACAAAACGCTCTACAATAGTACTCACGCATAAGAAGCAGTGGGAAAAAGGTTTACTGTTACCCCACCTTTACAATTATTCTTCTTTTGACACCAACTTTGCAATAAATAATGATAATTTGCAATAATTAATATTTATATTTATAATTTATATTTGAATAATTTGCAATATTGTAATGATCCTAATGAATTTTACATTCAGTAAGTGTATTATAATACTAGTTCCATTTCATTGTTGGGTTTGGATATGACGAATTGAGAGCTAATATCAAGTAAGCTTGGCTGAAGGGACTTGAAATAAAAGGTTATGGCACTTCGGTTGAATTGTATTGTACAAAATTCAATACAACTGGGATAACTAGAGAATATGTGGCTTAAGTACTGCATAATGCAATTGAAAACCTTTTTATCCGGTATTGTGAACTGAGTATTACCAACTACTGAGCTTAGATCACACTCGATTCGACCGGTAGCATGGCATTTACAACAGCTTATATGGGGTTTTGTGGTACACATATCAAATAATATTCAATGGACGTTTAAAGTAAATTTCAGAGAAAAAGAGTATAATTAAATTAGAATTAACTATAATAACAATACGTATTTCAACTAATAAAACTTAATTAAATACTGTAGTAGCAAGGAAAAGTTATTTCTCTTTAATTAGTTTCACATTTATAAAATAATTAATCCTTTGTTTTACTGTGAAACAATTAAGTTATATGCGTCTAAGTAATAGAATTAGCAGCAGTATAGGGAAACGGCGTAATATTAGCGGTTGTTGAAATGCAACCCCTATGCTGTATTGGTATCATCCGTTAACGCTTAATTACTTAGATATGACAAATTAGTGACATGTGTCGGGTAGTTCTCGTTTAAGATTTATCGCAATGATTACGTATCTTGATTTGAAATTTCAGATGGATGGACCGTCAATTTGTGTTTAATTATTATATTTGTAATGTGGGCTGTTTAATTTGTTGCTTGTTTCAAAACCAGTGTTATTTTGAATTGCATAGGGATCGATAGGGTATGTTAAGAAGGAAAGAAAAAGGTAGGAGCAATTATTATTATATATCTCTAAGCAACTATAGGTTGAAGATATATAAGCCTGTCAGTTGAATTGTTGTGAAAATTAGTCTTACTTGGTCCAAGGAAAAGTATAAAACATGTTTATTCAAATATAATTAGAGTAAATTAACTGTTATAGTAATTTGTGGTTTTTAGATTACAAAATACATGAGCTCTAAATCAGTTAGACTTGGTGAATGGTAGAGTGTTTTATTAGCTCCCTACTCAAACAGCTTACTTCAAATAATGAGGTATAAGTAGTAATGGCTAACTTTAATATTTAAAACATCTTTTTTATTAGGTACCATACCCAATGTATATTTATTATTGTACTATGCAAATTAATATTATTGAAGAACTAAAGCTCTTGAAAACTCAAGTAAATGTCGAAACTGTTGTGGTTAATTTTCAATATTCCATACGAATGAGATATAAATAGGCCTGAGCCGGTGCTTGCTTCGTTTAGTAAAAATCGGATTGCATGAGTAGCATTGCAAGAGTAACATTCTAATTTTGTAAATATACAAATTTTTTAAAATTGGATCCATAACCTTTAATTGTACAACAGTTCAAAATTTTTAAAAAATATCGTTTTTTAGCTCTACACGACTTTTATGAAAAATAATATAAAAAGGCTTTAAATGTAAGGGTTTTAAGGGTACACATAAAAAAATGAAAATGTTTAACCACAATAATACCCCGTAAAAATAACTGATACCGTTTCATACTTTTAGCTTTGAAAAAATCAAGACTCATACTTGATCCTACTTATTTCTTTGTCTTTATTTATTATTTGTGTGATAATACCGTTATAATTGTTTTGTAAGGGCATGTTCCAAACCCTGGCGTTTTACTACATACTAGGGAGACAATGATAGAAGGATCTGATTGCCCCTGCCTAAGCTTGGGATTGGACATGAACCCTTTAAATTTGAATTTTCAGATCCGATGATTGGCAAATCAAAAGGTAAGAGATTCCACCCTCATAAGAATTCATTTTAACACATGTGTAACTTCAGACATTTTAAACGTTTCAAGTCTGAACATAATACGGGACGAGCTACGTTTCATTGCCATGGCGAAGCAGTTTGGTCGTCACAACAGAGTTTTCAAAGTACTTGGATAACGTGTCTCATTACATTAGTGTAATGTATAATGAACTGTTTACATAAGGAAGCTTCATCGCCACTCAGGATAGACAAATATATTGATTCCGTGGAAGAGCGAACAGTATTGTTTTGCCGTGATGGAAATTCATTCTATACGTTTATCTGTTAAGATAGTTAAATCATGGATAATGTTTTATAACATTGGGTTTAATATTTTCTTAAATTGAATCCGGTAACTTTAATACTATATTTGACTGAGATAGGATTAACAATATTCTATTGTCAACCCAAAACTTTAACTATTATAAACTTTTTTCAGTTTTTAATATTGAACTAATATAATTTTATTAAGAGTACGTATGTGTGGGTAAAACTAAGTTTCTAAATGATAAAAAATCAAACCAGACTTTATGTTGACAGAGATTAACATATTACTCAATGGGTTATTACTATTTCAAAAATGATTTTATACATGACTTTTCGTCACATAAACATACTTAGGCCATACAAAGTAATGGCTATTAAAATATGTTATCTATGTAGTGTTTTGCTTGCGTAGAGTTCAACATCTACTTCAGTGCTAGATATATGAGTTTGAACACACACAAAGATTTCAGGGGTTCATACCACTCTCCCTTGAAAGCGTCTGTACTGAGGTATGAAGTTTTACAAGCGTAGGAGATAAACCAGTAAAAAGTGCTTACAAAGCAGGTGAGTGGATTATTGTCTGATTAGTTAGAGATATTATTACATTCCCTTTACTTATAATCCATACTAAAACCACAGTTTGGAATTCGGAATAGAAGAAAATAACTACACTCTATTTCTGCTAGAAATTTCATAATATTCATTTTTTCCATACTATTACCTCTGCAGTTACCACGACTTTGTGAGTGGCCTTGTGAAAAAGTAGATGTGCAATGGGTAGAATCCGGGCTAGGAGGCTGGCGGTCGGCGCTTGCGCACTTAGGGGGAGTAATGAGGGTGGATTAGAGCTCAGTACTGTGCAACGTGCAAGGGTGGCTGTGACTGTGCACCGTGCAATGCCCTTAGGTCGGTAGTAACCTCCAGAACGGGATCTAGCGGGTCCTGCCATGAGTGACAAACATAGACCTTACACATGGTGAACCACTGGATCGACTATGATTGAACAGTTGAATAAATATACAACACACCTATATCATACCGGTAGACACATGCGAGTGCCAACTCTAGGGTGGGAGTGTGGTGATATGTGAAAGGTGTTAGTGATTGTGACAAACATGAGAAAAGCACGTAGCAGGAGGGTCTGGACTTCCGTCTTTCTGGCTTTGATACTTCTAGTGGCGCAAACAGGTAAAAAGTCTTTGTTTGGAGGTTGTAATCGCATTTGGATGTTAATTGGTAGTTTAAAAGTTGAAGGTGGATTAGCATGGATTTGATAACATGTCAGTGTATATACTATGCAAAACTGCGGTAAAAGTCGGTGGATACAAAGATTGAGTTTTAGAGCAATATTTGATTGAGATTACAGATTGATAATTGTAATTCCATTATGTATGGAGGTATAAACAACAGTATTGTTTTAAACATTTAATAGTCTAATACATGAGTGGGCAATTGATAACAACTATTTTTTCGTTAAAACTAATATTTTTAAAATTTGTGAAAGCCAATGTAAACAAGTTATTAAGTGTTTACTTTATAAAAAACTCGTTGAATATTAATACTAACAAATAGTATTTAGAAATTTAAATAATTGGAGTATAAAAAGACATTCTCAAGGAAGTGAATAGAAAGAATGGATTTTACTTTCGTATTTTATAGTTCAGCTTACTTGAAATAATTCGTTTTAGAGTACACCAATCGGTAAAACGTTCTTATGACATTTACATAAGTTTTACATATTTATACAATAAGTTTTTCAGTACACTCCTTCTATTTAATTGGGAATTTTCCTTGCGTGACTTTCTTCTTGTGGTTAATTCTTGTAAAATAAAGTATTTGCAAACTTATTGTCATCTTTAAATCATCAAACATTAATATAATGCGTTTCAATCTTCTGAAAATGTTCAAACGTATGTACAGAAATGAGGAACTTAAATAAAACGAAATACACACGGAAAAAGCTTGTTTTACTATTTTAACAAAGCATAAATACTATTATAAACATAATTATGAAAATAATGGACTATAATAATAATAGTGCCTATTTTAATATTTAACATATGCAAAGTTATCTTGTTTATTTATGTAGAAGACGATCGTACCAGTTTGTAAAAAATAACATAAGCAAAATTACATTAATAGCCTTTATTTAATATTTTAGTCCTAGAAAGCCATTTATTCATTAGTTAAACTAAATCCAATGGCTAATTAGCGAGAAACTAAATCATGTTTATGCTAAATCCCTTGTACTCGTAAAATACATATATTTGTTTATTTATTTTTTACTTATGAAGCTTGTTGTTAAACTATTCCCTTATTGTTTACTTGTGTGTTTAATTGATTGGAGCTGAAACCAAAAGCGTACTCGGAGCAAATTTTAACTGAACAGTTTGAGATTGGGATGTTTTTGAAGCCTAGAAAAGTAAAAGAACTTGTTTGTGACAACTCTTACCACAATCATAGATCATATAACTTAAAAGATTCATTCAATCATTTACATACCTTTATGACAGTATACCAAATGGATGTACCAAACAAATAGTTTTGGTTTGTTATTTTGAAAGTGTATAGCACTATTCCAGTATTTTAAATACTAGCTCCATCGCAAATCTCTGAAATCAAGTTTTTCCGTTTAGAATGGTTTTCTCGTCAAGGGAATGAGTTCGGTTGCTCAGAGTTTCTAGTTATTGCCTGCCGATATAAGGGGTTTGAACCCAGTGGCTTTTTGATGATTCGAATCATGTCCATGTCTCCTTAATAGGTTGACGTTTTTCACAAATTGTTTCAACGAATTCACCCGACTAAGCTATTAACGTAGGTCTGGTAAGACATAAACCGGGGACTGATTTACTTGTTACTTTGACGTTCCCAGAGGACAAAACTACAATTAGTTTAAATACGTCTATTCGAATGGATTCACGAACCAGTACAATCGAACTACAGGAACTTGTAGTATAGTACTATTAATAGTATATGTTATATTAGTACAATAGAACTGTACTGAAGCTTATGTGGTTTTATGGGTTCAACTGGTTCAATTTCTTATTCGAAAAAAATAAACTTTGAAATATTTTAATAATTTACAAAATTGTGGTCTTTGGTGACGACCATATCAAAATCGTCGAATTACTTCGATTACTGTCACACGTTTCGGAAAGGATTTTAAAGTGCCATTCTAAGGGCGACTTGGCTCCGCATAGTTGACAAAGACGATTCTACAATAATTACCGTGGAAGCCTATAACAAATATTTAAATTATATTCCTTTTTTGCAATTTTTTTGAGCTTGAAAACAAATAATGTCAAATGAGATGTTGTTCAACGCCTAATGTTTACAGATAAAATAAAAAATAAAATGTAAATCCTTTTGCTATTTTATGGACAAAAAGGATTCTGTTGTAACTAGCTCATTTTTGGTGATATTACGATAGAATTTGGCAATTTTTTAAAATTCAACCTCGTCTTTAAATATTTAAAAATGTAATACTACAGTATTTTCATACCCTGTAGCATAAAACCTATAGAAACGACGGGTCATTAAACTTAATGTTATTTAATTTGGGAATAATTGTGACATTTTTAAAAACATATTTTAGGGAAAGGGCAAAGGGCAAGGGATTTCTGGTCAAAGGGAAATACGCTTGGTTAGTAGGCTCGCTGGGACATAGGTATTCCCGATTTAAAAACAGCTGTTCTTGGGCAACAACAAAGCTATATATTACTCCTCACTACGCTGTTATACGCTCTACATTCAGCGCACCTAACGTAGCTGTTCCAAAACTAATACCATAATAATATATAGCAATGATAATACTAATGGTGTTCGAGACTTGATAAGCGTGTTTTGCTTACGAACAATAACTATGCGTAGATAATTACTAAATGTTAGATTTTCAAACATTCTAAAAACTAAAAAACAGCATATAGTTTAAAATCGATAGTAGTGTGCCAAGGTGAAGTGAATAAACACTATTCCTAAACCAGAAAAGTAATTTTATTGGTAGTGATTTAGCAAAATCAAAATGTGTAAATTTGCTGCCACCGAAGACAAAAAAATAAGCGTATGGTGTTATTTATATATCACTACTCTATTAATCATAAATTTATTATAAAGTAAAAAGTACGAAGACCCTCTTCGTTGGGTGGGCAGTAAACACATCTTTAATAAGTTTCAGCGAGGAGGAGACGACGCCAAATGGAATCCAACAGTGTTTATCACAGCTTTAGGTTTTCATCCGAGCGGATTATATAAATCAATTTTGTGGTCTATAAATTTCCAGAGTTTTCCACTAAAACGTTTCATCGTTTCAACTTAGCCCATAAAACTGCAACTGTGACACTCTGACGCCCCCCGCCCGGCAAATATCACTTTGGTGACGTCGAGTCCAAAATTAAATTACAACCTGGCAGTTGTGGTGGTTCTATTGTCAAAAGGGAAAAAGGGTCGGAGTCGAAAATTGGAAGTGTTTTAATTTGGCTCATCAATGTAAAATTACTTCGGAAGAAACTAGATGAATATTACATGTAATTGCAATACATTTTAAGTTGAAAAGTGTTAGGAATCCCTCTAAAACGGAAAGGAAACGTGTCCCAAACGAATATATGTAAACTATAGTGTTGTGTAAACTATATATGTAAACTATATGCATACCTTTTATATGGTAAAATAGTAGGTGGAAGGCGTAAAAGTATAAGCAAAAAGGAAAGATTACATTTCGTATGAATTAGATTAACCTAGAATTAAAACTGATATGCATTACATTATTCAAAGTAGAAAGAACATTTGTTTTCTATTTCACCAAAGTATATCAATTTTTTAATGTTCCTATATTTCACCTAATTTAAACAAATTAATTTAAAATGAATTTAAATATTAAAATAGATCAAGCACAAACATTTTCGTCTGTATCAGCAAATTCAGAACTTGTAAATTTCGTGATAGGTAAGAGTATTCTTAATAAAAAGGAAATGCGTAAATTAAATGTTCTTAAAACTATGTATAACTTAAAACACCACTATGGTTTAGAGTAAAATTAATGTATCAGCAACGGACCAGTGTATAAACACATCCAAACAATCTTTTTTATGATAGAAACAGTTCTAAAACATTTATTGATACAGCATGACAGGTAAGATATATTTTAGATACCATTCACATAAAATTCTATATCAATTTTCACATCATACATAATTTTTAATTTAGATTAAAACACGAAATACCATAATCTCTGGTTGCAAACTAATTTTACAAATTGTTCTTCAATGCCAGGATACGTGTTCGACGAAACAGCAACTCCGGTTGGAGGGTAAATTTTTAATTGGGCTCCAGTGATTGGCTGGTATATCCTACTCGAGTGCTCTCCACCCTCATCGGATAACCGGGTATTGTTCAATAGTTACCTGGGAAATATAACTTTGATGAAGTTGTGATCAGAATTAAAAAAAAAAACTCCCCTACTAATTATTGTTTGCTACCACCTGTATTTTTGACACTACCAATTTAATTTTACAGAATAAGTTAGCAATATCCTTAACTAAAATGTAATAAACGGTATCAGCACATACTTTCTCCCATAAGATTGTCAATACCCTTAATCATGGGTAAGCGGTGGGAGTAACTATGATATTTTATAGGGAAAATCATAAAAGTTGCAACAACTTTGAACCGTAATTTTACCTGCAACTGTGGTTTCACTATTTTGTTTAGAACTATAAGGAGCATAACACATTAACTTGAATCAAACCCGGCTTTTCCCTAAAATCAGATTTGTTGTTATTTTATGGGGGTTTTCATAGGAAAATAACATAAGTTACAATATCAGTTGAACCGTAATTTTTACGGACATAGGAATTGTACCATTTAGTTTGAAATTTAAAGAGACTATAACATACTAAACTTTTATCAAAATCGTTTTGACCATTTTTGAGAAAATAATATTTTTCCGTTATTTTGTGGCTTTCTTAAGAAGATCACCATTAAAAATAAAATAAAAAATAAAAAAACGCCCGGAGATACCATGGGTTACTACCTATATACCGAATTTCATCAAAATCGGACTATAGGTGTATAGCTCTGAACACAACCACACACACAGACATCACATTGGAAACAACTTTTGGGACCCAGGGGGACCAAAAGCGAATATTACACGGATAAAAACACAAATTTTATAAAAACGTGCCCTGAGTTGTTGTGTTTATCTTGACCAGTTGGAGTGGAAAGTATTAACTTTTTCATAATTTCTGCAATTTAAAATAATAAAAAATAATAATAAAATAATAATAATTTAAAATATGTTATTAGTTATTCATTGTAGTATCGTTCGTCTCTGGCTTTAACAGGAATTTTGTTTTTCCATATTAAATAAATCTATTTTTTATTGCTAAAGTTTTCAGAACTAGAAAAATAATGAAAGTAGAAACTATAATTTATACTTTGAATAATGTAATGCATATCAGTTTATATATTTACTCAAAACTCAAACTTGAAATGTTGACGAAAACAATACTTTCTCAATATACTCGTACTATGTATGGTGGGAGAAAGTAAAAATTGATGATTTAAACAATTCTATTATCATTAGGTATTTGATACGAGGAGTGGTTATATTGCTTGCCTTCTGAACTGAAGGTAGCTGGTTCGTCCACAGGAGGGTCGATTCTTGGCTTAAATGTAATTTATCATCATGCTATCAATTAATTACTATATCTTATAAGAGGTCGACGAAAGATGTTGAAAAGACTTGATTGCAACCATTTCCTGGTAAAAACACCACCAGCGCAAACACAGACACAGTAAAAAAACAGTATTGCTGATAACATTTTATATGTTATTTCGCTTCGTATAGCGATGTTCTAGTCAAAGCGGAGTTTATTTTCAATCTGATTGAGTAGGATATACATCCAATCACTGGAGCCCAATTAACAAATTTACCTTCTGACAGGAGTTGCGTGTTCCGGTTTTCCGTTTTGAGTACTCGTTTATTAATTCTGTGAAATAACTAACAATTCCCCAGCTGTCTTTGTATAAATCCAAGCTTTCCTGGAAATGACATACAAACAACCCCAAACGGGATGAACAGGTAGCGTTTTCCTCTTTGATGTTTCTCACAGAAAGTTACTTCCTTATATATCTACTGAAAAACGTTGAAATTAATGTTAGATCTATTTTTGAATATACCACCCCTGGGTTCTTAAAATCATGTTTATAAGTGTAGTTATTCAACTAAAACTCATATTGATGTTAGTTACACCTTTCAAAGAAATACAAAAATAGTTAACAAATATTTTTGTAATTAATAAAAGTTTATTTTGTGTTAATCTTTGCAATACGTGTAGGAGTTTGATTTATATTATTTTCATCCAACATGCCTTTAATGTTCCAGTTTAAATACACATTCATGCTAGGAGGGATTATTTAATTGTATTGGTTTCATATTAGCTATGTTATTTCCATATAAATGGAGATATATTAAAAATTTTCAATATACGAACATATTTTAATAAAAATTTTTTTTATAACTCAGCAAATTTTTTTAAACAGTTTTTTTTATAAATCAACGACCAATGATTTACTTGGCAACATTATTTATAATTGTATGGGTTTTATAAACCGTATAAGCTATGTGATTTCCGTATAAATGGAGGTATATACAAAATATTATCAATTTATGAACAAATTTTGTAGGCTATATAACTATTTATTTTACTCAACAATTTTTTTAATACTATAAATGATTTACTTTACAAGTTTCAACCCTTCTGAACCTACAATTGGTCTATTCGTCTGTTTTAGCGCAGGCCATCTGGCATTGAGTCCTACCTTCAAATCCTGCCAAATACAGAAGGATTTTGCTACGTGTTATAGCCGTAAAGTGGTGGTTCCTAGGCCACCTTAAGCTGCACGCAAATAACTAGAAAACAATCTAAATATGTATCTTAAACGTGTAGATCATGTATTTAAAACACTTAACTAAAAGTTGAGCAATATAAATACAATAAAGATGAAATAAACAAAGTCAAGAGGTAAATACTGACTAACGAAGTCTTGTAAATTACACAGTCCACCTAATAATATACGTACAATACATTTACGGCATGAGTTTGTACGTGAAAATTGAAAAATGTCAATAAATGAAATGTATTTTTGATTACTCATAGGCTGTCTAAGGAAGCTGTAGATTTCAGTGACCTAGTACACGGTGAGGTCGTCTTTATTTCCCGATAAAATCGTAAAGTTGGATGGAACTTTTACAGCCTTCATCTAAGTAGTTCTATTACATTGTGTGCACTATTTGTTTGTTTGTACTTTGTCAATACAATTGATTATTTGCGTTTTAAGGGAACAAACACATTTCTGGACTTGATATTTTACGTCAACTTATCGTTGGATAGCAAATATTCTGATGACAAATAGCATGATGGTTGAGGATAAACCCTGGTCGGAACAAAACTAGCAACCTCAATATTCGTAACATGTAATCTAGTCAGGCACTTTGTATGTTTGTGTGTAAATGAGTTTAATAAATCTAAATCTTTTCCATTTCTAAGACCTTTGTGTTTTTCCAACTTATCTTTTTATGACTTTATCATCTCGTAATTCCCGGGTGTAGGTACTCGAATCTTTGCACAGATACATTTTTACACTTGAAACCGCACCACTTTTTTAAGGGAAGTGAGTTTCATAGTAATCTAATTCCTTTCGCACCGAAGTCTCAATATAGTGGTTAACAAAGATTGATTTGTTAAGTCGAAGAAAAGTCACAAAACAATACAATTTGGTATATGAAAAAGCAACAGTGATGACAATTATTTTAATAATTTTTAGAGCTGCAAATATTTATGTTTCTTTCAGAGAGCTAAGTCAATGTTTACTTGTCGAACAAACGCTTTGCCCTAAGAAAAGCTGCATCGCTGTTAACGTTATCATTAGTCGTTAATTAATTTATGATAACAAAGCAACGTTGCGCTGCGAAACTTTTAATAAGCTCAACATCGTTAAGTAATTAAACGTGCCTTCAGTTTTTGTGTTTATCTTGACCAGTTGGAGTGGAAAATATTAACTTTTTCATAATTTATCTAATTTATAAAATATGTAACTAGTTATTCATTGTAGTAGCGTTTGTCTCGGGCTTTAACAGGAATTATTTTTTTTTCCATATTAAATAAATCTATAGGAAAATAACATAAGTTACAATATATCTGTTGAACCGTAATTTTTAAGGAAATGGGAATTTTGCCATTTAGTTTGAAATTCAAAGGACTATAACATATTAACTTTTATCAAAATCGTTTTGGCCTTTTTTGAGAAAATTATATTTTTCCGTTATTTTGTGACTTTTTTTAAAAGATCACCATTAAAAAAAACGTCTGGAGATACCATGGATTACATACCAAATTTCATCAAAATCGGACAACAGGTGTATAGCTCTGTACACATCCACACACACAGACATCACTTCGAAAACAACCTTTTGGGTCCAGGGGGACCAAAAACGGATATTATTATTAAAACAGAAATTTTATAAAAAACGTGCCTGAGTTTTTTTATTTATCTTGTCCAGTTGGAGTGGAAAATATTAACTTTTTCATAATTTATCCAATTTATAAAATATGTTACTAGTTATTCATTGTAGTAGTGTTTGTCTCGGGCTTTAACAGGAATTCTTTTTTCCATATTAAATCGATATATTTTTATATTGCTAAAGTTTTCGGAACTAGACAAATAATGGATGTAGGAACTAAAAACATATTAATGATTTATTCACATTATCAGACTTTAACTATTCCACGTGTAAAGAGGCTAGTTAAATCCGCGTACACTTATTTTACCAACCATATACTTATTTTACTGTATTAGGGTGTTACAGTTTCCAAGCAATATTGTTTTACTTTATTAGGCTACGATTTTGCTTGATAATCACCGGTGTTTTTGACCTAGTGAAATCGATCAACATAGTAACAGTTGTATCAATTTTCGTCTATAATTTTAAATCAATCAACAAGTTTCAACAGATTTTTATTTTATTATTTATATATAAATACTTAAGAGTTTTCTCTGCAACATATACCCTTTTCCAGCCACCCTACTAAGCGGGTTTTAAGGTGCCATTTTAAAGCTTATGATCTGGTATACCTGCGAATGGTAATTAAAAGGTAATTTTCTTTCGGGCTTCGTCCCCCTTAAGTTAATTTTATTTTTAAAGAAAATGTAATATAATTTACGACTCGATAATATTTTATTCCATATTTAACGTTAAATAGTTATATCTTTCTGCTGAGATTCAAGTTTCTTCAGAAAAGTCCGCTGTTGATGAAGTAGGTTATCTCAAGTATTATAAATAAAAGTATTAGTATTATAAATAAAGGTTTTCCTACCTTGAATCAGAAAAACTCCTGATGAAATCTGCCCATCTTGTAACTATCAATTTGAACGTTAAATAACCAGCTGAGAAAATGTCTACGGGGTTAAGACGCTGTTAAGTCGATGTGTTGACCTAAGTAGTCTTTGTAGATAGATTGTTATGAATAGAATGCTGAGTCTGGACAACATCTTAGCCTAATTTTTACGCCATATCGTTTGAAGAAAATATGATATGTTGTATAGTGGAATAGGTAAGTTCTATTGAGGCTGGTTACTAGAGAAACGCTTAGTAAAACACTTTTATTTCAAGCAACACTGAATAGAACTATGAGTCAAAGACGCTGAACAAGGATTTTAAAAGAATTACGTTTAGAAATAGCTCTGAGTGTATAAAAGATTTAAGTGTTCTAAGTGTTGCAAAAAGTCTAATTACATTTAATCCTAAATACCACTTAACCTGCTTAAAGGTCGAAATAATTAGATTGATCGCCGAAAACTTGTTATGTTGAAAGGACGTAAAATTGACCTACTTGAAAGAATGTTGTGGAATTGACGACAATTGCAACTGTATAAATGGTTTCTATTGTTTGAGACAAAGACTGTTTGCTTCATTGTTTAATCTCCTCCTCTATCCGTTCTCTCTCTCTCTCCCCCCTCTCCCTCTATACTTTCCCTTAATAACTAATTAATTTGTCTTTAACACTCCAACTGATATGGTAATCATTATAGTTTTAAATTGATTTATCTAAAACAAATATCAGATGGTAAGAGTTTGGATAATTGTTATTGATATTACTGAAACTAAAAATATTTTGCTTTGGGCAGGCCTACAACTCATCACCTACAATTATTTTACAGACTGTATTTCACTGTTTTTTTGTCTGGAGTTAATTTTTAGTGCTCATGTGTTTATGTTATTTAACTATTATGATGGACATACAAAAAGTGACACCCCTCCAAGTTCTAGAATTTGATTATATCCTTAAGACAGAACACATGACACGGATAGTTTTTGGTTTGTAGAAACTCTATAACATGGTTTGGGTAGTTTATCTACAGGGAAGTGTATAATATTCCAGATCCAGTAATGTCGTCAAATTTTATTTTGTCCTAAGCTCAATATAAAATTTCTGTTTAAAATGTATATACAATTTTACATAATATTTAAACACTTCACTTTAATGTAGGCCTACTTGTATTAAAAAAGTAATTTACTTACCTAGAAATCATATAAAATTACAAAATTAAAACAGTTTAAATAAGGAAAACCGCAGACTATCTCATACTTTTAAGAGAAAATTTAAGACAGAATAACTACAATAGATTTAGAGTGTTAAATAAAATACTATCCGTATATCAATAGATTGATGTATGTGGAAATATACATTTATGGGCTAAATGGTGAAAATGGCAACAAAAATGAGACACAAGAGTCTCTCGTCACTGCGACAACAAGTGCTCTCCACAGACATGGTTAAAATATTTAGCAAAGTTTCTCATCTACCTGCTCCAGGTTCTCATATTGTAGTGTTCTTTTTGCTAGCTCAGAACAGGGAAATGTAAATTGATTGAAAATCTACTTGTTATACAAAGTGCTTATTTGTAAGAAAGTACACTTACCAAAAAGTTATTAAGGTATGGCTAGGCAAGGAGAAAGCAGATTGGAGAGACACTTTAGTTAAGAGGTATTTGTAAATAAGTGGCTCTTATTTAATGAGATAAATTACTCAATTTTATCTTTAATAAACAAGACATTTTAAAAACTCGGTAAATGGAGGGTTTGGTCCGATTCTAGAACAAGTTTTTAGATGGGGTATAGGAGGGGAGAATAAAAGAGAGAAGTATAACAAATCTAAGTGCTTACTTCTCCAATAGTCGAGCAATGAAGAAGTGTTAAAATCGAACCTATCTTAATAAATCTCCTTTTTGGTCGTATTAGATTAATATTTTTCTCAAACGTATTTCCCTTTGTGTGTTTTACGCTGTCATCAAAATGTTTCCATATAATCAAAAGACAAGTAAAGATTCATAATGAAGACTTTAGTCCGAATGGTTACGGTTCGGTACAAATCTTGACACTAACACCTTTGACCACGGACACACTCTATTTACACTTAATGTTTTGGATTGATTTTATTTCTTGATAAAACTATGAAACAAATTTCAATTACTAAGATAAAAAAAGTTATATCAGTGCAGGAAGTCATTATCAGGAGTCAAAGGATGCTAGGATCACTTCATCAGAAGGTCGTCAATTCACATAATGCATAGAAACTGTATAAAAACGTTTTACCGTTCAAAGTTCGTGTGTATTTCGACGACATTTTGATGGGGTGATCAGATGGTAACAGTTTGGGGGAATTTTATTCGATAAAGCTGAGACTATAAATATTTCGCCGAGTGTACAACTTATCAACACATTTACTATATTTATTTTGCAGGCAGTATTTTCACAGTTTTTTCAATAATTTTGAATATTTAAGGCCATTCTTAGACGCATGAAGATGGTTTCCTGAAAGTCGAAACTACCTGCGACATGAGGATTTTGAATTACAACGAAGCAGATATTTACACCAATTCATATATTTAACGTAATCCATAGGCTAACATCAAAAATAAGATTTACACAGTTGGAGGTTTTTTACTCTAGGTAATTTAACAGTTACCTAATCAGTTTTCCTGATTTAGTCTCAAACTACGAAGGATTGCTTTCGGTTCACTTGGCTTTTGAATCGTTGTCGAAGAGTGAGATATTAGAATGAGTTTTTCAGCTAAACCTGCCTTGCTTGGTTGATTTCAAACAAATATTTTGTTTAATTCGTTGCCAAAACTTTAATCCTATGGTTATAACTCTCAATTACCTGCTAGATTTACTTTGGTTTCCCTGTGGTGGAAAGGAAAATTATTAGTTGTAGTTGAAAAGGTATTGTTATTTCCTTCAGCTAAAGAAAACCACGAATCTTTGACATATGTTTGTTTCCAAACAAAGATAAGATAAACCGTGTCCATTGTTGAATAACAAAGAAAGACCGCCTACAGCCCATGCCTCCCTTAAGACAAACTTAAAGAAAGGGCTTATTTCGTGTTATGTTTTATAAAACAGATTTAAAAAATACATTCTTTTAAATTATTCAGTTAATTATGTATGAATATTGGTATACAATACAAGTAATGTGAATAAAATCGTGGTTTTCCTATACAGGCAATAGCTTTTTTACTTAAGTCAAATAGATTATAACTTAAGCTGAAGGCTGTGAAAATAGTTTTTCTTTACGAATAAGGTCTCGAGGTGCTTATAAACATGTATAATTTGGACAACATTTGTTGGACAACAACCATGACAAACTAAGAACACAATATATATTTCATGTGATCTACTAGTTTTTAACATCAGGACAGCGATTTAAAACATTTTGATCGATCAAAAAAAAAAAACAAGCTGATATGATTGAAATATTTTTTTAACTACCATTGAAAATGTTATGTATTAAAATGTTGAATGAACAACTGGCCGAATTTATGAGGTGATTGAATTTGTTTGGGGCTGAACGAATTTCTACTTTCCACCAAATATAAAGCAATTGTACAAACGTTCATTTAAAGCCGACGACATTTCTATACATAAGTTCAATACTGCCTGTCATCCACAGTACAGTCGAATGAGAGCAATCCAAATCTCATTTTCTTTCTTGTCATCCGATTATTTTTCTTTGATCCTAAACACGCCGTTGAATTCAAATAATGCCAGAAATTGTAAAGGTACAAAAACGCTCGGAAACAAGTTGAGCGAAAGTGACGTTAAGTCTTTTGTCGACTTTTAAGTAAAAAAGTTCAACAAATGCTTTGCTTTGAAACTGTCTTTGTTAAAGTTGTTTTTATTACAAGAGTGAAGTGGCGATAATCGATGAAGACTTTGCTCACCTTTAGAACTCAACAACGAGTAATTTAATTTTTCCTTAGTCTCACCATTTCGACAAAGTATTTTTCCTTAAATTGTTTGGTAGTGTTACGCGTTTCAAATATTTAAGTTTAGTGTTAATAATTTATTTTCTTCTGAAGACGGGAATTTTAATAAATCATTCTATATTTTTGCTTCTTGCGTGATACCATTGCTAATGCATAAATACTTGTGTTTATAGGTTAATTTCCTTCATATTATTATTTATTAACTATTAATCAATAGTACTATAAAATTGTAGTAAAATATGTTACATTAGTTTGACAAAAATGAATTTTAAAACATGTTTCCATATTTAGAAAGACTAGCATAAAATATTCTAACTTTACTCTAAAAAGATTTTATTTAATTATAATGTTAGTTTTAAACAAAACTTATTGCACATTGTAATTATACAAATAACTTTTTATTAAAATTACGATAAATAGAGTGAAAATTAAAAAAAGGTATTACAAATCAATGCATTAACTAAGCATAACCTTTTTCGCTGACAACAAATTCATTCCATAATACTAATAATTTTGACAAGCACGTTGGCCAAAAATTGCATTTATTTTTCAAATGTTATGGATAAAAAATACTACAGTAGTGGAAAAATATGATGATGTACTTAGCAGATATTTTTATAATACACTTTCCAAGGCGTTTGTATTGAGACACAAAAGTTGGGATACCCAAACTTCCGAACAAATTTACATCCAGTGAAAAAAATCTTTTGTGAGGTGAAGTGGCAGATAAAGTTGAACAAAACCCTCCACTCCAAACTTTGGACGGAATTTCATTCAACTCTTGTTTTCTCAATTATTGTCGTCGACAACTTCTGTCAAAATTAAATATATTCACGAAAATATCCTTTTTCAGAAGAATCTAACAATTACATTATAAACTCACTTAGGATCACTTATAAAGAAAACAAATCATGTTTTCCCCTTAAATTGTACGTAACTTTAATGTTTAAATTATGTGTTGTATGTAATTGAATCAAACAAAATGCAATCAGAGATTCTTGTACACATTTTATTGGTATACAGTACTTAACTGTGGTCCCGCCCTGAGCACGGGAATCAAATAGTCAGTTAGAACTTTATTTTATTCAGCGAATTTACGTATTACGTTATATTTCTCAAGAGCTGCTGTCAAAAACATATTATTCAGATATCAACATACATAAAGGGGAATTCTGATAGTATCTATTATATATGTATATAAAAAACCTATAAACACATAAACTACTCATAACTTAAAATAAATACAAATTTCCATAATAACATAAACTTATACTCAAACAGATTATATTCACGAATAAACTTGGTTATAAGCAAGAGTTTAAGAGGAATAGTTTGAGATTACACATTTCTTGAAAGCAATTCATTATGGCAGAAAAATACATTTAGTAAAAATTATATTATATTATGCAATACCGACGATCAATACTTTTGTAAACAATTTGTAACGTAAAAGTTTCAGTGATAATTTGAAACAAGCTGTGAGTTAAACAAAATTACGTTGAAACAAAATGATATTGTCGGATGATGCTAGGCTTTTTAAAAATTGAATCTTAATTTCAGAAAAAAAAATAAAAACTAAATCCCAAAGCTAAAATGTTGGCTTTGGCATTCCATTTTCAAAGCTATCATTCTTTCAACAGAGGAATCATAGGAATAAGGAATCTGTTAAGTGGTTGATTGAAAACATAAAAAAATAATATCACATTCCTAATTAGCTTTTTAACCCAAGATGGACCAAGTATGGACTGTTGGATGTGAAGAATAGTTTCCGCTGCCCGAGATAAGAAATTATTACTAGGCTAATGAAGGCTCAATTATTACAAACACAACACAATAATAACAACATTTAAACACAATACAAGTTTTAATGCATATTTTTTGGCAACCACTAATGTAGAAATTGTTAAGTAAACAATATTAAATATGACCGATGAAAAGTAATTTAGTAAAAGCTTCGACGTTCCACAAATTAAATTCGATGCATATAAAACTTGACCTATAAAAACAGTTATTCCACTTTAATATTCTCATGGCTGCCTTTCTTGGTATTATTCTGTTTAATATTGCCTTTCTTAGCTGTTTATATTCGTGGGGAATTATATTTGTAAATCAACCAAATAATAATTATTAGGTTTATTATACCATAGGCCTTATAGGTTTATTTATTTTACAAGGTGTTATTTGCTGGTGTCCTTAAACATCAGAACGGCCTTTTCATGTACACTAGATGGGCTTTAGTAACTAAATGTAACATTTTCTTGGTCAAGGCAAAGAAACACATGTTTGGAGTCTGGCAAAGATTAATCTGTTTCAAGAATGTGAATATTTCCATTACGATATAAGTACATTATTTAAAAGTCCTTAGAGCCTATGCGTTCTACGTCGTAAGACAATTAAAAAACTACAAAGAAAATATTTAATCCCACAGTTTTACTTGATATTTAAATTACAACCACTCTAGTGTTTGTTAAAATATTTTGAGATGGTAAATAACTCTTAAACGACTGTATAAAATTAACGAAACTAACATTGGGGCAAATCCAAGATGGTAGTTAGCTTCCATGGACTCACTTGTAGAACAATTCAAAACCACAAAGAACAGTTTTAATCTCACAGTTTACTAGATATTTAAATTATAATCACTTCAGTGTTTGAAAAATACTTTTGGACGATAAGTAATATTTCAGCAGCTGTTTGAAATTATCCAGGATGGCCGCTAGCCTCCAAAGACTCTTGAGAAGTTTTCTAAACAAATAAATCATGAATAAACGGTACCAGCAATCATAATCTAACACACTCTCTTCTCTGCATGCCAACAACCTTTTTACCTTTAGCATGCTTTACCTTTATGAAGAAAATCACAAAATCACTTTAACTTTTGAACAGTCATTTTTTTAGAAATGGAGGTTTTACAGTCTTGTTTAGAACCATAATGACCATAACGTTCTAAATTTGTATCAAAATAGTACTTCATTCGGGCTGTTTTTGTAAATTTTTGGGTTGTCCATTATTTAATGGGTTTTATGTTAACATCACCATAAAATATAAAATTAAAAATATAAAAGGGTTAGTACCCACATACCAAAACTGATCGGACTACAGGCGTGGGCTGTACATAGCTCTGTACACTTCCACTCACTTTCGAATCCCACATTTTTGGGACAAAGTGACCGAAAGCTGATTATATATCAAATCCCAAACACGAAAAATTTGACGAAAAAAATAATAGTCCATTAATCTTTTTCAGCGTTTTATTTAATATTTTATATTATTTCACTATACTTTATGCATAGATGGAGAAAGTAAAAGTTAATCATTTGACTGTAATTATAAAGGTTCCAGCATCTACATTATCCCTCAAATCTACGTAATTCCGAACGAGTTAATTTTATTTTTAGTTTTTACCTGAATTTATGTTCCTGTACGACTTTTCAATTGGAAAATTTATTGCTAAATACACCTTTAGAATTCCCTTGATTTATTACTAAAAGTTCTACGTAATAATTTCTCAGTTTAATGTTATTTTCATTTTTGTGATCAACTAATTCAACCCGCACAGTGAAACCTAGCAGGCACATTTATTTATTGTGACTAAATGAGTTGCTCGAGTCAGTTTGAAACATTTTTACCCTGTAATAAAACAAGATACTTAAAAGACACGCAAGCATATTAAATGCACGACTACGACGATTCACCCAAGTTATTACAGCAAAACATGCACAGACTGCACTTCCTATTTGGAAAAAAGTAATTTATTTTCAATTTACAAAATTGGTATACCGTTGACCTAAGAGAACTTGCCAAACAATTGGTGATTCGATGCGAAAATGCAAATTTTAAGAATGTATTTCTCGGCACTGTTGCACCCGGAGGATTAGTGAAGTAATGTCTATGTTTATAAAAACATAGATTTAAAGCTTGTCTATAAAATTGTTGTAGGAAAAACAATAAATATATGATTTTCCTCAATTAAACCAGCTACTTATTTTATAAAACTACATATCCAACACAACCTAAATCTAGCATACTAGTCTGAATTTTTGTTTACCAAGGTAATAATGTTTTACCAATAAAACACACTCCCTGTATCAGCAAACCTAAGTACTCATTAGAACTAATGTTATTGAAATAGCTTTATTTGAAAATGAAACCAGGCAAATGTAAATTCCATTAGTCTGCAGGTTTGCTGCAGCGGTGGTTTTTTTTCATGGATTGAGTTTTTGATTGTTTTCGCTTTAAATTTAGAACTAGAGAACCCGTGCGGCTCTATAAGCTGCATAGTATAAAACATAACGTTGAGGAAAACGTTATGCTTAATTTCGAATAAGTGTAGCTACATCTTAGAGTTGTTTGAGCTAACTCATGTTTCAAACAACATTCAAAATGTCGTGATAATTCTCTAAGAAACTCTACTGGTTGTGTTTTTCTCTTTTATTTTTTATTAAATGGATTGTTGCTTAGTATTTCGTATGTAATGATATCGTTTTAATTTTTTGTCTTCAAAAATATAATATGTGATTCTTCTTATACGTTAACTGATTATTCTGTTAGTTCATAAATTATATAAATGATACAATGATATTTTCTACATTACACATAATCTAATGTTAAACACCGTAAATTTACTACGAATATCAATTGTGAAAATATGAAAAGTTTATCATGGGTGTATGAATTCTGAAAACAGCTGACCAAGGAGATGACAAAATACAGCAGGCAGCGAAGCGTGCGCCAACATGCGTAGGCATGTCTATTGCTCATAACTTACAAAGACAAGTGCATCAAATATTTCATTCTGTTGCGTGCCCTTATTTCCACCATACCTTACGAATATATGACCTATAGTAGTACAGATTTACCTCGAGAATTTACTCAATAAAATTCTCTGAAATTATCACTATACTCTTATTAGTATTATAAATTGTCATATACTTAAAATTCGGGATTATCATTTAGGAGGTGAAGATCTTTTGATCAGCTCGATGAAAACAATGTAAATATGACATTCAAATGTTGTTGCCTTACTGGTTATTGAGTTAGAAAATAAACTAAGTAGGTAGTGTCTTAGTTACTAAACAAAATATCTCTACTTCTTTATATATTGTTTTATTCAAGTAAAAACCAGTATTTTGGTTTAATAACATTCACCCTACTTAAAACAATTTAAAACAAGAAATATTTTTTCTATGTAAAAATTACCTTTCAAGAAGCTTAAGTTTAAAACACGCTACATAAGGTGATGAATTTCGAAGTTCAAACATTGTATAAAATACTGAAAACGTTCTGATATACTGTGTTATTTTTCAAATAGCCGATGAGTTCATTCTAAGTATTACTGTCCTCTTGTGGGCTGTTAGCTTAATTAATGAAAATTACGGGAATATTTCAGACTTCCGCAGATCCCTAAGCGGCCACAATCACCAAACTTATTATTCATGGTCGTATGGAGTATTTCTACCTCAGCTAACATGTATTTTCAACTATGCATAAATGCTTTAATTTTGATATGGAATTAATTAATTATATTATAAACATTGGAAAAATGCAATTTTTTAATTTGCTGTCTCGAAAATATTTTTAATTATAGAAAATCTTTGAGCAAAGCATTAATTGCTTTTGAATAGTTAAGTATAAATTATAAGTATGACCTATAATCAAGGGCAACTAAGAATACAAAGTGGTGGCTTGGTAGAAGGATGGATTGATTTGTTATGCATGATCTTTCCAATGTATTAAAAACTGCTTTCCGAGAATCATTGTTATAACTTGTTTTGTTCACTCAACTTTAGATTGAAATCCCGAAGTAATTTAATGGAAACGAAATTGTTTCTGGAAAAGTGATATTTTCATCCCTTAGGATGTTCCGGTACCTGAAAGTTTTACATCATATTAGTCATATTCTGGATTTATTCTAAGTTAAAAGTGATATTTATAAACATTTGTTGTAAGTGTTCACTTTTTTTAAGTTTCGTCTCAAACTATATGTTACCGTTAAAGTAATAGTTACTAGTAATAAAAGATACACTAAATGGCTATAACGTGATACGCACATACTCAATCAAATCCATTTAATATCAGTACTAGGAAGGTATTACTTTATTGCAATGTTATTTCATTTCAGTTGCCTCGATGTATCAAAAAGGACTTATCAAGAATTAATCTTTAACTTGTTCACTTTATATTGAATTCTTAAAGTAAGTTCATGGAAAAATTTGGTTTTCTGGGAAAGCAATATTTTACAACAACAAAAGCCTTTAGAATATTCATATATTTGAATACTAACTTTCTGGAATCCAGTGAATTGGAAAAAGAACATAAAAGCTGACATGAATGTATATTAGCACCTGTATTTGTATATAAAAACATATGTTTTATAGGAAAAACTTTTGTTTAACAATAACTAACGAAATACAGTATTTTATATTATGCGATTGGCTAGGCTTACAATTGAGTCTAAGTCTAAGAAGGTTTTTGTAAAAAAGATACCACATATTATAAACACAATGATCTTATACCAGGAGAATTATTAATTTTACTTGCAACTTATTTTGGTGGATGAACAAAAACACTGGATGGACTGTTAATATAAATTAAGGTTTCCACAATATTGTTTTACTCAACATGTTTAGCAAGATGTAATATAAAGTTGCATTGTATGATTTCATTACGTGAGTGTCATTTAATCCGTGTGTTAAGACTTTGATTTTTTTAGCAACACCAGTCTGTAAACCCACCTCAGAAAGTAAGGTAATACAACGAAAATATAATTAAAACGATTGCATGATTTATATGATGGTGTAACATAACATGGGTCTAATATGGGTTCTTAATTCATGAATCCACCTTAGTAAGTGGAATTGTGTCATTATAAATTTGATTTGTGTCATTCGTTCGTGACGCGTGTAGCCTCCCTATGGAAGCCACGAGCACTGTTGACGTGTTGCATGACACAAAGAGTACTGTCTGTCCGTGAGCTCGACTACGACTCCCCTGTCAAAGATGAGGTCGTCCAGAGCAGAACAAGTCGTGGTGGGTGCCTCAACCCCAAACCAAATCTAAGGAGACATTATGCATTATATTATTTTTCCTACAGTCACCCGACAAAGTGGGCTTCCTTGCACTGATTGTATTACAGAAAGCTGCTAATTGCTGCATTTACTTACTTTGGCGCACACATTTTACTTTGTCGCACAGATTTACTTTGCGGCACACCAGTATTCCAACCAAACGACACTAAACAACCTTGCTTTTATTATGCACGTAATTCGAGTACGCTTGGAAATAGGGCTACGATCAGCTGGTGTAGCGTTTTCCATTTCGTTCAATGTTTTGATTTAACCTAAATTAAAAACGTGTTGGACAGTTTTTGGAAGACTAATTGGTTATATGCTTTATAGTAACTGTAGGAATATAATGTGTAACGCGAAATTAGCCAAGTCAAAAATATTACATTCCAATTAATATAGTTACTCCGGGGGATGGAGAGAGATATGCCATTATAGGTGTATAACAGGTAAATATACAGCTACAAAATACCTCATACCTCTAATTCAAGGATTTTTTTTTATTTGAAGTGATTAAACCAGAACTTTTATTTTTCCACACACAAACCCTAGCTATACAATAACGTATAACTATAATAATTTATATCTTAGCTATAATACGTTACAACGTGGGATAAGCAGTGTGTTTAACATAAGTATACAGAAGCTGGCGTTTGCAGTATGCAGCCCTTTGGGGCAGACATTTGCAGTAACCTTACCCTAATGGCTAGTTCCACTTTACAAACTTAACTTAGATTATCTTAGAGCAAAGTTACCTGTTCATGTTATTACACTTTACTATGTGCTAAGGACTTAAAACTGTCTTTCTCAACTAAAGGGTATCATAATTTTCATTTAGTGTGCTCATAATTGTTTTTCTCCAATAATCGATCTGTCATTTGATATCTTGACAACTGAAGTATCCTTCACACAATTAATGATATGATTTATTAAACAAACACGATTCCACCTTGTTTTACATGTATAAAGAGTATTATTCACAATAAAAGCTTGGTATCATTTATAAATTATGAAAAGTTATCAACTACTTAATGAACATAAATTTGATTTCATACAGTGCAACAAATTTTAATATTATATTTGACTTTTTATCAATTGTTTTTAGTTTCCCTAACTTTATTGTCAATTATTTTTTCACAAAACCAGAGTAAAGCTGTATGCATACCACCTGTTTTCATCGCATCTTTACCTATGTCGGTTTAGGACATCGTATAGCATTGTGAAAGCAAGATAAAAACAACTGTAAACATACAAATCCTGCACAGATTCCTGAGTTGAGTATTCTGAAAGCACTTAGGTGCTCCTCAAGGAGGAATTCATTAGGTGAAATAGGTCTTGAGGGCAAGATTAACTCTGATCACCTTAAAAGCTTCTCTTCCAGCTGAATGCAGTTTGCTGCTAGACATTTAACCAAGAGAGGGGAGGGTAGAAGGAATGTTAAAACGTAAGGGGTTATTACGTGATAAAACCTGTTATTTTATTGATTTAAAGAAAGATTTTTCAACATTTTATAGTTCCCGAAACATTGTGTATTGTTTTTTACCATTGTGATGGAAAATCTCCGCAATAAACCTTTGAATATATCTTTTCTTATTTATATTCCCTAAAAGATTAAAGGTGTTATAATACATTACCGCATAGTGAGGAAACTGTAATGCACATAAATCTTACTATAAGATTAAAAATTATTTTACTGTCTCAGACACTCTAAGTTTGGAGAAACCAACGACTATTTCTGTAGCAGTATTTAATGGGTAAAATGGTTTCTTTAGCCTTTTTGTAATGGAAAATGTTGGCGTAAACTTGTTACATTCCACTTCAACTCCTTATAAACTGGAAGGTCTATTGAATAAAGTTGTCTACGGTACTATTAAAAAAAAAAATTCTTTCAGTTTATGAAATCCTCGAAACGTAAATACATTGCGTCAGACTAGAACCTTCATAATATCGTAAAGGAGTTAAAACATAATTTCGATCCATGATTTACAAAACCCTTTGTATAAATACATTCCATATTAACTTTCCTAGTCACTCATGCAATGCAGCTTTACGTGACTGCGAATCACATATAACTATCGGTTGTCTTCTGTTTACTACTGTCTATAATTTAACAGTGTGATTGTATATTATATAACATCCATTGTGTTTGTTTTGCAAATTTAACTTTTCTAGTCACACATGCAATGCAGCTTTACGTGACTGCGAATCACATATAACTATCGGTTGTCTTCTGTTTACTACTGTCTATAATTTAACAGTGTGATTGTATATTATATAACATCCATTGTGTTTGTTTTGCAAATTTAACTTTCCTAGTCACTCATGCAATGCAGCTTTACGTGACTACGAATCACATAGAACTATCGGTTGTCTTCTGTTTACTACTGTCTATCATTTAATAGTGTGATTGTATATATAACATCCATTGTGTTTGTTTTGCAAATTTAACTTTCCTAGTCACTCATGCAATGCAGCTTTACGTGACTACGAATCAAACATAACTATTAAGATGTCTTCTGTTTACTACTATCTATAATTTAACAGTGTGATTGTATATTATATAACATCCATTGTGTTTGTTTTGCAAATTTAACTTTCCTAGTCACTCATGCAATGCAGCTTTACGTGACTACGAATCACATAGAACTATCGGTTGTCTTCTGTTTACTACTGTCTATAATTTAACAGTGTGATTGTATATTATATAACATCCATTGTGTTTGTTTTGCAAATTTAACTTTCCTACCCACACATGCAATGCAGCTTTACGTGACTACGAATCATACATAACTATCGGTTGTCTTTTGTTTACTACTGTCTATAATTTAATAGTGTGATTGCATATATAACATCCATTTAGTTTGTATTCCATATTTAACTTTCCTAGTTACACATGCAATGCAGCTTTACGTCATTACGAATCATACATAACTATCGGTTGTCTTCTGTTTGCTACTGTCTATCATTTAATAGTGTGATTGTATATATAACATCCATTGTGTTTGTTTTCCATATTTAACTTTCCTAGTCACATAGCACATGGCATATGGAATGCAGCTTTACGTGACCACGAATCTTCTCTGACTGTTGGGTTTTCCTCGTCTGTTATTTGTAGCATGTATATTTTTAAAAATGCTCCGGGGCATTAAGTTATAAACATCATTAACTCGTAATTTAATCTACTCTTTGTTATTCATACTTTTTAGTGGTTTTATTTCGTTGTAATCTGTTACATTTTTTTCATTACTCAATATCAAAAGCATGTTAACAATAACAAAGCTTGTAAATATTTTAACACCAAATTTTAATTATAGTTGGTATTGACTAATCTATAATAATCGGTGTTGTATGTTATGTCATAAACAAATAATATGCGTACAGCAAAATAAGAGGAATTGTTTTAGGAAAAAAATTATTTCCAGACCTAATAAAATTCCTTCCAAATTATAATGTAGTAATTCAGATAAACATGTTGGCTTGTGTAAAACATTAAATGTTAAATTATGTTCCATACAATATTAAAACACGAATGTTTGTGTGGTTGAATACAATGGTGGTCTCTAAGAAGAAGAAGAAAAGAAAATTCAATGAAATAACAATACAACAATCAGCTGTTATAGTAGGCCTACTTTACTCAACGGTCGTTTATAGATAGTGCTAACTATACGAGTAAAAATGTAAGGTACACAAGCAAGTGCCTTAAAAACGTCTAAGTGTGTTTATAGGACTATTTACGCGAGTTGCGTACACTACTTTACCTACGTCAGTTTTTAAATTACTAACCATTACTACTCATAACTTCTAAGGGAGGTTATGTTTTCGTTCATAAGCTCTCAGTGTCAGTGTCACTGACAGTGATGCAACGAATTATTGTACCAAACATTAATTAACAATTAAATTGGTCTAAACAGCTGACGTTCAAAGCGTTCAATTTTACTTCTTCTCAATCCTTGAATCCTCAATCCTTCAATCCTTGAACCTTATTGGTCCGGTACAGTGCTGTTAAGTAAAAATAAAATGCTGTTAAGTGAATCTTTTAAATTCTAAGAACTGAACTGAAACTCCTTTGAAAAACTGTCGCAGGAGAAATAATTAACACATTTTCCATATGATCAGTTGATGTAGATTTTGTTGTACAAACATTTTTAAAACATGACTTTTATAAGAATACCTAATGAATTCCGTAATAAAAGCCTGCAATGGCCAATATACTAACCATGAAACATTATTAAGATGAATGACTAAGTTTGAAAATAAAACATTTATGAGAAGAGTTGGCGAGTTTCGTTCAGAACGCTGTTCATGCACAAAAGAGCAATGATAATTACAGTGGTTTTAACGAAATTTATTTCCAATTGCTTATACAAAATATGGTATGAATCTGACTTTAAATATCGTTATACACTTTGAAAGCAACAAATTTAAATAACTTGACAGTCTAAGAATAGTTCTACACTATTGCCACACTGCAGAGTTCGTGACTTGGAATCATCCGCGTCTATTGAATGTTTCTAGTTTATTGCAGAATATTGTCATATGTAAAATGGGTTGTCTTTTTCGCGCATGCAATAGCTGTGATCCTACATTATAGTTGCACAAGGCTAGGTTTATTTAATGTACATATACAAAATACGTCATCCAATATTATTGGCTATAGTTTTACTGTACACATAAAATATGTACTATAAGAGTGTTGATAAAATATGCTACGATGATGATCAACTTCAACCTATCAACACACTATTTAGGGACTTTTTGTTTTTTCCGTTACAGCAATGGACTTTGAAGCCAATTTAACTATGCATCAGTAGGATTACAAAACTATTTGGTGAGTTGGTAACTATTAGATGTCAAAATGTTTTCTTTCATAAATAGTTATCACGTATTATATAAGATATGCTATTTACGCGTCTGAAACGGTATTTGATTAAAATTGCCCCTTATTCTCTTGAAGAGTTTTGGGAGAACATATAAAATAAATATTCTGTCTTATTTTTAGTTCAATGTAAAACATTTTATTTTGTAAGATCTGACTCTATTCATGTACAATTGTACTTAAATGAATAAAGGATAATTTGATTTGATTTGATTTGATGCAAAGAAATAAATTTGAATACACAGTTGTCTGTTTTACATATTGGTATAATTTAAAAATATTGTTTAAATTTAAGATAAACACTGTTGTAAAATACCAGGTTTACTCTTGGCTTGTGCCTATTGGTGTTAGATTTATCCTTTTAGAGACATTGTGCTGTTCCGATAAAATTTCAATGCAATACATTGACTAAAGTAAACTATTTATATAGCCTTAGAAACTATGAGCACTTTAGGCGCAACAACCAAAATATAGTTTTTAAAACTATACTTATTTTTGCAATGCAATCAAAAACTAAGCGTGATTATTTATTTCATACTAATTCTTTAGTTAACAATCTTTGATCTCTTTAGCCTAATCTTTTATTTCTTTTTGAAAATATTATTTATAATTTCTCTGCGTATAAATACTTCATGTATACAGTACATAAGTACTGTATACATAAGTACATTAAGTTGTGTTTTTATATACAGTATTATCTATATATATATATAAAAGGCAAAGCCCTCACTGACTGACTCACTCACTCACTCATTCACTCATCACTAATTCTCCCACTTCCCATTTACCTAGGAGGCTGAAATTTGGTACACTGATTCTTTAGGCATTAACTAGGAAAACTAAGTTGTTTTTATTCTGATCGGACTCTCGGGCTTCGCCCCAGTGGCTCTGGAGTTTCCCGTGTTAACCTTATGAGTACTCATATTTAAATAGAATTAATGAGTCTTAACAGCTGTTTCAATTAAACAAGTTGGATCTGTTATATGATGTGCAATAGCATTAAAGTTACAAGGATTACCAACAGGGTGCATCACTATCATTATTTTTTTTTTTTTATGACCACAGACAATTTGCAAGTAAAAGGTGAGTGAGCGTAGCGAACGAACTTCAACCAGGACGTGATTGAGCAATGCGAACGAGCTCACTTGTGAAGTTAAACGGGGCAAAGCCCGTGGGCACAGCTAGCTATGATATAATAGTAAAAATTATTTATTTCGTTTAAAGATTACTCACGAATTGCTGTGTGCCATCTAGCTACGTTCTGTATTAAATGGGTTCATTTTCAATATTTAAATACATTTCAGTAATGTTGAACTAAATTACTGAACTTTTAAATAACCATCCCACATCTTCAACATAATACTTAAATGTTTATTGTGTGCACTACAGTTACATATTTTCCATGCAGTTTCATGACTAGGAGTAATAAACGATAAAACTAGTAGTTTTATGTAACCTGCATTTAACGTTGCAAAGCGAATTGAAACAAGGTTACTTGTATCTTTTTATGTTTATGTGCTTAAACTACTTATTTATCATACAAGATAATTTATCTGTTTGGAAAGCAATGCCATCCTCTACATTTTTCCTGTACATCCTGAACGTTGGACATCGAGTGATTAATTTATTTGTTTAATTTATTTATCTGTATCTATGTGCACTGTATTTATTAATACCCTCATGATTATAAAGTTGATTCATCTCAAGCTTTCGCTTCTGGATAAGGAATTGGACATTTTGTTTATTTTTTATGTATGTGTATTGACACTAGTGACATTTTTAACATGTTTAAAAGAAATATCCCAACCCCCGGTCTTGTTACTATCTATCTTTGACATATTAAAAGATACCCCCGCCGCAGCAAACCTGCCGACTAAGCGAATTTCCATTTGTCTTAATTGATTTCCAATTAAATATATTTTAATAACATTAGGTTTAACGAGTACCTAGGTTTGCTGTTACAAGGAAACTAATAAAGTGTGTTTTTTGTAAAATATTGATAGCTTAGTACAAAATAATTAAATTTGCCAAGTTTGATCAAAATATATCCATAAACAAGCAAACTACAATATTTGACAATATTCCCCATAAGAATAACATGGGAATTTTAAATTTACAATTTGTTTAATTTTCTCCGTTACTATTAACCGAACAAAAATACTTTTATATACTAAATTAATTGTTTTTTTTTAAGCTCTTTGAAAAGGTCTAAAGAGAAATTGGGAAATTTTTTGTTTTGAGGGTCAAAAGTGAGAAAAACCAATTTTTACCCCATAAAACCCCCCGTAAAGCCCCGTTCCCATGGTCCGATCATGCTGGTTCGCGAACTCATTCAAGTTTATCCCGCTTTACACATTTAAACCAAATTTCAGCAAAATCTGACATAAATTACTCAAGTTATCGCGTTCACGGACGTATATATATATAAAAATAAAAATAAAAATAAAAATAAAAATAAAAATAAAAATGAATTTCAGGGTACTCTGGTTTTTATTATTTCGCTTATTAATTGAAAAAGTAGCCCTAAAAAGTGAACAGAACTATCAAAAAAAAAAAAAAATAAAAAAAAAATATATATATATATATATATAAATTTGAACGAATGGTGTTTTTGGCCTCTGGGGACATCAAAATGAAAAAGTAAATCAGTCCTGGGTCTAGGTCTTACCGTGCCACCTACAGTAATAGCTACTTCCCTATAGGGAAATTCGCTAATAGCATCATTAATTAATAGCCTAGGTAAAAATGGCATTTGGTTCCAGAAACGATATCGCTTGGAACCAAAGTCTGCGTGGACCATTTATAGCCAATTTTAATACAACACAACCGAGTCAAATGTCTATTAATGTAGTATTACCTACTTAATTATTTTAAAATATAATAGTCTATATCACAAAACATGCTAGTTGTCTTTTGGGTATTATTTGGTTAAAAATGGTATAAATCAGTCATAGACAGTAGAACACTCTTTCAGTTACTCAACTGAATTATGTTTATTTAAAATCTAAAGCTTGCTACAGCTTTATTATGAGAAAAGAATGTTAAATTGTAAACATCTGCCAAAAACCACCCGTTATCAATATTTTGATAATTTATGAAATCATTTGATTTATTATATGAAATATATTGCGATACTAACAATATTTATAAATCTAATTTAACTGTGCATTAATCGCAAAATGTATTTATTACTAGTCTAGAAAAATTGTAAAATAAATTTCAAACTAAATGTACACATCGATTCAACCTTAATTGCAGCTTAAATGCAGCTTAACAAACACAAACAATCAAAAATACCCTGAATAGTCATTTACATTAAAAATCAACTTAGTTTAAATAATATTCTTACACGAAAACTATTTAGTGAAATTAGCTAACAATAAAGGGTATACATTCTCCCATTATTCATTCTCATTTAAAGTTTACTCAAGCTTACCCATCTTTATTCATAAACATCAAAATTACAAAAACTATTTAGCTAACATAAGTTAAAACAATTTACCATAACAGGCAATTACTAGAGTGGCGGTGAATCTTCACTCTGATCAGCTGTAGGATGTTAGTAGATGGGTTAACTGATACCAACATAATGGGTTCTCCCCACGCAAGGCGGGACTGATAACTGTATGAGAGACACTGCTTGGTACAGGGTGCAGAAAGTTGATATAAACTCCAAGGGATTAATTATGTTCTCTGTGTGATATGATTTGAAATTGAATTTTTTATGGTAAAAACTTATACCATATAAACACCTTCACAAAAGAAGTAGGCACAAACCGAATATTTAAAATTTCCAATCTAAACCTGAAACTTGAAAATCTAATCTCAAGACTTAAATCAAACCGTTTGCACTACGCGAACTTCAATCAAGTTTTAAGACAGACATTTTTTTCAAATTTTTGTCTTAAAAAATTTTAATATCTGTTAAGTAAATTATTTAAAATAAGGCTTTTACTCAAAGCAAAAATATTTTAATGAACCTCCGACAGAATGTATTTAATTACTTTCATTGTATCTCTGACCATCAACAAAAATATACTATTGGTAGACTTCTACCTCCTATTGCTTGTTTTTGGATAACAGTGGACAAGAGTTGTTTCGTTTGATAGGAAATTAAAAATTCTAAAAAAAGTATTTCTGACAAATTTTGATAAGATTTACCATTTTCGAGTTATTTCAGTTATAAAAATTGAAACTTTCGCTATTTTAAAATTTCTGATCGGACCAACTTTAGTTTTTTCTGTAATAGGTCTTGTGTACGTTAACATGCTTGCCAAGTTTCATAATCATCAGTTTAAAAATAAAAATAGTTAAGTATAAAAAACAAAATGGTGGATATCTAGGTAAATGAGCATTTTCGGACTTACCTTCACATAAACTTTTTGCTTCCTTTTAGTATGATGATTCATATCACAAAGTCCTAAAACGTTTGTACACCACGTTTATAAAACGTTTTTAGGTTCTGGAAACACAAACAATCTTCGCATTAAAAGAACTGTAAAATACTTGAGTGATCGAATTCATATAATGATTTATTAGTTGTAAGATGATCCATCGACTGGAAGTAAGCCCATCAATCACTGAGGTAAAGTCGGAATAACGAATGTAGCAGCATTCCATATATCAGTATTGACTTTGCGGTACCTCACTCCACCTTCGGGGCTTGAACTTTGTCTTGCTCAGTTTTGGATATCCCCTGTAGGAGAAAAGATTTTTTTATACTTGCAACGTACATCTGAGCCCTTAATATTTTTTTTTTTACCACACTACGATATTTTTGTTTTACATACGTTTATTGGAGGCCGAAAGCTACTTATTGCTGTCTATGCCAGCTGTCATCGTCATTTGGGGACCGAGCAGGATTTTACAAATGAGTGTAGAAACTAATTCATAAGTAAACAAATATCATAAGTAAAATATATGTATAAAAGGTATAGTAGAAAGACCCATTGGCTGAAAATCAGCTGCCCGCTTACTTTCTTAAAAAAATAATGCATATAATACACAATCAGTATCAATACCATTGCAATGGAATTGTTTTACTTTTTTTTCTGATTCCTCAAATTATTTCTTCACATAACCTTAAAGTTGTAGTTGAGTTGACTATTTATTAGTGTGCATTATTATTAATTGTAGTGAATAGTGGCAATAGGGTATAGTGTGAAAAATAGCGTTCGTACCACGGACCAAAACCTCATTTTCGGCCTTACGTACGAAATATAATATTTTTAGATCCTTATGTAAAAGTATATATATTTTTTTATTTGAGCATTTAGTAGTGTCTGCTAACGATAACATGGACAATCTCTTTGTTGAATAAATGCGTGGTGAGTGTTTTTATGAGTTTAAACGTTTTAGTTGAAGTAAGTGTAGTTTGTAATTCAAATATTTAAAACATTGATTGCATTACAGCATCCAATATACTCTCCTACAATTTTGTTTTATGTTAAACATGTTTCGGTAAATCAGTTAACGTGATTTAGTTATTGAAATAAACTTTTTTATTTCAAAATGTGTTAGGGATGAAATTATAAATAAAGCATCTAGTTGACGATTCAAAAGCAAACAAACTAAGAGAAAATTTTAATTGCTGATCATAGCATTACAAATAAAGATATTTACTCATCTTATTTTACATACACTAAATTCTATACATGATGATGAGCAATACAATATGTTTAAATAAACCCGAACAATGAAAATATCCCTATAGTATACCGATGGTTTTATGCGTTTTATGTGTATATTAGCCATTTTCACACAGCTCTCAAACAATTTTAGCAAACCGTGTGTGATGAATACAAAAACATTCAACCTCATCTACCTATATTTTTGTAGAAACAAAACAGTGCCCCTATCTTTATTCGTCCAACGTGTGTATAGGTAAGCCTGCTTTTATCAGTAAGCTGAGCAATATTAATTGTTCGCTGGCCAATATAGGTCAATAAATCATCACAAATCCACTTAAGCCAGCCGTCACAACCCGACACTCAGTAACTTATCGGCTATATTTCTCTCTATTAATAAATCGACACTTTGGATCTCGCTATAATTAATTGTTTTACGCTTTCAGCTTTTTGATACGATCCATTATTCCAAAGTTCCATTATTATTGGTTAGTGACCTGTACGAGTCAATTATTGGTGGGAGTATATTGTTCTACATTTTTACACCTTTTGGAATATAGATTTTTTAAGCTATGTGGTTGGGTGGATATAGTTGTCTTTCAAAGAGTTCCCCACTTAAGGAATAATAAACTATCATTGTAGGTCTCATAGGTAAGACCTAAGCTCGGGACCGAATTACTTGTCGTGTTGATGTCCCAACAGCTCAAAATCACTCTCCGTTTAGATTCATACATATCAGTTTGTGTTTGTGTCCGATAGCACGATAACTCGAGTAAATATCCAACTTTGATTAAATTTGGAACAAACGTGTAAACCCACATAAATTCAAATGAGTTGGAATTCTATGATCCATGGGAATGGGGGGTTTTCGGGGTAAAAATTAAGTTTCCCTTTTTTTTTAAGCGAAAACCTAGTTTAAGGGAAGGGGATTAGTCTTTCAAAACTATTTTTCGTCATACTGCAGCAAAACCAGCAGTTTTTATACATAAGTAGAGGATCTAATACAGCATTTTTTAGATGGGTAAAACCCCTTTTTAGTCCCTTGGGAGCAAAAATAAGGGATTGTAGCAATCGTATAGCTCGAAATTATTTATGGATAGATTTATTAGGTAAGGTTTTGGCTTACCTCGGCTTCACCTCGATCGAAAAATTGAGCTTGGTTCGAAAAGAGTCACTTTACGACCTAGTTATGAAATATACTTTTTGGTGATGAAATGTTCTATTATATCATAGAGATTCGAAACAATTAATTTGGTATATTAGAGCCTTTTTATACGCCTCATGGTTATGAATAAAATTTTACACAGCTGCAAAACAGCTGTAAATTTGAAACTCTTTTGTTATTATTTTGAAGAATAAAAAATTAAGAATAAACTATTGAAGTTTTCTTGCATCTAGGGATATACTTTGATCAAGTTTAGCAAATTTGCCTATTTCACATTAGTCTATTATCATTGCAATTTATTACCTTCCCTGCATCAAATCTAAGCACTCATTAAAATTATTATGAATGATAGGAAATCAATCTGAATATTTTTAGAGAATATTGTTTTAAGGTTTAGCCTGGTAAATAAAAATTCGCTTAATCTACAATGATGTAGTGGAGGTGTTCGAATTGTTTGAATATTCTAAGTTTCAGCAGTTCTGTATTTTGGCTTATCCCGTTTTGTAATAGGGTTCACGTTCTACGTTCTTTCCTTCTTCTGTAGCTAAATATCACCTTAATATCCCGGTAGAATAAATAGTTGCCTCCAAACAGGAAAGTTGTTGGTTCAATCCTGAGGAAATTGTAGTATTTTGATGGTTAAAAATTTAGGCCCGACTGACCTGGATCATTGGGTAATAGTAATAGCTTACGCTAAGGAACTTAAAATAAAAAAATATTGATATAATACATTAATTTTGATTTAATTTGCCAAAGAAAGTCATCGTGGTTATTATCAAAGCTACTAGTTAATACATTATTTTGTTGAGTCTTTCCTCAGGATGATTCCTACAAATCATTCTAAACGTTCGCCATTATTTTCTGAAGATTTTAAAGATCTCATCTTATTAATTTATCGCTCATCCTTTACTCATCATCCTTAAAATGTGTATCGTTTTGTCTAATGCATAATTCAATAACACTGTTTCTCATAGTGCAGGTATTGCAGGTTTTGTGAGTACTTATGTGTGAAGTAAAAACAAAAACAAATATTTATATTAATAGTTTCATTAATAGTTTGTATGCAATCGATGCTGTGAGTGTATCAAACAATCTATCAGATTCCCATAAATACTTTATACTCAGGGCCTAGCTCAAATACAAAACAAGTCTCAGAGAAATATTTTGTGAATTACGAGTGTCACAATTCGCATGCTGCTAGGTCGTGCCACTGTGACAAGCGGTTTGTCACACGTGTGTTCGTTGTCACAGGGTAAATGCCACCATAAACAAATGTATTGGCCTCAGGCAGACATATTCATTGTGTTACTCGTTTTATTATGTCGATATCAGTTGTGTCACTTGCGAAGTCAAAGGTTCGTAAACAAAGCCAGTAACGAATAAGGATAGACTGTACAGTAGACTCCCTCTTATCCGGACACCTTTTAACCGGACATCGGTTTAACCGGACTACACTTGGCAGAAAATTCATTTCTTTAACCAGACAATTTTTATCAACGTATCTGTTTAACCGGACTAGATCGGCAGGAAGTGGGCGATACTGAAACGACTGTTCTCGTGGGAAAAATTTGAAACCAGTGATCACGTGTCAAAATACAATGCTCTCCTCAATTTAAGTAAAATATTTGGGTTACATAACAAGTTTTGGGGACGTTGGTTCAACCGGAAAACCCGTTATCCGGACTGGCCTTGGTCCCGAGGAGTCCGGATAAGAGGGAGTCTACAACTATAGTGAACTATTGTAGGTTTCCTTATGAAATTATACAGTAATTCAAACTGACAACATCACTCTGTTAAACTCACTGAACTCATGTCACCTAGGTTGATCAATTATCAATAGTTCTTACTGGAGTCTAGTTCGACCATGCCCTAGAAACGAATCTTATGGTAAATTTAATGTAGGCTTATGCTTAAGGTAATTTTGATTTTGAGTTTTGAATAGCTGTGTGTACTGTGTATGTGTGTAACCATAATGAAAAAAGGTTTAATAGTATATTTATTTTATCATCAAGACCTAAAGTTACATCTTTGAAACGAGCCTTAGTTTAACGACCAAGGCTCAACCGTTGGCAAAACCATTGGGAAATGAAAGAGGGTCGAAAGATACTTCTGGCCCGTGTGTATTTTTCTTTCGCAATTACATCATAATTTAAACTAGAAATTACAAAACAATAGTTTCTTAAAATATTTAGGCTACCTTTATGAATTAGCCCCCAAATTATTTACACCTAAATTTGCTATCGTATAGAAACATGTGTTACTGTAATTATTTTTTTTTAGTGAAACCTACGATGTGACACGATAACAAATGGAAATAATATTTTAACCAATGATTGGGATACTTTCTTCTGCAAAATCATGGAACGAATTTGGAAGCGAGAAAATGAATAGCTAACGTCATCGACTTCAGCTGTTTCTTTTTCACCCATGGGAATAAATATATTTTTCTTTCCCCTTTTAACACATTTATTGAAAACATGCGTTTTCGCTGCAGTGTAACAAAAAGGTTTTATTTCTGAGAGGAAAATAAACAAATCAAGATCAAGATCAAGATCAAAGCAAGATTAAGGTCAAGGTATTTATTTTAACCGTCCATCACTATCCTAAAATCATCTGATCACTAGTTTATATGTTCTGTTTTAACCAATATGTTACCTAGAAAAATAACACTAATAATGAAACATTATTCTCACACAATAATAATAACATATACTGCTACATCTTTGTCAAAATAAAACTGAAATCTTTCAAACAATCAATGCCTTTACGACAAGGCCTGGAATGGAACACTCATAAATCACTTTCATCGGTCTGCAATGCGTAAAGATGTTTACTTCAACTGTATCTTTTATGAGTTTTTCGGGATTTATACTATACTACTAAGTACCATAACCTTTTACAATACTCGAGTATTTCAAAGTGTTGTTAACACCTTTGCTACACAAAAATAGTAATAGTTGTTTGGGGTCTTGCTTTTCTCTCAGATAATTGGATTAACATTTGCCCAGCAGAAATTAAGTTACGATTTTTTTCTTTAATATGAGTTTGAAATATGTCCTTAGGTAAAGTTAATATTTTAACAAATGTGTGGCTTGGAAACAGTAAAAGTGTATTTGAGGTGACTCAAATACTTTTTTCATCGTATTCAAACCCAAACTTTAACTAAGTTACGTTAAACTAACCGTAACTAAATTTAAATATGCAGCACTTTCTTGATTTCATTCACACCATTCTTCAATATCCATTATCAATCATTGAGATAGGGAAGGCGATATGCGTAGTATTTAGACTCAAACATGAGTGAAGGATGAGTGTAGAATGGTGTGAGAAGATCTGCTTTGTTACTGACTAAGATCAGCTGTTTCATTAGCCAGGATCATTTATTTAAAGCCCAATGACCAAGGACATCTGGGTCCAGTTTCGAACCATCAAAAAGCTACCCACTTTTCTCAGCGTGAATTGGCGTCCTTAGTAGCACAGACAATAGATAATTATTAATTAATTGATCCATAGTCTATGATAGAAGACAATGGTAAAATTGTGTAAAGCTAAAAGATTCTCAATTAAATGCAAGCGAAATCTTAGCTATTTGTAAAGAACTAGCTTAGTGCTATAGTAAATATGCGTAATATCATACATTTATATACTTAGGCCTATACTATTTGCTAATCGGACGAAGCTCAACGTTTCATTTAACCCTCTTTAAAAACAGTTGTGTGCTTGGATTATTAAGTTATTTAAATCCTTTTGCAATTCACATTTATAAAGTAAATCTTCGTAATTTTATGGATCATTGTGGACCTTTCCCATCACAGTAATAAACAGGTATGCATTATTTTTTGACGCCCTCAAAAATCTCTCAAAATAAACTTAAAATTAATATACCTAAGATAAAATCCTCACACTTAACTCAAAGTATAAACAATGTATTATGAATAAAAAGCGAAAATAGCAGATTGTTTAAATTCTTTAATCACAAATACCAACAGATGTAAAATGCCTATTTATAACGTTAACTCAGTAATTGTATGGCTGTTTGACACGCTCACTGGTATAAGTGTGCGTGTTAGACTTGTCCTTAAGGAATAGCGTGATTTAAACTATTAGCGTGTGATATATGTTAACATTTGTTAGCTTTACATTTAATCTGTCAATGATAAATCATAAGCAAGCTGTGTTGAACAATAGTTGTCCAGATTTGATTTATAAGCCACTTGTAGTAGGATAGCTATTTTTCATCAATAAATAACAAAACTAACTAAACAAATTTGAAATAAAACTTTGTACCAACAATATAATATGTGGATAGTAAAGAGTTTATAAACTTAAACCTTTGCAAAGGAACATAATGTAGCTTAACGTTGTTTAGATGAAGATACTTCTTAACTCAAAATAAGCTTTATAAGCCAATCATCTGAGGGTCACTAGGTAAAAAACCTTCGAAAGCTGACAAATTTGAAGCTTCTACTAATTTAGTACCATCAAACATTAGCAGCACTTTTTGTGGGAATCTTGTGAATCGACAATGGAAGGGGAAGAAATCTCATAAAAAAACTACGTTTACTCTGCGGTAATCCTTCATACCAGTTTGACAATCGGTAGCGTCACGGACCTTGCCACAAGGCAGCGATGTCGTGGGTTCGGATCCTGGTCACTGCCACTAATGTTTATCAGCACAGTTTACCCTTTTACTGTACTGGCTCAACCTTAAGTGGATAAGTACCACGCACAGGTCCATAGCCTATGTGGACGGAAAATGGTAAGTTAAAACAGGCAGCCAACAAAATGTATGATATAAAAAGTTTATTTTAATCGGTCCCGAACGAATATTATTTTTAACAACAAAGAGAGCGCGTCTAAATCTCCTGGAATCGGCTTTAAGCTTGACTATTTACATAACAAACCTTGAACTATATAATCATTGTAACCTGTTATACATTCGAATACGATAAGTAATCAATTACCGTGTAACACAATACTTTAATACTTTAATACTTTTCAGTGAAATAACATTCAAACAAGTATTTTGTTTGTAATCTCTTATAATTCTAGAACATAGTTAATTTACTAGGTACTTTACTACAGAAAAGTACTTAGTTAATGGATTTTCAATGGGTAAGGGATGTTACCGTAACGTGAGAAGGAATCTTTATTTCAGGAACTATCGGTTCCAGACTCGAGGCTATACGATTTTATGACGTCATAAAACGAAGTTAGACATAACGGTAGTGTCCAACAAACACGCAAACAAACATGGACCAGAAAAGTATGACTTAAAATGTGAGGAGAAATCATTTTACTATTGTATTATGTATACTTGTATATTTCGTTAAATGGGGCCAAAATTCAGCATAGATTTTAACTTAATGAGCTCTAACATAACAGACCGGACAGGTTTAACATGCAATGTTTGAAAACTAGTCAATGTATGTGTGGAATTATAAATTCAGAGACCACGAATGAGGAATGACAACAGGTTCAAGAAGGTAAAGTAGTAATTCGGTACATGTATGCAAGGTTTTGAATGTATTTTAATTTAGTGCATTCAAAAAATACAGACAATGTTCTCCTCACCATTCATTTTTCTTGTATGCATTTTTCGAATTCATTTTCTTGTTATGCTTAAGTGACCGAAAGCTTGAGGCGGGATCTAAACTGGGTCCCATGATTACTAAATAGCTAAAGATTACTACTGATTTTTGGTATTTGAACAAAACCCATTTCACTAGTAAAAAGTTCTTGTTCTACGAATAGACCTGAATCATTTTGTCCCAACTTCACAACTTAGCAGGTTATAATTCTAGTTTGGAACTGTTAAACACAGTTTTTGAATATTGCGGCATCTATAAAGTGCATTGATAATTGGCGGGATTTTAACCCGGGACCTCGGGGTTTGAAGGTCCGGACTCTACCACAAGACCAGCTCGATCCACCTAGACCAGCCTAGTGAGAGTATATAATAGAACCGTAAAAAAATGGTATCCGGTGTTAGCATTGACTGTTAATAGCGTATTAATAGTCAAACACATTACCATGGCCTAGTCGGTCGATTTTTTTGTTATGTTCGAGTTTTATCACACGCTTCATTTGTTATTTCCTGAAGTGCGTATACAAGGGCTAATAGATGTGATTTTTTATTAAAATTCTGTACAACACACGAAGAACATTTTTCCGTTCGTGTAAGAATTTCTTCTGAGAATAGTTCCGTTTAAAACACGATCTTTGTGAACATTTAACTGTTTTACATTAAATGCGTGGATTATGATCGTTATCAGAGCTTTGGAATCTGTTTTAAGTGGTTACATCAGTTACAAAACCTTAAGTTATATTGAAATGAATATTTATGAACTAATGTACGATTTTGCCTACAGGTTATTCATCTATCACCTAATTATAAGTGAACTCAAGATATTACCTCTAAAATTTACATATTTCCCTTGAGATTTTTCCATTTATATTTGAAGCCAAAATAGGTAAAATGTTCAAAAACATTGTCCACTTTTACTAACTTGTATTCACGCTTTTTAAATATTAAACATCGCCTTTTTGTATATTGTTCTTGGTATGTGCACATTTTTCATTTTTTCGTTCTTTACTTGATGTATTGATATTGTATTATTTTTCATTATATCTATTTTGAGTTTATACCTGTAGCTATTGTAAATTGTTTGAATAGATAAATAAATAAAAGTAAAACAATAATACTCTATTCCCATATATATCACAATCAATGGTAAAGAATGTTTCATTAAAATGATTAATTAAAATCCATTATTCGACATATGAAAGACGTATTAACTGGAAAACCCTAATAATCCTTATTTGGTTTGATTGGAGCAAATGCACTAAAATAATATGGCATCTCCCTCAGAAAAGTTTGTTGGATTCCAGTGCTGCAATAATTAAAAAGTTGCAAAAAAAAACAGTAAAGTGATATGTAATTGAGGAAAATCGAGTATTGTACTTGTAGATGCATAACTGCTTCCTGTTCAATCCGCAGGGACCATCGTATGGTAAAACATTGTAATTTGTATGAATTCAGTAAAATTTACTTTGGGACTACAATAACAAAATAAAAATAAACTTGTAAATAAATTAAACAAGTTAACACAGAAAAATTATTATAAGCATCCAATTTAAAAATAAATAAAAAGTAAATTAATTAATAATAGGTTCATACTTTCAAACCAAATTTAATACAATTTCTGAACAGTACCTATATGTAAGATTAGTTAGGGGCGCTGGTATTCCTCCAGAGCCCTAAATAGGAAAAACTGTGCATTTAGAGAATTATTAAAAAGTATTAAATCTTGAGGAAAAACTAAGAGTTAGATAAATAACTTGTAGGTAACATCATGCAACATTTATTCATAACTATTAACTAGGAGTACGCTCCGAAGTCACGTATGAGAATGACCGAAGACCATTTCATACATAAAAAAATGTTATTTAACAATAGGCCTATCCACATTCATATCAGTTGATCAGCTGCTCAAGCAGTTTTAACTTCATTAAGGCACTAACACCAAATCCATAATACTTTTTCACCAAAGCATTTTCTTTACTGTACTTTGGACTTGCGTCATTAAAGCAGGACCAGGAATCAGGGAGTTGGTATATGAAAGGGACCTTGGTCCAAGGTCATTAGGCAGGTTTGAGAAAATTCACTAAGGAACTATGTATAATCACTGAACGTATTTCGATGTATTTAAAAGCAGCAATATTGCTCGAAAATGCTAAATAATATTAGGTTTGTCAATCTATAGAAACTCCAACAATTACTTTGTGATGTTTCATTGCTCTACAACATTCAGAAATAAATTATAACAGTGAGAACCATTATACATTGAGGGTAAGGACATCCCTTACATGACCCATAAGAATTATAAACATTTCAAAATACAAGAATTTAAACCTTTTAGGTGTTGCATGGGAGGAAACACTATTTTTGAACCATCAGATACTGCTGAATTTGTTGTGTGAATGATCAAACAAATGTTTACCCGAAACAGTTTTAAAACTTTATATATTTGGATTCACATTTTAATACATTTACCTACGACCGTTTATTAAAATAGCCGTTTCAGTTCAGTTGTTAGAATTTAAAAGTTTCTCATAACATCATAGTTTTATCATAACACAGGTAACGGACCAATGAGGTTCAAGTCATGGTGGAAGGAAAATACATAGGTGTGCTATTCCCGTCATATTCTGACGTCACCCAGATTGCAAACGAAAAATCACCTGATTGTACAGTATTGTCATATTTAAATATATATATTTGTTTTTGATTTGATTGTTATTGTTTATATATTTTTGTTCTAAACGGTGAAACGGTGGTCGTAGGTAAAGTGGTGTACGCAACTCACTTAAATAGTGTTAACGACACTCGTAGAAGTTTTTTAAGCCCTCGCCAAGGGTCGTACCTTAAATTTTCTACTTGTGGCGTTAACACTGTATTTACGCATTCGTTACTACTGTAGCCCTATTACTTTACTTTACCATATCGTAAGATAGTTTTAAATGCAAAATTATTATGCAGGAGTAAATATTTTGTATCAAGTATTTTTTTCTCCTGCTACTTCACACCCAACCAGCACATTGCAGAGTACTGTTAGATGGTCAACTCTCTGGAGGACAAGATCTTAAAAATCGATGGTGTTGGTGAGGTGACTGTTTGAAGGGATTTCAATGCTAGGGCGGTGGAATGGGGTTTAGCCCAAACAAACACAGAGGGTCAGTATGTTGTAGAGATGGCAGCCAGGCTACCTTCATATATCCTTAATACAGGTGACATTTTCATCATCTGTCACCCCTGGCAAGGAAAGATGATCCCTAACATCTCTCTGGCATCTGAAGCCCTAGCCCACCAGTCACGGACTGGTGAGTCTCCAAGGACTACTCTGCAAGGGACTTATCAGGCAATCGTCTTCAGGGAACTTCCCGAGCTTTCCTGAGTTGGGTATCCATATGCCAATTCAGCTCATCCGTCTCAATGTTGGGACCTCAGTCGTCTTTGCCAGGCCACTTTTCAGGGTTACATCAAAAATCAAACTGTTGGGGAAATTAGAAGTGCCGAATTTCAAGCCACATTGAAGATGCGTCCCACCATCTTCGGCATTTGACTGTTCCATGCCTAGGACTTTCGCCCACCGCAGAAAGAAGCCAGTTTACTGGTGGAAACCCAAGATTGCAGGACCCTAGAGAATGTGCCTAGGGCTCTGACGAGCAGCGCAGCATGCCAGAAACCGGCCTGAAGGTAATGCTAGATCGGCAGAGCACAAGGCCCCCATGCGAGATGACCATGGTGATATCAACTGGAGTAACATCAGGTGCTGGAAGCAACTGTATCAGGACATCCAGAATAATCCTTGGGTGATAGGCTACAAGATTGTAACCCAAAAGCTAGTGACTTGATCACCCCCTACGGTCATGAATCATGGAACCTGTCGCCGTGGCTACTGTCATTGAAGTGTTATTTCCAAAGCACCCACCGTGACCAGCAAGGGAATTTGGAGATTAGGGCGCGTTACCAGCTTTTCGGGAAGAGGAACTATCCTTCGTTGTCTGATCCCTGAGAAATGGAAGAGCACCTGGTGACTACAATCTTACTTTACATTGTAAAAAAGTAACAATTATACAGACGGCTATAATATTCAACCCTAAACCACTGCCACACAATCAATTTTTCTTAGTTTTTTTTATAACTATTTTTATAGTTATTACCATGAACTAAACCTAGCGAAACTCAACTAAGTGTAAAAGATTCATCTTAAAAATAACCTGGGCCCTATGGCCCAAAATGTTAATATTTGCAATTTCATGATGAATTTTTATTTGATCTAGTGAAACATGTTGATCTTGTTCAACATGTTTAGCTGATGGCATTCCTGCAGAAATCTTAAAGCTTGTTGGTGTTCATTAGACTGTTACTTGACATACAAATCAGTTACCTATACTCAAAGAATTCAGTACACAATACAGCACTTGTAATCATGGACTCTGCTATGCTGTAAGTTAGTTAAAACCAATCTTTAAACTTAAAGTGTGACCCTTTTTTACATTCTAAGTGCTATTGAACTTGGATTTTAATGCAATGTAGTGTAAATTTTAATTGGTTGCTTGTTTTTTTTGGAATTTAACTTTAAAATCTTAAAGAGGGTCCCCAATTTCAAAGTTTTACATCGATGGAAGTATTGTTTTGTTTTAAAATATGGGACTCTTTTATCTTAAACATTCAGTACATCATGAATTGGGTCTAAAAAATATCTCCAACTCAGCAAACCTGCAGACTAAGCGAAATTCAATTTGCCTTATTTGAATTTCACTTAATCTATTTAAATAGGTAACATAAGGTTTGACAAGTACTTAGGTTTGCTAATACATGGAGAGTAATAAAGTGTAATTTCAAGTAAAATACTTAATAGCTTAGTATAAAATAAAAAAAATACCGTGGGAATTTTTATTTTAGCAAATTTCCCATACAGGGAATAAGCTATTACCATAGGTCTCATGGTGAGACCTAGACCCGGGACCGATTTACTTTTTCCTTTATGGCCCCAGAGGCCAAAACACACTCCGTTTAAACTCATATTACAGGGTGACAAAAAAGTCTAGAAACGGCTTGATATCTTTTTAACTAAATTCGTTAAAAAATTCAAATCTTTCACACCAACTTATATGTATGAAAACTATTTTTTGCAAGCATTGCCATTTTTTTACCTTCACCAGGGGACGGCCCATGAGGAGTAGGTACATAATCTTTAATTTAGGCATAGGTTGATATTCACATCTTTTTAAAGGTCTGGTCAAGTGGAGTTCATTGCCCAAAACCGTGTCAAAAAAGGTTAATCCGTTACAAAATGGCGGCAGTCCAAAGTTCTTGCAGAATATACCTGCACAGGCTTAGAGTTGGTAAATAGTCATAGTCAACAAAATATAAAAAACATAAAACAGCTGAACATATGATATTAAATACAAAGTAAAAAGGGAAATTAATAGTACAGAACAAATGGTAAATATAATGTAATGTATAAAGTAGTGGTAACACCTACTCCTCATGGGCCATCCCCTGGTGAAGGTAAAAAAATGGTAATGCTTGCAAAAAGTATTTTTCATGCATGTAAGTTTATGTGAAAGGTTTGAATTTTATAACGGATTTGGTTAAACAGATATTAAGCCGTTTCCAGACTTTTTTCACCCTGCATATCATACTAATATTATAAATGTGAAACTTTGTGTGTTTGTTTGTTTTAAGTTCAATCACACTTTAACTACTGGATAGATTGGGCTGAAATTTGGCATGATGATAGCTCACATTCCCGATTAACATATTGGCCTAATCTTATCTGAAAAATCCTATCGGGCTCTGGCCCAGTGGCTCTGTTGTTCCCCATGTTAACATTATAAGTACTCATATTTAAAAGGAATTGAAGAATTTAGTCAGCTGTTTCAACAATTTAAGTTGGTTCTATGATATCATAGACAAAAAGAATTAAATATAGACTGTCAGCTGTGCTGCGTTTACCATACGTTATGGCGCACAGCACACCGCTGGGAGCTGCCCCATGTAGTTACGCGCTACGTAACTACTTGGCACTCCCAGCAGTGTGCGCCACAACCTATGGTAACCACTGCAAGGCAGAAACAAAAACTTATATGCAATGGGAACTGTCAAAGTAGGATTGTTTACAGTTATGTTTTATGTTTTTAATTTATTGAATGATTTGTGATTGTGCAAATGTTTGATAGTTTATTTTTTCTAAGGTTTAGGTGCAGTGGTAGAACATTATGGCTATGGTATATGTGTTATACTATAGCATGCCGTAAATTTAAAGAACAAAATTTGGTGAGTTGGTGGCTCAGTCGGTAGCGTCGCGGACTTCGGGCCCAAGGCAGTAGTGTCGTGGGTTCGGATCCTGGTCACTGCCACTAACTTTTATCAGTACAGTTCACCGTGGAACTGTACCGGCTCAACCCTTGCTTTGCTGGATACATTCCACGCACAGATCTGTAGTCTATGTGGACGGGCAAATGCAAGGTTAAAAGAGGCCGCCAAACCTCTTAAAAAAAAAAAAAATTTTACCTAACTGTGTCCTTCCCAATTTCAAACGCAAAGCTTGAGTATTACTGCAACAAGCATTTTATACTTATATGCCAACCCTTATATGCTTATATATATGCTCAAGCAAAAATTATCCGATGTTCATGAAATTTGGTACAAACGTGTGAACCTACGTTTATTTGAACAAGTTCGCAAACAAGCATGATCGGACTATGAGAATGGGGGTTTATGGGGGGTTTTATTGAGTAACAATTGGTTTTTCCCATTTTCGACCCTAAAAACACAAAATTTAACAATTTCTTTCCAAACCGTTTTGTGGAAATTAAAAAAGGAAATAATTTTGTATATTGAAGAGTATTTGTATGCCTAACGGTTACAGAGATAATTAAATAAATTGTAAATTTAAAATTCCCATGTTATTCTTATGGGGAATAAATAAACTGTTTTAGTTTGCTTGTTTATGGATATATTTTAATCAAATTTGCCATTTTTGTACTACTAAGCTATCAACGCTATAATACTAAGCTATCAACATTTCAATTAAAAAACACCTCAATACCTTCCCTGTAGCAGCAAACCTAAGAACTCATTAAAATTAATGTTATTCAAATAGGAAATAAATCTGAGAATTTTAAGGAAATATTTGAGTAGAAATCCAGCTATGAAAATGAAAATTTTCTTAGTCTGCAGGTTTACTGCGGTGGGGATATTTTATATTTTCCCTGTATTAAATAACCGTACAACAATATTCCAATGTACTAATTTACTTGTTTTTCACGCTGTTCAAAATGGTTTAGAGAGAAAATATTTTATTTTAATATGGTCCAAAATGAGAAAAACCAAATTTTACCCATTACCCTGTTCCTGTAGTTCGATCATAGTTCTGCGCTCTCTCGTCTGACCAGATTTGTACAAAATTTCATTGAAATTGGATGGTATATAAATGAATCTGAACGGATAGAGTTTTTTGCCACTGGAACATCAAAACTAAATATTAAAGTGGTCCCAGGTCTATGTCTTACCATGAGACCTGAGACAGTAATAGCTTAGTCTATTTTAAATACTGTATATATGAGAAATTCGCTGGATAGTAGCTAAGAAACCAAACTAAATAGTTGTAGGTCTAAAACTATTTTAAATTATCCATAATCTTAAAACAATAAGGGGTTTCCCTGTAACATCCTTTTCCAGCCAATTTACTTTAAAACATAGGTAATGTAAGTGTCAGATTTTTATATTAATTGTTAGGTGTAATTTTAGCTAATAATCAAGCTGCAATTGCAAATGGTAATTTCCTTTAGGGCTTTGACCCCTCTACGTTGAATTTATAAGAGTCCATTTTCAAAGATTTTCGATCTTTGGGTCAGCATGTCTTGTATAATGACAAACTTTCTTTATAAAGGTTAAAATCTGCATTGTAATTTACAGTGGCGGTTCTAGGGCCTTATCATGGGGGGCTTGCAGGGTGTTCTTCACCAGAAGGAAGTCCAAGAGCTTCTCGCACGGACAATTTTATATTTTTAAAGCCATATTTAAGGTCCATAACCACCGTTACATTTTTATAACGAAATTTATGTTTGAATTTATACTTCCAGGGTCCAATTGGGGTGAGGGGCTTTCTAAAGCCTCTATGCCCCCCCCCCCCTTTGAATTGCCACTGGTAGTTTAACAGCTGTTACTTTGTGTGAATGTTGAGCCACAGTCAGAATGTAAACAAGAGACTAAGCAGTTGACTTGGTCTATGTAAATGATGATTAGTGGTATTATATGATAGTTGGCAAAACAGTTTTTTTACTTTGCTGCATCACTGGTCCATGGTCTGTGAGTACTGTGAACCAAGTGATACCCGCTCTAGATGTGTAATATTAAAATGTACCCTGGTCCGTGACAATGATCTCAGCATCGCATATATGTGGCAATCGGTAGCGAGCGTGTTGAAAGGAAGACATGATGAGCGTTATTTCACACTCGTTTTAACGGATCAGACTATGATACAAAAATAATCAGATTACCAAGGCACTATTGGCTGTTATTTTGTGATGCTTACTGTAAGCAGGAAAACACAGTGAACAGTTTCACAGAGTACTTACGAAATATTATCGCATGAAATGTTTGTTTGATATAAATATGTAGGCCTATTCAAATATTTCATTCAACGTTATAGTTTTTTCTGTTGTTATTATCAGTAGGCCTATATCTATAAAAGCCCTGCCACTCTGCTGCATATAGGTTAGGTTAGTTAGAATCATTTTAGTTTATGATAATGACAAAATATCATTTTTTAAATTAAACTTTTTTGATAAGTAGGGACCTAGTGTTTGAAAAGAAGGTAGTTATTACTGTAACATGAACTAAACCTAGCGAAACTCAACTAAGCTAACCAAATACCCGCAGAACAGTGTAAAAGTTTCTTCTTAAAAATAACCTAGAGGCCCTATGACCCAAAATGTTCATTTTAACAGCTATTTTATACAAAGTGAAACAATATATGTTACCCACATAGCCTACAATTTTTTTTGTTTGTAATATATGATGTTATGTATGTAGCCTACCCCTACCCAAGATGCGATTAGCGTTACTTTATATGACCAGTCTAGCCTAACCTAAGGGTAAAAACACACATACAGCGACTGGGAACAGAGCGGAACGGCGCGATTTAGAGTGACAAAATCAAACCAATACAATCAAGTAGTAACACGCACACAAACTGCTGTTGCGAGCATAGCGGAGCGAAACGGTTAACTTAGGAACAATCTCGTTTGTTTTTCTAGCATTTGGGAGCGGAGCGGGCAACGATTCTGTGGACATTTTTAGGTCCACTTTCGCCAGTAGGCTGCTCTGTATGCCCATTCCACCCTAAACAAAACTTACCCAGAGTGTTTCAGAACCTTCTCGAACCTTTTCTTTTTGAAAGAATGCATTCAAAGGTTGAGGTAGAATGGTATTGCATAAATCATGATTAATACTTCTTAACAACACATCAGATGTGCGCCGCTACCACACGTCTGTTCCAAATGACGCCACATTATACATTCCTAATCCAGTTACTTTTAAAACTGTTTAAAAACAGATTGCCCTCAAAGAAAACCTAGTACCGTATAGGAACGGTAGTGCCTCTTAACCTCATTAGCCAAAATGGATGGAATCAACTTCACTTTATCTGCCCGCACCTATAATATTGATTATGAAACTAAATTGTTCTAAACTATTACATCTAACCTAATCAAACTTGCTGTAACATTTCAAAATACGGTTTGATAGTAGAATTCTGAAATTTAGGCTAACTGTTCTTAACTAACCTAACCTAACCAAACTGTCTGTAGCATTTCAAAAATTGGCCCTTTTGATAACAGAAATGGCTTTCGCGCTCAATTGACTGTTCTAGAACGTTTAATCCTTAACTTATTATGCGCGTCTTTTGCTTCAAAATAGACAAAATTTAAAGGAACCTCCATCTTCGCAGAAATTTAATGTGAGTGAGTAGGTAAGTAATTCATAATGGGGTCTAGAGTAACTGTTTTTTTCATTATTTTGCAATACTGGAACGGGAAGGGGTTGTGACGTAATTTTGACATGTGAATAACCACTTTGTAATGTTTTAAGCCAAGTCTTTTGCCACGGCCACCTTTAACTTGTCTAGCGCCAAACATCGCATAAGATAACATGGCAAACGGGTGACACCAGCTCATTAATTTGCATACTATCCATTTAAATTTAAGAACATAAATGTAGGCTATTCAAAGATTGAAAATAAAACATAGAGAATTTAAGACCAAAACAAGATTTAAAAATCAAAAATATATTTTTGTACATTTAAAAGGGGAGTCCATATTTTCATAGCCCAGTACCGGTAAGCAAGTTTTCATATTATTAACAAATACACAAATACTATTAGCTGCCTCAAAAAACAAAACAGCTGTTACAAGCCTACTTGCGATGTTGCCACTTCTAAGGCCGCGGCCTTTTTGCTGTGCTGCAAATTGCTGCAAACTTGCTTTGTGTATCTTGGAAATGATCGAGCTCCCGTTCGTGTCGCTCTCGCTTAAGTCGCTGCATGTGTCCGACATCAGTCACTCACACTCTCGACGCTACAGCCCGCCTGCTCCGCTCTGAATTGCTGTATGTGTTTTTTTACCCTAAGACATATTAGGTATAGAAGCACAATTAATTGGACATAAGTTATCTAGATCCTAACATTTATAGGTACGGTACTACAATTCAAAATGGCCTTGATTTACGCAATATCGTAGCCTTAAATGGTATCTTCATTACGCAATTGGCTATTATTAAAAATTGAAAATAGGGCACTGCATTAGAGTTGCTTATTTGGATAAACCCAAGCAAAAAATTGCCAACTACGACTTGGCTTATTTTCTAACTCTGTCGACTATTAGGCCCCTACAGGCCTAGGCCTAACTAAGTAAAATTAGGATGAAACATGTATTCATGGTGATACTCCAAAGTCAATGAAAAACCAAGAAGTACATGCCTAGGAGTAAAGTTTGGCAGAGAACCTGTGATGTATTAATATCGTTTTAAATATAAATAAATTGAGGCCTGTATCGATTTTGATTCGGTTCGATACATAAGAAGCTATCGTTTCCACAATATAATTTTGTTATTTGAATTGAGCTAAATTATTGATTTTCAATAAATGAAATTATCAATACAATGCAAGTATTGATAAAAATGCAAGCATTTTTGAAAAGGTAATTTGAAGTGTTTTTCTCAAGATTTTAATTTTACAAAAACAGTATGCAGGCGACATAAACTAACAACTCGATACATTATAACCTAAACTTTACCTTCCTAATCTAACCTAACTTCAAAACACTTAATGCAGTCACCAATTCGCATAAAGCACGACCTACCACCCTGACATGCCTAAATGAGAACTGTAATTTTACAGTTGCTTGTCGTGTGGTTGAAAACAGTCAGCTGTAGGCTTAGTTAACCCACAGTTCATTCCACTTGTAAATGTTATCCATCCTACCTTGTTTATTGTAATGTTGTATATTTCTACGGCTATATCGTGAGAAATATTCATCAGCGGTGAAAAATAATAGTCCCCTATTTGGATTCAGGAGGTAAAAAAATATAAAGTAGGCCTAGCCTAAGATATCAAAATTAAAAATTCGTTTGGAGGCACCTATACGGAATAAATACGTATCGTTTGGTTACTTAGGTAGGTAAGGTTAACCTAACTTAACTAACCAAACAATATATCGAATTAAACAATCGAATAATCAATATTACTCATTCGGTTATTTGTGCCAACAGATATGGAAGTTTACCCACACAGGCTGCTATTCTTGTCTTAAGTAAAGTAATTTAATTAGCCTACTGTTTTCTAGAAGCGGAGCGACACACATTGTTATTCGCTTTTCCGCAATCCGGGCCGAGAAAAACCTAGCTTAAGTTAAGGCCCAGAGATATAGGCTACCTACCTATCTAAGTTAAAGGCAAGAAGAAATTGATCTATATAAGGCCTAGGTCCTTAAGCTTAAGTTAATTGGACTGTAGAATAGGCCAAGGTAGGCCTAGGCCATTAGCCTACCTTTGATTGTACGCTACCCGAACACGAACGTTGTCAGTTTTGATAGGGCACACTCTTGTCAGTTTAAGATGGGCCAACACTTGAAAGATCATATCTCAACAATGACAATTAATTTTTAAACAACACAGTAATATATTTCCTTCCTTGCCAATGGCCATGAATCCCTCAGATTTTCTTGGTTAATGCATCGAGCCTCTTTAACCTGGATCTAGTATTTTAGTTGCGATTGACGACTGTAGTATCACAAACTACACTTCAAAGTGTAACCATAACACCCTAACTACTACAATTAATTACTTTATTACTATTTAACTAACGGGTGTTAACATCAACATAAACTCAGCTCAGCAGACAGCACCTAACAACACGAACACACAATCACGAATCTGACGAATCACAACACAATCCAATCCAATCGACGACGACGACGATAAACAAATTTATGAAAAAAAAGTGGCTGATATTCAAGCCTACTGAACAAACAACCATAACAACATGTAACTACCTAATAATTTTATCGAATGTAAGTTAATAAATTTCGGTGGATATTTTTAATCCGATATTTATTTCCACAGATAAATATTCTTTTTAAATAGTTATAAGTTAGTGTAAAGCGTTCTTATGCGTAAAACTGTTTACTCCATGGATGAAAGAAATAATAGACAATTTGGTCTCTTTGTCTAAAGCAAGAAGCAAAATAACAAAATTGTTGCTCGTAAATGTAAACAAAAAAAAGAAGAAGAAGGTAGCTCCTAATGTTATTCTTAATGGGGGAAATTAAAATGGTTTTTTTAGGATTAAATAGTAATTACTGAACAAATATGCTCCAAAAACGATCCCCGGCATGATATTATACTATAGAATCTTTGTGCAAAACATCAAGTTGATAGATGTAATCGTTCTCGAGTTTTTGTAATCCATAGAGATGCTTTTCGTACCAGTATGAGAATTCACTTCGTTCATTCAATTATTAATGCGAATAAACTTAAGGTTTGCAACTGATGTAACCACTTCAAACAGTTTCAAAAGTTTTGATAACGACCATAGTCCACGCATTTAATGTAAAACAGTTAAATGTTCACATAGATCTGGTTTAACGACATACGTCACGGAACTATTCTTGGAACAAATTCTTACACGCACATAAAAATGTACTTTGTGTTGTACAGCATTTAAATTACGAATCAGCTCTAATAGGACTTTTAAATACACTTTAGGAAATAATAAATGACGTGTGTGACAATAAGAACTCGATTTACACTGTAGTCAACGCTTATTTCTAGGTTATTATACACTAGCACTAGAGATTTTAATTATTCTTCATATTCAACAGAGACTACAACTTCAAGACATTTTGCTCCAAGAACAAAAAATAAAAAGCTTAACAATAAAAAAAATATTTAGTCTAAAAATATACATTGTAAAACTAAACCGTATTTCTAGACAATCATATGCGAAATAAGATGTTTTTTAACTGACCATTTTACACAAATTGAATGTGTGACATTTGTCAGTAAAAGTCTCATCTTAGTTGTGTCAAATTCTTTCTCTTGTCACTCGGTGTTTGCTGTCAGAGCAAATATCACGATTGTTAGCAAAACAATGTTTCGGACTTGATAAATATCATATTTATCGTAAATGCATTTGTCCACTGTGCAGGTATTAATTTTTCAGGATTATTTATGCAAACCACTCTATTTTTGTTGTTGTTAAAATACTGAGCAGAGAACGTTCCTGTATTGTTATTGTGATTGACCCGTGGCATAAAAACAATGTCGTGTAAAACAGAATATTTTAAAGGTTTTTTTGTTGTAGAGATTTTTAAACGCATACTGATATTTTTATATGACATACAATCTTCATATTTAGATATTTTCTTGATAAAAATAATTAGATTAGCTTTTTTGGTTAAATCATTTTAAAATTAGGTTCAATCATATTTTATTAACACTTGACAGTATTTTTTTTTTATTTCACGATTCTGAATCAACCACTTGACGGATTTTCATGATTATTGTGTCGAAGTAATGATAATTTTGAGAACTAGGGAATGTTGAAGCCATAATTTTAGTTTTGGTTTTCAATTTTTTAGAAATAGGTTTTAATTTTTTTTTTCTAGCAGCTGACGCTAACAATCCAGACTAGCTTGTGGTATAATACCATTTGCTTTACGGACCGGACTCCTTTTATCTATGGTAATGGCTGTATACGTTCAGCGTTTGTGACACAAATTCTGCATTTTTGTTTTTGGGTTTGTTTTAGTGCAATATAATTTACTTGAACTAACAGCTAGATGGATATAAAAATATTCGATAGAACAATGAGGCTATTTTATTTAGTCTATGATTTAGCTTTCTAGCGTGTTAACGTTTTTCAATTTCTTCTACAGGCGACCAAGTTATTTTACCAAATAAATGCTATTTTAACTAAACATGTGTTTAAAAACAAACTATCTTTTATTGAGTTTACTTTTTCTTTGTTTACTTACTTATTTAGCAGTTATTGCAGTGAAATTGATATAAAGCATAGGTATCGACAATGTATTTAATGATGTCAGGACTATATCGGCTTGCCAGATTTTTGATTAGTCATCTTAATTATCTTGGATTCAGGGGCCAATGAAGTAAAATAAGGAGCTACTACATGATGGTATGCAAAGGAAGGTGGTGTAGTTACTGTACTTTAAACCAGTAGGCATACTGTAATTAGTGTGTGTGTGTGAATTGACCAACAATTTCACTTTAAAGCTTTTCAAATCAACACAATCACTTTCTATTGTAAAATTATCGAATTTAAAATGCATATCGTAAGGCCTATAATCGGATGAAAGAAATAAGTGGTCACGTGATATTTGTATACAAGATGTTTTTCTCTGTCAAAACAGTAAGAACGTTTCTTTATGCATGTAAGCTGGCTGTTCTGAATTATATTCAGTTTTCATCGACTAATCGATTCCCGTACGTAGGACGGGTCAACAGCTAGTTTACATATTCCGCCAAAAAGGAAGTCGTTTTAAATAAAATTATTTCTCTTTCTAGCTTATTTTTTAAATTAATGATACAATATGACCAAAAAAAATTAGTTCGCAACACGGACAAAAAGTGTCATTTTGCTCATTTAATGACCTCGGTTTCGCCTCGATCGTAAAACTTGACCTCGGTTCAAAATGAGTCTTTTAGGCCCTAGTAATGAAATATACTATTATACAAATATGATGCCATTGATTATGGAAATAAACAAAGATTCTATATTTGTAAGTTATGAAAATTATGTTATAGATTAATTTTAATATAAATAGTAGGACAAATAACAATTAAAGGTCATACTTTTTCAATTTGGGTGGCTTTTTGTTTATAAATTCGATCTACTTAACATATATTTAGATTGGACGGAATAGTACATTTTCCCGTTGCAAAGCACGGGTACAGCAGCTAGTAATCAATATAATATTAAGCTTAGAATTGATATTAGAAATATCTTGTTCCCTTTACTTTGTAAACAAATATTTTGTTATGACTAGCAAATCAAGGTATTTTAGTAAGTTGGGTTTAGTCCTTTAAGATATACAAGTTGACAAGTTTAGAAATATTAATACAATGGTATTAGGACACTTTGTAAAACATGTACTGTATGCATGAATAATACTGTAATCAAACAATAACTTTAGGTATTAGAGTGTCTCCAAACATAACTTGGTTCATGCTATTGAATTATTTTTCATTTATGAGAACTAGCTTGTTAACATAAAATTTTAATCAAATTAAATACAAATTAATTTTCTCCTTTTTCAGGTAAAGATTTCCAAGCTACCAATTATTTTTGGGTAAGTAACTACGTTTTTTACATGGAACCTCACATGATTCACATGATTTCATGATTAACCTTTTATATTGGTGCATACTGTAAGTCATACTGTAAAGTATGTTGCTAATGTTGTAAGGTATTATTTTTCTTCTTACAACGGGAAACAAACACAAAATGGAACTGTATGTAATGCGTCCTTTACACGGAAAAGCGAAAAGATAAAACATTCTTTGTAGAAACATTTGGATTCACAGGTGAAATTAGCTAGCATGAAGACTTTACCATCTAACTTAATAATTTAGTGTATTATTAATTTGCCTTTTTCCTTCACGCCAATTTAGTTGACTTTGAGCTCTTGGTAATTACAATTTTTCCATTTTACTTGTGAATCATCTTAAATATACTTACAAATTATTATTACTTAAATTTTAATTCAAAACTTTAAATTAAAACTTGTCTTATTTACTATGCATTAAATAAATACTTTTTTAGCTTTTTACAAAGTTTAAATAAATTTACAATGAACATAGAACACATCCATACATGAGCATTAACCAAGATAACAAACAGTAACTAAACATTTTGAGGTGATATTACATTTTAAACATTACCTTTGAGATTATAACACTCAGATTTTAAGTTTTTGTAGCTTTTAATGATTACTTTGTTGCCTTTGGGGTAGATTATGAGTTAAAAATAATGTATAATGTAAAGTAACCGTATGTTTAAATTCTGCTGAAATGCAACGTTAGGAATGGAAACCATGTAAATATTGTATTCATCTGATTTCCTCAGGGGATCGTCACCCGAGTGCAATACATTTATAGCTTTGTAAATTTAAATTTAACAGGTGCAGATTTTCGCTTCTTGAAACTCTTTAAATTAATTGAAAGCTTTTATATTTTACTGCTCGAGTTAAGAGCGTTAGATTTCGTTAGAAATAATACGAAAATAAACGAAAAGTGCAAAAGATATTATCAATTCCGTTGTGGAGAACCATCTGTTTAGTAGAGAGCTCCCCAAAGCAATAATGTTACCATTGTATACAGGGTGGCTGAAAAGTAACTTGCACCCCTACTTAACTTTACAACCATTTGAGATATTTGAAATCGGTTTGCGGCAACCTTCTTAGATATGAGGGGCTACAATAACTATGGTCAATTTTGAAATTTTGCCCTTAGGGGTAGCGGGGGTTGAGGGTAGCTCAACATTTTCAAATGACAAGTATAGTCGAGTTTAGTATCATTTTACAGGTCTTGACAAAACATAAACATTGACATAAAGAAAACCAAAATCGGCGCACTAATAACAAAATGGCGCCCTAAAACGTTTCAAATCCAAATAACCATGAGAGGGCAAACAAATTAACTTGCACCCTCTTTAACTTTTTAACTATTTGAGGTATTTGAAATCTGTTTGCGCCAACTTGTTTGGATATAAAGGGCTACAATAATTATGGTCAGTTTTGAAAATTTTGCCTTTAGGGGTAGCGGGGGTTGGGGGTAGCTCAAAATTTTCAAATAGCAAGTATAGTCGAGTTTGGTATCATTTTGTAGGTCTTGACAAAAAATAACAATTAAAATAGAAATCGAACCATTAATAACAAAATGGCAGCTCAAAACTACTTTAAATAACCATTGTCTCAATAATTTTAAGCTGCCATTTTGTTATTAATGGTCCGATTTCTATTTTCTGTATGTTAATTGTTATGTTTCGTCAAGACCTACAAAATGATACCAAACTCAACTATACTTGCTATTTGAAAATGTTGAGCTACCCCCTACCCCCGCTACCCCTAAGGGCAAAATGTTCAGAACAGACCATAATTATTGTAGCCTTTTATATCCAAACAAGTTGCCGCAAACCGATTTCAAATATCTCAAATATTTAAAAAGTTAAAGAGGGTGCAAGTTAATTTGTTTGCCATCCTCATGGTTATTGGATTTGAAACGTTTTAGGGCGCCATTTTGTTATTAGTGAGCCGATTTTGGTTTTGTTTATGTCAATGTTTATGTTTCGTCAAGACCTGTAAAATGATACTAAACTCGACTATAAAGGTGATTTGAAAATTTTGAGCTACCCCCTACCCCCGCTACCCCTAAGGGCAAAATTTTCAAAATTGACCAATATTATTGTGGCCCTTCATATCTAAGAAGGTTGCCGCAAGCCGATTTCAAATATTTCAAATGGTTGAAAAGTTAAGGAGGGGTGCAAGTTACTTTTCAGCCACCCTGTATAATACTACAATTTTGTAAATTTTAATATGCGAATTAATGTTATACAATAAAATACTGCAAATAAAGTGTAATATCTCAAATATTATACTATAAAAAACCATGTAAATAATTAGCTTGAATAAAAATTCTATTCTGGGAAACCAATCAATTTTCATTTATGCTTGAAGAAGTAGGTTCTTATTTAACTAAGTTTGTTACTTTTGGACAATATTATTAAAGAAACTGACGAAAAATAAAATAAAATAAAATAGGAATGAAACAAACATAAGTGCATAAAGTACAAAAACTAGGAATGAACTCCATTTGGTAACTATGGAGGAAAAAAACAAATTATTTACACTATTCAAAACAAACAGTTGTCCAGCTGGTGTTAAGTTAAACAGGCTTTTGGTGCACTTACCACAATGCTATTAGAGTATCCGTTTTAAGATGTCGTAAAACAGATTTTCACAAGATTTGAAGCAAACAAAAATCATTTTCAAACATTGAAACTAAACTTAAGCGAAACATTCGCTAAAGAATTATGTCAATCACGAAAAAGCACAAGGTACCAGCCTAGAAATGGAGGTAATGTATTGTGGTTGTCTTTATCCCAGCCGTTACTTCTCGTAAGATAATATACACTGTAGATTAAAACTAATAAATATATACGAGGTATACTAGCTATATGCAACCGAGTAATCAATTATATACACAATAGTTTACGTTTGTAGGAACATATAACTTGCTTAGACGACCTTACAAAAGGTATACCTTATTCTCAAGAGACAAAAATGCACCACGTTTGTATTCAAACTGTTTCTTCATTTCCTCCATCCTAAATATCTTTTGTAAAGTAGGTTAGGGGGTTATTTTGTATTGTACGATGTAATAAATATGCTTGTATTAAGAAACAGTTTAATTCAGCTGAATTTTTAGTATAAGGAATTTGAAATCCGCTTTTATCTTATATTAAAAAAAGTTTGCCAAAGTTATGACGGCTAGCCTCATACTTCCGGCCCGAATTAAACGCGGGTTCTGCCAAAAGACAGGTTATCGGTCCTACATATGCAGGTTTCATTTGCATTTCTAAAATAGTTATTATAATTTGGTAAAAAATTTAAATTAAACATTTTTTTATGTGGATTTAACATGTAACTAATTCTATATATTAATAGACAAGCATGTTTATTGCACATCTTTTTTTCTCAGCTCCTGGGCATCGCAGAGAAAATCTACCCATACTATTAGAAAGATATTTGCCAGTAGATGTGCAGAATACCTTTTAAATTAAAATAATCCCAGAAATAAGCACAAAAATGAGTTTTACTTTTTTTAATAACATGGGCTTAATGGGTTGCCATGCTCGTGACGAAAACACAACAAAAACAGAAAATTAAAAACAGAAATCCCAATCACATGTTTTATTAAAAGCGTGGGGTGAAACAGAGAAGTTTGTACATTACATTATTTTTGGTCGAGTTTTCGACCACTGGGTGATCCCTAGTTTGTAGGCTAATTAAAATAATTTCACAATCAATTTAGTTTCTTTACAATCAGTTATTTGTACTCCCGTTTCTTCGCAACATACCACTGTTTAGAATAGTTTTCATTGGACTTCATTCTGCTGGCATCTTTTACACATACATAACAATTATTTTAAAAGTTTGAAGTATCTTTGAATTAGAGTTTATAATGGCGACATACTTAAACAGGTTTTAAAACTAATTTGTGTTAATGAGACTATTTTCAATTTTTTTAAATTTTCATCACAAATAATAAAATGTTAAGTACTTTTTTCTTCACTCAATTAACACGAATTTTAAATGTATATTTAAATTACAATTGAACAGAAAAATACAAATTTTTTATTGTAAAACATACCTTGACAATTTATCTGTTCTTGACGTTTGGTCTAATGTATGGTTGTACAAACTGTGTTGTAATAATATAAGACAAAATCTTCACTTAAAAGTATAAATGTTTGTAAAAGTTAGTTTACACAGTTAAAGCATGCGGGTATTCCCTAATCTACACACATTGCAACGTTGCTTACTTGAATGTTTTCAATTTACGCTCAAAAGTGTTTTATATTCCTGTAGCTTAAAATTGTAAAGTGTAGAAAAAAATTAAAACATATTATTTGAATATACACGTTGGAGAAATATTAGACATTTTCTTTTGAAAGGTTTCTGAATTGAAATTACATTTTACCTTCTATTTACAATTCTATCTACAAACGTCCTTATTATCATAGACAATAAAATGCACTAAAATACCTTTGATGCAATATACTTTGCATTATACAGTCCATTGAATCGTCATAAAAGTTTTACTTCATTTAATACCACATTCACTATGCGAATATAAAAGATAATTTATACTGTTTCTACTGGAGTCAATAGTGTTTCCAATTCCTCTTTGACACTTAAAATACTGTAATGATTTTAATTTTTAATGTTGTGAGTGCATAGTAAAGTGTTGTTGAATCAGTTATACATTGCGAAATCACCAACAGCCACATTACGTTAGAAAGTGTGTAAAAAATATAAATTTTCTCAATCAAAAACATTACTTTTTGTGACAGGCGCTTTGTCACGTCAAATGGGGTTTGTCACAGAATAAATGTCACGACTGCGAGCAAAACAAATGTGTCAGGCTTGATAAATATCATATTTACAACTAATGTATTTGTCCGCTGTGCAGGTATTTATTTTCCAGGATTATCTATGTCAACCGCTCCGTTTTTGTCTGAATAAAATACTGCTGGACATCTGATGTATTGTGATTGTAATTTGCCCATGCTATGAAACATAATTCTTGCTTGTACATAAAATGATTCTGGTTATTTCATTGTGAATTTATAGACATTTAATTTGTTGTACCATGCTAGCATACTTAGTTCTAAAAATATTGTAAAATCAAAGTGGCTATTAATGGGTTCAATTTAATTTTTATTCCGATTTGCAACTTTATTTTAGAACCCTAGGAACGATCAGAAGTTAAACAGTCACAAGAATTGTATCAGTAATAAAATGTCTCTTATCTCAAAATTATGCGTTTAAAAGTAACAAATTTTCTAATCAATTACGTTGTAAAGTCACGACCAATACACATAAATTCCTTTCTTAAAACAAACCAATCAGCTGTTTAGGTTGTTGTATAATTCGCACGTAAATAAGTAGCAATGTTGGTTTAGGTAGCAATTACTGACTATATACTTAGCCACCAAACCTTGTAACGATATAATCTGCCTGAACACGGAATACTCATTGCCCAATCGGTCATGCGCTTTGTACTTGATTCGTCACAATTATTTGATATTCTTCTTCTCACGTTCACAAAAAATTAATTTTCATCATATTTGAGTAGACCTTGTAGGGCCTGACTACTTATCTGTATATTAATTTTTATTTAACAGATGATATTAATTTATTTACTGATTAATTCAATTATTTTGTTCACTTTATCTTTTTACTAAATACACGTATTTTTACTCTCGTCTAGCATTTGTGAGTTCACAACTTTAGACCTATTAAATTTTTTGGAGATATTTGTAAAGAAAACTACGTTTGAAATAGGTAAGAAAATACTGTTTTGGTTCCCTATATAACTTAACTCAAACTAACTTAACTAGGTAACACAACTCTATACTTTAAACACGCTCTTAAGAACATTTGTAAATGCACTATTAATTTTTTACATGAAATGTACTTGAAATCTAATTTTTATACTTATTTTTGATGTAATAAGTAGAATGGATAAGTAGGAAACCCAAATTGTTGTTAACTGTCCACGAGCTATAACTCCAATGACTAAGATTATCGCTGTTTTTTTTTTGTTTTTTTTGAATGACCATATAATATATCATGGTGTTGAATAACACTGTCAATCATGAACTCATACTGTTATTGAAAATATGTAATACAAAGCTTTGTAAAACTCGTTTTGTGAGATATCCATAGAGGAAGGCAAATATAATGGACACTTTGATAACACTAGGTCTGAAAATAATCTGAGTAATACGTGTCGACTAATAGGTGAGTGGGTTTATTGATAAAGAAAGATATCAAACACTGCAGTTCATCTTAGTCTGATTGCAGCAGTCGCAGGTTCGTGATCAACTACCCTAACATAGGTAAACAGTGTTTACTACTAGCTTGTCTGTGTAATTCATACCGTAACGAAACGTATTAGTTCTTAGTGAAAAAATAAAAGTAAAATTTTGTATCTATGATTTTGTTGCAAAAATTTTAAACAATGTGATAATCATATTTTTTGTAATCACTAAAACATTATTTACAACAATATTATGCATCTTGTGCGGTTTGCGTTTACAGTACGGTGAATACAATGTTCGTGTTTAAAACCATTTAGATATCGCATGGGAGATTCTTAATTGTTCATACATGTAAAATAAACACTTACTTAGAGTAAATGTATTTGTCAGTTATTTTAATAGCTCATGAAAATGTAAAATATGTAAATATAGCGTAATAAGGCTATCGTGATTTGTCAAAGTAATAAACAATTAAAAGCATATGATATATGATCAGATTATGTAAGTTGGATTAATTGTTGGCATATCAATTTTTCAATAGAAATAATGTTTGTACTTGTGTTTTATTATCTGTGTGTGAGTGGATTATTGTAAAATGAAACGTTAAAGACTTTATGCGATTTTAATATGAAACAAGCTTAAAGGTATGAGGCTCACTCTACCAACTAGTTTTGCATTGCTGTATGCAGGGGTTTAAGTCCGCGACACCTAACTAGTATTATTTGCTCAATTACTGACTCAAAATCCATACAAACAACTGTTACCAATATTAATTAAAATTATGTATTTACTCCTCTGTCGCTTTGGATAGCTGCAATAAAGATCAATTAATGTAATATAGGATACTTGTTGATTATTATAAGTAAAAAGGTAAATTTTTAAGGTTAATTTAAACAAAGTAAAAACATGTTTTAAATGTAGACATGAAATTAGTTTTGAAGAATAATCAATATGTTTTCAAGTTATCACATTTAGGTTACAATACAAATAAAGAAATTAAAAATTGGGGGGAAATGTTAACACACAAAAAGTTTGTAAAAAGATTAAACATTGCCTCCTATTTCAAAAATATTTTCATGAAGTTCTTAAGCAGTAGTTAACTGTGTACATATAAGTAATTGTTACGCTGATGAAGAGCAGGGCTCCAATAATCTACAAAGAAACGTCTTGATAAAAACGTAAATAGATTTTCTTTTTATTATATTCAATAATTGCATTTTCAGTAAAAAAATCATGTAAACTAACTTCTTAAAATTGGGACAAGATAATCCAAGAGACGTTTAAATCTCTTGTAGGTAAGGTTTTTTCCCTACCAACTCTGCTTCGTAAGTTTAAATATCACCAAGAAATATAAATGAAATTGATGAAAGTATACACTGTTGGAGGAAGGTATAATATTTTCATGTAATCTTAATTCTTTAACAATACATGTTCATACATTCACGTGTTCAAAAATGTTATAGTTAATACATTTATATACATTTTATATTCGTTTCCAATTTAATTGAATTCAATTTGTGCTGTTTCATCGTCATACGTACTAAGCACTGCTTATACTTCACTACTGTTTTTGTGTGGGTTAGCTTAAAAAGTTTAACAACTTTTTAGATACCTTAAAGACTTTTTAAATAAACTCCTAATTTAAAAAAATGTATTTAAAACATGTGACTAGGTACATCACAATTTCACTCTGTCAGATATAATAGCTCATGACAAATCGTCCGTCCTAAATGGAAACATCCACTTTACGCTGGTAATATAATATTAATCTACAGCGATCTCCCTCCGTTTGGAATGATGAATGATTTATAATACACATCAGATATGACTCACGGATATCTGTATGCATGTAACACAGTCAAAAACACGAGTATAGAACAAATTTGAATAAATAGCACACTGTGATTTTAAAATAACCTCGCCGTAGCAAACCTGCACTGCAGACTAAGTAAATTTTCATATACCTAATAGATCTTCCTTTAAATATTCCCTGAAAGCTTTTAGACTTAATTTATATTTATATAACATCAATTCTATTTTTTTGTGTCAAGGTTTAATGTTGCAGGGAAGGAAGTAGAGTGTTGTTATTAATAATATCTTAGTATTAAATTGAATTCTTCCAATTCGATCAAAATACATCCCTAAATAGCAAACTACAACAGTTTATTTATTATTCATAAGAAAAATAGTCATTTCAAATTAGTTTTTTTGTTATTTTATCCATTATTAATAAATCGACAACGCTTTAACTGACTAATTTATTTGTTTTATAATTTCTATTAATTATTTAATGATGATTAATGAAATTGCTAGTATAGAATGTAAGTGTTTTGCAACTGAACCTGTACAAATTTACTGTTTTCGTAAAAAAATTTAAACAATTAATACATATACTTAAAAGTGATTGGATTCCTTATAATGATCAATGTTATTGCCTTAAACGCTCAATAGCTCAAAATGGTGATCACAGTTGGGACTTGGCAGGTAAAAATGTTTGACCTGAATTTGCAAAAGAACTTTACATTTTGAAACTGTTGAAATTAAATGTTCAGTAGTGAAATGGGGGTAGAATGGTAGCATATTGCATGCAGCACAGAAAATGTTTACTGGAATGCATCACAATGACAGTCCTGATGAATTGAATTGGTGTGCAATTTTGTCTGTTACATTCTTACATTTATTTCTTGTATTTTTCTTCTGAAACAAATCAAATTTTCAAATGAGCGTATTGTTTCTTTTGCGTTACAATGTTTATCAATGTAAAACAATAGGTAAACAGTCTGTTCTTGTAATAGTGGGTAAACTAGTTACAAAAAATTTAGTAGGTAATCAGGTCTTTATTTAATTGATCACATTAAATGAAGTAGATGTTTAACTTATAGCCTTGATAAAAAGGTTGAACGATATAACTGTGCCACCCATGGTATCAAAGCAAATTTTAGATTAAGAGAAAATATTAAATAAAGAACTTTAACTATTTTCTAATTTTAAAAAATGGGTTGCACTTTTTTTAAGGCCACAATTTGCTAATAATTAGCTAACTTTAAAATCTCTTAGGTTTTAATGTACAGGGAGTGTTATAAGACATTTTAAAGATTGAATTCATATTTTCAATAAATTTTCAGATCTTTTATAATGTATCCGGCATTTTTAGACTTATTTACTCCTATCACTTTCTATCTAAACTTATTTGTTTAGGAGCTATAAAAGTTAACCGCCATAATGAGAAACGCTGACCATTTTAAAGGAATTGGATATTTCATTCAGTTTCATCTTCAACAATTTTTAACTTTCCAAAGAAAATAGTTGAGGTCACCCTTTTAATTTTTTCTCTAAATCAAGTAGTTTCTGAGATACTAACGGTGGCACAGTTTAGTTGTTCACTCTGTGTATATATTTATATTATTTGTAATACATTTTTAATAAATCAATCATTATTGGTAACTTTTAAAATAAGAGAAATATTATATTTTTGGTACTTTCAAAGAATTTCCTAGGCTTATAGTTTCGAAAATAAAAGGTAAAAAACCAATTCCTAAACCCATGGATGCTTTTCAATGTGATTGTATATAAATTAAAAATATAATTTTCTTGGCATAGAGCTATTAAATAAATACCTATCAACTCTGGAATAAGTTGCCAAAATACCCAATCAGGGAGCAACGGCAAATTTAATAAATAATTGTAAATAGCTAAAGAAAATACAAAAGGAATTACGCTAGGTATTTCACCTGTATACATTCATACATTAATTTACACTACCGTACATAACAAACTTCCAACACAATACACCTCCAACCAGTTTTGTTTATTTAAGTAAACCTGTGTACTTGACATTGCAGTAAACTGTTTTCTCCAGAGTCTAGAAATGTTCCATATTTGCATACAAACGGTACCTCCATATGCTCATTTCATAGTCTATTTCGTATTTGAAGTACGTTATTGAGTATGTGTTCCCTAATACAATTTCAATTGTTTGTTTGGTTTATTTTGTTAGCCTTTAGAGGTATTCTACACACGATTGTGTTTTCAAATTTTACACTTTAACTGACAAATAACCAAATACATATCATAATAGTTACAGGGAACCTTGAATACAGCACTTATAATTGATTTCTTAGTCTGAAGCCTTTCACAGGAGTACATTGCTTAAAAGTATATGTTTTGAACCTTTCCCAAACTAATTAGCTATTTTAACTTTTCGCTGAGTTAAGGATATTACAAAAACTAATGATTAATAGTCCATACTTAAGAAACGTATTGATTGAAAATAGTTTCTAGTAGACAAGACATAAGCATTCACGGAAATAACATTTCTACCGTAAAATAGCTAAACTTAGTGTGTCCTGTAGTTATAAGTCCTGTAACTTTAAAATGAAAAAAAACACACACACGAGCAAATACCAAACTTCAATAAAAACAATGAAAACTGCTGCTATCTGCTCGAGGGGAAACTTGATTTCGACAAAAATGTTTGGTATTTCGACATAAATGTTCTGTATTTCGACAAAAATGTTCGGTATTTCGACAAAAATGTTCGGTATTTCGACAAAAATGTTCAGTATTTCGACAAAAATGTTCGGTATAGGAGCGAACTTTTACAGCCAACATCCGGTTCTCACCAGGGCGCTCAAAATGTTCGTAAAGGCGTCCCCACCAAACCGAAACCGGACAATGTTCGGCTGAAAGTCGAACGTTCGGTTGGTGGAGACGCGGCTTTATATATTAAAAATACTTTCAAAGACGTATAACTGAAAGAGATGCATGATGTATTCTAAAAAGGCGCAGGTTGTATTGTAGTATTAAAACAGTCATATTTTATACATATAACTCATATAAAGGACCTGTGGCACTTAATAAAAATGAAATCATACGTCTGAAAACAAACTAAAACACGTTGTTCAGCATCGAAGCCAGTTCTGAGTGGAATGAAAATGTAAAGGAAGAAATCAGTAGATTTGTCAAAGCCTATTGATTAGACAAAGAGCAAAGAGTGATGGGTACAAAGAAAAGGTTTCACATCGAGAATAGCTTTGTGCTTAATTGAGTCCTTTCCATTGGCTTAGCCCCATTCATCCCTAAAGCAAGATGAAGTATTTCAATTGCATTATAAAAAATGTTATGCGAACGGCTGTTTAAATCAGGGATGTTTATAGTTTTAGCGACGAATGAAACAACAACAGTAGAGTATAAGATTCTTCTTTCAATGGCAGACATTTTATCTTTGGTTTTGTTTTTATTTTATTTGATCGTTTGTTTTAGTAAAAGAATAATAACCCACAGTTTAGAATGCAAATAAATTGACATAAGAATGTATACGTAAATATTCTTTATCAGTCAATAGGGTTCATGAAAGAAGAGTCATGCAATATATTTTAAGAGGTTGGCATCCTCTGTTAGCTTCACATTTACCATTTTTATGGACTACGGATCTGTGAGTGGAATTTATCCAGAGGATTAAGGGGTGAGCCGGTACAGTACAAGGGTGAAGAGTACTGATAAAAAGAGTCGTGCCAGGTACCAGGATTTGACCCCATATTTAAAAACCATGACCAATTTCTAGAACGAAAAAAATAGCATTGCATGGTGATTTAGTTCTAAAATTGTTACAATCTGTTCAGGAGATTTTAAACTTAAACGGACTAAAGCGGTGAACAGTTTATTGATAGTCTATGTAAGACGTCTTCTGTAGATTTACCCACATTAAATTCCTTGTGTTACTAGAAATTTAAATCTATATGTTAAGGAAAATCTGTTCTCAAAGTCAAATATTGAAATCTTGTAAGATGGTAGTTGGAAATACTGGTTTCTTAACACAGTTTTCTGTCTAATTAGGTTACTCAGCCCCAACGCCCTCTTAACAAATTTAGTCAAACATTTGTAAGAAAGATAAGTAAACATTTCCAGCTTATAGATATGATATTTTGGGATAAGAAATTAAAATATAAGAAAACGAACGACCTTTATAAAAGAAACAGAATAACACGATACAAATTAAAAAGCAATAACGAGCAATGAATAACAGGCAATACGTAACAGGCAATAATAGTATGAAATAATATCGGGCAGTAAATAACAAACAGTATATAAAAAAAAACTGTATATAACAGATAGTAAATAACGAGCAATAAATTTATGTCGAGATAATATTATTTAAGTAGAAATATCTTAAATGCTTAATACACCTGCATTCAAATTGAATCGTATTCTTGTTCCTTTTAAAAAAATCATAAGAAAGTGTTCAACGACGTGAAAATAATAAACTCTATTAAAATACATATTAATATATGCATGGCATAAGTCATTACATACCGTATGGTAAAATATGCTGAATAAGTTAATTACAGTATACATATTCATCATTAATTATAAAGTAACCTGGGCATAACACTTTTTTTCATATACTCAACTTTAAGATTGTTACATTTTAAGCTCATAGATATTTGTATCAAGGAATGAACAACCGAGGCAAAATTTACAATATTAATTATTCATGTGCGTTTTGTACTCGTTTACGGTACGATGGATAAAACGTTCGTGGTTAATCCCATTTAGATACCGCATGAGAGATTTGGAATTGTTCATACATGTAAAATAAACACTTACTTAAGGTAAATATGTTCGTCGTGTATTTTAATAGCTCATGCAAGTGTAAACTATGTAAATAGAGTTAGAAGGTTATCGTGATTTGTCAAAGTAAATAAATTGTTTTGCAATTAACATGCTTTGTGATAAGCTCGTGTGAGGTGACTTTATAGTAGAAATGTAAATACTGTACATTATTGTCAATAGTTCGACTTATCGATTGTAGGCTATAAGGTACAATCACAACCACAATAGAGGTTCATTAACACAATCGTAATAGAAGGAATTTATTGAACGCATTTTTTTAACTGTTGCTTTTTCGTTTAGTTTTAATTTTTTAAACAAGTTCGAAGTTTTTTTTAATTTTCAAATTTATTTCGTGTTTAACTAAGAATACTCAATTAATGATACAGTATGTTGAAAAATATTGTTAGCAGCATGGACAAAAAGTGTCCTTTCATACCTCGCTCATTTTAAAAGTTATACTTGAGAACGGGTTAAAAAGAGTTACTATACGCCATAGTGTTAAAATATCCAATCGTTAAATGCTGTTCTTGAAATCATTTTGTCTCCAGTTTTTTTTTTCCACTACTTATATACTAAACTAGTATGTTGTCACGCAGAAATCTTGTATTTATTTTATTGTAAAATGGTGAATCCGTTTACAAATAAATAAGGCTGTGAAAGTATTTTGGCGAGACCACATGATGGATTGAACTATTAATCAGTAGTGATAAAAATCAGTAATCAGCCGTATAGCTAATAAAAACATTAAAACTATAGAACTGTCTAATATTATGCCATTGTTTTTTTACCACGTACGTACATGGTAGCTTAATAAGCAAATACTTAAGCAAGATTCTTGTTTTTGATATTATGCAGATAAAATTGTACAATATGTCTAACAACACTATTTGAGAATTTTAAATTGTTCAGCACATGCACGGCGTAGAGCGCAACCAGCTGGTTATAACAAATAGTTTAACTATAATAAAATCATAAATATAACTAAACACACTTTCCTATGTATATCATGGTTCGTTTTGTTCCAAAGTTATTCATTTGATTTCTTTATATAACTTTTGAAAAGGCTGCATTTGTTTACTAACCTATACATTTTAATTGACGTTTAATGCTTGAAAAAAAAAAAAACTAAACTCATGCACGAAAATAAAGGTAAGCTATCATATATATATACTTCCTACGTAACGATTTTATCGTGTCAGATGAAATAGCTTATGACAAATTGCCCGTCCTAAATGGAAACATCCACTTTACGCTGGTAATATAATATTAAACGACAGCGATCTCCTTCCGTTTAGAATGATGAATGATTTATAATACATATCAGATATGACTCACGAATATCTGTATATAAAGAAATCAACAGTGTTCAGAGATCTTAGCTATTTATATTTATGTGTGTTCATTATGACTCGTAAGACTATTCTATTTCATATAATCTCTATCCAGTCCCACACCAGCTTATTTAAAAATACTATACTTAACCTCCATTGCATACGTTAAAGAAATATTCTTACAGTTATAAAATATGGCCCCATAACTCAGTATATAGCAGTTTGGAATTCCATGCAATTAAACTAATATAGTTAACGTAATTACCTCCAACCAAAAAAATCTCTCCAAAAATCGGTTAGAAAATCTCGTTAGTAACCTCTTTCGGATTTAGATCGTCATCTAAAATATTGCATACCGATGTTTATAATAATGTATATCAGATTTGAAGTGAAATAAATAGAATAATATTAGGAATTATTCAATTTAATTCATTTGAACGAATTGATTATAAATTTGTTATATAATATAACACTTTTTAACTGAAAGACAACAACTGATGTCTGATACAGTTCTGAAAATAAGATTTACAGATTGAAAATAGCCCTTTTTTGTAAGCACAATGGAGGTAATTATTCAGATCCTTTCTCTGAAGTGTATCTATAAACCAATTCAAGTAAGGAATTATGTTTAGACGTTCTAATTGGGTAAACTTCTTACTTATAAATTTTCATAGTGTTTTGATCTAATCATTGAATATGCAAAAACAATCTAATATAAATATTCAGATTATAAATCACTTTTGTAATCAATTAATCTCACCTTGCTAACTAACAAACCACACTCTAGTGTCATATTAAATAAATAAAAACTAAAAAAGTCGTATTCAAATATGATTATTAAAATATGCAAACTCTTGTTCTAGCATAAATGTCTACATAATAACAATTTCACGTCCCCTTCCAATGTATTTAACTGATTTCACTATCCAACCATATACTTAAATGTTTTGCAAAAGTTAGTTTATCCAGTTTAAATATGCGGAATTCCACAACCTACACGCATTCTTTCTTTCTTTCCATGAATGTTTACAATTTGCATACAAATAACTTCTTGATACACCTTTCTTAGCTAGAAAAATCTACATTTTGACAACAATTTGAAAGAAAATTAGCATAATCCACTCAGCGTGGAGTAAACAATCATTTTAAGTTTCTAACATTAATGGCTTAGCAATTATGCCATTTTTAAGATGTAGCAAACGGATTTTTTATTTCAGCATTGTTTCAACGATTTAAACAAATAAATCCAGTACAGAAAAACGTACGTCAAGAGACTCTGATTGATATTACAAAGAATGAAACAGAAGTCTAGTTTAAATACGTGTCTATATTGCAGTGTACAGAAATAAAAGTCTGCAAATATTATAGCATTTATTGTTAACTATCATTAAAAAAATACGCAGAAGGACATGATTTTCACAAATGTTTAACTTCCCTTGGAAAAATAGAACCCATCCATCCATTTTCAACTGTGTGCATATAAATTCCGGTATCTTGTCATTTGTTCTTTTTGAAAATGATGGAGCACCTTTTCCAATGTAAAAAAGGCTAGCATTTATACAAAGATTATGACTAATAAGTTTCTTGCCTTGACAAGATGTTTGTAGTTTATTCCTGAGGAGATTGCCGTAAACTTGTATCTTCAAACCACAAAAAGTCTCAGCGTGTACATAATAATGTTAACTCAAAACACTAAAACACCTAATAATATACAAAATGACCATATAGTTTAAAAACATGGATTTTAAACGTACAGGTTTTGGAATATTCTCCTTCGCCATTATTAAAGTTTATGTTAATCAATATAAGACTAGTAACTAAATGGTTAACTTATATTACAAAGTATATTAAAACAAGACACCATTATGTTATGTCAAACTATTGAAATTAAAGGATGTTTAAGATAATGAAAGACAAACTACATAACTAGATAAGGACACATACTGGACACAGTGTTAATAGGCTGTAATCTCTGAAAAACATAACCCCTCATTATAGCATCACAATCGACAGATAGTTACAGCAATGTCAAACAATAGACCTTTGTTCTACACCAACAGGACGAGGCCATTGTGCCTTCTGCCTATCACAACATGAGTTTATCATTTGTCCGCAAACATCTCATTGTGAAAACATCTAATTGACAGTTTTTTTTTAGATTTTTAAACAACAAAGCAATTAAATATTCCCTTGTATCTAATTATTTCGAAAGTCTCTTATAAGTTTGATCTGTTGAAGTTGCAAAACGTCATAAAACATTCTTGTAGAGCTAATCTTAAAATCTTAGTCGATATAAAGATGTATATTGTATCGTATGTATATGTATTTTATGTGGATGTTTTCAATGTTAGTTCCAATGTGTTGGGTTGATAACAATTATCCCTGAGTCCTGAGTGTTAAATGTAATTATCTGATACATTTGGTAAAGTGAGTGTAGTTACATACGTATCCAGATCATGGTACAAAGTTGCCACGAGTGATTTGTTATAACTGTCAGATATGACATGTATACACAATCGTGGCGGAGATCTCACTGACCACACCCTTAGTGTACTCTGAAAAGTGTTTTTTTTTCGGATTAAGCTTAAGCTGGTGATAGCTTAAGCAGTAGATGATACGATTTAAAAGACATAAAACTACACTCCAATTGTAATAACCGATTTAGTAGGATGGACGAAAGAGGGAAAGATAAACAATTACAGTTTAAAGAATACAGATACCAAACACCAATCCGAATTGAATAGTCCATAAACTAATAAAAGTTTGCATATAAGGCGGTGACTACTTACGCCAGCCCTATCATTTTAGTCACTTACCAAGAAGGATCACTGATACGTTTAATAAGACCTATACTCAAATGGGAATTTTATACTGGTTTACTTTATTATTCATCGTTTAATGCGATTTTGCATTGAATTAGCAGCGTCTGATTAGTAAACTAGCAGTATGGAAAATATTAGTAGGCATTATTGGGCATATACATAATATAAATACCTTTCCTTGAAATATATTAAAACAATATTTAAACCTTCGACATTACGAAGTTTGTGCTCAAAGGTAACATTTGTTACTTTTTTAATAGTAGTGAGGAATACGCGTAAAAATTAGCATTCAAAGATATTAGCCTCCTACAAACTTATGCAACACAACTAAGAAGGAAAAGCATGTGAGTTTTGTTTTGACGGTACAAACTTTTGCGATGATAGGTTTGAGCCCAAACGATTCATCTCAAGGGAAAACTAAGAAAAATATGTTTTGTGATTTTATTTAAATACAACCCAGTTTAAACTTATGTTTTTCTATATGTAAGATTTTACTTACTTCAAATGTAGTTAGCTGTCAATTATTATCAATCATAGAGATGGGGCGCCACCTATATTGCGTATTTTAACCCAAATATGAGTGAAGGATGAGTGTAGAATGGTGTGTGATGACCTGACTGTAGAATGGTAGAATGGTGTGTAGCTATGTTACTGACTAAGATCAGCTGTTTCATTAATCAGGATCATTTATTTAAAGCCCAATAATCAGGAACAGCTGGGTACAGTTTCGAACCATCAAAAAGCTACTGACGTTTCTCAGGATCGAACCGGCGACCTTTTGATTACTAGGCGAGCACTATAGTTATAACCACTCAACTACCCAGCCAGTTCATGCTGTACATGTTTCGAGCATTTTATAGGTTATCTTCAGCAGCATTCATCTCGTCCATCGTTTTGTTTTGAAACAATAATTCATTGAATAAAACCCATATGAAACAAACGGATTAGTTTTAATGTTTAATATATGTAGGGCTTATCATGAAATCATAAATCCCTTTAAGTATTATACCATCAAAACCAAAGTAAGGATGAAAAAGGGGTTTGCACTATAATTCTCTGCACGTTCCTGATACAAATATCATATAATGCTTGTACTTCATAAGTGCCTACCATTCGCTATCCAGATTATTTTATCGTCCATCCATTTGAGAGTCAATTTAAATTTACTAGATTATATATTGTCAACAAATTGGGTTTAAATTTTTATCGATTTGAAGAAACCACACGGTGAAGTGGTTTATTCATGAAATGGTGGTATAAAATGATTCACGAATAAAAAAAATATTAAACATTTTAACGTAAAAATTTTCAAATCAAAAATGTTAACGTGATTTTGATATCACTCACAACCACTTGCAACAACAAAAGTCGTGTGTCGCTTGGCATGTATCAAGGCCGGAGTGTGAGATATACCTCTGCTGTATATCACGTGTAATTGTTCTCCTGTCACCCTCTCTGCATATGTAACTTTCTACATTTGTTTCAACCATAGCGATATTTCTTTGTGGTTTCGTATGGAAGAATTGTCCATTGGCATGACCCGGACAGTGACATTTTTGTATAAAAACCCCGAGGAAGTTTAATTTTAAAGTATATTTATTTTTTTAATGGGCGGTTAGCCATTTCTTCGTGATATAAGTGTTTAAGAGTTATTCGATACACTGTCTTCTTGATGTAGAAATTATATTTGGTTTAGGTTACAGTGATTTACCGGTGGATTTACCAGTGGTTTACCAACATTTTGAGTTTACGATTCGTGTGCGCACAAGCCAAACTGAATAAGCAGAATAAATAGTTCACTAGTCAGCTGCTACTAATCTTTTAATTTACTGTTACTTTGAATATTGAAAACACATTACATTTTCTAATAGTCGTTTATGGCTGAAAACGAGGCGTAATATGTCAATTTAAATGCGGTTGCACGTATGATCTACTAGTTGTGTCATGTTTTACACTAAATTCGCCATAAAACTTTACCATACGGCAATCGAAATCTAAATTATCAAGCAAACTTTTTCCAGATAAAAAACCTGTTTAGAATAATGAACCATTCAGTATATTTTCTGGACCTGGTATATCTATAAAAATCCTTTAATGGCTCAATATGGACTCGTTCATTTGTAGACATAAATTCGTATGGAAATTACGTTATTTATTTAGACTTGACTTACACCTATTGATTTTAACAGTTTTTTTTGTACAAAATGTGAATCACGTCAATGTGGTGGATAGGTACTGAATAAAATGTAAAATAATTCAAGTCTACTAATTTGACTCTTCTGGTTTTTCTTCTACAATTTTCTGGTTTATCTTGTTTGCCGATTAACAAATTATATTTTTTTATGGTTAAACTAATCAATTATTGTCCAATTTTGTATTTGAAGTTAAGTTAAAATTCAATAAATATAACTTTTCCGTATTTCCTCACGTGTTATTCATTGTTTACAATTATCTGAAATTCATATCACAAATTAAAACTTTATCCAACCTCACATGATATCTCAGCATCATTATTCAGGCATGATATGGATACAAAGTCCACGTACAAAGCTAGTTTGATATCAACATCACATCAGAGATAAGTCAGTATCAAGGGCAACATCAATAGTCTATTGTTTCCCCCAACTGATCCATGACTAGATAAAGCTATGTTAAAACTGCAGAAATGTATGTGACCTAGTTCTCGGTACACCATGCAAGTTAATTTGTTCTATTTTTTTTTTAATCCAGAATTAAGACAGGATTTTAAATCATAAAGCTGGCAGCAGTTTCTTTCTTCAAGGGATCTTGAAATTAAATTTTCAAAATATATTCCTATATTTGCGTATAACAGGTTTGTAGTTATAATTGATTCTTTGAATATTTTTTATTAAGGATATGACAATGTTTTATACACATTGTAATAATATCGTAAATCTAGTGTGGTTTAAAAAAAAATAAAACATGAAAGCAATTTTGGTGATTTCAAAACTTACTTTGAAAATGACGTATTAATACGATCTTATGTGAATAAACTATTGGTTTTTTAAACTAAATTACGCTAATTTCCTACAGATTATCTGTTGTGAATTTATATTATTAATTTAAGTGCTTTATTAATTAATAAAAAATATTTAAAAAAACATAATAAAGGCATTAAGATTCACGAGATGGGAATCCTGGAAGATTAAGTTCTACACTTTATTTACACCAGTATCTTTAAGTGTGCTTTGTATTATCATTCCTTGTGAAAAACTCGTTTCAAGAAGATAAGTTTTGCTACTTCAATGCAATTGGATCTTAGATCTATTCATCCATTATCTCACCCATCCAAAAGTAACTATCCACCTTTCCTTTGAAGCCTTTACGTTTATGATAATTGCGTTTACCTACTATTTTGTTTTGTATACTAAGTAAAAAAACTTCAAGGATTCACCGACAGTTTACTCTTGATCTACACGGTTTTATCACATGTCCATCCGTGAACTAAAAATTGATTGCTGCAGAAGCAAGTAATGCTGGGGTTATTAAGACTAGCCTACATCAAAGATTATAGTTATGTGACAAAGTTAAGTATTCTCTTTATCGAAATTATGGAAAATCATTGCAATAGACGTAGGCAAGTAAAGTAGCTTCAAAAAAACGTTCTTTCAGATCAGAATTTCAAAGAAGGAATAGTACAATGTTTCCTGCATAATGCACCGTTTGTTATTCATTGTGGAATATCTGGCATTTATTTGCTTTCAGTTTAAAAATTATAAGTGATGACAATGACACACATATAGCTTAAGAATTATTAATGTATTTTATACCTACGAAACATTTCATTAACGTTGATATGTTTAGTATCAAGACTCCATAAAGTGAAATGAAGCTCATATTTGGTTAATATTTCTATTGAATGTGAGTGATTGTTGGCCTGGTGTTTCGGAACCTAATCTAAGCGTAGAACTGTCAAGAAAACATCGAGGATTCTCAGGCAAGGCTTATTTTCTCTCTATTGGATAACTTTCCCCTCTAGAAATCATTCGATATGTTTTATTTATTCTTGTAAAGCTATCTTCTCTTTGTGTCTAAGCTGTACATGGTTGTAGGAAAATATAATAAAGTTCAGGGATAGAGCATTATTCTATTATTATCAAATTGGACTTTTAACTGTGGTAAACTGAATAAAATACAAATGGACTACTCTAACGTCAAACGCTGATGGGTCATTTCATTTTGATAAGGCATTCTGAGATAGTTTCACTCAACAATACCTTTGAATGAAAATACTAGATTCAACTAGTCCATGCCAGACTGATTGACTGATCAAATGTCTACTTCAGTATTAGAAGGCAATGTTTCCATTCACCGAAATTCGTTAGTAATGCAATAAAGCTACAATTTTTCATATTTACCAACCACGCTGAGGAGTTGGTATTTCTTATTCAGGGTGACCGACAGGAACCGGATGATTTTTAAACGGATAGTATACGCCTTACAGAGTCTGACTCGAGGAGAGGTTGTCTTTTCAATATTGTAAATTAAGTAATTTTAGTATCCATGGAGCATTACGCTTTAAACACCGTGTGATGTGTATGTGGGCGATTTTGTTTAGTTCACATTCAACTTGGCACAATGATTTTGTTTAGCTAAAGTAAAACTGCCAGGTAGATTAACAAATAAACGGGGTTAGCAATCTGACACATACTTTCTCCCATTAGCTTGTCAACCAGCTTTTTCATGGGTAATCAGAGTAACAAACTATGATATTTAATAGGTAAAATAAAAAAGTTGCATTAACCTTTAAACCGTAATTTTTTACAGAAATGGCGGTTGCACTTTTTCGAGGTCAAGGGTGAAACATCAACGTTTAAACAACAATACCTATGTCTATTTCTATTTTCAACGTGATTTACCGCGCACACTGCGCATGACTCAATGGCTGTAGTGTGTACTATGTTTTTAAGAAGGGTTATTTCACGTTTCGGGGATATTCTTTGGTCCTAGGGTCACAGGATTTGAGTATTTGGGTTTTTAATTTATCTTAAATTTTGCGTCTATTATCACAAACCCCAATCCCAGGTGGATCATGAGGACGCAATTGACAAGGAAGTTTATAATGATGACCGTGATATTCTAGGGCGAGTACCGGTAGCGAATAAAATCATTGATATCTGCATTAATGAAAGTGGACACATAACTGACATTTGTTCACATAAGCAAAGAACGTATAACATGTGTAGCTAACTAGTAAGTAAAGAATGTAAATCCTAAATGGCAATAGTTTACGATCATTTTAATGTAACAAAAGTAACAATCGACACGAAAACAAATTATTATTTGTAAACGGTCGGCTTTTATCGATCACTCTGTATATTCAACGCAAAAGAAATAAAGAATAATACACGTGATTAATACTAAACAACGGAGAATATAACTCAATCAAAGCAGGATATGTTATACAGACTGTACGTGAGCACTTGGCCAACACAGTTATGTAAATGTGTGAACCCCATAGTTAATGTTGGGATGTTGCCAGTTTTCCAATCAGTCAGACTTTGTTGAACGATGTTAATATCGACATACTTGGATGGAATGGCTTTTGTTATGTTAGTCCAACCGTTATATACATCACTTTATTCAAATTGTATTAGTTAGAAATAACATTTTCGGTAGTTTTTGTATGTACACAACTGGTTTGTTTTTGGTAAGAACTTGTGATTGCATCCAGATCTATATTAAAATATAGATTTTATTTATTTAACCTAGTAGTAATGAAAAGTAAAACACCCCAACCACAGCAAGTCTGCAGATCAAGCGAAAATCCATTTCCTTAGTTGGATTTCAACTAAAATATTTCCTTTAAATTATTTAGATCTATTCCCATTAGAAATAACATTAAGTTTCATGGGTTATTTGCTACAGGGTGGGGAAAAGGTATGTTTTCTTCTTAAAATGTGTATAAATTGGTATGAACTGCATTAAACTGTCAAATGTTATCGTAATATATCCATTAACAAGTAAGCTCCAACAGTTTACTTTATACGTACTAGGATAACATGTGAATTTTAGGTTTATAGTTTTATGGGGGATTTTCTTCGTAACTTTTGAGCATACAACATCACTTTACTATAAAAAATAATTTTTTTGAGAAGTAAAAAAGGGGAAAACCCGATTTCTTCCCCTTACAAAGCCCCATGTTCAAAGTCTGATTAAGCTGATTCACAAACTCGTTGGAATAAGCATAGGTTCAAACACGTTAGTACCAACGTCATTCAAATCGGACGATTTTTATTCAAGTTATCGTAATCACGGACACGCACACCCTATATTATTCCCCATATGCAAAATTAAAAAAAAATATTCATCACAGTTAAAAATACAGAGTGAGTAAACTTTGTAGCTTATTGAGGGATAAACATTACCGTAAACATGTATTTTAACCATTGCAAACGTTACACAGGTTAAGTATTGTCATAAAGTATAGGCTTTAGAAAATGTGTTAGCTGTCTATTAGATTATGATAAAATACTAAACTATTTATGTACGTTTTCCAATACTATGAAAACAGATAAATTATGAAAATTCGTAGAGTAAAACTTTGGACTATTAACTTAAACAAGACTACAATTAATTTTAGGACGTCACAATTTTTAAAGCGTAATCGTTTTAGAAGTAAGACGGATCACTTGCTAATCTCTTATCAGTTTTATTCTCTTTGTTATGGCAAATTTCCTGCGTGAAGAGCAATGTCTTTGAAAATAATTAAACAAATCTGCGAAACTAAGGAATAAAAAGTATACACTAAAACAAAGCTTTTTATACACTAAATAAAGCTATTTAATTTAGAATTTATCCATTTTGTTCGACATCATCAAACTTTAATTTATTACACTTTTATATATTCAACTTCAATTTCTTCTTTTCGTTTGTTTGCCATTTGTTGCTTTGTTTTAGTGTTTTAGTAAACTTTGTTATCTTCATTTTTATCTATGAATACTATTTAAACTAGTCGCACACAAAGTCACTAGTGCATAGAGGTTTTGTAGTGAACCATGTCATCATGGATCATAGATCATAGATAGGTGAACCATCAATGTGTGATGACCATCAGAAGGTCTATTGTTCCAACCTATTGACTATACAACGATCACTAGCTCCATATTTAGTCTCAGGTTAGTCGTTGAAAATTGCAGAGGAGTAAACACATACAGGGACTCAAATAAAATCAAATACATTTATCCAGAAATTAAACATTACATAGATTGTATGCAACAAAACACTGTGAAATTAGATCCCTACAAAGCAGTTCTCACGATAGCAATTGGAGCTTTTCTAGTTTATTATAGCAGTACTAAAATAATATCGGGGAGCTCAGGAGTTATCTATTCTTACCTAAATAGAAAGTTTGTTTGAAATCTGGAGCAGAATAAGAAATGTTCGTTATAGGTGGAAAAAAATCGCCTAACTCTTTTATACTATCTATTATGAAATGGCGACCATACAATGTAGGTATTTTAAGCCAAGTATGAATGGATATGAGTGTAGGATGAGTGGCGCGATCTTGTAGTCTTGTTAGTGACTAAGGCCGACATTCCTTAGACACAGCTGTTAATTAATAACCCAAACAGCTAATGGCAACTAAAGGACCTACAGTTTATAGTGGAATTCGAACCACATTTTTCCCTTGGTATATACGAATTGGTCTAATTATCAGGATAGTACTGCGGATAGTCGTAATACTCACTAGTGTGGACGTTAATCCACACCAGGGAGTATCCCATCCACAGTGCATGCCTATAAATATCCACAATCCGTGACCTCCTAGTAGCTGGATTACAGGACGACGCCACCCGTCCCAGTCTGATATATATAATATTGCATAATATATTTCATTTGTAATCTTCGATGGCTTGGGTGATATTCTTTATAAAGTTTAGAGGGGTTTAGAGAAATTATTTTCTATTAAACACGTAGTAAGCACGTGTTTTTCTGTATTTTCCCATTTAAAAATAGATTCACATAAAATAACATTTCATTGGTTCAAACCACCCATTTCAAGAATGTTACTACTGTATTTCACTTTTTAAGTTTTGTTAATCATATGTTTTATCGAACATATGTCATAAATAAAACATACTCCGTTTTGTTGGTTAGTCTATGTATATGTTTTAAAAGTATGTACCATCATAGACTAGCGAGTATGTTTTATGGTACTATTTAGACATTAGGAAAATCAGTCATAATTATAACGGTTGATTAAATAAAAAAAAACCTAATTTATCAGTTGAAACGTGTCATGACTATCTAATAATAAAATAAATAGGTAGGGCCTACTAATATTTACGAACAAAATATATATTTTTTTTCTTTGTTGATTTACTTTTCATGAAGTAAGTAACAGGATCTAACTACATACGCACCACAATGGAACATGTAAGTAAAAAAAAAAAAAATATTAGCAGTTGTAAGTAAACAAATCAATTTCATTAATTGATATTAATATTAATATTAATATTAGGCATTTAAATATTAAACAAATTCACGAAAATGTATGATTTTCACTGTACCAAAAATTATAGTTACTTCCGCCGCAGAAAACCTGCAGACTAGGCGAATTTGCGTTGGCCAGATTGGATTTTTATTCAATTATTTCCTTAAACTGTCATATTTATTCCTTATTTAATAACATTAAGCTTTGAGTTCTTAGATTTGGTGCTACGTGGAAGGTACCTAGTAAAATTTGGTGTTTAGTGAAATATTGATAGCATAGCATAAAATATATAAATTTGCCATATTTGATGAAAATACAACCAAACCAACAGCGTACATGTCATCCGCTTAATGAAGTAAAATTAAATAAGAAAGACATTAAAACTGAAGATTAACATTTGTTTGGACTTTTCTCCCCGACTATGGCCTATATAGCGTTAACATTGCTTTGATATATTAAATTACTTGTATATTTTTAGCTCTACACAATGGTAAAGAAATAAATTTCAAAGTTTTATGTTTTAAGGGTTAAAACATGAACCCCCCTTAAGGGTATACAACGCCCCCCCCCCACCAATAACCCCGTTTCCATAGTCTGTTCATGCTGGTTCGCAAACTGGTTGGCATAAACGTTGATTTACACAGTCGTATGCCTACCAAATTTTATCAAACTTTTAGCACGAGTTGTCGTGCAAACGGACACATATATACATATATATTAATATAAATCACTATATAGACATTGTTATATTTTCAGCTTAATAGAATTATTATGATATGAATTTAAACGGATGGATTTTTTGCCTCTGGTGACCTAGATACGAAAAAGTAAATTGGTCCCGGGGCTAAGTCTTAACGATAAGACCTACGATGATTTGCTTAAAAAATAAATAGTGATATGATATCTTCAATAACATCAAGTTAGCACATATAACACTTAAAACAACTTGTCAAAAATAGATTTTAACATGTAAAATACTGCATAGAAACTCGTTTGTGCCAGAACCTATAACTCAAGACGCCGATAATATCAATTTATCATCCTACGTTGTAAACAAATATATCACGTCCAAACCACTTCCCCTTTCTGTAATTTCGTATTTTTCTTAACCAAACCTATTAATTGAACAGTTTTTGTTTGTTACATTTTGTAAATTCTTCATTCGTATTGCAGCTTACACATAAAAAACAATTTGCAGATTATTATACAGTACTTATAAAAGTAGTTTATTGACTTTATCCACTTTCGCCTTTTAAATGTAGTCAATTAAGTATTGTTTTGCATAGGACCTTTGGCTATACAACTCTATGAGAAATTAACTCAGTGAATTAAATCAATTTTCGATTAGCATTTTAGATTTTACGTGATGGAAATGTTATAGAAATGTAATTGAAATACTTTTTTCGACACTAATAAATGGATTTATCCTTACATTGTGAATATTATCTACTTTAACATCTTTAGTTCGTAAGACTGCTGTTGGTGGACAAGGTCATACCGATGATGACCTCAAATTGAAAATGTGAATTGAAAAATTGAATTGATTGAGAATTACCAAAGATGAGACCGGGTAGCAATCAATACATTTATCGAGGCGCAGAAATTGTGTCCCGAAGGCACTAGTTTAAATTAAGCTATCCTTCAATGGTAATTTCTTAATTGATAATATCTTTGATCGAAAGTTAGAAACCAACTTTATGCAGTAGGCCATTCATTCAACGCATAATATTTATTAATCTTGGGTATTTTATGAAAAGAAAGAATCTGCATCGACAAAAAAAAAACCAACCAGTGATAGTATTTTCTCCGTAGTTTGTTTGCATTTGAGAAAAACAAACAAGACAAGTTTAATTGAAAATCTTATCTATGAGGAATATTTTATATAAATTATTCTTGTCAGTGAAATATGCTATGATTCTCACGATCAAAACCTCTTGGTTAACGACGAACATCACGCTATTGCTAAAGCACTTTCTTTGTGTCAATCTTAATTTATTTCCTCTTTGTCTAAGCGTTCCCCGTTTGAGCATGGTTCTTGCAACAAAATATTATTGAGCTAGGTTTTTACAGATTAATATTACAATTTGCTGTTAAATTGCATAGTTTTAAAATCTAAAGGAGTTAGAGAAACAAACTGGACCATACACCAGGAAATCTTTGATTATGCTGCGCTTGAAAGTCTTATATTTCATAACAAGAGTAGAAAGTGAGTCATTACATATTTGAGACCTTGTTTAAAGTGCGATATTTATTGAGCACTTTATACGGTCGAGAATGTATGGACCCACTATCAATCGTATTTTGAACGTTACTTTTCGCTACACTACAAAGACTAATCATTTTCGTTGTTAAAACATAGGTTGAATATTTCTTTATTTCAGTTAAGAGCATTACAAAAGTCAGTTTGCAGGTTGTGTATGCCTTTATTTAAAATTAATATTTACTTTAGTTGTACAGTTTTGATTGTAGAAAATTGAAACAGTTGAGAAAACAATAACAAAATTTTGTTTACGTCGGAAAATTCCAAAAAATATAGGGTAAACATTAGTTTAGCATATAAAACATCTTTTCTCCGTAGTAAACAATATAATGTAGAATTTCCGCAAGTGATAAACTGTAACGAAAACATGTCATTTCACAGTAATTTAGCGATATAGAAGATTATTACGTTTTTAAGGAGGTGGAAAGACAAAAACCATATGATGATTATCTTTTATATTTTAACACCTTTTTTGTCGTATAATACTACATTTCTTTAAATGTTACTGTACCGAAACTAGTTTCAATAAAATTAACCAAACAACGTCCCAGCTTACGAAAAATAGAACAAAGTCGACGTTAAATGTAATAAAGTTCAATATGCACCTTTACAATAAGCACTAAAACGAAAATGGTGGTAGTATTCAAACATAATGTCGGGGGTTAGTTAGAGGTATTATGTACACAATGTGGCTTTGTACTACTACAAGCACGGTTTTATTAATCGACGGAAATGCTCGTTATATGATACGAGCCTTACTGTCCAATTATATTTTTGTTCAGAAGCACTATATTTATAATATTGAGACGTGAACCCCATAGCTTCAAAAAATTATTTTCTGGCAAAATGGTTTACTTTTTGCCAAAAAGTGTACAAAATGGCTATATTTATGTCAAGGTTTTGTGTCCAGATTTCTAAGGTATTTTATTAAAATAAATCTAGTTTGTCATCGATGACAAATGTGGACATGACATCAGCATCAAAGATGTTGACAATATTTAACTAACTACATAAAGGGAGTTTTTAGGTACCTATTGTATCCCTCTGATTTCTTAAACATGTCCCTTCAGTGACTTTTCAAAGTGCACATGTATCAATAAAGCATGAAACACTCTAATCAACTTGCATTAAACACCCTTACACTTCAGACAACACGTTTGAACTAAGCATTATAGATACTTATGAGATGAGCAAAACAGTGCAATCTGCCAATGCATATCATTGTAACAATGGTGTTTCCGTATGTAATAAATAAATAAATGAGTTTGGCCTCATTACTTTTTAACTCTCAAGATTGAGACCAAATTAGGTTGAATAATTTCTATCAACTGTGATCTATATATAAATTTACAGTATACGCAGATTATTTTTAAGGAAATACTCATACTATACACTCAGGGAAGGGAATAGGCATATGACATTCCTAGCTAGATATGTGGACTATCTTTGTGCTTAATTTGGACTGTATCAGTCTAGTATTTTTGTCGTGGCAGCCGAACAGACAAACAGACACTACCTCAATTATATAGTAGTATTAGATGCTGTACCCGTGCTTTGCAACGGGAAGATGTACAATACCACCTAATCCAGGAGATGAGAATGGAGTGTAGTTCCTTGTGTAGCTTTGTTACTGACTAAAACCGAATGTTTCATTAGCCAAATCTATTTAAAAGCTCGATGTTCAAGGACAGCTGTGTCTAGTTTCGAACCGTCAAAAAGCTACAAACTTCTCAGGATGGAATCGGCGACCATTCCATTACCAAGTATGCACTGTAACCACTCAGCTATTTAGCTGGCAATTATCTTCGAAAAGTACTTTAAACGAAAAGTACAAAATCAAATTTATATTTAATATATATATATATTTTTCAAAGACGCCATGCGTTACAAGCACAGCCTACACCACATTTTCCTTTAATAACGCTCAGATCAGAGAAAGTTCCGCCTCACAATGGTACGCAGATCTCCCCAGATATATTTATTGGCACTGCGTCACGTCTCACATTACAAACACCCAATAATCCCAACATATGCGCGCCTTACACTCTTGATATTGAGAAAAGAGCCTCTAAACGAATATATAAATAGCGTTGTGAAAAGATTCACTAAAATTCCATGCTATTTGGAATTTCGTTTACATCTTAAGTCCTGAAAAATAAAAGTTGTAATGAAAATAATTTCAAGATGAGCCTAGCATTTTTTGAAGTGTGTCTAAACAGTATTTTGGAGAACTTCAAATCCTTGTTTTATCACTACCCATCACCAAACCTTATGTTGGATAGCATCTTGGTTACTGATAGATTGGTTGAAAATGGTATCTGGGACCAAAATTTAGTCCCGTTTTGGATCGAACCAGCAAACCTCAAAATTTACCTCAAGTCATACTAGTAATAAACTTTTCTACGATGTTCAATGTTAGCACGTGAAATCCTTAACCGGAATACCTAGATTACCAAAAACATATGAAGAAATTATATCACAAATATTTGTGGAGCAAAAATTTTAAAAGTATTGTATTGTTTTAAAAGTCGTTTGGGACGAGGCAATCGTTTGTTTCATGAAACTGTACAATTATTTGTAACGCTAAGAAGGGGTTTTTTAAACAGATATGAGCAAAACTTTGTTTGCAAAACACTAGTATTGACACTATTAAAAAATGTATAAAACTTTTATGAAAAAATTTTACAAAAAAATTATAAAGAAAATTTACAGAAAATGAAAGGTTATAGAGTATTTTTTATCCCAGGGGCTCAATGGAATGTCCATTTAACATACATGTCTTAAATTTAATTTTTAGAAAAGTCAATTCAATTGATTGGATTACACAATCTGGACAGTATCCCGTGGATGATAACGTAAGGATGTCCGCTATACTTTCCGATCTTGGCAACGTAGAATACAAAAACCGCAGCGTCAAATCATGAGTTGGCACCGTGCCAGTCTATATTGATATTTACATTTGTTGAGTTCAAGGCGACCCCTTGAGAAGCATCAGGGAGCAGCAATGTACAAATATTGGGTTTGGCAACTTGTATTTTACTAGGTATTTAACTGTTTTCTAAAAATATACACTCTTCGCAAACATTACTTATTCCAATCATAAAAAAAAAACTTGGATTGTAAAGTGAAAAAAATAGTTTTTCTATAGAAGAAATGTGAAATGAAATGACTTTTCTGTTTTACTTCATTTTGATTAAAGGGCTAATATAATCTAAAGTGCTGAAATATATAAACTGGATGATTGGTTTGATTTAAAACATCAACGGAAATGACATGTTTTTCATTATGGATGTAAGTAGTTGTACTGCAAATATAAATTATAAAACTATTTATAGGTCACCTAAACGTGTATGATTAATGGAAACATTTGATCTAATCCAAGAATTTATTTTAAACATTTTTCATGACGGTTAGTTAAATTAACGTTTCCATGACGTTTCTGAAACTTGAATCTGATCCCATTGTCAGCTAAAAAAGTATTTAAAAGTTACAAAAACCGTGGTAGAAAATATCCACAATATTCTCTCAGATGAAGTGATATCACTATCGTCAAAAAGTCCTTCAAACAAAGGACATATCATGTTAGTCGGCTAATGTTTGTTGTATAGAAGGTTTTGTTGCTCACTGCTGGCATTAGTGGCGTTCCTTCCCTCCGTTCATCACAATGTCCTACTTGACATTATAATCCCCTTGTTTGAGGCTGAGTGTCTTTGTGTGTATGGTGTCAAATATAGTGTAAGTATGAAAACCAGTAGATAGTGACAGTCAATCTGATCGGTCTGTGCTTTATTACATTACATTTATTTAAAAAAATAGTTGTCAAAAATAAGTTAACAAAGAAGATACACCATCAGCGAAACTATACTGTTTGACAACACTTCCAAAAATACGAGAACTGAAAGAAACGCCAAATACAACTCGGGTTTGGTTTGAATTTCAAATGTTTTTATAACAATCATTGAAAGGTTGTCTGAAGAATGGAAAAACCATACAGTTAAGTCGTTAATTGGCTTAAGGCAAGAACCTTTTGTGCAGTATAAGAGTAAAATAAGCATTTGCCTGAGAATATTACGAAATAAATGGTGGTCTGCAAGATAGATTGATAATAATTTGAGAAAGGAGATAAGATTCCAAATTGCTTTTGATTCAAAACTAATTTTATAAACTATCTACTTTTTCTTTTCAAACTAAAATCTTAATTAGTTTAATCATGTTAAAAATGACGAAACTATAAGAAGTGCATGCTTCCAAAGGTTATTCTATGCGATAAATATCAATACATATTAAAACACAAAATATATTCTCCTCTGACTGAGTATTGTTAGGCACATATTTCAAATAGTTTGTTTATAAATTTTAAAAACTGTTGCACCTTGTAAAATAGTGGTGTAAGATAATGTTGCAGTTTATGCACAGTGAAATGCCATAAAACAAAGATATTTCCTTTCCAAATGACTTCTCAATTGCTTAACTTGCTAAAGTCATTCAAGAACTGTTCGACCATTGAATAACTTAGATAATGCTAAAATAATATTCACTAACCAATGTCTTTATTAACTTATTTTAGGTATTGTTTTAATTCATTTTACCATTCTGCAAATAATCGCTATTTGCATGGATACGTGGTTTGTTCACTTAAAAAATACAAAAATTAACTTTGCAATTTAAATAATACAGTATAAAAAACAACAATCCTATTATAAACTTCAAATAACTAACGAGAATGCATATAATTGAATTTTAAACCTCGAAACATAGCTTGAGATAATAGAGATAATTAGTTTATAAAACTTGTGAATAATTTGTAACAAAAAAGACCCGTTGGTTCTATTTCATAAGAAAATTCACTTCTGATTATAGTTCAATTCTTCGTGAACAATAATCCTAAGTTAAGTACGAGTTTTACGAAATAACAGCCATTGTTTTTCTTGTAGCGGAGAAGCAGCATAATCCGGCTCGAGACTTAATGCTCCTGTAAGAATGAGCTCGGGTTTGCTTAAGTACAAGCCTCTTTATTATTCTCAACAAAACAGTAACAACTTTACCATCTTGCTCTACTTGAGGGAGAATGAATAGTTGCGGTTGAAATGGAAGTTCTTCAAAAGTAAAACTTTTACGGGGGTTTTACCCGTTCAATCATCAATTATCAATTATTTAAGTTGGGGACGCCACTATGTGCGTATTTTAACCCAAATATGAGTAAAGGATGAGTGTGGGATGAGAGGCGCAATCTTGTAGTCTTGTTAGTGACTAAGGCCGACATAATCCTTAGACACAGCTGTTAATTAATAGCCCAAACAGCTAATGGCAACTAAGGGACCTACAGTTTAGAGTGGAATCCGAACCACATTCTTTCCTTGGTAGTTAACGAATTGGTCTAACCATCAGGATAGTACTGCGGATAGTCGTAGTACTCACTAGTGCGGACGTTAATCCACACCAAGGAGCATCGCATCCACAGTGCATGCCTATAAATATCCGTGTCTTCGTGTTATAAATTTTAGTTCAAAAACTAATCATCAACATTGAGAAAACAGCTAGTTTTATAACATTTTTAAGTTATTACAAGTGTAACAGGCGGTATTAAATTCGAAGAAATAAGAGTATCCCTCCGTTTTAGACATAATATACTGTATATGACCTACTTTAACCACCTAAAGGTAAATTGTGAAATTTATTTTTTTGAAATGCATGGAAAGTAAATTTTTCATTTTAGCTGTTGATTTTTATTATCTTGAACACTAATCAGTGTTTAAATTATAAACCACAATTTGAAACGTTAAATTCTTTGGGTAAAGTCCAATAGATCGATACTGAAAAAGCACCATTTCTCCAGTAATCCTCTGTAATAAGTTGTACGTGAGCGATTTCATCCAGTTTCATGCTGTGGTTTTTGCTTGATAGAAAACAAAGAAATAGATAAACGCCGGCTAAGGAATCATATAAAAGAATTATGGAAAATTTATCTTTGGAACCGTTTTAGGCAACTTTTATTGACAACGGCTTAATCACAAACTATTTGAATGGACAGCCTGTTTATAAGTCTGCTTGAGTTTTGAAGATTTTATTTGTAGTTGCGTGAACTACAATTTTAATTTGAGTTGAATTACAATCCTATTCAAATGCTTTGGAATGAAACAATGTTCATTAATTCAGGTAGGTCTAGCTTGGGAGAGCATTAAATTTACGGAAAGTAAATAAAGATACGTCTTATAACACTTAAAACATAAACAATAAGTAAACATAAACATAAACATTAAGTAGGGGCGCCATTCAAGATTCTTGTCATTCTCCTATTGGGTCTGATGATGATGATTGGAGTGTCCAATCGAAATCGACCACTTACCATTTTTTTTGTATATTTACCGTCTTGTGAGTAACAGTATAAGCGTAAATATCTGTTTTTTAAGTGTTATAAGACGTATCTTTATTTACTTTCCGTAAATTTAATAACACGTACAATGCTGATCAAGAAGTTATTTAGCATTAAATTATAAGATACCTAGTTTAATTTCTGAGCATGAATTATATTTAAGAGCCCCATTGATTAATTAATGTGTACGCTTATACCAGTTGTAATACCAACTGTAAAATGTAAGGTTAATTTGGCCCAAAATGTGTTTTATTCGTGTGATGGAGCATCAAAGCTGCATCTGGTTAAAGCAAGACGTTATCTAAGATCTGAAAGCGCGTTCTTGGAAGGTATTTTGCAATTCAAACAGCAAAACAACCCAAACTGTTGAGCTTAAGACACATTTAACCTACCTAAGGCTGCTTTAATGTGTTTACATAGTATATTACACTGTTTATACTGCTTAACAAAACATTATTTGTTGCTTCGTGTGTTTTAAGAGGACATTTACCTTATGTGTTTGTTGTTTTACTATTATAGTTTCAGCATATCTTCAGGTTATTTGGAGTGAAAATTACAGCTATTTTATCAGGACAGCTTTTTACATCTCAGGGTCTTTTAAGTAATATCTAAAACGCTACCGGTATGCGTTTAAAACAACTTTTTTCTTAGTTTTCCTTATAAACATTATTGCAGCTTGGAAATGTGTTTCCAACAGAAAACAAAGAGTTTTTCTTACATTTTACTGCACTAAATAAGCAGTTGTGTCATTCTACGGGGTTCTATCCAACTTTCAAAACGTGTGAACATGAATATTTATTATTAAAACTAAACGTTAACACATAAATACTATCAATCAGTTATTAAATATTTAAGACAGGGACGCCACTATGTGCGTATTTTATACCAAATATTAGTGAAGGATGAGTGTAGGATGAGTGGCGCGATCTGGTAGTCTTGGCCGACATGTTCCTTAGACACAGTTGTTAAGTAATAGCCCATACAGCCAATGGCGACTAAGGGGCCTACAGTTTATAGTGGAATCCGAACCACATTTTTCCTTGTAATTAAAGGATTTGTCTAATTATTAGGATAGTACTGCGGACAATCGTAGTACTTCCTAGTGCGGACGTCAATCCACGCCAGGGAGTATCGCATCCACAGTGCATGCCCATAAAGATCCACAATTCGTGATCTCCTAGTAATTGGATTACAGGACGACGCCAACCGTCCCAGTCAATTTAAACGCTAGAATCACCTGAATAAAATTTAAGTATTCAATACCTAGTGTTTTGATGTTTTGAGTTGGAAAGATGCACTTTGAACGACCACACTATTTAGTGTACTGGCTAGATGAGGAACCACGTTGGACTATTCAGTAGTTATTTTCAGATAGAAAGCTAACAATATTTTATCATTTACTTATTAATGTGCACACTTTTGCGCATTGTCTGCATATAAAATCACGTGAATATTTATTTTTTACCAACCAAATGAAATGTTACCATTATAATCTATAAGACTAGTATTTCTTGCGAGAGTCTTCACTCTTGCCAAACTTTTCTATTCTTTTTTAAATGCTTTGAATTTTCTCTCGTAATCAATTAAAAGCCTATTGAGTTTATAATTCAATGTGTTTTCTATTACTCTTTGGTGCAATTTGATAAGTCTAAAAGTCATTTTGTTTTGTAATAATTTATAACCCTCGAAAACTTACTGACACATTTTAAAATATTTGAACATTACGTATAGAAAAAGTCTAAAAGCAGTACACCCGTAGTGATATATTTCCCTCTCATACTATAAAATCCCTTTTATACGCTGATTATACAATCTTGCAGGATCATGTAAATATTCCTCTTAATTAGTTTAAACTTAACAAACGACGGCTTATCTAACACCATTATACCTATCTAGAACTGGAAGGAAAAGGTGAATAAAAGATTCAAACTTTTGTATGGTTTACATTTCCTCTACCACTGCCAACCAATTTAACACAAAAACATTTTAGGAGATTTGAGAATGTTTGTTGCTGTAACAGAGACTAAAAGTGTTCATCAAACAAGTCTCAGACTAATACTCAACGTGTTTGGCCAGAAAGAATAACGAATGAAGAGATGTTGAGAAGGGAAAAAATTACTACATAAAAGAAAGTCTTGTTGGTAATTAGGAAATTAAAGTTTGGGTGGATAGGCCACGTCCTAAGAATAAGAAAAATAAAAACATTTCCAGGCAAGCCATTGAGTATAAACCTTGAGGAAATAAAAGGAGAGGAAGGCTTGACTTGAAGATTGACTTGGAGAAGAAATCTAGGAAGAAGGAAATAGCTAGAGCGAAGTGAAGAGAATAGCCCAGAATCGAATGGATGGAAGGCTTTTGTCGAAAGGCTGCGTCCCCCTCGGGAAGAAAGGAACTAAGTCAAGTATGTCAAGAATGTTTTTACTTGCGTCCAGTGATCAACAAAAAACAAATTGACTTTTAGAGGAATTATAAGAATTTATTCTCTTTATTATAAATGCATAAATATAGGAAACATTATGAACTATCAGAGTATCCATTCTTCGTACGGGGTTGGAGTAAAAGTATAAAATGCGTATTGCAGTTATACTGAAGCTTTGCGTTTGCAATAAGGGAGGACACAGTTTAATAAAGTTTGCTTTTTTAAAATTTACAGTATTCTATAGTATTACACATCTACCATAGCCATCAACCACTTCACCTAAACAATAGAGAAAAATAAACTATCAACAATTCGCAAAATATTACAAATTATTCATGAAATTAAAAACATAAACATAACTGTAAACAATCCTACTTTGACAGTTCTCATTGCGAATCACAGTTTTTTGTTGCTGCTTAGTTCAAATTAGCTGTTTTCATAAATGCAAAAAAATATAGTGCTACACCCTGTTGGTAAATCTTATAACTTGTTAATGCTTTTCCATATCATAGAACTCAATTTTTTAGTTGAAACAGCTGACTAAATACTTTAATTCCCTTTAAATATTCTCATAAGGTTAACATGGGGAATTACAGAGCCACTAGGGCGGAGCCCGAAAGGATTTTTGAGATAAGAATATGCCTATATGTTAATCGGGAATGTAAGCTATCATCATGCCAAATTTCACCCCAATCCGTCCAGTAGTTTATGCGTGATTGAACTTCAAACAAACAAACAAACAAACAAACAAACAAACAAACAAACAAACAAACACACAAACTTTAACATTTATTTACAATATTCCATTATTTATTGACTTAGCGGTTAAGAATGTTTAACTGAAATATACTTTTTAGTGATGTAACATGTCGTTAACAGATGGCTTCTTGATTGCATAAAGGTTTATCAAAGCTATGCCAGCCTGAAAAGGAACTGATTGCACTTACGTAAGGTTAAAATTTGTACAGTGTGTCAAAATGCTTTTAATCACCTTATTTTATAATTTTATTTAACTTTTATAATGTCAATACTGTTTTATTATGGTAGTAAGGCACTTTAATTGCTGGAATATGACTTTGATAGCCAAAAGAGGCTATAAAATTCAAATAATACTATTAGAAGTTGTCAATGAGAGTTTCACAATTTTTAAATAAAAGACATTGAACCTAACTTAATTAACCCCCAAACCCCAAACCCCAAGTTGATTATACACTTTGTATGTCAAGGAAAATTTAAAACTGACGATAGAAAGGTAAAGAAAAAACATTATATTTATGAAATTAGTTACCATTAACTTATGTGATACATAAAAATAAGACATACTCAAACAAAGAAAACACTTCTCTATACGGGTGCTGGCTAGATGCCAACTAATATTACATTATATAAGATAGTAGGTCGTCCTGTTATAAAAGATCTGATATGAAACTTCTATTTCCATCAGGAAAAAATGTTCACAATCCCAACATGGTAATTCTTATGTCAATAGTTGATCTGATATGGGCAGAAGTGATGTTTTAATTTAATTTGTGAAATAAATTATCTTAAAATCCGAACAAGAAGTGACATGAATACACGATATAACATTTTATGAAAATATTTTATTGTATCCGTACAGCTTATCGATACAAATTTCACTTTCACTATGCAATACCCACGCTGTACTCCAACCTTAAACCTACGAATACCTTGGAAAAATAAAATACTACATCAATACCCATTCAGTCAGCACTAAAACTAATCATTGTGGGTTGTAAATACCAATAACTCTGTTTGCCATGTTCACACACACAGAACACACAGTTACATAGAGTTTAGGATAAACAATCGCGGCAAGTATTAATTAGTATTACGAGCAACAATGTTGTGAGGTGAATCCGAGCTTGTTTGTTTGAGTTGATTGGATAACTTTGTGAGTGATTCAGTGTTTGATTGATGTTCTGATTCGGGCTCAATTGCATTAAATGTGCATTTGTTGGATGAAAAAACAATAAATTTGAGGTTTGGCATATTTAGCAAGTAATCAATATACTGTTTAATGGAACCATAACATTATTTTTAGGTCAGTTTATAAAATATAATTTACAATGTAGTGTTAGGGTGGGGCCAGTCTATTGGTTAGAGAGTGGCACAGTCCTGGTGGTTAAGCTTCTCTTCCTGCCAAATATAATTGGCTTTTAGTTAAGTGAAAGTATCGTAATTCTTTGGGTCAAATCCCAATGCTGAAGGATATCCACTTACAGGCCGCTAGTGGATTAACCTTCCACTCGAGGAAAACCTTCCCTGTATTTTAGCATTTGTTTCAGTAAAAGACATATCATGAAGTTAAAGCAAATTAATTAGTTCAAAAAGACATAAATCCAAAAAGCTTTGTAATCAACAAAGACACACTAAGAAAATATCCCATCACCAGAAATATAATTATTTGGCAGCACAATCATTATTGTATTATAGTGAAGTATAAAGTAATTAAGGTTAGATTTGAAACAGATAAGCATACCTATCACTTGAAGTAATAGAACACCATCTTCTGCATCTATAGATCCAAGTTCCTTCATTGGACGTATTATCAATTTCATGAGTTACTATAACCTTGGTTTACATTGAAACATGTGCATTACATAAATGCATTACTTAACGATGCACTAAGCTGAAAATTCCCCCAAGCATAAAGATAGCGTCATAAAGCATAAAGCACCAATTTAAAATTACTCGGTTACCTACCATCTTACTCTTTACTCGGCTTCAGAGGAATATTAGTCCAAATTTATCACAATTACTTGTAAAGAAAAAACACTCCCAATTGTCAAAAGAATATTCTTTTAAAATCTGAATAAATCTTTTTCATCACTCTATATTAGAAAATAGCCCATTTCCATACAGCTGAGATCTTTGAAAAATTTGAAAATTTCCATTCATACCCCAAAACAAATAAGTGTTTAGCCGACTTTTCCTGACATAAACTACTGTTGTATTCCTGTTAATTACCATTACTTTCGCTACACAAACAATTTCTCAGCTCTTGTACATCGCAGGGAAAATGTACGCATACTGTTAGAAATATATTTTCCTGTAGAATAGGCTACAAAAAGAACAACAAATGAATATAAAATGGACCCAAGACCATACCAAAGTACGGCTTTCTGTACTATAAACTGTATAAGGAAGTCCACTTTGTTGGGTGACTGTAGGACAAGTTTATTTATTTGATTTATTTGTTTGTTTTGGCAGTTTTTTTTAATGTTCAATCAGTTGAATATTACACTAAAATTATTGTACAGCCGTATTGTGTTTAGATTAGAAAAAATAATGGATTACGAAATATCAGATAATATTTTTAAGTCCGATGAAGTAGTTTTTTCATTGTGATAAAAAGTATTTTTCAATGAAAATCCCAAACGTCAAGAAAGTCCCGTTTCGGGACTCGATAGGGGGTCGAAATAGGTCACTTTCGTGACTCCTAGTTAAATAAATATACTATTGTTAGGTTCACAACGTAAAAGTGCTATTTACTCTATTCTGTAACAAAGTAAACTTAGATTAGGATGGTTTAGCTCACTTGTTCCTCTGTGAATTGTTAAGAGGCTTTTAAACAAATAAACCCTAGATTTTGGCATCAAGCACATTAAGTGGGCCCAGAGCGGAGGATTAGCAAAGCTTCCGTTGTTGCACAAATATGATTAAACAAGACATTTCTGGCTTAGATGTAATAGGGCTGTAGGTATTAATTAGCCATAGCCTAGTTCATAGCAGAAATTTTTCAATTATCTTTACTCTTGGTGTTAGGAAAATCGTTTCAATTTATCAGTTAGCAATTAGGGACTTTTTAAATGTTATTCTTTACCAGTATTTTTTTTTTCTGAAAATTAGAGTCTTAGACTAGTATTGATTTAAATCAATGCAAATTGTATTTTTTCACAAGTTCAATAAACAATGTTGACTTCTATAAAAAAAAAAAAAAAAAAAAAAAAAAAACTAGTAATAAAGAAACTACAAATAAGCTATTTCTGTCACACTTTATCGCTAGTCATTGATGGAAAAGCAATACAAACATAATTGTCGAATATTGTAATATCCTGAGGTGATGATAACATCCATTTATCATTTCTGTTGCCACTTAAGATAAATCATTAGCAACCTCTTACCGGGCTAAGTGGATGGAAATTGTCTTGTCGATACAGATATTTTCTGAATGGGGAGAAAATCCAGAAATGTCTTATTGTCCCTAATTTAGGTTGCTTATTGATGGACAATTATTTTTTATTTCGAGTTTATGCTAATTTATGTTCATAAATTGAAACTCTACACGATTCACAACGTTTCCTTTTTATATTTTCATCAGTGGTATACGTAACAACTTATTAGTCTGCACATGAAACCATTACTTCCTATCCTGATAGTTAGATGTCATCCAGTTCAATTCTAAGAAATTGGTGTAATCCCTAAAGGCTTGGGACTAGAACCCACAGCAGGCTCCTTTATTGGCTGATCCCTTAATTAACGATGCAAATGTAAAATTACTACATTTTTTCTTGATATAATTTAGTTGCTTTAGAATCAGTTTACTGATGTTTGCCAGTCAGTTCCGGAACAACCACCATTTATCAATTTAAATTAAGTTTCTAACATTTAAATTAAACATCAACTAACCTTCTTGGGTCAATTAAAATAAACTATTACATCAATAATAACCTTCACACTGGAAATCCCAACATTATCTCGACAAAACAGAATCAAATGCAACAACTGAGCTAAAACACAGCAAAGTGGCTTTCCTCGTAACATGATGTCAAGGATAATGATCAAATGTTATTAAAACATATATTTAATATGCAGAATAGTATTGAAATAACAGTTTTAGCGTTTATTGATTGTGTTTACTAAAGCCATGTCAAACCTGCTTACATTAAGGGCGTGGTTTGAGAGATATCCACCGAGATTATGTATGTACGTCAAATCTGACGGGAAAAACAAATCATTCGTATCACTTTAGTAATCTGCTCTGCTTGCATGTCTGTCTTTCAATCATACACGTAGGTAATTAGTGCCATTATGTTTTGAGACATTTTTGTTTATACTTATTAATTATTATATAAAAGATTAAATGGTAAATATGTGCTTACCATAGAGTAAAATAATAAAAGCGTTTAATCTTGCATTCTAATATCCACTTGTAACATTGCAACAAGACACAACCTAATGATAGAATGATGGATTTTGAAGAATTGTGAAAGGCGATTGATTTCAGGTGAACTTTTGGAACGCTAATTAAGCCTGATTTTGGCAAGCGCATCCATAAAATATCTATATTGTTGTTACACATAGTACAAAATACTGTAAAAGCTTTCAAATCACGTTGCAGTCAAATCCTTACAGACAAAATGGAGGGGAAATGTACAGCTGGAACCATATTGTATGCAACTGATTTCCTCTGGGAGTCGCTTCTGAAATGCAACACATTTACAGTCCTGTAAATGTTAATTTAGCAGGTGTGCAGTTTTGTATTGTACAACTCTCTGTTATACAGTCAAACTTTACTTCCTCTGTGTATTTTCTTGAACAGTTTTGGTATCCTTTTGTTAACATTACATTTTACGTGTTAAATATTACGTCAAATTCAATTTGTTGAAATAATTTTAAACCCAGTGATAAACAGGAACATTTGTAGAAGATCGTCTTAGCTAAGTTGGTAGAGAGCCTTGGTAAAAAATATTTACATTGAAGTTTCAACCAAACATATTTAATTTTGATAACAATTGCATAAGTATTTTCCACGTGGCATTCATGGTTGTGACAGACACTAAATGTTAAATGGAAACTGTTCTAAACATAAACACTCCCTAAGCTGTATTATTAGTAAACAATCTAACAATGAACTTTAGACCAGAGTAATATTGTCCAGACCTTGATAAATATTACTTTAGAATAAAAAAACATTTTTTGTCGTGATACAGCAAAAACTGCTGGTTTCAATAAATCATTTATTTGAAATATATTAATGGAATACGTGCTTCGTACATAGCTCATTTTCATATGAGGGCAAAACAGAATCAGCTGAGTCAAAAACATCAGCTGAACATCTTTTTTTCTAAAGAATTAGTCCACTGATTTTGTCGACAAATTACCACATATTTTACCTGTTACCGTATATATTAATTGCAGTTGTTTGTGTGCATCGTTTATCTATATTTTACATTTCACAATAAATGTCCCCCATTATCAACGCTTGGACAAAAATTCTAATGTTAAAAGTTTAAAAATAAAAGTTAACTATTGTGTTGGCGGGGTATGTGTAATACACATTAGGTAGCAGTACAGGACCCTGACTCAGCTGAACAAGCTAGAATAGGCTAGGTGTTTAAGTGATGATGACGTAATGCTAACGCAACAATGACATGTGGTGACGTCGACTACGAATCAAATAGATCCGATCGATAAAAAACACTGTCTTACCAATCTAATTGTCTATTGCTTTGTGTTAATCATAGTGCAACATTGTATATTTCACAGTAGTATTGATATTTAAGCAATTTCTAAAAATACTTGTTCTTACAGTTACCTGACAAAGCGTGTCTTCTTGTACTGATTATAACGCGAAAAATAAGCTATTTTCTACATTTACTTACTTTCCCGCACCCATTGCAATTTTTCGCACTCGTATTCAACTAAACTATACAAAATAGTGTCCATGTATTGGACACGTAATACATGCACTTTTTAAAACAAGTTGGCAAAACACTGATCAGCTGGTGCAGTTTTTTTGTCATCATCGCTTTGGCTGCCGCCTAACTTATGTTGTCGAATGTTTAAAATAAAACTTACAAACAAAAGGTTACATTCAGATTTTTATTCATTATTTTTGTGAAATTACATTTAGATTTGGATTTTTTAATTGGCGAAACTTTGTAGTAAAAGTTTAGCAGTTTAAAAATGTACCAATTATTTAGGCCTATATGTTATATAGTAACTGGGAGAAAAATATTTCTTTTAAGTGCAGTAAAGTGCCAATTTGTGCTCTAGTTACACAAATAACTAATTTACTCTTATATTGGTGGAGTAATACATGTTGCAACTTGATTATGGTAACAGCTATTCACATAAGATAGCAAAACTAGATGGAAACTGTTTTGAGAGCCAATTCCTAAAGTAAAACAATATACAAAATGTAACTGAGTTGGATTAATAAATAGTGCGTGATTCAAGTAAATATATTTCATTCCACTGGACAATATGTATTTTCGGCCCACGTTTGTTTTCCAAACCCGGCTTTGACGAGACCGAAAGAGTCACTTACAGCTCCAGTGGTGAAAAATACGATATCGTGGTGAAGAATAGGACAATAATCTAACTCAGCTACTGACTGCATAGGATTAATCGGTCTAATGAATTGGGCTTTGATTAGTTTAGTCTCAGACATTTCGGTTGATTTTTCTTTCCTTAACGTTTATTTATTGGTGTTATGCGAGTATACCGGTATAAAGATAGTACCATCGTCTGATTATAAAATGTTTTCATTGAAATAGTTTGAACATCCTGCAAGTAATACAGCTTCCTTGTTCTACATTGTCAATGCCACTCCGTCGTAGTTGAATTTATGTAGATAAGGGGCCTCTCATCTGGTATTTTAATCTTGTAACAAAATCTTGGTACAACAGCTATTGTGTATTAAGAGCATAATGACTTTTTGTACTCGTAATACACACAAGATTTTTTTCTACCACCATTTACTTACACAGATTAACTTTTTAGATGTATGTAAAATGTCATTTAGGCTTTGATTGTTTTTTTAAAGGTTTTGTTATTTGTAAAAGTAACACCCTCTTAACTAACCCCACCGATCCGTTGCTGTGGTTGGTCAATCCATTATCCATTAATAAATAAATAGAACGCTGGCTTTCAGCCCAAGACGCTATTACTAAACTATGGTGTTGTTACATAGGTACTCTTCACTTTTATGTACATATACTCTTATGATATATACTTTGCCCAATATTTCTTGCTATATTTCATTATTAAATGTTTTCTTTTAAAAATAAATGTAACATCACAGCCATTAACCCTTCCAGGACTATTCCAGTACTATGGACTATAGGCGGATATATCCGCTATTGGAAGAATATTACCTTAACCGGATGGCCGTGGCGTGGCGGGATGGCGTGCATTAGGCCTGGGTGCAGCAGAGGGTGTATGTGTGTGTGTGATTGTGTGTTAGGGAAATACAATTATGTAATGTTGTTACAACTATTTGTTTATTTCAATCATTATTGTTTTATTTTGTTAATGTTTATCAGTATTGTTAGTTTTTTAGAGGTTAACTGTAAGAAAGGACCGTGAGGTCCTAAGTTCGCCTCAATAAAGAAGGATTTTCATTTCATTTCATTTCATTTCATATCCGCTAGCATTTTGTGCATAGGGGATGGTAAGTGGATGTAGGTGGATATATCCGCTTATCTTTTTGGGCTCTGAGGACGGTAGGCTGATATATCTGCAAATTATTAAGACAGTTATTGTCATAGTCGATTTTCTAAAACATAATTATTTTTTTTACGTTCTTTTATTCAAATATAGCTTTAAACTATGTACTACTAATAAGAAAATTAAAACTAATAAAAAAATTAAAACCCAGGCAATGTTTTTGTTAGTAAAAACAAAAATATTTTGATCGAAAGTGCATAGGTTAACTATTTTCAACATTCTATAAATAGATACAAAAAATAATTGTTTAGTTTTTATTTAAATAAAATAATTTTGCTGTCTGTATACACACAAAAAGCCGACTGGAAAGGGTTTAAATTTAAAATATGCTTCATCTAACTGCATGATAAGTTGTACTGGAATAAAGCTTCAAGTTAACAATACTGAACATGTTTTACTCCTTTGTATTGCAAAGCAAGAAACAAATGAAACTCTTAAGTTTGATCAAAATAAACTGCGTATGTAAATAGGTCAAGATCAACGAGTAATAGTAATGGAAAATGTCAAACAATATTTTCATATACGTAATTTCCCGTGGGAGAAGCTTCAAGCACGTTGTACACTTTCAACAATGTTCTCATATATTTCAATTATTACGCTGTCGTTCTTTTTGAAAACAACGAAGCAATATTTTAAACATATTACATAGTGTTACGTTATTTTTAGCCCAATTTCAAGATGTAGCTATTTCAAGATGTAGATTATTTTACTGTCTTATCATTTACACTTCCTTATAGATTTAACTCTTTACTTAATTTCTTATGGAAATTACGTAAGATGGCGCAATTGCGTTTGTGTACAGAATTACGTTTAGAAAAATCCCGCCAATTTCTTTGGGCTTTAATATCGATTTAATTACAGATATTTTCAAATTTTAATGACCGTTTCCGTGTTTCCCAATGGAGTCCTTTGTTTCCGACGGCCATCATGGATTTGCCAACCATAAGAGCAATAATGTTCATTTCAAAAAGCTATTAGCCACTAAAGACTTATTTACCATCTCAAAATATATTTTCAACTACCAAAGTGATTGTACATTAGATATAAAGTCAATACTCAAGGCACTATGAGATTATGAATTTTTTACAGTTTTTTAAATTGTTTATGAGTTAGCACTACTAGGTTCTAAGGAGTCTTAACCAAATAATATCCAGTTTGCGTAAGCCTTATACAAGTAGTTGCCACCATTCATATAGAGTTCTGGGTATTTTTTCCGAAGTATTTTCAAAGAACCTTTGGAAATGATTGCCTAAAACTGAGTACAAATAATCCCTCTGCGTACTGTGACGCGTTTCAACCATGACAACGTAGGCTTACGTATCCTGTAATACTTCAAATGTGTCTTGCAAACTTGAAGTTTGATCGAAAATAGCAAGCAAAGCCTTTTTGTGAGTATTATATCCTTGGGATGCATTTGTTGAGCCCCCTTGAAACGATATTAAAGAGGCATACATAGGACTTGGAACTTCACTATTAATCTTAAATATCAAGGTTACTTTAAATATTCTTGGTGTTTCATACTTTATATCATCAGTACTTATTTCTTCTATGTTGAAATTTGCATTCGTAAATATTTTAATTTACATCTGTTCTATTCATTGTTTTTTTTTTTATTATAATTTACAGCCCATCAAAAATGTTTTTCTTATTTTTCAAGATATTATTTTTTATTTTTTCAACGCAATGCAACGCTATATCCCAACACTTGGGTTTACTAAAAAGTAGAGTTAATTGAATCAATATTCGTATAAAGTTCTGAGGAAAGGGTTTTTTTCTTTCAGATTTAGAATTAAGGTTTAAAGGTGAACATTTAGTATGCACTTATAGTTTAAATACATTGATAAGTGTAAAATATATAAAAGTTAATTTATATCGTATCCATAAATTAAAATATAAAAATATTGCTTTTAATATAGAAGAAAGTCTAAAGGGTTTACAGTTAAGTTATACTTATTGTCTTAGTTGAAATAAACTAATGAAACATTAAAGCCTATTTCTGTTAAAATATTTTACGATATGTTTGTAGCTGAATTTTGTCAATTCTAAAATAACTTTGATAAGTTTGGCTCAGGTATGTTCAGCCGTTATTGCATGATGATGTAAGCAAGTTTGTATTGCAGTCGATTCCAGATAGCTTTGGGAAATATACATAATGCATGACAATTATTTAGTTCATACTAGTATAAAATTACATAAGCCTTTTGGTAGGTTTTTTCGTAAACATGTATAGAAATTCGAAATTTAATATCCTACAACTGAGTTAATTACGGTGTGTAATTTTGAAAAAAAAAATAATAAATTAGTTTGCAAAATATTATTTCAATGATATTTCACATGATGAAACATTGACATAATGTTTTCAGAGGATTTAATCAACTTCCGGAATGTTAACCATAATTGCTTCGTAATTACCAACCTGTTTTCAGAGGCAATTACTTGATTATGTTTTGGTAATTAGTTAGTTAACAGCAATGCATATCTGGTTAACATGCTTCACAATTAATCGTTGACATACAATTTATTATTTTTTAATAGCCGCTTTAAAACAAAGATCTATATCTTTATTTTATTCATTATTGCCTCCAAGATAGATTTTTGATAATATCAATAGAGGATCGTACCTTACATCAATCCGAATTTAGTCTCGTGCGACTAGTTTCCAAAGAAAAGTTTTATTTTCAAGCCTTATAAAATTGTATGCACAAATTGTCGTTGCTAACAATGTACAAAAAATGCATAATGTAAAACACACAAACACATAGATTTTTTTAAAGTTTATAAAAAGTATCACTATAAATTGGCATTAGTTTAGACCACAACTGTTCAAAAATTTAAAGGCATGAATTAAAAAATATTTGTGTATATTGAGGGGTAAAAATTACAATGCTCGTACATTTGATGCACAACTACAACCCTTGCACATGCATTATAAAAAATAACGTCATGCTTCTTATAAGATAGTCAGACGCTTGTTATTATTAAATTATGCACTAGTTGATAATTTTGTTTTAGTTACCCAAAGAGTCTATGAATAAATGTAGGTTAAAAACTATATCTCTTACCAATCTAGACAGTTTTGCTGGGTGAAGTAAACTTGAATACGATTAAAACTTTGGAGCTGAAAAATATATCAAACAAAAACAAACAATCCTTAAAATAATAAATAGGTCAATTTATTATTAGGTGTCAGGTTTATTATACTTAAACCTTAAGTACGACAATGCATAGTTTTAATTTGATTGATATATAAACATGATTCTATGAAATCTCATGACTGTATAAAGAAATCAACCAAAACTATATGGAATACACATTACACACCCATTTACTATGTTGTATTGTAAAGTCATTTAAATATTAAAAATTTAGGAAATTGGGTTTAAGCTGCACGGATTTGCCAACGCTTTAAACGCTTCGATAATATAATGCCAAGTGATAATAAACTAATGTCCTGGAAAAAACCTCGACCCCTATTTACGTATCACAATCGACAGTTAGTTACAGCAATGTCAAACAATAGACCTTTGTTCTATACAAACAGGACGAGACCATTGTGCCTTATGTCTATCACAACGTGAGTTTATCGTTAGTCCGCAAACATATCATTGTGTAAACATCTACTTCCATTTGTTTTCTTAGTACAGCCAAATATTACATCCATTTACATTTACTACAACTACAACTGGTGTTTCATTTTTGTATCAATTTAGTTGGTGAAACACAACGATATTTTTAGTCAAAAACTCCTTACAGGTTATATAGAATCACTTATTATACTGAATGTTAGTGATTACAAAATAGAAAGAAAAACAAATAATCGACAAAATGGATCTACTTAAAACACGATTTGATGCACCATTGTATGTCGGACTTTCAAATTCTGTTGAAGGAAATATTAAGAAACAAAAAAAACTAGTCGATAACCAATATTTATGATTTACTATTAATAAAGAGTGTATAAAATACATATTTTCCTATTTAAGAGCCCGTCCTTCGTAATTAATAGTTCGCAAAATATTTTCATAAGCTAAAGTTTAATTAACTGTAGATGAGAAGGGTTAGAACTAGGTGTTCCAGATAAAAGAGTCTCATTGTAAATACGAGTATTAGGCTAGTCATGACTCGCAATAGCATTTAATGAGTTTGTAAAAACAATTATTGTTGTTAAATGTAAACTATGTACATTTCAAGTAATACAAAACTTGTAGTTCAATTTTTAAATGGTTGTTATAGTCCAAACACTATTCAGCAATAATTTAAAGCTGTAACAAAGATTAATAAATCACGAATAATTTGTTCATCATAATGCAACTTTAAACCGCAATGCATCACTCACACTGACCACGTACCAGCTGTTCAACAATGCTAGTTTCCAATCAGTCAGATGTTTGTAAACCGACGTAATTAGTTCCTAATTACTATCCAGTTTGTGGAGGTAATTACATTGTAATATTTTGTTGATTGGGTGGACTAGTATTGAAGTGATACTGATACAGTTTAGTTTTCATGCTTAAAGAGAATTGATTTGGTTTGGGACTTTTTTATGTTCACTAATTGCAATTTGCTTACGTCTAGTATTACAACACCCCCCAACATCTATATGATCAATTATCATATGAACTTATTATGGGATCATATGATTCTTTGACGCAGTAATTGTTTACTCATCATAGATTAAATAGTTGAAAAAATCTAGTTGCCCCTTAAAATATAGTGAGCAAAATAATACCACAATTTCCCAAACAATTGTTAGGGTTTTAGGGTGACGATTTTATTGCAATCAATTTTCGTCAAAACAAAACGAAAATACTGTATAGCGTTTGAGAATCGATAAAAAATATATTTTCTATTCAAATCTATTACTTATTAATCCATATTTATTTACCTTGCTACGAAAGCTTGTATGGTTTCCAATTAGGTTTTTAAATCTGAATACTTAATTGCTTTTATTCAAAACCCTCATGTTATATGAGCTATTTATAGTGCTTGCTTCAAAATTAAACACTGAAACCCAGCTGAGACATACTATCTAGTATAAATATAAACTAACACGAACTTCACATACAGATATTTACACTTAATTTAATAATAAAACAGTATAAGAATATTATACTCATAACATTTAGTAAGTGTAAAAGAGGTTCATGATTACCAACTCGTGTCCGCGGCACTGAACTTAATAGCTATTCTTGAGATCTAACTCACCAACTTTACCAATTAAAAGTACAGTTTACATATCATTGACTTCTTAATTACTTTCTGGAAGACCCGGAAGTATTTTTCATCCTTCATTTATGGTAATAAATGTTAGATTTCATTTTAGACAATAAAGTTTTACCCATTTATTTTCAAGGGTCTAACTATTCATTATTCACAAGATAGGTACGGATTACTAAAATTAGTAAATAACTTCTTGATAACTTGTTTTATATTATAACTTCTATTATATGTATTTACCGTTTTGTAAGTCAACAGTATAAGTGTAAATATATTATTACAAGTGTAATTAGACGTATATATTTTTGCTTTTTCAGTTAAAACTAGTAGCAAATGCAGGTTATTTATGTCTCTGGTTGGATGCGTGGTTCCTATACAAGTTTTTGAAATTATGTGGGACTATTTTGGAAGGCTATTAGGTATTATTCATTTTGTTTTTTAGAGTATTTATAGTATTAAAAATGAGTAACTCTTACAATGTAAAGATAATTTATCTATAACAATTCTGCTTCACCGATCGGTTGTTGCAAAAGGGGGTTTATTCTGCTTCATTTGTTGTACTGTCACAACCCTAGAAATAAATTTTACTTTGGACAGCTAAAACCAAAATATACTGCATTGCAATAAGCAAATTGATTCCTTGCCCTAAAAAGTGAATAATTCCTACCCTCAAAAGAAACAATTTTAACCTACTACATATAAGCTCATTATTCCCGTATGGGGAAGAAACGAAGATAGTAAATAAGGCGACCAGACAACAAAATGTGTGCCATAGTTGCTGGTGCACAAAGGACTTAAATACTGGATCGTGCAGGAATTGATGCTCTTACAGTATCTTGCAGACCTGGAGATCATTTCGAGCAAAACCTAACTCTTGGGGAAGATGTGGTGAATGTGTGGCCCAAACTAAATGACGAGTCTGTGAGAACACCAACTTTTTTTGTTACACCTCTTTTTAACCAGGATAAATTTAGGAAATATTTAACATCCATAGAGATTTGTTTTATGCTAAAAATTATCAACTTACACTTGGTGGGCCTTCCCGTCATAACGTTAGACAAACATTCAGCTAAAAACACCATTAAGACCCCACCCCACAAGGACTCAAATCATTGAGGGATGCAACTTTAGCAAAAAGTCTTATATCATCAGCGAACAAAGGAAAATGATCTTGATAACTCTCTTGATGTCATCAATTAGCATGGAGAACATATTTGAAAATTTTGGATGTTTTTTGTTGAATATGCAAGAAATCCATTTTCGCCCCATCTGGCACCAAATCAGTCAGGTAAAAGAGACGAAACCAACTCTTTATGTGTGTTTTATCGTTAAATTGTTCCAATGACATGACACTTGGTTGCTGTAGGTGTCAAACAAAAGGCCTTTCTCCCAAACAAAGTTTATAATCGTGCTCATCATAACGGGCCTTACCGATTGTTTGGTCACACTTTTTGGTGACTAATTGACAACGTTTGACATTATATCATGCAGATCATGTTTCAAGATAAGCTATCAAAAAGATTTACTGCAAAAAAGATTGATAAATTGGACAATCTAACTCTTACAAGACTAGAATTTATTTTGATCATTATAAATACGACAGTCACTTAACTGATATTATGACATCGAATCTATATGGCACATAAAAATTTAAATTGATAAAAAGGACGTTTATGTGTGGAAAGCATAAAGTACTTTTGGTTAGCGGAAACATGTATGAAATTTAAATAAATGCAAATATAAAATAATTTAAACATATATACCTGCTGACTATTTACATTTATTTTTTATATAACTGTTTACTTTCGTAAATTTATAACGAATTTTAGCCAAAACGGGTACTCTAACGGCAGGATTATAATAGATTTACTCCTTAAAGACTTACCTTTACGAATTTGTTAAACATTAGAATGCAAATTATAAACAATTTATACTAAAAATTCCAACTTCAATCAATTTAATTGTATGACAACATAGATAATATTTCCTCTACTGTAACTCTATGACACTATTTCCGCTTTATTGTGAGAAAATATGGCGAACGATGCAAACATTTTCCAACCAGCTCACCTGGAACATTATGTCGGTCCAGCGCTTGTTGTATAGTCAATAGGTTGGAACAATAGACCTGATGGTCCTCACACATTGGTGGTTCTCCTATCTATGATCTATGGTCTATGATGATATAGTTCACTACACATCCTCTATACACCATTGATTTTATCAGTAGGCTCTTGTTTAAAACATTTTAAATCTGTTTATTTAAAACCAAACTACATTAAGTTGTTGTTGTTTTTTTTTTTTAGACTGGCAGCCAATTTTATCTTGCATTTACCCGTCCATTTGGCATACTATATGTGACTACGCATCTGTGCATATCGGTTGCCTGTAGGGCATTGCCGTCTTTTTGTTGTCCTAGGACGCTAGGCACGAGCCGGGAATTGTTTTTCACATTAATTCAGGCAAGATCTAGGGGTTACGGCATTATCATTTGGATAAAATCCATTGGTGATTTGGAGGATTTGAACCCGGGACCCCAGGAACCGGAGGCCCTCGCTATAACCATTAGACCAGCTCGCTCCCCAAGGCAATGCCGTCCTTGGAAACAGCTACATTTGGAAACTGTACTACGAGTTTAATGAGCATTCACAATCATAATAATTAAGAATTATTGCAATTTCTGTAACCATTGATTTTTTATGGAATAAATTATATTTGATTTGATTTGATTTGAAAATCATGCGACCTCGGGAGTTATCATTAAATTCTGTGCAGCAATTAAAAGAAAACAGTGTAAAAGTTAGATATTTGTATGTTTAATGTTTAAACAAATATCATATAGTTCTTGATATAATCTTCAAATTACCGTGCTCTATTCATCTTAGTGTATATGTATTCATCTCATATATATTTCTAGGGCGGTATTATATAAGAGTCCTTGGAGGCTATCGTCCATCTTGGATTAATTTCAAACAGCCCCTGAAAAGTTATTTATCATACCAAAATATTTTTTCAAATACCAAGATGGCTGTGATTTTTATATCTAGGGCACTTTGAGATAACAAATTGTCTTTATAGTTTTGTAATTGTTATGTGAGTTAGTACGGCTATTCTCCGAGGACTCTTAATTTAAATGTTAATTGAATGTAAGACAATTTTAATTTTATAAAAATGGTTTCCTATAACTTTATAAAATGTTAAACAACTATTGTAAGCCTGTTTTATGCTAGAGACTCTAATATGTTTGTTTGTTGCAGGTACATATTACACAGATCACATTATAAGACGTAAGTATAACAGAACATAGCCTTTATGTGACCCAGGTATTTTTTAACGACATTTAGTTTTATAGCTCATAAACGTTTTGTTTAGGTTCTAATTAATTGCAAAAACGTCTCCGTATATATCAATAATGATGTTTAGTTTTATTTAAGAGTAAATACTAAGTTGTGTGTTATTTCTGATTTCGGATTGATGTTTTAAAACCAAACGGTGATAATTTTGTTTTCTAGTTACTACGTAACAGCACTTAAAGTACTTACTCTTGTTTGTGCTTCATAGCTGTCAATATGAGGTGATAAGTAGGATCATGTAATCTTTTGTTGTTAAGGTTAATGTTAATTTTATTCAAGTTTATGTTGATAATTTTTTTGCTATATTTATATTTATGATAAAATTTCTTGTCTCCTTGAACATATATTTTTTATGTATTATTAAGTAGGGTTAGAAGAGCAAAAGTAAATGTAAATGTTAGATAACCAATCATTAAGGACTTACAAATTCACTAAAAAAACTAGTCAAATAGTTACAATTCTAAATTATAAGCAGAATTAGAGATTGTTTTAACAAGAGCCTTATATCATCTGGTGTTTACACCAGCCGCCACACTCCTCTGTATGAAGGGCCGTGTAGCATATAATAGCAAATGCGCTAAAATGTTGTCTACGAGCCGCCACACTGTTTAAATGTCCTTAATCTATTAGTGGGCGTGTTAATGTTTAGGGCAAGTATATAAGATAAGTAGATAAATAGATTCTATGAAATACTTTTAGGCCTATAAACATATAAGCTACTAGCCAATGATTCCGTTTACCAAACAGTTAATTTTAAGATACTTGGACAGTTATATTAATCAGAACAATTTAATTTTTTAAATCCGATTCTTCTCTTACAAAGCGGTGGATTATAATCATAGATAATATGATAAAACAGTGTATATATATATATTATATATAGTATAGGCTATTATAGATAATAAACAAATGTGCAATCAAATCGTATAAACAGTTTGTAATAGCCTATTACACTTTTTTTTATTATTCAAAATATTATTCATATAATTTACATAGAAAAACAATGTTTCTAACGGTCTTTACTTTTACACATTATTAACCTGTCATTCCCGATATCTTAATTGTGGCAACAAAGTTAAACAACAATAAAATGTAAATCAACTTGAATAGTTTCTGATAAATATCGAACTTTAGTATGACTTATAGTCATGTAAGAAGAACACTAGCTAATCTAACAAACAGTTTTGATATTTACCGAAACTGGGTTACATGTCTGCGATTTTCGCTTGACACTATCCAGCCAAAGATCAGCTGATGGTAACAATAGCCTATTGATGTTTTCCTTGATACTGTAAATCGACTTATCTCTGATCTGATGTTGATATTGGTGACAATAAACTAGCTTTGTACGTGGATACATCACAGCACTATCAGGTGTCACAGTATGATGATCGTAATTTATTTTTCCTACAGTTACCTGACAAAGCAGGCGTCCTTGCACTGATTATAGCACGCAAAGTAGCTAATTGCCGCATTTACTTACTTTTGACGCACTCATTTTTACCGCACTCACTTTTACCACACTCATTTTACTTTACCACACTCCAGTATTCCAGCCAAATTACACAAAGTGCTTTTATAAGGCACGTAATACGTGTATGCTTGAAAATAAGTTGGCAATACTTCAAGATACTACGACTTGACTACGATCAGCTGGTACAGCGTTTCAATTACAGCATTTAAGTATTGATACTAAGCCCGTAGTTTCGTGTTAACATTCTATTTTCGTTCTTTTTAGTATAAAAGTCTGCTAAATACACATATACGTACATGCCACTTTCATAATATTTTTTATTACTTAAGCAATTCAATCCCGTTTTTTTTTTATAGAATACCACCCCATCTCCAAGTTAAATGTTGATTTAACCTTAGTGTTAGACTTCTGTGTACACAGTGTGCTACACAATGAGAGTATATACAGTGTCTAGTGTAAAACATTACAGCACTAGCAGGTAATACGTGCCTCTGCATTTAAATTGATATTTTAAGCATCGTTCCGACGTATTCAACCACAAACAAAATTTATTTTGTAATATGAAACAAGTCATAAATATTCTAACAAAACAGGTAAGAGATATATATGTGCGCGTATGAATTAATTTTAGATCTTTCGACATTGAATTTAAAGACTTCAGTTTTGATGTGGACATTAGGTAAATGTAGTGTTAAAAGCTACCTTAAATATTTGAAATCATTTGATTTGAATTGCGAAACACGTGAATAAAAAAAAATACCATAGCTTGGAATAACTGTTGTATCTCAATCAACATTCAATAATTAGATCATTAACATTCTTCTTTAGCAGAACCGAGCAAATGGCAGCATTATGGCGTTTATGAAAGTGTTTTACCTTATATAAAACGAGAAAACGTTACATCATATCGTTAAGGAAAGTACTCTTACTAGTTATTGAATTATTTAACTTTTAGATTTAATAAACTATATTTCCACCACACTACGATGATTTAGCAATTTTCCAAATATTTATTGGAGGCCGAAAGCTGCGTATTGCTGTCCATGCCAGCTGTCATCGTAATTTGGGGGCAGAGCAGGTTTTTACATCCCTTTTGCCGAAAATCAGCGGTTTGCTTATTTTCTTAAAACAGTAATGCATAATAATTACACAATCAGTATCTGTAGCATTAGTATGCAACTACACTATTTATAAGTTTTGTTGATTCCTCTAAATATTTCCTCACATAACCTTAAAGTTGTAGTTGTGTACATTTGTTGTTTTTTTTTCTTAATTTTGTATTGAGTGGTGAAAAATTCCGTTCTTACCACGGACCGAAAGAGTGCAGCTCTCGATCGTTTTAAGTTCTCGACTTCCTCTGGAACTTAAAAGATTATCTCGAGCCGGCAAAACCTGATTTTCAGTTCTAGGTATTAAAAATACTATACGTATTAAAATTGCATGGTCATAAAAATAACGTGCAAGTACACAATGCTATTTTTATCCTCTGAGCTTAATTATTCCAATGGCCTCTGGGCATTTAATAAATATTCCTGACTGAAGGTAAACGTCAAAACATAATAAATGGATAACATAATATAATTAAAGTCATTAAACTGTAGTTTGAGAAATTAGTTTTGGTACAACGTCACGTACCATAGCTAGTATCCACATTTATTTTAATGTATAGAATATTCGCTTAAAAATAAGTAATATAGTCTTTTTAAACTTTACTTAGCCAGTACTTAACTTCACATAGCTGAACTTATTCCCCTCCAATCTCTTAGAATTTGGGAAATTGTTTGACCTTAAGCTATATCAAACTTTGATCAAAGTACGGGAAATTGTATTTGAGGAAACAATGTATTGACAGGAAGATTAGATAAAATAAGTTAGCTCCTTGATAGTTGGCTAGAAAACAGTCGTTTATGACAAGTATTGTACTCCAAACCAGTTTCTTTTTCAGCTGTACATAATTACATACATAATTTTGGGCTTAAAATACAAAAAAGTAAAAGCTCCTAACATAGATAAACTTTTTTAATAGGGACTTGAAACATTTTTTGTAACTGTTAGGTAATGCAAATACTACAATTTGCATAGGTAAAACGTATTACGGCGGCAGACGTTTTTCTTGGTACCCCTTTATTTTACACGAGTTGGCACAAAGTTCATGCAGACTGTACTGTTTTGCACTAGTAATGTTAAAGCTATCATATTAACCTTATAATACTTGGATACATTATACGTATTAATATGACAAGACGTTTTAGTAGAAACAATTAAGGTCTAAAAAGATATCAAACACAGCATTTCTCCAAGCTATGATTGCCTCAAGCCAAGCCCCTGAACATGACGACACGACGTGTTCATCTTGTCAAGTTGTCAGTCACATGAACTGTTCACAGTTTATTGTACAATGTTCAGAGTTTGTCAGTAACCAGACGTGGATGTGGGCGTAATTTACTTGTCAAGTTTTAGACAGACTGTCTCATGCAGTTGCGTTTGAAAGGATTTTGGACAAATAACACTGTTGAATAAGTATTTTTGAGAAATATATCGTCTGCTGTCAGTAAAACGGAAAGGGAATAAAGTTAATGATAAGAAATCCTCAAAGTTGATACTAACCGTGCATTATAAGTGAACGTCAAACACCTTAATCGCATGTGTTTGTGCTCACACCTTATTTATTGCCTAAAACTAACAATGTTGCATTTGAATGCATCATGTTATAAATATTTGTTGACAAGACCAATTGTTTGGATGTTTAATAACAGTATCAATAAAGTTTTGAAGTGTTGACGGTATTCAACCAATTTAGTTACCAATTTAATTCTATTGTTGCAAGAAGATTCAACGAATACTCATTGTGTCCGAGATAAATCAAATTGAGCAACATTAAGCATTTTAATGTTTTCATTGATTTATTTTTTCATTAATAAAATTAATCATGTCCACTATGGCCACTATGGTTAGTCATAGATGCACCAACAAAAATGCAAGAAGAGTAACTTTTACCGATAATTAAATCAATAAACACATGGTTTGAAGTGTATTGTTAATTGTAATTGTTAATTGTGTATTGTACAGAATACTGTACTGTAGTTTTTCGGTATCAAACGCGGTATGCGTTGTGTCCTAAATATAAAAAAGAGATAATTAAATTTAAATATCAAAGAAAATTCATTTGGAAACAGACTAGATAGAAGTTCTAATGGATAAAGTTTGTTTTGAAAGCAATGGGAAACGTTGAACTAATATTTCCTCAAGACTTTAACGGATATCCGAAAGATAACAGCTTAATTTTATAATATAATCAGATTTTGATGAAATGTCAATAGTTTTGTAACTATTAGGTTACTGAAAATATAATCTTTTATTAACATTTTTTAAAGTTTCGCTAGCTTAAGGTTTTAAAACTAGTATCGATGAAATTTGGTATAGTTTCAATAAACCCGTTCAAAACCTAGATTAAAATTTAGAATAGTTATTATGATTGATTTTAGAAATCTAATTTATCAATAGCTAAAATTAAAGCTTATATTTACTGATTATTTTGAGTCAAAACATATAAAAATAACATATACAATACAAGAGCTATTGATTTTTTATCATAGAAAAAACTTATAAAAGTCATTTTTATGTTGGTGTTTCACCTTGCGGATGCGTAAAACTCGTCCGATTTAAATAACTATTAACTTAAATAAAAGCCAGTATTTCACTAAAGGTTCTTAGACCAAAATATAAAGATTATATAAATATAACTAACTGGTGAAATAATGTTAAATTGAAGTAAGAATACGAAAAAAATAAAATTTATGTTTTATTTATTGATGTGAAATCTGTGCGTCGTGCGTGTATACCTTCAATTTGAGACCTCAATTTTTAAAATCGGTCGGGTAGAAGAGCCAAATGAACTCGCAAAAGAAAAAACTAATTTTACTTCCATAAGAAATACATGGGGAGCATGTAGCACTTCCGTAAAGCCGAGTGGGACTGTAGATAAATATATGTCAATGCTTGATGTGAAATCTGTGCGTGCATAAATTCAATTTGAGACCACAATCTTGAAACTCGTTCGGGTAGAAGAGCCAAACGAACCCGGAAAAGAAAAACCAAATTTTTTATTGTATTCAATTTATTGTATCAATTGTTATACTATTATTATAAATTAAGTTGCAATAAAAATAAATTTATTTGTATATTATTAACTCAGATAGACGTTAAATAACATTACCCCCCATATAATCTGCATTAAATTATAAAAATGTTTAACAAATGCTTGTCAGCCAGAGTAGTAAAACAGGTGGTAAGGTCTCGTTATGATAAGCTCGATTATAACCTTTGTTTAGAACAAAACCCCTTTGTTTGATATCTACAATAACCAAGTGTCAATTGTCATTGGAACAATGGAACTATAAAACACCCATGATGAGTTGTTTTGGAAGTTTTGCTTTATCGATTTTTCGTAATTCTAATAATTCTATTAGATATGATAATCAAAGGTACTATTTACCATTATTATTACCTGATAAGATAATGATTATTTTTTAAAGTTAAAGTGTATCCTACAACAAAAACAACGTAGCTAAGTAAGATTGATACTAAGACGAAAGATATAAATTCTCTAGCATAATATATGTGTGCTTTGGATCAATGATTATGGAAATTTGCAGATACATTATTAGTAAAAAACCATGCCTTTATGGTTATTTTTGTTGTTCACCATTTACATGTGGAATTGAAAGTAGGAAGTCGAAGTTACTTCGTGAAAATAATTCTCTTATTTGAAGATAGCAACACAATGAGTCCCAAAATCACTTCTTAATTTACTTTAATTTGTATGCACAAACAGTAGAAGTACTCGTATTGTAGAAACTATAATTTGAAAAACAGAGTCAATAATATGAAGGGCACTTTTACAGGTAAATGTTTTTAATGGTTGTCCAATGGTTTTAAGTACGGTTTTAGTAGGAACAGTTACTGTTCCTTAAAGACATAGTGTTCTGTTGTTTAGGAAGTTAAATACCACAGATAATTAAGTTCAGAAGTGCAGAGTTACAATATATTTTAATGTAATCGTAATTATAAAAGATTTTACAAACGTATTTTTATTTGCGGTAAGCTATATATAATATGTTTACCTAGCGAATTGTAATCATAATATTCCTCATAAACTTTTATAACGTTACGCTATTTTTACAGTAAACTGTATCGTTTCCATACTATTCCACCCAATCAACAGAACATTACAAAGTAATTACCTCTATAAACTGGAAAGTAATTATGAACTAATTACGTTGCATTAGGAACATTTGAATGATTGAAAACTAGCATTGTTGTACAGCTGGTACGTGGTTATGGGAATGGTTCATGATGGTCAAACGGTTATTCGCTATTAAAAAAAATTAGAATGCTATTCCAAACGGCGTTGAGTTTTGTGGGGTTTCACCGTTAGTTAACTATTCCAACCAAAACCATACCATAAAATTCATAATCTATGCTTTTTTAATTTTTTCATAATCTAACCATTTATGAATTGTTGTTTTGAAATTTGGACTATGATTCAATTAGACTATTCAATTTTGTACAAGGTCATAAGTCTTATTTGTTACAGCATTAGTACAACTCTTGAATTGAGTAAAAGCTTGTTAAACAATATTGATTTATCTCTCTAAGACTCCTTAACACCCTACAGTTGTTTGTTGATCTATTACAAAACCGTGTCTAAATCTTGTTAAAACTGTTCAAGTGTTTTAAGTTCTTAATATATTTTAAAATTGTAATTAGACTTATTTTAATTTACATTCAGTTAAACTTATAACACGTACCATGCAAATAAAAAAGATGCTGAGTTTTATTTTTCTAGAATCATTTGATATTGATCTCAAAACCTCTCAAATATTGCTTCATAAAGACTCAATTACTTCGTACAAAAGTCATAATCTTGGCAAAGAGGATTTTCTTGTTATTTTTGACGATACTTTTCATCCAATGCAATGATTAGAAGTTTTCTTTTAGAAATATTTTTTATTTTTTATTTTAACACTACAAATTTTAATCCACTGGAAATTCATTTTCTAGCTTCAATTCCAAACTTAAGTGGAAAAAATATTTCAGATAATGTTTGAAATTATTAGATACTTTGCTTGACAAAAATTTAACTATGTCATGAACTAGAACTGCATTGCTACTTTGACACCCTTTTTTAATTCCTTGAACAACATTATATCAAGTTTCTTGTTAATTAATTTAATATTGACTGTACATTAACATTGTAATAGCATTGACTGTTGAGTTAGAAAGATAACTACAAACTAACTGGGCACTAAAATGTAGAGTTTAAAAAGTGCTATCAAAACTCATATTAAAATTTTAAAATTATTAGATATTGTTCTACCACACGCTTGCTTCTATTTGTTTGTCAGTAAGTTTTCTTTTTTTTATTTTGGCCCATTTACATGCAAAGTTTGTTTGACAAATATCGCTCACATTATCCCTGAGGTCCTAGGTTCAAATCCCGCCAAATATTCAATGGATTTTATGTAAGTAATACTACCACATTCCCTAGCCTAAAGTAAAGTGAAAAACAATGTCAGGCTCGTGTCCTAGGACAAAAAAGTAAATGTGAATAAATTGATTTGTTTGTTTGACTAAATATGCATATTATCTCACCCTTATTTGGGTTCTACTCTACATTAGAAAAATATTTCAGATTTACATTGGACTCAAATGAAGTAAAATTGTTTTGAGTTTTCAAAAAAGAGGTCATGACCCACCTAAGGTTTGCTGTTGATAAAATGTTTTAACTAGTTTGTGGTTGTTTTTAACATAGTAATTTATTTTTGTTTCTTATCCATAAAATCTACATCTACTGTTCTTAAATGTTTTGAAGATTTTTTACTTTGTTTCAATCTCAAATTACCGATTAATGAAATATCGGTATTTTGGAGGCTGGCCATTGAAATGTTTTTGATATAAATAAGTATAAAAGTACGTTTAATGCTTAGCAGGTGAATGAACAAAATTCTGGGAATCTTTTAAGCATGATTAGTTGTTAAAGGTTGTTCCCACGATTTTTTAAACACACTCGTGCTCGGAATTTTTAATAAGTAAACTTTTACTTTTATTGTATTTACTTTTTCATATTTTATGAAATAGAAATCGTTTCAGTAAATCTGGTACCAAAAACACAAATCATGGAATGCATTGCACATTATCATACAAAACCCCAATAACCCACATTGAACGCACAAGAGACTCTGGAAGGAGCATATGAAGAGACCATTTGTATGTAAATGAGGGACATTCCTGGTCTCCGGGGAATAGAGTATGCTTTGAGGTTATGTTATACCTTTACTGCCTATAACTTATGAAAATTAGATATGTGTTTTTAATACCTCTTTTTCAAAATTACTTTTGCATCCAGCAATTACTGATCTTCAATTAATTGTCGCCGGATTCCCAAAATATCAAATTGACCCTAGTTCATAATTTGAAACGGATTACAAAATAATGCCTACGTAAAACTATTTTTAACGTATTCTTTTGTTTAGTTACTGATATTTGAAGATGATTGTTTTTGTATTACTTGACTCTAAAGGGTCCCTGAATTTTATTTATGTGTGTGCTCGAATTATGTTTTGTAAAATTCCAGTGAAAGCGGAGTATATTAATTATTTGAGTAAAAATGTCATTCTTCAGTTATGTATTTTAGGTACTGCAAGAAAAAAAAACGCAAATATGCTTTGAGTTGAACCTTTATTATAAGGAATCTTCATCAAATTGTCAAGTAAATAATTTTTGGGCAGCAATCTTCAAACAAAATAAAATTTTGATTCAGCTTATTCACATATTCCTTCAAAACTCCTAAGCAAACACTAGTCTTCATATATTTCTGTTTAAACGGATGATTCGAAACACATTACATTAGACAGAATTGCCATATATACATACCAATACTTATGACATCTTCTACTGTGAACAATTAATTAAGATTGTGTTGCTAGCCTAGAGTTTAGCGTCTCGGACTTCGGTGCGGGAGGGACGGGTTGAATCCCCGGCACATCCACCTAACATTTATTCCCTCGTGACTCTCTAGTGAAATGCCACTGGCGTAGAAAAAATAATAATAATCACGTTTCATCACATTTATATAACCATTTACATTGGTATTGTACATAAAATACCACCTTCTTAGCGGTATATAAAGGATAATCACCTTAATTTCGACCAACCGATCAATACACCTTCTGATTATCTGCACACATTGATGGTTCCTCTATCTATGATCTATAAACCATTATGATATGGTTCGCTACACAGCCTCTATTCATTAATATTTACTTTGTCAATAGTCACTTTGTTAAAATGTGTTAGAACTATTTCAACCAAAAATACTCGTAAATTGTTTAGAACAGAATGAGTTATGTAAAAAAAAAATACACACCGGCTTATATTACTTAATTTATTAAAGTATTTGTATGCTATTTACCATACAAGTTTTACGCAATATACTTTGTAGTTATTTCAATGAATTATGTCGTACCATATAAATACTGCAACAATATTTTTGATATAAATAAATAAAAATAGATTTTTTCTTGGTCGTGCGATCGAAACCATGATTTCATGAAACAGCTTATGATTTGATGACAGATTACTGCAACAATCTATTTATATGATTCTTTTAGGGCTGATTCGAAGAAGACATTCATGCTAGGCTATATTATGCCAACAAAACTATTATGTTCAACATTATAATTTGTTCAAACGACCTCTTACACCTCTACATAGCAGTAAAAAGAAAATGAAATGAAATGAAATAACATTTTATTTCCCAACTGGCATAATACATTTCGTGGTATTTACATAATAATTTACAATCCTTAACATAAAAAAATATAATAATTACAAAAGTATAATACTGTATAACTAACTGGCACAAAGAGAAAAAATAAAAATACCTTATCAAATAAATCAGTGACAGTTGACATTACGAATGTAGTCTGTAAGATATCAGACATGATTGTACCTCATATCTAACAGGTACAACACACCATTGCTTCAATATTATAACCTGCCTTACCTACATAAATAAGTCTATATTGTACTGAAGCACATAATCGATATATAAAATAAAATTAAAAATTATTACTAACCTGTAAAAGCAGTATAATATAAATATTTTTATTTACGAATGTGATTTGTAAAATATTGCAACCTAAAATATTTAAATTCTAACAACAACGGTTATAAGTTTTTCCCCTTTTACAATCTGTGTAACTGGTTTATTTTTTAACTGTCAATAATATTTTACAGGTATATATTAATTTTTAAAATCATTTTCATTATATTATGACACAAGTTAACTCAACAGCAAGCGTAGTAAAACAGCTGGTAATATCTCGTTATCATAAGCTCTATTATAACCTTAATTCAGAACAAAGGTCTTTTGTTCATCAACCACAGTAACAAAGTGTCAATTAATTAATTGTCATTGGAACAATGGAACTAAAAAGCATGCATAAATGAGCTGTATTTGGAAGTTTTGCTATATTAATTTGTGGTTAATCATAATAACTGCATTAGATAGTAAATCTAAATAAGTTCTTAAATAAGGTTTTCAGTTGTATTATTTAAATTTTTGATAAATTTATAAGACTGTAATTAAATTAATTGTCAAAAAGTCTTCTGAGACAAAATGGTAATAGCAACGGAAATATCAAAACTAATAGGCTACATCTAAACCCTCAAATTTTTTTGTATGGTTTACATAAATGTATCAAACAGTTGGTATAGTAAAATATTTGTCAAAAACGATGTATCTACTATTACACTTTATATTATTAATAACATTAACAGAAACAATTTAAGATTCTTTACTTTGAGCTAACCACAATATGCCACCACACAAAAAATGTAGGGAGTACTTGGTAATATTGTAGGATTCAATTATACTACAGTAATTGCAATAATAAGTAAATAATATTAAGCAGAAAAATCCAAAGTATTTAACTATGATTTTATTAGAGACCTTCCATTAATATTGCAGTTCTTTAAGGAGATAAAGTTGGGAGGATAGTTATAAAGTTCAGAAATAAATATTATTTTTCTGGAGTTATAAACCTATCTCAAATTTTCAACAAGATAAAGCATCCTAAAATATATTAAAACATGCAAATAATAAAAAAGTAATTGATATAATCTTCACTGCTTTAAGCTCTAATATATGCATGTATATACCTTAACTCACACGAGATTTTTAGTTTACGCTCGCAGAAAAAGCTACAATTTATTATTGTACAAACTAAGTGAAATTTATAAAATTATTGAGTTTTAATCATGATAATTCACACAAAACCCTACGCTTGTGTAACATAAACTTTAAACGGCATCGTTTCAATACTATTTCGTCTATTCATCAAAACAATATAGAGTAAATCCCTGTAAAATGTATATTAATTAGAATATAATCACATTGGTGGACAAACATCGACTATATTTACACTAACTCCATTCGTGTAAAGGTTTTGCGTTTTGTTTACATTCTAACTAATAAAACACTTAACTGGATAAAAAGTTGTTCAAATCTTCTTAAACAAATTGATTCTACTCACCTAAAGACTTTCCAATAACCTAAATTTGTTTGTTGATGTAATATGAACCAGTAAAAAAAATAAAACTATTTCAAGTATCCTTGGTGTTTCAGATTATTTTTTGTTATATTTTGAAACTTTTCACAATGCCTTTCTAATATTGCTAAATGAGATTAAATTACTTCTTACCAAGGATATATCTTGACAGAGGATCTCTTTGAATTTTTATAAGACTTAGAATTCTCGGTAAAAGATGTAATTTTCGTCAAATTGTTTACTTTCTTTGCAGAGTATATAAGTGTTTGTATCTTTAAAAGTGAATTTATTTTCTTTTTTCACTAATTTGGAAAGTATTTCTCAGATATATTTGGTAATAAGATACGATTATATTTGACTATTTAAACATACCATGGCAAAACTTTTCAACCGTGCCCCCTTTTAACATCCTTCTTTTTTACTTATTTGTCTCATAAAATGTAAAATTCTTGATATTTACAATATTAATAATTGATGGATACACGTAACACATTTCATTATTACTTGCATAAAGCAAGAATTGAAAGATGTATTTCAATTTAGTGACAAGAATATAATTTGTTTAATATTTGTTCAGCCAACCGTAAAAGATAATCAAATACAAATTAAAAGTACTTTGCACTAGGCCTGTGTAGTAGAGTTTATAACCATGCTTGAAGAAAGTAAATACTATTCACTAGCTAATCCACTCGTTTATCTTTATATTAAAAATAATACAAATCGTTAAAATTATTGAATTGCCAATAGTTGTGCAATAAGAAGCGTTTTCAAGAAATTCCATCAGAGCTCTGCCCCAGTGGTCTCTAAAGTTCCCATGTGAACCTAATGGAGAAAGGATTTGTTTACATTTTAACATATAAACTACATACTTTGGCTCCTATACCACTTTAACGTTAAATAAATTTTTTAATTAAGATATTTACACTATTTTTGACGTAGTTTTTCAAATCTTTAATCAAATAATAACAGTATATTGCTTGATTTTAGAAGAAGTACCTAGGCCAGGCTTTGCTAAGGGAAAATTATTAGAGAAGGCATATATTTTGAGAGTAGTCTTTTACCTATTTAATTTATCCTAATCTTCTTTTGCAGTCTATTTATAATCAGTAAAATAGTAATATTATGGTTTATTTGATTTATGTAAGCAGAAAGTATGGTTCTTATGTACTTTTTAATTTTTTTTTAACACATTCATTAACCTAAGTTAAAAAATAAAACAAAAATACATATCTAATAATATACTTTATTTTGATGAGAATTACATGTTCGTAACAAAACAGCTATAGGCCCTAAGCTTGAATAGGCCTATATTTTTAAGACAATCTTAAAGTAAAAAGGTTAGGCTTAGAAAAAACCATCTACAGTACAGCAGCAAGATACTAAATACAGTGCAAAAGAAGACATGCCTATGGATACCATTGGTCGGGTGTATTACCATAGATAACATAATCCCTTAGTAGATTTTTCATCCTTATGGATCAGTTGAGGACAATTTAATTGTTATTCTGTCTGGTGCCGCTTACATGTTTTGTTTAAACATTTTTTCTTGCTATTTTAGTTATATTAAGCCTCGTTTAACTAAATAAATCTATCTCATACTAAACAATAAATTGCGACCTAGTTATATAACCAAACAGTAATGTACAAATGATTAAACTAACCCTAAAATAATAGGAGCAAAGTTTCATCAACACCAGCACCTAGAGATAACTAACTCAATTTTATACCCACACCCGAATCCCAAGTTCAAACCCCAATAATCACCAATGACTTTAAGCTAAGCGACAACTTTCTTTGTGCCTAAGGAAATTGGTATGTCTTCCGGGATGATATAACTTTCTCTATATAGGAGGATTGCTAAAAAATACATAAAAAAAAATCAAAATATCATTTATTTCGCAAAAAAACAGACATCACATAATATTATGATCCCTGTACAAAAATATTTACAAAATTATTTATTTTTCTAGGTTATATTTAATTTTCTATAAAAGTTAAAAAAATCAAGCGAAATTATCCCCCCCCAAAGGATAATTTAATTCTGTGAGTGGGAGAGAGTCGTTATATTTTTAGAGATTTTTTAAATTATGAAAAAAAGGAAATTTGAACAAGTTAAAGTTGAAAGTTGAAAGTTAAATAATGATTATTATATCAAGAAAGATCAAGGAGGTATTGATCAAGAAAGATCAATACCTCCTTAAACCAACGTTTTAAAATGTGAATTTTAGCAGCCTTTAAACAGAATACAAAACATTCCGTTTTACGATGATATTTTAAAGAAATAAAACAATGCTAGTCCTCGCAGCCTTTACATTATGAGTTGAACAATATTTGTGTGGTTGCAACAAATGTAGAAAGTTACATATGCAGAGAGGGTGACAGGAGAACAATTACACGTGATATACAGTAGAGGTATATCTCACACTCCGACCTTGATACATGCCAAGCGACATATGACTTTTGTTGTTGCAACAAATGTAGAAAGTTACATATCCAGAGAGGGTGACAGGAGAACAATTACACGTGATATACAGCAGAGGTATATCTCACACTCCGGCCTTGATACATGCCAAGCGACATACGACTTATGTTGTTGCAACAAATGTAGAAAGTTACATATGCAGAGAGGGTGACAGGAGAACAATTACACGTGATATACAGTAGAGGTATATCTCACACTCCAGCCTTGATACATGCCAAGCGACATACGACTTATGTTGTTGCAACAAATGTAGAAAGTTACATATGCAGAGAGGGTGACAGGAGAACAATTACACGTGATATACAGCAGAGGTATATCTCACACTCCGGCCTTGATACATGCCAAGCGACATACGACTTATGTTGTTGCAACAAATGTAGAAAGTTACATATGCAGAGAGGGTGACAGGATAACAATTACACGTGATATACAGTAGAGGTAGATCTCACATTCCGGCCTTGATACATGCCAAGCGACACACGACTTTGGTTGTTGCAACAAATGTAGAAAGTTACATATGCAGAGAGGGGTGACAGGAGAACAATTACATGTGATATACAGCAGAGGTATATCTCACACTCCAGCCTTGATACGTGCCAAGCGACACACGACTTTGGTTGTTGCAAGTGGTTTTGAACCAAATTAAGTCAAAACTAAAATTGAATAAGAAAAGTTGATTACATTTAGAAAAAAACACGCAAATATGTTTTTAGTTTTCTGTATTGCTAAGATAAATACAAACCGTGGACTGAATCATATACAAAAGGGTTTTTTAAACTTTTAAATATAATTTCTAGCTATTATTTTCACTTTAGTGCTTATAATTATCGACCAAGACTTGTGAATAAAGTATTTCAGGTTACTGTTATTACATAGCTGAAAACATTTAATTAAATAGTTTTTCAACTGAAAAACGTAACCGCGTTTTGGTTCTAAATTCAATTTTTAACCGATAGTGGAATAACACATCTAGGCGTATCATATACCAAAAATAGCTTTGCGATTTTGATTAATCTATACATTTTAATACATAAACTTGTTGTACATTTTTTTCTTATAAGATCATGTTGAAATTTGTTTGCTTCTCCAGTGACTGACTAGAATAATATTAGACTAATTAAAAGCTGTAAAGGCAATTAGATGTTTACTCTCAAAATAAAAGTTAATTTTTAGATCAACGTGAAACGCCCTAAAAGCTATTCTTTTGACCATAAATTACAGGTGAATTATTCAAAATAGGCAGTAAAGGTATATAACATAACCTCAAAGCATCTCTTATTCCCCGGAGACCAGGAATGTACCACATTTACATACAAATGGTCTCTTCATATTCTCCTTCCAGAGTCTCTTGCGCGTTCAATGTGGGTTATTGGGGTTTTGTATGATAATGTGCAATGCATTCCATGATTTGTGTTTTCGGTACCTAAGCTTTTGTAACATGCGATTTTGATTTAAAAAAATATATAGTAAGGTAAATATGATTAAAGTGAAATTTTACTGTTTCATATTACCTTCAGCACTTTTTTGTAAAAAAAAATTGTAGGAACAAATTTCCACGACTACACAGAACACTTTTGGTACACTTTTACCAAAATTTCATTCAATATCTTTCTGACAAAAAAATACTACTTTAAACGCACTTTTGAAGATTTCTCCATCTATATTTCAATGGGCATTTAAAGGTATTACTTCATTATAATATGTAATATAATAGTTAAGAGAAAGGCAAGTTAACATTTATTTATATTCATATACAGTTAACACTAAAGATTGTATAAATAAGCAAAAACATGAAACATTAAGGGGTAATGATAAAAAAACCTTACATTCGCAAAAAACGTTTTAAAGGCAACCTTAAGAGTTTGATAGCCAAACTATAAATCCTCAAACATTATTTTGCTACCTACGAACTTAAGGTTACACTTCATTTACCTTATTCTAGGGCATATCACAATAAGGTTATGTATGCCACTTAAATTAGGCAAACAAATTAATTTGAACAGAAATTCTCCTAAAAAATTGCATTCAATTGCAGTCAATACTGAGTGGAACCTTAAGGTAGAAGAATGGATCAACCGATTTGTCAAAGCCTATTGAATAGACTAAGAGCGATGGGTACAAAGAAACAGTTTCAGTCCGGAATGGCTTTGTATTTTATTGAGTTCTTTCAATTGGATTAGAACTACATAGCCTACAAGATTAATGATTGTAATGGAAATTATTCAAGTTTTACGTTTCTAATTTGAGTACCAAATTTAAGTAACGAATCAGGCAATGAAAAACATTAAGTTAAAATAATAATAAGATTTCAAACAATTTTTGTTATATTTGTTACAGTATTTCCTCATATAGGTTTAAAACATGTAATGAGTTACAATTAAGATTAATGATACGAATATTTACGCAAATTACAAATGTTTTAGTTGATAAAATAACTAAATATATTCTTGATCAGCATGATGTATAGATTAAATAACTTTATTAATATTTGTACAATTATTTTTTATGTTAACCTATAAATTTAAAAGTGAAACATTTCCGTATAGGTTAATCACTATCATTTTTAAGCTTAAAGGATTCGGTGCAATGATTGGAGCGGGGATATTCTAAGACAATGGTTGCAAAAACGTATTGACATGTCATGAAAAGGACCAGATTAAATAGTTTAAATAATTTTGATTTAAACAAAGAACCTAACCATTCTTACAATAATCAATTCAATACAATAAATTAATTCTTTACCATATAAATCAATTTGGTAAAAATTTTATTAAAAACAATAAGGGTGCAAAATTAATATTTCTGTTATGATTTTAAAATTATATCATAAACAAAACACCAATAAACTGAACCAATGTTCTACCAAAACAGATTCGAAATGTAAAAATGTGATAACATCACTGAAGAAAAAGCCTGCTTTATTCCTTATGACAGAAACAAATTTATTGATAGGAGGTCACCCTTCTCCTAAAATACGAACAACATTAGAGGAATTAAGCAGATATACTTTCTTAATTCTAATATTCAAAAATAAAACAAAACTAACATAGAGTGAATACCAATCGCACATGTGAATAATAGCTAATTTAGTCATTAACAGTTATTTTACTTAATTTTAATAAAACATTTCAATGTTTTATTATATTCAAAGTTAAGCCTGATATATTTTACGATATAACAGCATTCCATATCAATAGATTTAAAATATTTATGACTCCATTGCAGAGAGTTGTACGAAACGAAATTGCGCACCTGGAAATTGAAATCTACGTGACTGTAAACGTGTTGCACTTTTGTTAGTATTCCCTGAGGAAATCAATTGCATACAATATGGTGCATGGTTTCACTTCGTTTCACTTACAAACATATCACTCTCACTGAATTGAAACATTTTGCTGTTTGTCAGTTTAGAGGAAATGCATTTTATAAATAAGCTATGAGTTATCTCTAAAAGTTTTAACATTATTGCCACCATTTTTGATATTCAATGTATATCAATAACTATGGTTGTTATACTTTTTATTTTTATTTGTATTTTACGGTTCCTTTTCAAAACGTGTTTTTAAAAACGTCAATATTGGGACTGATGCTCCATCTTATGTCTCCATCCCTCATAAACAAGTTATAACAAAGCAGAAGATAAAAATATATATACAAAAGCTTGCGAACAACGACATGCATCATCCTCTTGTCACAAGTGTTGATGGAAGTTTTGGGAATGAATTCCAAATGTTTTTATGGGTTATGGATGAAAAATTATCAGAAAATTGAAAAACCTTACAGTTTGGTAATTAATTGGATACGATCAAGAAGAATTTGTCCAGTTTTAAGGGCAACCAGTATGTGTCAGAGACGAACTAGAAAGAAATGGCGGTCAGCGAGGGAATTTGAAGATGGAGCTGGGATTCCACAATTTTTTTAGTGTGAAAACTAATTGTTGACTTCTGATTGTAGTGTACTCTTTTTTGTACAATTTCCATTTAATAAATTCCTATATTATTAATAACGCCTGTCAGATTTCATAAACCTTCATTTCGTTTCATTTCATTTTTATTTTCTACGGCAATGCCATTTACAATAATAACAATCAGTTAAGATTATAAATAAGATTATATAAACTCCAAGACTGACTTTAACAACTATACAACAAAACAAAATGTTATCAATAATTGCATCAATGCAATCAATCAACAATAACAGCTATAAAACTATGACATAACAATAACATAGTTGTGACATAACATGACATAACTATAACATAACTATGACCTAACTATAACAATAACAATGCAGAATGATTATGAATAACAATAACAATGCATAAAGAATATTAATAACAATTCATTCAATTCATTGTTCGATTTGACAGTGACTCATTTTATCCATAGCTAGTAATTCTTCAAATACTATTCAAGACTGAAGACGTACTAAGTACACATCCCTTTATACAAGTTCTAATGTGAATGTTAATTGGGCCTACTTATTTCCAAATAAATATCTATTACTTATTTAATATGCAAGCAGGTTTTTTGTGACAAGTACTCCTCCGAAACTACTAAACCGATTGGCATGTTTTTGGTGTCATTGGAAAGAGCGTAACGTGAAGCTGTACAGGAAACTCTTTTTAGGGAAATAATTAGAGAGTGAGGCCCTATGACCCTTTAAAGTTTAGTATTTTTTCATAATATTAACATGGGAACCAAATATTGTTATGAAACTCCAGCTGTTGTCAGAAATTAAAAGTGAGAAGAATTACATATGATAGTTGTAAATAGTCAATGTGTAAATTATCTATGTTGTATTAAAAATGTGTATAGTTTTGGATGTTGGTTTGTGTTTAATGATATAAGTTATTAATTATTGAATTCTTATTTTAAGGATTTGGCATTTGAGTAAGCCTATGATTAAAAACAGCATTTTTCAGAGTGCAGATTGTTTTGCAAATCCTGTAATAATATGCAATTGCTCGAATTCGGGCAACATGTACACTAGTTTAAATATATACACCTTCAACTTTCATAAAAATACTATATGATTTGTTTAGCTTTTGTAGCTTACACTCGTATCAAAGAAGGTAACTGATCCAAAATCAGCCAGAAATTTCTCAACACGAAGATTATCAATCATATGTCCAATCAATCACAAACAGCTGTTTAGACGTTCCCTCCACAGCCTGTGTACATGGAGGGAGACGCTTGGCTCCTACATCCATAACTTCAAAGTTACATGTGATATATTATGATCATTGATATAATAAAAAAAAACTAATTGTAAACGAACTGTGATCCCTAAATTCCTAATTAAGAACCTTTGTGATATGGTAAACATTTTCTAAAACAAAATTACTTACATTTTTGTTTTAAACTAGGTAGCGTTCGCAGAGGCATCCACAAAATTGAGCGGAGTCATCAAGGGTTCATATTGTATTGTTTTTGTCATACTGCAGTAAAAAAAGTCGTTTTTAATGCAGGCGTTGCGGATCTAAAGTAGCATTTTTACTCTTCAGGGAGTAAAAATCGTTTTTTAGCCTCTATGGAGTAAATATCAGCTGTTTTCAACTCAGTTGTAAATTTCGATTGTAAATGATTGCATGTATCGAAAATATGTATCGATTCATGCTTTATAATCATTTTTACCTACAGTTTTAAGTGAAGACAGATTGTGCGGATATAATTAATAGGATAATTAGTTTGGCTACACATTGTTTTGTAGTGAAGGGGAGTAAAAACACAGAGATGTCATTTTAGGTCTTTTTGGAAGCCTGCATTTACATTTCAAGTTTAAAACCTCTGGGGTGGTCATTAGCTTTTCTCAAATAAGGCGTTACAGTTCCAGCTAGTGATAATCTAGAAATCAACCCTTACAGTTTCGGATTCAACCATTTTGGCTGATTCAGTAACTGCATTAGAGGACTTCATGTGATGGTGATTCTACTCTCAAATCTGCTACCTTCATAACTACTAAAACATAACTAACCAGCCAATTATCTTAATATACTCAGTAAAAAATTTTTTTTACAATATTAAATATATAGATTGACTTAAAAGCAAGCAATAAAGCAATCCGGTGAGCACTACGGACAGCTCACCTTTACTACTTCCTCCAACACTTCCTACGTCACAGACCTGTTTTCCTCCCTTCCCATAGCATTTTAGGATTGCAGATATCTTAATCGAATCGTCATAACAGTTCCCAAACTCCGGATAGCTCGCCTTGACTACTTCCTTCACCACTTCCTGCGTCACGGACCTGTTTTCCTCCCTACCCATAGAATTTTAGGATTGCAGATACCTGAATATGATCGACATAAACAGATTCCACACTCCGGACAACTCGCCTTTACTAATTCCTTGACCACTTCCTACATCGCGGACCTGTTTCCTTCCCTTCCCATAGCATTTTAGGATTGCAGATACCTGAATATAATCGTCATAAACAGATCCCACACTCCGGACAACTCGCCTTTACTAATTCCTTGACCACTTCCTACGTCGCGGACCTGTTTCCTTCACTTCCCATAGCATTTTAGGATTGCAGATATCTTAATCTAACGGCCATAAACAGATCCCACACTTCGAACAGCTCGCCTTTACTACTTCCTTGACCACTTCCTACATCACGGACCTGTTTCCCTCCCTTCCCTTAGCATTATTGGATTGCAAATTCCTTAATCTATTGGTCATAAACAGATCCAACACTCTGGACAGCTCGCCTTTACTACTTCTTCACCACTTCCTACGTCGCGGACCTGTTTCCTTCCCTTCCAATAGCATTTTAAGATTGCAGATACCTTAATCTAATCGTCTTAAACAGTTTCCACACTCCAGACTGCTCGCCTTGACTACTTTCTTCACTACTTCCTACGTCAAGGACCTGTTTTCCTCCCTTCCCATAGCATTTTAGGATTGCAGATATCTTAATCGAATCGTCATAACAGTTCCCAAACTCCGGACAGCTCGCCTTGACTACTTCCTTCACCACTTCCTACTTCGCGGACCTGTTTCCTTCCCTTCCAATATCATTTTAGGATTGCAGATACCTTAATCTAATCGTCATAAACAGTTCCCACACTCCAGATAGCTCGCCTTGACTACTTCCTTCACCACTTCCTACGTCACGGACCTGTTTTCCTCCCTTCTCATAGCATTTTAGGATTGCAGATAGCTTAATATAATCGTCATAAACAGATCCCACACTCCGGACAACTCGCTTTTACTAATTCCTTGACCACTTCCTAAGTCGCGGACCTGTTTCCTTCCCTTCCCATAGCATTTTAGGATTGCAGATATCTTAATCTAATGGCCATAAACAGATCCCACACTTCGAACAGCTCGCCTTTACTACTTCCTTGACCACTTCCTACATCACGGACCTGTTTCCTTCCCTTCCCATAGCATTTTAGGATTGCAGATACCTGAATATAATCGTCATAAACAGATTCCACACTCCGGACAACTCGCCTTTACTAATTCCTTGACCACTTCCTACATCGCGGACCTGTTTCCTTCCCTTCCCATAGCATTTTAGGATTGCAGATACCTTAATATAATCGTCATAAACAGATCCCACGTTTCGAACAGCTCGCCTTTACTACTTCCTTCACCACTTCCTACGTCGTGGACCTGTTTCCCTCCCTTCACATAGCATTTTAGGATTGCAGATATCTTGATCTAATCGTCTTTAACAGTTCCCACACTCCTGACAGCTCGCCTTGACTACTTCTTTCACCACTTCCTACGTCGCAGACCTGTTCCCCTCCCTTTCCATAGCATTTTAGGATTGCAGATACCTGAATATAATCGTCATAGACAGTTCCCACACTCCGGACAACTCGCCTTTACTAATTCCTTGACCACTTCCTACATCGCGGACCTGTTTCCTTCCCTTCCCATAGCATTTTAGGATTGCAGATACCTGAATATAATCGTCATAAACAGATCCCACACTCCGGACAACTCGCCTTTACTAATTCCTTGACCACTTCCTACGTCGCGGACCTGTTTCCTTCACTTCCCATAGCATTTTAGGATTGCAGATATCTTAATCTAACGGCCATAAACAGATCCCACACTTCGAACAGCTCGCCTTTACTACTTCCTTGACCACTTCCTACATCACGGACCTGTTTCCCTCCCTTCCCTTAGCATTATTGGATTGCAAATTCCTTAATCTATTGGTCATAAACAGATCCAACACTCTGGACAGCTCGCCTTTACTACTTCTTCACCACTTCCTACGTCGCGGACCTGTTTCCTTCCCTTCCAATAGCATTTTAAGATTGCAGATACCTTAATCTAATCGTCTTAAACAGTTTCCACACTCCAGACTGCTCGCCTTGACTACTTTCTTCACTACTTCCTACGTCAAGGACCTGTTTTCCTCCCTTCCCATAGCATTTTAGGATTGCAGATATCTTAATCGAATCGTCATAACAGTTCCCAAACTCCGGACAGCTCGCCTTGACTACTTCCTTCACCACTTCCTACTTCGCGGACCTGTTTCCTTCCCTTCCAATATCATTTTAGGATTGCAGATACCTTAATCTAATCGTCATAAACAGTTCCCACACTCCAGATAGCTCGCCTTGACTACTTCCTTCACCACTTCCTACGTCACGGACCTGTTTTCCTCCCTTCTCATAGCATTTTAGGATTGCAGATAGCTTAATATAATCGTCATAAACAGATCCCACACTCCGGACAACTCGCTTTTACTAATTCCTTGACCACTTCCTAAGTCGCGGACCTCTTTCCTTCCCTTCCCATAGCATTTTAGGATTGCAGATACCTTAATATAATCGTCATAAACAGATTCCACACTTCGAACAGCTCGCCTTTACTACTTCCTTCACCACTTCCTACGTCGTGGACCTGTTTCCCTCCCTTCACATAGCATTTTAGGATTGCAGATATCTTGATCTAATCGTCTTTAACAGTTCCCACACTCCTGACAGCTCGCCTTGACTACTTCTTTCACCACTTCCTACGTCGCAGACCTGTTCCCCTCCCTTTCCATAGCATTTTAGGATTGCAGATACCTGAATATAATCGTCATAGACAGTTCCCCCCCCTCCAGACAGCTCGCCTTTACTACTTCCTTCACCACTTCCTACGTTTTGGACCCGTTTTCCTCCCTCCCCATAGAATTTTAGGAATGCAGATACCTAAATCTAATCGTCATAAACAGTTTCCACACTCTGTACTGCTCGCATTTACTACTTACTTCACCACTTCCTACGTCACGGACCTCAAGCTAGTGTCGTCATTTTATTATATTTATGATCCATACCGTTTCTGTTCTAATATCTGTGGAATAATGCTATCAGCTATTTCTTTATTACTGCATTCAAAAGACAACAGCTGATCATATGGCTTTGTTTATGTGTCAAATACTGCTTCCATAAGGATAACATTGAAACTTTGAGACCCAGTGGGGCGGATTCCTGAGAGACTTTTTTAACGCCATATAGATGTTGGCACTCACCGATATGGTCTTTATCAGCATGCAAAATTTGAAAACGATTGATCCAGCCGTCTAGGAGGAGTTTGCGTATTACGAAATGCATAAGAGTCGACGTATAAGAGCTTCGCTCGCTTCGCTCGTTCCGCTCAATAATTATGTTATCATTTTTTTGTGTAAAGTATAAATCTCAACATTTTCCACCGACCGACCAGGGACATTACTGTATATCGATCCAGGTCCATATTGATTGTACAATCAATAGGTTGGAACAATAGACCTTCTGATGGTCTTCACACATTGATGGTTCTCCAGTCTATGATCTATGGTCTATTATGATGCGGTTCGCTACACAGCCTCTATACACTAGGTACTATGTCAATAGTCACTTGTTTATACATAATTTAAATTCAATAAATATAAACTTTAGACAAGGAATAGTAAAACAAATTTTAATACATTTTGTTAAAGCAAAACAATAAAACTGAGTTTGCGTTAAAGTAAAGATTATACAATGCACACAATATTATCGTACATTAACATAGACTATGTTGATATTTCACAAATGTATAATGTATTAAATGTTTCCCTGACGAAGTAGTCTAACGATCCCACTTTCTTATAAAACATTAACCTCTAAAACTCTTATCAGACAAATGGCTGTTTTATAAAATACCCCTGCCGCAGCAAAGCTGCAGACTAAGCGAATTTCCATATGCCTCATTGGATTTACGGACATTATCTCAATCATTACCTCAATATACAGACAGGGTTAGCGACAAACCCACCTCTGTCATTGTTTTCAGCAGATTTGATCAGGGATTCTTATTTGTGTGCATTGTATTTTTTAATATGTAATTTCCGTTAGAGGTTCATATAGTTTACGTATAAGTACTGTTTCAATATTGCAATAAATCTTACGCTATTAATATTTTATCTTCTTGCAGGTACGTTGCTCACTGGTTCTAGTGCAGGACGTAAGTATTCCCTGATAAATAGTTGTCATGCAACCTAGTTCACGTTTCACAGATTTTAATCTTAGAAATACACTTGCAATATTAAATATTTCTTGCATGCTGTGACATTTTGTGTCAACTATATCTTGAGTACAAAGTGAGTATTATTATAGAGTAAACACTCAAATAATGTAGGTACATTTAGTTTTATTCCTTTTTTCTAATTTTTCATCGATGTAAGTTTTTGAACACACTCTTATATTAAAAACTACCTAACGACTAATTTAATTCTATAACTACTGTATTGGGAATAAATGATTGAAAAAACAAACTATGACAGACGTATATCTACCTAAATCACAGTGACGATTAGGATAATAAATTATGACCTCCGCAATAAGACATTATATAATTATAGGAAAGTTTTAGTCGTTTGAGTTTCATCCTGAGATAATCAATATTTTCCACGATCTCTCAATTTTATACGGAATATTGTAATAGACCTTCTTTGCAAGTCGGATCTGAAGCAACGCTTTTATAAAGCCACTTCACTTGCTTATGGCTATTGAATTATGCAATGTCTTCATCGTTTGATAACAGAAACTACCAATATTCCTACTAAATTGAGAAACTTACTTTTAGATTGTTCCTAGTAAAAACAAAAAAAAAAAAAAATCCCATGAAATTATACCGCTTTCATGGGAAATCAACTCAAGAAAAATCTGATAATATTTTAAAATATTATAAATTTAAGGCCTTTAAAAAGTCAATTTTGAAGGTAAGCCCTACAGTATGTGTTAAAAAGAAAATAAGTTATAAATACTTCCTTACAGTAAACTAAGAGACTAAGCAAATATCTAATAGCCTAGTTGTATTTTTACAAAACGATCTCTTAAATAATATCAGGTTAGTTCCCTATTAAAATTACTAATGAGTAAGTTATTACTTGTTAACTAATAAGTTAAGAGTACTTAGGTTTGCTGTTACAGGGAAGGTAGTAAAATGATATTTCTTTAGGAACATTTTAATATTTCTGTATTATGATATATATATATATATATATATAATATATTATTTTTGTATTATAACCAATTGAGATGGGGACCCCATCTAGGTGCGTATTTACCCAAATATAAAGAAAGGATGAGTCTACAATAAGTGTGATGACTCGTGTAGCTTTGTATAAATTTTTATTTTGAAAATAAGAATCTAATTGCTATTACAGCTTTAATTAGTCAAATATTATCCTCGTCACTGGAGAAGCAAGCAAATTTCAGCCTTCTGATCCAATTAAATCTCACTAAAAAGTGTCCTGTTTTAAAAATTTGAAGATTAGGCCTAATCAAAATTGTCAAACTTCTTTCTGTATATGAAACATCTAAAATCTTAAATTTCCCTGTGGGTTTAAAATTAAATATACAATAACAAACACGTTTTATTTTTTAATTTGAAAAACTATTGTATTTTTGTAAGCTACTGAAGAACAGTAACCTGAAATACTTCATTCCCAAGTCGTAATCTATAATAATTACACGCATTAAAGTGAAAATGATTGCTAAAATGTATATAAAATAATTAAAAATACACTCTCCTATCTGATTTTGTTCAGATTTTGTTCATTTTAGCGCTTCAGAAATGTAAACACACTTAATGTTTTTATAAACATAGCCCTAATCAACTCTTTTCTAAGTAAACTTTTATGTTGACTAAATTTTCGTTTAAAACGACTTGCAACAACAAAAGTCGTATATCGCTTGGCATGTATCATGACCGGAGTGTGAGATTTACCTCTGCTGTATATCATGTATAATTGTTCTCCTGTCACCCTCTCTGCATATGTAACTTTCTAAATTTGTTTCAACAACACAAAAATTGTTTAACTCCTTATATAAAGGCTGTGAGGACTCACATAGTTTTATTTCTTCGTAAAAGAATATAGTAAAACTCCAATTTTAAATCTGTTTAAAGGCTGCTAAAAATCATCTTCAAAACGTTGATTTGAGAGAGGTATTGATCTTGATTTGATTTATATTGACGCTTGTTTTATTTTGTATATTATGGAGGTAACCCTCCTGTGTATAGAACGTTATCTCAGCCTGAGGGACATATCATTTGCCATATTTCCGGGATCCGAAACTCTAGGGCACAGAGAAAAATGATTCGCTTAGCTTGAAGTCATTGGTCATTATTGACATTTAAACTCTGGGCCGGGAATAAAATTAAGCCAGTTATCTATAAGATGGATGTACTGATCTCGTTCAACAATATTTACTTTATAGTGGAAAACACCTAGAGAGAACGTCGATTTACATTAACCGTAAAGTCGCAGGAGAATGCAACGAATAAAAAGACTTATAAGAAAAATTGGAATGAGATAAAAGTATAGGATAAACATTTTTAACATTAAACCTTTAATAATAAAAAAAATTACAAATTGCATACATTTTTCAAGATTTTGCCATATTATGTTAAACCGAGTTTTTTTTAAAGTTTGCTATTCTTAAATTGCTAATTTAATAAGTCTAGATTTTGGTTAAGTTTCCTAGGAATTGTATCTGCATGTTACTAGCAATCATGTGCAATAAACATTATTTAAAACTATAAAATTTAGTCCAATTTACTTTGGTAATAATCTTTTACCACACATTAATAAATAAAAAATTGTATCAGATTTTGTAATGCGTCACTGTTTATCACAATATTCACCACAAGAAAGTTAATACTCCTGTGTAATATCTAACTTGGATCAAAGGACAAGTTAAACAGAAGTTTGTCTTTGCAACATCATCTTAACGTGAAAAGCTAACAGAGTGACGACACATTCTAAGAATTGTGTTGACGTATTCCGTAAACTCCCTTTTGTAACTGAAACTCCCAAATATAATATTATATAATATGAGTTTATTAATAAGTTCCTATGGCGTTCATAAGGAAACGCTATTTTAATAGCAAATTCTTACACCGTTGATCGAAAAAAATCTGGATTGAAACTAGGATTTTCTCCAGCCAATTTTCTGAACATGACGGCGCGACGTGTTCATCTTGTCAAGATGTCAACCACATGAACTGTTCACAGCGTTGTTCAATGTTCAGAGTTCGTCAGTCACCTCAGCCGTGACGTGGATGTGGGCGTAATTTACTTGTCAAGTTTTGGGATTAACCGTCACTTGCAGTAAAGATAGACTTGCGCTTTTAGAACAAAGAAACCCGTAAAACAAATACTTAGCCACACTTCTCTCATTAAATTTATATTTGTAATTTGTTAATGCTGATTGTTTGATAAATATGTTCACTGTGCATAAAATAAAATTCATACCATATGAATAACATAGGTTATAACATTATATCAATGGTTATAATTACTAGTAGTCCAATCCACTTTACACCAGATTCTCGACCCCAAAGAAAGTTCTTATATCTCAGGAATGTATAATTGTCGTGGTTTTATAGACCTATGTTTTTGGGGTGGGATCCCTGTGTTGTTCATAGCTAGCAGCATCTTTTGGTTGACAAGATTCGTACCCGGGCCGTCAGGACGGAAGGTTCGTGTTCTAAACACTATTTGATCCCTATAACAATTCACACTTAGTGACTAAGTGACACAATTTCATAAAATCAAGTCAAACTGTTATAAAATGAATCCATGCGTACGTTTAAGTAGCACATTTAATGATTTTTTCTGAAAAATAATTTCCACTAGCAAACATTCCTAAAGGGATATTTACAAATGCATAATCAAGTGCTCTATAGATTGGCAAGCCATGTTACCATTACATTTAGTAAGCAACGTCTTCAAATTATCATACAGATAATGTTGTCCTAGCCGACAATGCTAATATCAACTCTACAATGCTATCATTCTGCCATTATAGAGGTCTATCCCCGCCTCCAGATAATAGAGAAGCGTGCAGACAAACATAACTTACATCTAATGTTCGCCTCCTTATTATTACTGGTTGATCTTTTGCTTGCTTTTAAAATGATAAATATTTTGCCGAATTTTGTTGTTCCAAAATCACGTAAAGTGTTAAACAATGTGTAATTCCTGATTATCAAGAGACATTTAAATAGTATTATATTGATGCTCAGTGTTCAACACGTGAACATTATTAATTGAACATTAATTCATACATTAGAATACTTATATTTAAAATCTTGAATTTAAACTATTGTGTGGAATGGTAAAATTTGGTTGCTTAAGAAAACATTCCAGTTAATAATATAAAACACAAACATATTAAACAATCTGTTTAGTAACTCTTTTAGCAGTTACCGTATAACAATTATTATTATACTTCTTATTTCAAATGTATCTAAGATTTTACTCTTAAAAGTAAAATTTTTTTGGTCACAATTTGAGGGTCTGAATAAACACTGAAGGGACTTAATTAACTTTCCTTTGGGGCCGCTTAGCATTTGAGTTAAATTTATTATTTTTAACATTTGCATCGATGGCCTGATTGCATTAGAGATGATGAACAATACATTTTAACACATGAAAATGATTCATATTCAAAATTCTAACCTTAAATTTCTAAAACTGCCTAAGCTCTGTTTTCAATAACCAGAATGGAGCTAGGCTTTACTGTTAGTATTCTACTCCCGGCTGGAGTGGCACGTCCCAACAGAACTTTCAAGATAACTCGCACAATTTCCTTTGACCTTATCGAAGTGGAGCACCAATACGGCTTATACCACACCTGATACTCGATACGCCTAATACAGTAGACCTTTCAATATTATCAAAAAAAATATGGCATGTACTATATATAATTATCCCTTAATGTTAAATTTTTTACTATGAAGTGTGATATTGTTTACTCATAGAGCTTTTAATTTTTCATCATCTTTCGTAACGGTAGTATGTGTAAGATTTTTTGGTATTTACTGAAGAAGAGTTTTCTGCCAAGAGGCATGTACATCCTTTGTTGCCTAGACAGATGAATCACCAGCTTGCCCCATTATCACGGGTGCAATCGAATCAGGCACCAAAATGGAGGTCGGTACATGAACCGTGCACATAGGTAAGAGATAGCCCTCAGGGTGCCCCTTAACTGCGCACAGTAGTTGATTAAACAAAGGGCAACTACTGTCTCACATATCTTTAAGACATTTGTGGTTGATAATATTTGAACCCGTTCCCTCTATACTGTACAAAGATCCGCCATAACTACTGTTTGCTACCAGCCACTGCTCTAACAAAAGGTAATACATAACAGTGATTCAGTTTAATTCCTTGATAATCAGTTTTTTTTTTGTTTTTTTTTTTTTTTTTTATTAAGGCAAAGATCGTGTTTGATTTTTCTTTTTTTATCGTGAAAGATTTGTAATGAAATATAATTACAAATAATGTTTTATATTTTTTTATGACTATCTTAGTTTTAAGTAGGACAATTCTAAAAAACAAATGTTAAGAGTCCACTAATGTATTTTGAAAAAAACCTCAACTCATAGTTGTTACATTAGATAGAGGTTTATATGGGCCACCGAACATTATAGTTAAGCTATTTAAAGTCAGCAGTATTTTATTAACATTGTATTGATCATACAATATTTTGCATGCAAGTAATTAATAAAAAATAATAAGGCAGCTACAAACGTTAAAAATAAAATTGTTATTCCACTTTTGCTTCCTAGGTAAGTTCTTTCTAAGTAGGCCTACTGCCATATATAAGATAAATAAAATTGAATAAACGTGATAACTTTAAATGAATTACCTATTTTATATTTAATATCGAGCCTAATAAAAATAATACTATACCTATCCAAGTGTAAATATTTTTAAAACTATAAAATACATAGAATAGTTATTGTAGCCTACACACCGTTGAAATTTTAACCAACCTGGCAATATGATAGAGAGGAATGTACTGCAAAATAAGTGAAATCGGAAGGAAGGATTTGTAGCGGGAAATTGGTTGTTCATTTTGTACCGATCATTGATACAGAACGGCTTATGTTTCTGAATTGGCTACATCATACAGCCAATACAGGTATTTATTTACTAATTTTCAAATCAAATTATAATTTTTAGTCAATATCGATGTCGATATTTTTAGTAAACAATCTCAAACTGGTATTTTGAAAACACGATTTCTAATAGCTGTTGTTGTATTTTTAAATAGTTTCCTTACATGCCTGGAATAGTTACTTTAAATGCGTAAAAATTATAACTTTTAAGCAATGTTTGTCAGAAATTGTTGTCCAATTAATATTGTCTAAGTAGACTGGTTACAAGAAAGGGGGAATTGTATTGAATAAAATAACAGTCTTTGCAATATAAAAATGGTAGCTCACTAAATAGTTCAATAGAATGATATGTCACGTCAATAATAGTCAATAATATTAAGTAATATAATATTGCAGGGATGAATAGTCAATTTATAGATTCAATTAAAAATCTTACAAGTTAAGATTTGTTTAATTTACATTATTTTTGTTAAAAAAAGTTCAAACGATTAATAAGTTTAAGCAAAACTCGTAGGTTTCAATAGCATTTGGTCTAATGAAAGTAAACATTTTGTAATGATTATTATCAGACGAGTAAAGAAATAATCACCATCATAAATTAATAATAGCTACCATTAACCCGTATATTTGGCTATGTTACTTATGGATTATATTACTCAAAATGTGCAAACATTTCAGTTTTAGTTAAAAACTAATTGTATGTCACTTGACGATGCTTCACTTATAATTTTTTGAAACACTTAAAATTAAGTTAAAACGTACGAGACGCACAAGTACTTTAATTTTCCATATAACTCTATCTTCAATAATAATATGGACACTCAATATTAGACATGTGTATTGCAATAATCAAACAGTTTGATACATCGGTCCTCCAGTCTATGTATCAATTATATTAAACCCAGACCCAATGTTAGGCTGGTGACGTCATCGTTCGTATTACCATACAGATTGAGATGTCCTTCCACACAATGCTAATATCACCACAGATCATCCAACCCTGCCCTTGTTTAACATGTAAATAGACTTTAAATCTGTGCGCATGCCTGGAGTAGGAGAAGCATTGTGGATATTTGATTTTTACGTTGAAAAAGACTTATAAAATAACTAATGTGTTGGTTTAGTTTTTTTTTTTTTTTTATTCAAGGATTGGACGTATAACTTAATTCCCCATGTTGCGGATTTTTTACTTGCTTTTACCTGCTACAGTTTTTTTTTAAACAGGCCTTTTCAATTAATTTCTTAAAATTAATAAGATACGCTGTACAGCAATGTTACTTACTGCATTTTTTTGTTACTTCATGTTTAGGACCAATAAGAGTCAAGTAGTGAGACAGAAGAAGTAAAATTGAATGCTTCGAGCGTAAAATTATCACCTGTTAAGGCCAATTTTATTGATTAAACAACGAATGAGTTGTTGGGACAATGAGTCGTTGCGTCACAATCAGTGGCAATGAGAGTTCATAAACAAAAGTAAAACCTCTCTTAGACGTTAAGAGTGTAGTTGTGAGAGTTAGAGATTATGGTGATTGTTAGTAATTAAAAAATGGTAGTACCATGGCAAATGGTAAAGTAGTGTACGCAACCCGTAGAATTAGCCATTAAGACACTCGTAGAGGACGCCAAGACTCGTACCTTAAATTTCTACACGTGTCGTTAACACTATCTTTACGCGATCGTTGCGTAAACTACTATATCCGTTGAACTAGTGCGCCATTGATATTGCCGGCCAGGTAGGTATGTTGTTCACAAATCTTAGATAGAGGATTATAAAAAGGTATGGCACAAGCTATTTCTACAGTATTTTTATAATTTAAAAATTATATTTGAAACCTAATAAACGCATACGCCTTACTGAGCTAAAATACAGTTTAGTTATCTCGAGCTCTATCGATATTGAGGTGGCGGTGTCAAGTCTTGTATAGAGCAAATTGCCTTGCAAATTTCTTATCTCATTTTCGCTCCTAAGAAAAGCGTTTCCGCTCCGCAGTTGATTTCATTAAGATAAAACTTCAACAGTCCTCATAGCTGAGAACTGTGTAATTTCCTTTCTCTTCCACCTGAGTATTTCACTTTTGTATACATAATCTCTTCTCTTCTTTGCAGTCATTAGGCTATTGGGTATATTAGGATCAATTATGTTATATATAATCGACCCTGAATAAAAATATGAATTTATTGATAATAAAAATGCATTGCATCAGAAAAAATTAGGTATAGTTTATACAGTAGTCTAAGGAAAACCTATACTGGAACATGTAACGAATTATACATTTTCAGCTGCCATCTTTGACCCACCATATTGGATACAAAAAATATTTTAGAAAATTCTTAATAACTTTTTAACGGATTAAGATTTTTAAAAACAGATTTTAGCATCATATTCAGCGTAGAAATCTAGTTTGAATCTATGGGTCATAATCCCACCTTTACATTTGAACATTATTTTTTGTATCCAATATGGTGGATCCAAGATGGAGGCTGAAAATGTTCAATTCGTAAAAAAATATACAACCCAAAATGTTGAGTTGTAGATTTATGTCTTTTTTTAGCAAATTATTGAGACTAGGGGTACAGTTTCTTAACTGGGCTATGCTAATATCGATTGAAACTATCGATTCGATTAGTAAACCTTCGTGCGATTTTTCAACATCAGCATGTTTAGTTGGTTAGGTTAGGTTATGATAATTTAATTTTGTAATACATATATTAAGAAATATCGATTATTAATCAATATTTCCAATTCGATAGTTTCAATCGATATTACCATAGCCCAGTTAAGAGTACCCGAGACTAGGGCCATATTTTAACATTAGCTTACAAAATAACTAGTTCAAAAATTAATTTTCGAAAATTCGTTATAACTTTTCAACGGATCAATATTTTGAAAAAAAAACTGATTGTGGCATTGTACCACCGGTAAAAATACAACATAAATGTTTATAATAACTAAAGTATTTCTGTTAAAACAGTAAACAATTCTCATTTAATTAAATATCAGCATAAATTAGGTTTAAAGTTAAAAACTAGGTAAAAACGTATATTTTCCCTATTTTGTTAAAATGATTTTATAAGGTAAATATATATATTATAAAAATAAATATAATGGACTAAAAAGTTAGCAATAATTACGTATTAGTCATTTAAAGACTATATTGAGCCAAACATTCTAGAATTTAGTTTTTTAATTTTTACAGTTTAGTATTTTTAGTCTTGTATGTTAATTCAGATTATTGTCGAGCGAGCATCAGCTAATTAGGATAAATAATTTATAAGAGAGTCAATGTCTTGGTTTTAACAAGCTAAATACATTAATTATGATAATGATCTCTTAAACTTTGTTACAAAGAGGAAGGCCAATTTCATTAACTCCGTTTTCTTAATTTAGGAAATAATTTATTACACAGAATGATTGAACTATTTTTATCATTTTTAATACCTTTATATTTTTGTTGTTGATAAAAGGTACAAAATCAAATTTTGTCATGATGTGAATATGCTGTACAGTAACTGCTCAAATCATATAAAAAATAAAGTTATATCGTTTTTACAAGTAGGGATAAGTTTTGAACCTTCTGGAGAGAGTTGAAATTCGTGTGAAGTAGATGGAACGTCATTGGTAGAATATTGGTTCGAACTAGCCAATCAGATCCTATTCTAAAGTGGTATCTAAGGGAACACCTGTTCTAACGACTTTATCAGTTAAGTTCTGAGCTAGTACAGTAAATTGTTAGAGTTTGGTAGCTTCGTTTTAGTTTGACCCTTCTTGGGTAATTTTGTTTTATTTACTAGTTTTTAATTTTATAGAACATTATGGTATATAATGTCTCACCAACTACATTACACAAAACTTTGTATAATGAATTCTAACACTTTAATATATTAATAATTCTTTCGGGCTTATGAAACTAAATTTTAAATGCCAAATTGAAGAAAATATGTTATAAAAAATCAATGAAATCTAAATACTTAGAACAATTGAAGACAGTAAAAAAACACATTAAATTAAATTAAAATCAAGAAGAAGTAAACATATTAATTTTTAAAGCAATGCCCTTTAGTTACAGTTTTTCAAGGTTTTTACTAATTCTGCACTCCAAAAAAAATTTATAAAGTAATTTATACAAGTTATTTTTATAAACCTTTATAGTGATCTGAATAATCTTTTAATGGATACATTCAAACTTTAAGCTTTATCGAAAATGAAACGTATGCACAGTAATCATTAATACCCCCACCGCAGCAAACCTGCAATCTAAGCGAATTTCCATATGTCTGAATTGATTTTCAGTTAATCTAATTAAATTACATGGACTTAACGACTACCTAGGTTTGCTGTTACAAGGAAACTATTAAAGTGTGTTTTTTTGTAAAATATTAATGGCTTAGTATAAGATGAATAAATTTGTTAAGTTTTATAAAAATATATCCATAAACAAGAAAACAACAACATTTTACAATATTCTCCATATGAATATGGCAATTTTTCATTTAACATTTTTTGAACTTTCTCCGTTACCAATAAACGTACAAAAATACTTTGACATACTGATTTATTTGTTTGTTTATTTATTTATTTATTTATGGCAAAATCGCCATTTGTACAATCAATTTCATGCATAACAATTTGTGGATCAATAAATACTATTAACAGGCTGTAAGTTTTACATCTTGCTATTTGGTTATGCTTTATGAATACATGCTAACACCACTAACACTAATGATTCGCAACTGAGTAATGAAAAATGAAAAACAAATATATATACTATGAACATACAACATCAGCAAACAAGAGAGAGAGAAAAAAACATGCAATGGTCTTAAAATTGAACTAACATTAACAGCCTGCTTCGCTAAATACAGGATCGAAAAGTAAAGCATAAAAAATTTGATTATTTGACAGTGCAATAAAATATAAAAACTTAACAATAACAAGTAAGAACAATGAGAGTGTGACAATGATTGATTGTGACTTAAGTGCTATAATGGTGAATGTAACAACATTAGGAGGAACATGAACCGAGATTAAAGGTTATCAAAAATTAGTTGAAAATTTAACAGTGCAAATATAAATTATCAAAGAAAACTTAACAATAACAAAAAGGCAAAAAAAGGTGATCGTTTGACAATGATTGGACTAGAATAAAAGATGGCTTATATAATGAAACTAGGAGAACATGCAGTAATGGAGGAAAACTAGTTGTTAAAGAGCACGACACTAACCCCAATACTCTGCTTTCACCCCCCTCACACACAACACAGCGCAGAAACAAGAAGGGGAAAAGGAAGATATTTTCAATTGGAGAAGATCCTCTTCAGTGCAGAATCACTGTCATTAAAGAAGTCGTAATCGTGATGCTGAGTTAGAGTATTCCCCTGACGATGAAGTCTTGGAACAGGACTGTGAAATCCGTAGCTGGTTGAACACTGATGTCGGTGGAACAACTCCTGGGTCCGAGTAGCCGTGGGGATTCGAAACGTGATAAGATCAAGTAACTCAGGACAGTCGATCATATTGGTGAGAAGTCTTTTCAGGAAGAGGGCATCGATCATCTTTCTTCTTTCTTCTAGAGGTGTCAGCTTCAGGTAGTTTGCTACATCATCGATAGGGACGGTAGAATAGTTGAATCCCAATTTAACAACAATTATTTTAAGGAACCTTCTTTGAATTTTTTCGAGTCTATCTTTGTGTCCAGTTTGATATGGGGACCATACTACGCTAGCATATTCCAACACAGGTCGTACAAGTGAGGTGTACAAAATCCTAAGAGCTTCGGGGTTGATACCATCTCTGGACGCACGGATGACGAAACCCAAAAGCTTTGATGATCTAGTGCAAAATGAGTCTATGTGCAGATCTGGACTGAGGTTGGATGTCAAAATCACTCCAATATCCTTTATTGTTACTTTTAACTCTAGTATAGTGTCGTGTAGCATGTAATTCCAGAGGATTGGTTTTATGCCCCTTGAGAAAGTAATAGTAGCACATTATCTTTCATTCATAGTCATTGCATTATGTTTGCACCACATCTCAATATTGTGTAAACTGCGTTGAAGGTTTTCACAATCGTGTTCATCTCGTATCACAGAATAGACCTTAATGTCGTCAGCAAATAGTAGGCATTCAACATCTATTAATTTAACAAGGTCATTGATAAAGATATTGAATAAAAAAGGCAATGTTTAATGTTTATGTTGTTTAAGCTCTTTAAAAAGGTTTGGAGAGATATTGGAAAACTTTGTGTTTTGAGGGTCAAAAATGAGAAAACCCAATTTTTACCCCATAAAACCCCCCGTAAAACACAGTTCCTATGGTCTGTGCTCATTCAAGTTTATCTTGTCTTACACTTTTAAACCGAATTTCACCAAAATCGGGCAAAAATTACTCAAATTATTGCGTTCACTGACACTCTTTAGAAGCTCGTCGATTCTCATAAAGTACATGACACACGGATATTGAAACAGTAAATCGGTACACTTCAAACGATTAAAAATGCATAACAACTGTAACTGCAGTTTGAGGAAGGATGGTTCACGACCCTTATAACGTCAAGACTCATTATTTAGATGTATATTTTACCTTTTCAATTTCCGTGCTCGTGTTCATGTTTATATGTACTTTATGTGAATCGATGCCTGAAGATGACTTCGTAGAAAGTCGAAACTAGTTGCGACACTAGCAACATTTTGGATTACGACGAAACAAGCATTTACACCAATTCATTGAGCGGAGCGAGCGAAGCGAGCGAAGCTCTTATACGTCGACTTTTATGCATTTCGTAATACGCAAACTCCTCCTAGACGGCTGAATCAATCGTTTTCAAATTTTGCATGGTGATAAAGACCATACCGGTGAGTGCCAACATCTATATGGCGTTAAAAAAGTCTCTCAGGAATCCGCCCCACTGGGTCTCAAAGTTTTAATGTAATCCTTATGGAAGCAGTATTTGACACACAAACAAAGACCAAAGACATATGATCAGCTGTTGACTTTTGAATGCAGTAGATAAATAAATAGCTGATAGCATTATTCCACAGATATTAGAACATAAACGGTGTTATGGATCATGAATATAATCAAATGACGACACTAGCTTGAGGTCCGTGACGTAGGAAGTGGTGAAGGAAGTAGTAAAGGTGAGCAGTCTGGAGTGTGGAAACTGTTTATGACAATTAGGTTAATGTATCTGAAATCCTAAAATGCTATTGGAAGGGAAGGAAACAGGTCCGCGACGTAGGAAGTGGTGAAGGAAATAGTCAAGGCGTGCTGTCCGGGGTGTGGAAACTGTTTATGACTATTAGATTAAGGTATCTACAATCCTAAAATGCTATGGAAAGGGAGGAAAACAGGTCCGTGATGTACGAAGTGGTGAAGAAAGTAGTAAAGGCGAGATGTTCGGGGTATGGGATCTGTTTATGACCATTAGATTAAGGTATTTGCAATCCTAAAATGCTATGGGAAGGGAGGTAAACAGGTCCGTGACGTAGGAAGTGATGAAGGAAGCAGTAAAGGCGAGTTTTTCGGAGTGTGGAAACTGTTTATGACGATTAGGTTAAGGTATCTGCAATCCTAAAATGCTATGGAAAGGGTGGGAAACAGGTCCGTGACGTAGGAATTGGTGAAGGAAGTAGTAAAGGCGAGTTGTCCGGAGTGTGGAAACTGTTTATGACGATTAGACTAAGGTATCTACAATCCTATAATGCTATAGGAAGGGAGAAAACCCGGTCCGCGATGTACGAAGTGGTGAAGGAAGTAGTAAAGGCGAGATGTTCAGGGTATGGGATCTGTTTATGACCATTAGATTAAGGTATTTGCAATCCTAAAATGCTATGGGAAGGGAGGTAAACAGGTCCGTGAATTAGGTTGATAAACTAGACATTATAGATCACATTAAAGCTGTCTCCAGCTTTTTACCTAAATGTCCGCGATGTACGAAGTGGTGAAGGAAGTAGTAAAGGCGAGATGTTCGTAGTGTGGGAACTGTTTATGACGATTAGATTAAGGTATCTGCAATCCTAAAATGATATGGAAAGGGAGGGAAACAGGTCCGTGACGTAGGAATTGGTGAAGGAAGTAGTCAATGCGAGCTGTCCGGAGTGTGGAAACTGTTTATGCCGATTAGAGGTATCTACAATCCTATAATGCTATAGGAAGGGAGGAAAACCGGTCCGCGATGTAGGAAGTTTTTAAGGAAGTAGTAAAGGCGAGTTTTTCGGAGTGTGGGAATTGTTTATGACGATTAGATTAAGGTATCTTGGTATCTACAATCTTAAATGGGAAGAGAGGGAAACAGGTCTGCGACGTAAGAAGAGGTGAAGGAAGTAGTAAGGTGAGCAGTGTGGAGTTTGGGAACTGGAAACCGTTTGTAGCAGTTAGATTAATGTATCTGCAATGCTGAAATGCTATGAGAAGGGATGGAAGCATGCCCACGACATAGAAAATGGTGAAAGAAGTAGTAAAGGCTAGCAGTGCGGAGTGTGGGCAATGTTTGTGACAATTAGATTACGGTAACGTATCTAAAATACTAAAATGCTATGGATAGTGATGAAAACAGGTCTACAATGTAGGAAGTGGCTTAGGAAGTAATAAAGTATGAACATATTGTGTGAACCGTCTGTGGCAGTTAGATTAACGTATCTTCAATCCTAAAATGCTAAGAGAAGCGAAGGAAACAGGCCCCACGACGTAGGAAGTTGTGAAGGAAGTAGTAAAGGGTGGCAGTGCAGAGTGAGGGAACCGTTTGGGCAGTTAGATAAATGTATCTAATACTTAAATGCTATGAGAAGGGAAGGAAACAGGTCTATGACGTAGGAAATGGTGAAGGAAGTAGTAAGGCTTGCAGTGCAGAATGTGGGAACTGTCTTTAGCAATTACATTACAATTACAATTACATGACGATTAGATAAGGTATCTGCAATCCTAAAATGCTATGGGAAGAGAGGGAAACAAGTCCAAGACGTAGGGGGTGGTGAAGGAAGTAGTAAAGGTGGGCAGTGTTGAGTGTGGGAATGGATTAATGTATCTACAATGCTAAAATGCTATGGGAAGCGACTGGTTAAAATGATTATGAAACACGAATCGTTACATATTTCGATACGTATTCAATCGTTTACAATAGAAATTTACAACTGAGTTGACAACAGCTGAGTTTTACTCTATAGAGGCTAAAAACGAATTTTATTCCCTAACGCATGCACCAATGACGACTGTTTTTACTGCAATACGACAAAAACAATATAATATGAACCCTTGATGACTCCGCTCAATTTTGTGGATGCATTTGCGAACGCCACCTAGTATAAAATTATGTTATTTGAGATTTTTTCAAATAAAACAGTAAAATAATAAAAAGTAAATTGTACATTTTCAGTGGTGTAGTTTCACACAAAAACAAAACTTTCATCAAAAGATAATTCAAATCTTAACATTCTCTGAAGGAGAATGGTAAATTAGAAAAGTGTTATTGTTTATCAAAAAAATTATTTTACAAATTAAAAGTTCCACATTTTGATTATGGCCTATATCTAATTTTCATTCGTAGTACTGAACGATACATTTATGAATCTAATCATGCAAAACATTTACCAAGACTTTTGTTAAAACAGTGTACAGTTTTTTTCTAAAATTAAATTTACTTGTTAGTGATAGTTTTATTTGATCGGAAGATATAACCTACAACAAGAATATAAGTTACAAAATCGAAATACCACTCGTACGACACATCAATAATAACGCACAAAAAAATACGAGCGTTGTAAAAACATCCGCTAATCTAGTTACGAATGCTTAACAAATGTTTGGGTGAGTTTGGAACAACTTTATGGCAACACGAAGTTAAGTTAAAAAAACATTGCCAAACAAACAATATAAAGTGTGTTTATTGAATTTTGATGTTACCTTCAAGAGAATCGTCATAAACTTCCCGAGTTTTGTGTCCCGTGAAAACAGTGTATGTTTCAACTTGTGTGTAAATAATCCATAAAAAGAGTAACTTTTAAATTATTATACACAATGACTGGGGGAAAAGTATATTAAAATTATTTCATGAGGGAGATTTCTTTATAAGTCATATTTAAATTGGCTGTTCAATAATTTTTTACTCATCTCAATCATTAGCTCTCTTAGAATGTTCTAAACGTAAATGGGTACATAAACTCAGAAGGATTATTTAAAACAATTGTTTCACATTTTTCATACGTGTTAACATTTGGAATATATTTCTAAGTCTGATGAATTTAAAGAACCCAACAGTGAATTCTCTGGTGACAGTTAATGTAATATTTTTTTAAAATATTTATATCTTTCTCATTGTAAAATTAACTAATTACGAAATTGTGACAAGGCTAAAATAAATAAAGAGTGAACTCAAAAGTTTCAATACTATTGACAAATATTTATGACCATTTAAACACAATTTTTTTTATATTAGTTACATTAATGCACTAATGTTTGATTCTGCCTACCATGCAGCTGGAGCCACTTATTTAGTAAGTGGTATAACTGTAGTGTTTACGTGTGTCAAGTAATGTACTTGTACTGTACATTGTCAACGGTGTTACGAAATTAGAGCGTGCAGTAAACGTTTGATGTAAGCATTATTTTTGTGAAATATCTTACACACCGTACAATGTTTTTTACTCTAGACTTTTTGCTACAAATATACGCTATATTCTACTAATCATGCAAATGTATAAAGCTTCTAATACATTTTTTCATGCAAAACAAATTCGATTTCTTAAATTAGTTGTTTATTAAGCCAACAAATATTTTAAATTTTAACACAAATTACAATGAATTCTTCTTACAGAGTGTATGAAATTTATAGGAAATATGACAGTACCAAAAGACAAAAAATAATATATATTGTAATTCTAACATTACAATTAAGTAGATTGAAAATGAAAATACGATAAAAAAGGAAATGAAGCAATAAAATACCTTGTGATCGTTTTGAAGATTATCTTGAAAAGCGAAAAATGTGCAGTTAGTATAACACATTCGATCTTACAACAGATTCGATCTTACATTTCGATGGAAATGTATTTCATTTATGGTCGATTCATGGAAATAAAATAAAAGAAGCTATTAAGTATTAACTATTAATACATTATTAATTCTACGTATTTTTATAATATTTTTTATGTTAGTATTTATGACCTGTACATAAACAAACTTTGACAAGGTAGGTGAAGTAAGTTAACAAAGGTAGAGTATGGAAATATGACCCATACATTATCATATATATTGGATTACCTTCAGCTCCCAGCAAGATTCTAATAGCCTTTTAAATCAGTGATCATCTTTGCTTAAAGTAACTTTAATTTTAAATCATATTTTTTTGTAACTCCTAAAGTAGTATTAAGAAATCATCGGTTTTATATTTTAGCTATTTTGTTCAAATAGAAGCAAAAACATACAATTAAATACATAGTGTGATACTTTCTAGTATTATTAAAGCTTTAGTATTTCTTTATTTTGTAAGTCTTGACACATTTCGCGTTTTTACGCTTTACGTAAGAAAAATGTTTTTCCCCTAAAAAACTTTAAGCAAATTTCCCACATAGGGAATAGCTATTACCGTAGGTCTCATACCTGGACCCAATACTGATTAACTTGTTTGTTTTGATATAAACACCATTTGTGGAATTTAAATATGTGTCCGTTGACGTAAACTCGACTAATAATTTTTCGAACCAGCACAATCGGTCTGATGAAAAAAAAATTTATTTAAAAATCGAATGCTATTTATTTGAAGGATTAATTACAGTTGTAGTTTGTGTGCTTATGTATGCATTTTAATCGAATTTGGCTAAATGTATTTATTTCATACTAAGCTATTGACACTTAAATAAAAACACACTTCACTACCTATACTGTAGCATTAAACCTTAGTGATAATTGAAGCTAAGGTTATTTAAGGAATACATCTGGCTTGAATTTGGCCATGTTTTGTAAAAATTCAATAAGGCAAAAGGAAATTAGCTAAGTATGCAGGTTTGCTGCTTCAAGGTTAGTTTATTAGCGTGCAACATTAGTTGATAGTCATCTGATAATTAGTGTCTAGGTCTAAAATCGGCCCAAACTAGGCTCGAACCAGCAGCCTATAACCCATTATATTACAACTATTCAACTATATAACTTGTTTCTTATTATGATGAGTTATACTTTTTTTAGGGACTCAAGTATCAAATATTTTTTTACTAAAATATTAGACACATACTCGTGATTAAGTTACCGATAAAATGCTTGCGAATCATAAATATAAATTGCTACAATATATTTACAAGTAAAAAATGTACAGGGCTTCACTGTTGTACAGTTTAGTTTAGTTGTTTGTTGAGTGCATCATACTGTTTTTGTACGTCAGTGAAAAATGAAATGTGTGTGTTATCTTTGGATGGAACACCGGCAAAGGTTTGCACATTTGGATGATGGGAGAGCAAACAATGGAACAGACGGTTGTAGTCAAACAGTGGTTGTTGGCTTAACAATAACTTGACTGTCACTGACGAACACTAGTCGTCATACTGTGGCCGTATAGGTAGGTGTCATTGAGAAATTAACATGCGTAATAATGAGTTATGAGCATAAATATTGTACCGAAATGATGGAATGATTTAAAAAATCTAAATTATTGGTTTTAAGTATAAGGTTGGAACTACCAAAAACAGCGTGGAGGCTGAAGTATTATGGACGTTTCTCAATTAAATAAATCAGTACGTGTTTTGTATCCACTAATACGTTTTGATTGATGATTTTTTTCATTTACAAGGCCATGAGTATAAGAAATCGGCAGTCATCTAGTGTTTGATATTGAGTAATTTTTAAGAACTTACTAGAATTTGAATGACTGATATAATCTGAATTTTCGTCTAATATTTTTAACTGTTGGCCTGTATGGAAAATATTGTAGATTGAAATATCGAAAGTGCTTGAAGATAAAAAGTTTAACGAAAAATTTTGATCGATTTTGATACTCTAATGCAGACCTCTTAGTAGTTATATTTATATTTTTTTGAAAATAAATCATTTCCAACAAGTTTGTAGTCTATATTGGGTTAGCGTATTTGTAATTACATTAAGTATATTGTAATGATATCGCACCTAATTTTGTACTCTAATAAAATCGTTATCTTAAAATCACAGTATAATCGGATAGTATGTGTGACAAGTTTAATTTAATATTATTTATAATGACATACATCAATTTCTATGAACTCCATTACTTTTATTATTTTTTTTTATCAGTTGAGACAATTGATACAACTAAGTAGTTGTAAAAGATGTAATATATTAATTAAATATTGTTATGAAAATACAGTTTATTGTAACTTAATATTATATATTTACTTATAGACAAACACTTATATAAAACCAATTTCCCATACAAGCATACAGCAATACAGAGCATAATTAAATAGTATTATAAGCTACACTTAAATACGGAGTTGTTACCTTAATTTTGTATCGTGTTAGTCAACTACTGTTCAAATTCATATCATTTTATTTTTGTTACAACTAACAAAACCAGGTATAAAAATAGCTAGGTAACAAGGTACCGTATTAATTTGTAATGAAGAATAATTGCTATGCAAATTTATAATCAGCTACTTTTATTCAAGACACAAAAGGAGCGTGCAAATTTCCTCCTCACCGTTGATTTAATTAAGATAAAACTTTTAAGCTAAATAAAGAAAGGGGTTTCTCAGTTAAACTGCGATGCCTGAGAAAATGCAATTATATCATCCTTTGTGTGTATCGTTATAACTTAAATTACCGGAATAAGTCGGTTTTGCAATAATATTCACTTGAAGCTCTTTTTAGCGAATTTCCCAAAGGGAATAAGCTATTACCGTAGTACTCATGGTAAGACCTGGACCCGAGACCGATAAACTTTTTTCGTTTTGAGGTCCCTAGAGACCAAAAACGCCATCCGTTCAAATTCATAAATTCATATATATATTTATATATGTGTCCGTTAGCGCGATAACTCGAGCAAAAATAATCCGATGTTGTTGAAATTTTGTACAAACGTGTAAACCTACGTTTATTCGAACGAGTTCGCGAACCAGCATGATCGGACTATGGGAGAGGGGTTTATGGGGGGTTCTATGGGGCAAAAATTGGGTTTTAGCATTTTTTACCCTTACAACTTAAAATTTAGCATTTTCTTTCCAAACCATTTTGTAGAGCTTAAAAACCAAATAATTTTGTATATTAAAGCTTTATTATGCGCCTAATGGTTACGGTGAAAATTCCAAAACTGTAAATTTAAAACTCCCATGTTATTCTTATGGAGAACAAGTAAACTGTTGTAGTTTGCTTGTTCATGATCATATTTTGATCAAATTTGGAAATTGCATTCATTTTATACTAAACTATTAACATTTTTACAAAAAAAAAACCTTTTTACCCTCCCTGTTGCAGCAAACCTAAGTACTCGTGAAACAATGTTATTTAAATAGGGAATAAATGTGATATTTTTAAGAAGACATTTTAGTGTAAATCCAATCAGGCAAATGGAAATTCGCTTAGTCTGCAGGTTTGCTGCGGTGGGGGTATTTTAAATTAAATCTTTGTTTTTTTTTATTTTAGAAATCAAAACACGCGAAGTACTACAAATCGATTTGATGTATTCGGAACGGCAAAAAACAAATAAAGAACTTCTTGAAAAAATATCTCCTACAATATTTTTGGTAATTAACAATTTACAGCTATTTTGTGAATGATGTTATGGAAATTTATATAAAATAGTATCTTAACATTGAAAAGAAATTGTCCTAAGTATTTCGTGAAGGTTACAAATACAATTTAGAAGGATGTAGTAGATTATGTCCACCTCTACTGTACCAGTGTTAACATTACAGTTTAAACACTCTTGTAACTTTGTTATGTTTCATTATATACTGGGACGAAATGCATCGTCAAGTGAATCAAGGCTTAAAGATGATAGTAGATGGTAGTTCACAAAAACTACTCACCACTCTACTGTTCATTTTGACTGAATCTGTTTTATCCTTAACTTTCTTTAATCTGTAGTGGATTAAAACTAATTTTAATGTACATTTATAGTGAGTTATATGAGTTAATAATTTGTTTCTAAGTATGACAGATAATAATCAATAGCGTTAGCAATAGCTCACACCTCTTATACAAACTGCTGCTAAAAAGATAAAAGTTACATATTGCTGATGTCACAACGGAGAATCCCACTGGAAATATGTCTTTATGAGTTTCTCTACTGAAATCCCACGGGTTTCTGGATACAATAATACAACGAAATACGACACTAACTGATATATACTATTACAAACTTTAATAAAATATTAATAACCTTTAGCGAATCAGTACGGTAAATATGTTTACGCCACACTACACTATTTTGACGAACTTCCCGTGCCAGAAAACAAGTCCAGAAAACAGCTGTTTGCCGCCAGCTTAATCAAATGGGGTTTCATTGCGTACTAGTGTACTGTAATGAGATTTACCGGACACCAGTCAGCTGATTATACTGTATTTGACAATGAGTGGTTATAAACAAAACATAACCTCTCTTAGAGGTTATGACTAGTGATAATTATACCTTTAGTTAATACTTAATACTTTTCAATGAAAATTTGGTGTGATATATAAGGATTTGTACAGATTTGTACTCGTCCGGTAAACACCTATTTTCAGGACTAGTAACGTAATACTACTTTCTTTAACTTAAGGACTATTTATACAACGGAGTACGAGTGTTTTTTTTTTAAGTAAAAATTTTTTATTTAAATTAAGTATTTGTTTTATACTGCATGCATTTTGGGTTCGATGAGTTTATGGATTTTTTTGGGTACATAGGTTGTTGAATATGTTTTAATTATTTTAAGAAGAAAATATTTTACATAATTATACTAATGAGGCTATAACTTTTTGTGTAAATGAATAATTTCAAATTTACACAAGCAGGTAAAAAAGTGAGTTTTTCAAGTTGGCAACAATTCACGTTGTTGTTTATGTGGAATAAACGTTTATATGTTTATAAGTCTTGCCAACAGCAAAGTTATCAGATCCTAAAGTTTCACCATAAATCTCCACTTCCCCAATGATATCTTTTGTTTTGCCTCACAGTTAGTTTACACCTCGTACTGTTTGTTTACCTTTCATTAATTCAAATCTATTGTTGTTTGGGCATATTTTTTTAGATTTTTAAGAAATCAGTTCTTTTAATGTCCACTTGATTAAATATTTTGGTTACTAATCTAATCCAATGTATGATACGGAAAATGGGGTTGAAAATAATTTGTAAAATAAAAAGCTATGCTGCGGATTTTTGACTTTTTGACTCTTTTTCACCATCTATCTCTGTTAAGTCATTATTAAGTAATATTTTACCTTATTGGCTTATATGTACATAAATATTCTAAAAAATTCTACTTTTCACAATAATTCAATTCTTTAAGATATATAATCAAGCTAAACCTAAGCTTTATGCAATTGAACTATAACTTGATACCTAATGTCGTTGAGGAACGTAACATTTTAACAATGAGCAGTTTATTTGTTATTTTTATTTACTTCAATAATTTAGGTTATAAAAATAACAGAGCGAAGATTATATTTTTAAACTAATAAGAAAGTAGGATACAGTCTGGGGTCTGGTGCACTCCGAGGGAGCCAAACTTATATAGGATCCATTGTCCAATCCGAAGACAATCGAAGCACAACACAATATTACCTGATGGAGTATTGTCAGTGTCACTATCAATGTTCTGTTCAATTTAGTTAAATGTAAAAAATACTGTCCTTATATTTTTAATTCATTTCCATGTAATTTTACAAATAATTTGTATTATTTTTTGGCAAAATTATGGGCTATGATATTTATATTTAATTTCAGTTTTATAATTTTAAAAGAAAAATTTGTATACCTTGAAAAGCTTGTAAATGCAATTTAAAATTTTTCATCATTTTATATGTTACTGTATCCAATATTCAATGATATTACTCATATTTCAGAGTTTATAACAGACAACCTGGCAATATGATACTACAAAATAAGTGAAGCCGGAAGAAATGATCTGTGACGGGAAATTGGTTGTTCATTTTGTACCGATCATTGATATGGAACGCCTTATAACATTGGTGATAGAATACAGAGACAAATACTTTTATTATATTTCAATAGACTTTATTTTAGTAAAAAAGCTAAACAACAGGGAATGAAATGAAATGAAAAATTATTTATTTACACAGGCAAAGTTAGAGCCCCATGTCCCTTTCTTACACTTAACCTGTAATGATATTATATGAAAGTGAATGTCATACCTACTTGGTATCATAAACAATATTGTTTTCCTGGTATTTTGTCATATATATCACTTGACAATCATATGTATCATATCCATCATATCATATTCTTTTCCCTATACAGTCGATAAATTTTGTTCTTAAGATGCATACTAATATCAAGAGTATAAATGTATTCTTTCGTTGAAACTTAACAACTCAGTTTTTAACAGTAAATCTTTTTTTACAATATTTAAATCCAAATTTGTCACAAGCTAATATTAAACCCGCGTAATCTTTTGATACCATAATGCAGTAATAATGTTAAATAAGCCTTAACAATTAACTGATTAATAATTACCTACTAAATTAATCAAAATAATACTTTAAAATGTGGCCAAATGATAATAATTGAGGAGTATTTAATAAAACACATACTAGGGCTTCAAAGTGCTAAATTATCACATTAAAAGAAATTTAAACTACAGAAGATCAAGTCGAATCAAATCATTCTATTGGGCCAAAGTAACAATAATAAAGTTTGCATTAGCCAGGTCACTACAGTATAAAAAAACACAGTATTGTACTATACAGCATTTCTAATATTTACAATAATTGCATATTAGAGTTTTTTTTATACATTTCAGGAATTCTTGGACGCTGTAACAGGTTATATTTAGCAAACGAGTTATGATTGCTAAGTATCAACTTTTTATAATTTTTTTTATTATTTTGAAAGGCTTAGTCACAACTTAAGGGATAATGGGAGTGAGTTAAACAAATTTATGCCAATGTAAAATGTTTGTTTTTTTTTTGTTTTTTTTTAGGATGCTATGTGACTTGTGAGTTGTTTAGAAATTTGGCAATATAAATGAATTGTGCAATGTGTATTGACTTTTAGTAGAGAAGTCAAAATCAAAATTAGAAATAGATAACCGTTTATGTTCACTCATAACTGGCATAGAATTGGTAATACTAATGACTGTTCATGTTCATCAAAACCCGATCTTCGACAGTTTAATATTACTTCTCATATGAATTAGAGCTACAGTTCGATATAAGTTCGAATTTCGGCAATCTGATAGCCTATGTCAAACCCAGACCCAATGTTAGGCTGGTGACGTCATCGTTCATATTACCATACAGATTGAGATGTCCTTCCACACAATGCTAATATCACCACAGATCATCTAACTCTGCCCTTATTTGCCATGTAAATGAACTTTACATTTATATGGGTGTGTGACTATTAGAACAAATCTGCCGATTTGAGCACATATGCAGTTCAAGATTATATACTAATTACCGTTGAATAACCAACTATTGAAAACATTTTAAAGCATTTAGTGATAAGTTTTTAGTTGAAATTAAATTGTCGAAGGTAGTACCTTTGTTTGTACCCTATAATATAAATTTTTTGGGAATAAGTTAAATAAGTTTGTGGCTTTTTATTAAAACTTTGGCTTTAAAAAATATTCTAAAAGCATGCATATTTCATTTCTTCTCACGTAACATGTATACAATAAGTAAACTTACTCGTGGGATTAAGGGGGGCATCTTGCAGATGGATTAAAGGACCATAAGAAAACGCCAGAGTTACTTTTTAAGACTGGAAGCACTGAGTTTTTGTGAGTTTATTGTTGGTCTTAAGGCCCGTTTTGCCAGAAGCGTCTGGTGCGTCTGACGCTCAGCGATGATCGCTAGAGCAATAATCGCTCAGCGTCTATCGCTCGGGCCTATTTTGCCAGAAGCGTCTGTTCCTTGCGATTATTTGATCAGTAAGTGGTTTACTTTGGTGGCAAAAGGAGTGTTTCTGAAAATGACCTATAAAAAGCAAATAGTAAAGTATTTGTTAGCTGAGGAATTCGACGATGATGAGATATTAGAAATGTTGTGCAAACCAAACCTAGGAAAGAAGTGCGTACTATGTTTTTAAAGAGGCCTGAAGAAAGATATTTTAAATTGTTAATTGAAAATCAGTTAACGATTGACTTAACAGTCGTGTGCTGAAATGGATTCAATCAGTTTTTCATCTTCTTCACTATTGAATCCCCACTTTGTTTGTGACATGTCACTAAACTTGAAAACACAACTTATTTAAAGAAACAAAAGTTAAGTCAACAACTAAACACGTGCTTATTCCAGTAATAATTGCTAGCGACTGCGTCTCCGTCTGCTCCAGGAGCAGTGGTCCGCGTCAGACGCTTGCGTCTCAGTTACAGACGCTGGCGGCTATAGCGATAGACGCTTCTGGCAAAATAGACTTAACTAAAACAATGCAAAGCAGTGGGTAGCGATTGACGCAGAGCGATAGACGCTGAGCGTCAGACGCACGAGACGCTTCTGGCAAAACGGGCCTTTAAGGTTAAATTTGTTTTCACACAGTAGTTATGCCTCTGAGACTCTGTACATGAAATTTACACAGCTGCAGAAAGTAGGGGAATCATTGGTTGCATGGATTTGTCACTGATCTCCCATAACTATTCATACGATGCACTTGTGTACACCGCTTTATATATTGTCAACAATTACACTAATTATCAATAATTGAGCAAAACAAACAACTGTTTCCATACAAAACAAATTCAATTATTGGCCACTAATACATAGTGCATTCTCATTATAAAAACTTACCGAGTAAAGCTGGAGGTAACCCATAAACGTAATTTTACTGTCTTTTCCATTATTTGTAATTATATTTCATATGTGTAGATTTTATATGTGGTTTTGTTATGTAATTTAAATTGTACGTTTGTTTCAGGTACTAAAAGCAGCAGCTATAATACGTATGTAAAACAATAGTCACAGTTTGTTTTCTATTTGATGATCATTGATAATGCTTTTTAAAGCGAACAAACAATGTTACTGTCACACCAATACTATATTTTTTTTTATTTTATATAGTATATCATTTGGTTTTTCAATATTTAAAACTATCTTCACCCATTGTAGATGTACCTCTCATGTGTATTTGTTTTTTTACGTTGGTTTTTTTCTACCACTGCATGGAAATGATCACATTGTAACGCCTGTAAACAGTACTCAAAGTAGCTCATTTCTGCTTCATTCATTCAGCTGATTTTACTGTTAGCGTTTCCATCCGGTAAACAAATAAAATAACCTAGAATAGCAAACAAAAAGCTTCATGCGGTCATCTACAGTTGTCAAGTGGCAATTAAATGATAAGCATTCTTAATACACAAATAATAGCATTTAATGGTATTACACGTGTATTATAAACCTCCATAACATTTAAATAATGTTTAAAACTAAATAAGGACATTTACGTTAGGATAATACACCTATTTATTTAGTTTATTTTAAATTTTACTACCAATATCTTTTCAATAAGCCAAACTTATATTTTATATACATTTGACCCTGATTTTACCTCTATCGATAACAGTTTAGCATTAGAATTTATTTTATTTTTAAACGCTTTTCTGTTGTCTTTGTAATTTAGTTTGTTATTTATTTTATTTCCTTTAACGTTGCATTTTGTGCTGATGTTAGCCACTTAAACAGAAAGCGGTAAAGCTGTAATGTTTACCTGTGTCAAGTACTGTTTAGTCATAACATCGTCAACGCTGTAACTACATTAGAGCTTTCAAACATCACAAGCCTGGTTGCTAAAACAAAGTTCAATGTCATGTTTTTTGTTACTACGATAAGTTTCTATTAATTGTAAATATTTTCCCCACACAACATAAACTAAGAATTATTTTCTTAATTAAAACAGACCTTGGATATTCCTTTATTACAATTAGTAACATTACATAACGCAAAGTTTGCTTGAAGTTAAGCCTTTAAATTAATGGTAAAATTTTCATTTATTGTAAGGTTTTGGTCATTGAAAATTAAAACAGTTGATGAAACATATACAGTTCAAGAGTTTAAAAGGAATCAGGGATATATACATTTCCTCTATTTGTATTACGTAAATCTTATAGCTTCAAATAATGTATTCAAATAACAACACGAACAAAATTACTCACACTTTTTTATTGTTTTGGTACCACCAAATGGTAATGCATTAATGATGGACTGCAAAAGTAGTTGAACCCATTGTATTCTATCGTCTGGATTAACCACTCCTTTCGTGAGTTCACCACAAAACCTTCTATATCTTTCTTTTTTGCTTATTTTCTTACTATCGAATAAAACTACTTGGGAAACTACTTTTAAATGTTTTTGAATTAAAAAGATTATTCGATGTTTACCTGGTATCTAAATCACATGTTACAATTTCAAAACATTGACTAAGATCAGTTTTACACACATTTATTTATACTCCTTAGGCATAGTGAATCTAATATTTGATCAAAGTATCATATTGCGAGTGTTCTTAAAACATACACCGGAATTAATTCCACTTTATGTATAAGACCATGACTGCCAGGGTGATTATAGACACATTTTCGATGAACCAATTTTTTTAAATTTGAAAGCATTTAGTGGTAAGTTTTTAGTTGAAACTAGATTTTCGATGGTAGTATCTTCATTTGTAGCATATAATACACATTGTTTAGTACTAATATTAGCTTTTTACTTAAACTTGAGTTTTAAAGAATATTCTAAAAGCATTCGTTTTTCATTTCTTCTCACGTAACATGTATACAAAAAAATAAACTTACTTGTGGGATTAAGAGGGGCATCTTGCAGATAGATTAAACGATTATAAGAAGACGCTAGAGTTACTTTTTAAGACTGGAAGCATTGAGATTTTGTGAGTTAAATTGTTGGTCTTATGGTTGAATTTATTTTCACAGTGTAGTAATGCCTCTGAGACTCATCTGTACATGAAACTTACACCGCTAGTAGGGGAATCATTGGTTGCATGGATTTGTACAAGAAACTTACACCGCTAGTAGGGGAATCATTGGTTGCATGGATTTGTCACTGACCCCCCACAACTATAGGCCTACATACGCTGCACTTGTGTACACCACTTTTGTAAATTGAGCGAAACAAACAACTGTTTCCATACAAAACAAATTCAATCATTGGCCACTAATACAAAGTGCATTCTCAATATAAATCTAACCGAGTAAAGCTGGAGGAAACCCATAAACGTAATTTTACTGTCTTTTCCATAATTTTTTTAAATGGAGATTACTCAATGTTTGAAATTACTCATATTTTATATGTGTTGATTTTATATGTAGTTTTGTTATATAATTTAAATTGTACGTTTGTTTCAGGTACTAAAAGCGGCAGCTATAAAATACGTATGTAACACAATAGTCACAGTTTGTTTTCTATTTGGTGATCATTGATAATAATGTTTTAAGCGAACAAACAATGTTACTGTCACACCAATACTTTATATTTTTTTATATATAGTAAACTAGCTGTAACCCGCGGGCTTTGCCCCGTTTAACTTCTTAATTTTCAAGATTATCTCGTTCGCATGGCTCAATCACGTCCTGGTTGAAGTTTGTTCGCTACGCTCACTCACCTTTAGGTTGGAGCTCGTTCGCTGCGCTCACTTGCCTTCAGGTTAGCTCGTTCGCTACGCTAACTCGCCTCCAGGTTGAAGTTCGTTCGTTACGCTCACTCACCTTTTGGTTGCAAATTAGCTGTTGTCATAAAAATGTAAAAGAAATAATAGTGCTGCACCCTGTTGGTAATCCTTGTAACTTTAATGCTATAGAACAGAACCAACTTGTTTAATTGAAACAGCTGTTAAGATTCAATAATTCCATTTCTCATAAGGTTAACATGGGAAACTCCAGAGCCACTGGGGCGGAGCCCGAAAGGATTTTTGAAATAAGAATATACCTATATGTTAATCGGGAATGTGAGCTATCATCATGCCAAATTTCAGCCCAATCCGACCAGTATTTTTCGAGTTTACTTTTCCCATACACACATACACACATACAGCAACCACCTCTTTTTTATAATAGTATAGATATAGATAATTTATTTTTCAATATTTAAAATTATATTCACCCATTGTAGATGTAACTCTCATGTATATTTTGATACATTAGTTTTTTTCTACCACTGCATGGAAATTATCACATTGTAACATCTGTAAACATTGCGCAAAGTAGCTCGTTTCTGCTTCATTCATTCAGCTGATTTTACTTTCCATCCGTTCAAATAACAATAATAATTCAAATCAAATAACATAACCTCGAAGAGCAATTCGTGCGGCCATCTACAGTTCTCGAGTGGCAATAACATACTATTTTCATGGTATTACAGGTGTATTATAAACCTCTATAACATTTACATCATGTTTAAAACTAAATAAGGACATTTACGTTAGAATAATACACCTATTTTATTTAGTTTATTTTAAATTTTACTACCAATATCTTTTCAATAAGCCAAACTTATATTTGATATACATTTGACCCTGATTTTACCTCTATCGAAAACAGTTTAGCATTAGGATTTATTTAAATTTTAAACACTTTTCTGTTGTATTTGTCATTTAGTTTGATATTTATTGTATTTCCTTTAACGCTGCATTTTGTGCTGATGTTAGCCACTTAAACAGCAAGCGGTACAGCTGTAATGTTTACCTGTGTCAAGTACTGTTTAGTCATAACATCGTCAACGCCGTAACTACATTAGAGCTTTCAAACATTACAAGTCTGGTTGCTAAAACAAAGTTCAATGTCATGTTTTTGGTTACTACGACAAGTTTATATTGTTGTAAATATTTTTCCCCACACAACATAAACTAATAAGTATTTTCTTAATAAAAACAGACATTGAATATTTTTTTATTACAGTTAGTAACATTACATAACGCAAAGCATGTTTTAAGTTAGGCCTTCAATTTAATGTTAAAATTTACATTTATTGTAAGGTTTTGGTCATTGAAAATTAAAACAGTTGATGAAACAACAACAAATCTTTGTTTGTTTATGTTGGCAAAATCCAAAAAAGGTAGTTAACACTACTTTTTCATAGTAAACATTCTGTTCCCGTTGTAAACTATATAATGCTAAATTGCTACATATGTGATAAACATGTAACGAAAACAATTTGTTTCACAGTTGTGTAGACAATAACTGTTACCTATTAAAAGCAGCAAAAAATAAAAAATAGCTTATTCCCTATGGGGGAAATTCGCTAAAACGTGTTTTAATTTAATTGATTTATTCTTAGTTTTCAAGTTTCATTGATACGTTTGAGAGTGTTTTTAAGAGTGTTTATGACTTTAGGGAAATACATTATGTTTCTTAAAACATTAAATATATTGTTAGATAACTTTAATTGGAATCAAATTCGTAATAAAAGTTAATGCATAATTTGGCTCCAGGATCGATTAATTGATTAGTCCTGTATAAGATTGATTGGCGGCCGGTTAGTAACCTCATTTTATGAAATAAAAGGTTTACCAAAATCATATCTAGTGTGTTGTTCTATGAAATGCGTATAAATCATCTGAGGCTACCTTTTTTTAGGGATAATTTAGTTAACTATGAGCCGACCCCTCGCACCGCCCCCAGACGAACAACTATTGGAAGCATGCCCCCCATAGTGACAGTGCGAGTGGCCGCCCCACATCCCTAACAAAAATGAAAGGCCGTGGGTGAATATCAATAAACAAACAGTTGTCAACAAAGCCTATATATTTACAAAAAAATCAACAAATAACAAAACATCCATCCAAAGAATTTCTTTAAATAATCTTTCTCAAAAATTTAATTTAAAAGATGATTTTAGGTTTACCCTTCTAAACTTACAAGAACTTGTACCAGTAACAAATAAATTAGGCCTAACAATAAATAAATTAAAAGGTGGTAAAAACTGTAAATTTTGTTTTAAACTTTTAAAAATTCAACAATTAAATAAATAACAATTAGGCTACTATAAAATAAATAACGAATAATAGATTTTGGGGCCCCTTCAAATAGCGGTATTTCTCTTAAAGCTCATGAAAATGTTCATAAAGGTTCAGGTAATATTTAACAAATAACACTTGCGGCTTTGGCACACTCATAGTCCTTCCTGGTGGTAGGCGGTGGTGTTAGAAGGGCGGAAGGTTGCTTGAAGGTCCCCGGAGAAACAGGGCCGTTGGCAGCCCAAGGAGGAGGAAGGTGGAGAGTTCCCCCAGGCGACCCTCTCCGAGGACGACATCCGCAGAACTAAACCTCCCATCCGGGACCCTTTAAACAGTTTCCAGGTCTAACTAGTAGGAGTTCATATAACTGGAGTGTAACCTTAGGCCTACCTAGTTTTTTAAGCAAAAAAACTCCAAAAAACAGTTTCCGCACCACCCGGACAACGTCCAAACCATTAAGAGTGATTTTATTAATAAATTCTTCTTTAAATTAGGCTTTCCTTTATAAAACAGTCTTTAAAATTAGAAAATGTAAAATGACTAGAAATAATTTAGTTCAGTTCAATAGAGCTCTAAAACATAACAATAAATAGACTTTTAAATTTAACAAACTTTAACAACACATTCTTACAGACATTTTTCATAAAAATTTAAGTTGACAATAAAAAATATGAATTTAGGGTCCAGAAGGGTAATATACACTAGTAAAACACAAAACAATTACATAAATACTACAATTAATACTTCAAAAAACAGTTTACACAAAATATTAAAAATTCTTTGGCTGGAGGTGCATTTTCAGGTAAAACCGGTAATAACTCCGGTTATTACCAACCAAATTTGCTCAAACAGCTTTTAAAAGTTGTGGCACATGTGCCCGCAGCTTTTAAAAGACAAACCCATGCCTACCAACTAGCCTGAGGCCAGGTAGGGGGTCAGTTACCTACGGTCACTCAGAAAACAGAATTGCGCTAAACTAAAAACCTTATAACTCGGTCATTTATCAATAAAACTAAATCAAACTTGCAGGGGACATGTAAGAGCACTAAAACTAACTAATTATGACCGAGCTTGGCCCCCAGGAGGTGCCATTACTTAACAAAAAAAAATTTAGGCTGAGTGACATGGCCTACATTACAAATAACAAAAACACTATTACAGGGGACAAAGGGACAAAATTTACATTAAACAAGTTGTAGGCCACAATAACAAAACAAAATTTGAGCACAAACTAGGCCTTAGGCCTAATAATAAGTTAACAGGGACAAAGAACAAACGGACCATAGCCCGCACAAAAGTGAGTTTCAAAGTGAGTTTTCTTGGGTGATATCTGGCCTAGAGTCTCGGGGAAAGCTTTGAAAACTTGGCAACAACAAAAACTACAAAACTAACCAGAAAAACTTGTGGTCAGACCACACAAAGCTTGGCCAAAGGCCCATAGAAACTCTGAACAATTCCAGGCTCAGAAATGGGTCTAGCGCCTTGAAAAACAAGTAATTGGTAATTAAAAGTAATACCAATGCACAGAAGGTGCTTAATACTTGCTTTTCACTAGCCAAAACCCACTCAAAGCCTGCTCAACATGTGGCTGAAGGCCAAAACTAATTCAGAAACTTTCTAACCTAAACAAATCAAAATATCAATCAACTTACTCATCTGACGACTGGCAATCCGTTTAATTACATGTTACAAGAAATTGGTTCACACGAAGCACAGTAAAAATGTGACTAGATGTTAACTGATATAAAATAACATTACAAACACAAAACTTGACATGAAACGATGACAGTCGCTCAGTGTTTCCATCCGCAAGAAAAAAATATCCCTGGGCCAACGTCAAAAAATCCCTAGTTATCCCTAGTCCGTGTTCTAATAATCCCTCCAATTATCCCTCTTCGTCAAATCTAGATAACTTATTATTTTTGCAGCAATGCCAATGGATATCATGAATAGCCACCTAAATTATGGTAACTGGTGATAGTATTCTTCAATATCCCATATTATTTATAAAGTAATACTATATAAAAAACATTTTTGTACCATATTAAAACCACGGCCATCTTTAACTCCAGGCAGGCCGCGGCCTGGTAGATTTGGCAACGTTGCAAGTACCGTAGTATTGTTTAGCGCAAGACGTCCTATAAGTTAACATGGAAATAAAACATAATAGAATCGAAAATCAAAGCAATATAAATTGAAAATCTATTTCTGTACATTCAATGTGGAGTCAACATTTTCATAGCCCAGTAACCAAGCTTTCGTATTCTTAAAAAAATACATAAATATCATTAGCTTAGTGTTCTCCAATCAAACACCTTTTACAACACTATACTTGAAACGTTGCCACTTCGAAGGCCGCGGCCTCCGGCCTGGAATTAAAGGTAGCCGTGATTAAAAACTGTCTATGTTGTACAAAACAAGATTAATTAATTAAAAAATGAAACAAATAGTTACTTTTAAAATTTTATAAACTAATAATTTTTATTTATAAGTATTTACAATTGTTTCAAAAATATTACTCAAGTGTCCAAATTTCAAACTTAATTGTCTTTTTCAAACATCGCCACCATGCCTTGGTGAAAAGGTTAAACCAAGTTACTTACTAACCAAAAAACATTACAGAAATCACCGGAAAACAAAATCAAAACGAAAACAAACATTCGACATTGACACAGGGCACAGGCACGGCACAGGGCTACTAAGAAAGAAACTAATTACAACAGTAATCTAGATCTGCCATTCCATTCCACCGATCGACTCCAGCCCTTATTTGCTTGTTTCGTTTCGTGCAGTGTTGGCTGTTTCTCTTCCCTTGTGTGTTCCGACTTTGAAACACTACGTCACTACCACTACCTACAACCATAGATAAAACATACTCCTTGAGGAGTATCTTCTATCTATTATGCTACAATCGATTTGTTACCAAAACCTAGGGAAAAAGTAGTATAATAAATGTGTTATCAATACCTTGCAAAATTAGCCAAAATAGGTCCTTAACGTTGTTGAAATACAGCCATCATAACGTATTATTTTATCAATATTTCAATTTTATAATGTCAAAGGCCTGAAATCCCTAGAAAATCTAAAAAACCTCCAATTTCGCTGATTATCCCTAGTTATCCCTCAATCCCTTTTCAATCCCTCGAAGGCCCTAAATATCCCTAGAAAGGGATTTTTATCCCTCAAATGGAAACACTGCAGTCGCTGTTCTTCTGCCGAAAAAATGTGCTCCGCAGCGGAAAATGTCCCGGGGTCTGCAGGACTGCTGCCAGACCCAAACCGATTGAGTTCCGGCGCAAAGCCAGTACTCGCACTATACAAAAAACACTGAGGCGTGACATTGGTGGGACGCTTGGTGGACATGTCACGGCTCAACTAGTCTAACTTAAAGTAGTAACATACTATTAATTTGCATGTCATAATGATACATTTTTATAGAATCCCCGTTTACGTTACTATTTAAAGCCTGTGGCGTAAATAGGTTTTGACAAGGTAGAGGGTGTAAATTAACGAAGGTGCGGTATGGAAATATGACCCATACATTACCATATATATTGGATTGACTTCAGCTCCCAGCAAGATGGTAATAGGTTTTAAATCAGTGGCTGTATACAATGTAGGTACATATTTTTTTCACTCAACCAATTAGTATAAGATTTCCTCAACTTTACAAAGTAAATTGTTTTCAATTTTATTTTTAATTCTTTCTCTGTAGCATTTGCATAAAGAGAGCATGTGAAAATGTGTGTGTTATCTTTGGATGGAACACCGGCAAAGACAAGGTTTGCACATTTGGATGATGGGAGAGCAAACAATGGAACAGACGGTTGTAGTCAAACAGTGGTTGTTGGCTTAACAATAACTTGACTGTCACTGACGAACACTAGTCGTCATACTGTGGTCGTATAGATGGGTGTAGTCTCAATGGTTTTTAGTCACAATATGTTTTAAATAAAACTTTGACAGCATTGTGATAGCAACCATTCATAAAGTGACCGGTCTCATTGGTCTTGAAACGATTGTATTCACTATGAGGTTAATTATTTTGCTATCGTAATAATTTTAATACAACGAACCACACATCGTTGTAATGCTGATTATGATGAAACTTTAGATTATTTTTAAAGTTTTGTTGTGTAGATCAAGTCTGTAGTACAAACCACTAATTTAAACAAAGGTAACAACTAATTGTTGTACTCAAAACTATATAACGTATTTTACATCTCCAAGATAGCTAATTTCAATTGTTTAATCAAAATTAATTGGTTGGATGCAGTATCTAATGAAGATGCCAAAACCCTTATCGTGTCTAGCTACAGACAGACGTGACCTGACTTTGTTTAATCACAGGAAATTAAATTTTAAGTCAGTTAAAAATTGACACTATACATTTATGATCAAACCAAATATAAAAATCAAACCAACCATTCAACTGCTCTTGAGTTATTGATTTAAATTTTAAAATACAACGAATATTTTATAACACAAAAAGTTTACAATTAAGGCAACAAGGTCCGTATCAATTTGTAATGAAGAATAATTGCTATGCAAATTTATAATCAGCTACTTTTATTCAAGACACAAAAGGAGCGTGCAAATTTCCTCCTCACCGTTGATTTAATTAAGATAAAACCTTTAAGCTAAATAAAGAAAGGGGTTTCTCAGTTAATCTGCGATGCCTGAGAAAATGCAATTATATCATCCTTTGTGTGTGTCGTTATACCTTAAATTACCAGAATAACTAACTAACTAACTGTTTTGCTATAATACCTTTGAAATTCTTTTTATTGAGTATTAAATCAAATTATTTTATTTTAAGAGAGGGATTAATACTATCGAAATTATAATTTACTCAGTTGATTTCAAAGTAAACAAAATCAAAATTTGGAAGTAAGCTATAAAAATAAAAAATAAATACAATAAGTGCAAACACAGTCATTAACCATATAATAAAGGTAGGTAATAATGATGATGATAATAAAGATCGCTTCATCTGTTCAGGAAGAGTATTTGTAAAACAATGCAGGAGTGTAGTATAAGAGCTTCGCTTCGCTCCGCTCAAGAAATAAGAAAAAATGACGATAAACACACACACACACAGTCATTTACCACCGTTACACTTAGACCTAACGCTTATACCCGCTAAACCACTGTTAAGATACTAACGTGTCAGTGCGACCGTCAGCCGGGAACGATTTTCTATTGATTTTATTGGATAAGGTAGAGAGTCACATAACCGGTAATTTGTTACCATGATAGATTAATTGAATACATGTTCTGTGCCGAGGAATTGGAAATGTTGACGATCGTAATGGTGTTTGTACTTTTGTTCGATAGTTCTTGTTTTGTGATTCTTAAAATATATATTATATACGTAATATTTATTACCAAATGGGTATATTTAAACTTTTTCTCCTTTGGTTTTGTAAATTAGTTTTAAAATTTAACATTGCAGGGAAATGCATTTTGGAATGTTATAATATAGTCTATATAAAGAAATATATTGCGAAATATTTGTATTTAATTAAATTCCGAAAGTATACGTACGAAAATCCCTTTTTTGCTAATATGACATTACAGAAGTGAAGTATTGTCATGTACCTTTGTTGTGCAAATTACACTAAAATTCTTATAATAATCTCAAATGATTTATAAGGCCTTGCTGCACTGTATGGAAATTAATTAAAACAGTGCTATTTTCAGTAAACGATTTTAGTAATCTGTTTTCATCAAGGGTACAGTCAGTGCCCTAGATAAAACAAACTACTAAAATCGCAAAAGATTTTTGTACCTACTTTTCTCAAACGTCTAAACAGTTAAAAAATCCCTAGTAGTTAATGTGGTAATACAAATGACAATTCCACATTGTACTTAAGTTTCAAAGCATTTTCAATGTTTGATTTTACTTTACAAGCGGTGAACGTTTCTAGCAGTGAGATAAACTATTATAAAGCGTAGAGGTTACAGTAACAAATACAAATGAGGAAGATGAAGCACATCTTGAACACAGCAGCTGAGAATCATTGTAAACATTATAGCTTAGACACGCTAATAACTTTGTCCCACTTAACCACTGTATTGCTCTTTATAAAAGCTACATTTCTACTACGTATAAATTGTTTTTCTTGTATTTATTTATTATTTATAATTTATTGGTGTTATACAGTGTGGCTGAAAAGTAACTTGCATCCTTAACTTTTAACTATTTAAGATATTAAAATCACTGAAGTTTGCATGAATATCCACAATAATGATGGTCAGTTTTAAACATTTTAGGGGTAGGGGTGGCTCACAATTTTCAAGAGGGAAGTACTGTGCACCTATAGGGAAGCCAACTCTAAGGGCGGATTTTTAAAACTAATCATCATTAGTAGCCTTTCAGTTGCCGCATACCGATTCTAAAAATCTCAAATAGTTAAAAAGTTAAGGGTGTGCTCAAATCTTGCTCATAATCAATGAGTCAATTCTTAAAAATGAAGGAATACATTATTTTGTCAACTATTTTAGTCGACATGGCCATGAATATATTTTGTATAGCAATACATAATTAATTTAAAACACATTATATAAATTTAGTTAATCAAATGATATAGTTTATTAAGGATATTAATACTGTACTTATATTAATTTATATTAAATATTCAGTAACCTTATACTGTTATATAACTAGAAAACATGCAGCAGGTAGTACAATAACTTAAATTATCAATTTTCTACTTTTACTACTGAGAAATGCTTAGATATCAGCGATGTCGTAAGTATAATATCCTGTTTCTGTGTCACAAAAGGAAATCCCACGGGAAATACTTCCTTATGAGTTTTTCTGGTGAAATCCCACAGGATTCAGGATACAATAATACAACGAGATTCGTATGTAACTTATATTTACTGTGACATTTCAAGACAAACCTTATACATTATAACTAACTTCACGAATACCTGTAAACATTTCGATCTATAATTGAGTTTTCATCAAATATTCCTCATCTTAGGTACCCAGAAACTATTACTGTGCAATAGGGGGGATATAGTCTTTAAATATATTTAAGATTTATTTAGTTGTGGTCCTATTTTATCAAGAATAATTCTACATTGTTTCTTGACTTTGTGCGTAATTGCATACTAAATTAACTTTAAAAAGCGTCTATTTATATTCAAACTAAAAGAAAACGTAATTATTTTTAACCCACTATGTTTATTGCATATAATAAACATTATTGATTAGTTTATATTATTATTTATATTCCCGTACAGGAAATACTGGATATTACTGTAGGGCCCCTGGTAACACCTATATCCGGGACCAATTCCCTACCCTTCAAATCTATTCTATACCCTTCAAACCTAATTCAATTTAAATAGGTAATAAATCTAGCAATTACAGGAAATTGAGTAAAATCTAATAAGGCAAATTGAAGTTTGCTCAGTCTGCAGGTTTGCTGCAGAAGGAGTATTTTATGTACGTTTGATGCAGCACATACCACAATATATTAGGTATATCATTGTATACTGTTGTAATTATAGTTAATTGCATTGGCCTTTGTTTCATTTAACCGAAGAGTTATCCTGTATTAAACTGTGGTATATAATTTCACTGAAAACACTAAATGGTTCCTGATACCATTGACTATATAACACTACTGACTAGTGTTATATAGTCAACTAGTGGCTTGTAGGGGCAATAGCCCCTATATATATTCTAATAATTATTTTGTACAAATTATTAGCCTCATGGGCTACATTGAATTATTGTTTAATGTTTTTGTGTATTATAATATGTATAATAGTTATTACATACCTGCATAATGCATTTTGATGTATGTTCTGTTTAAAATAAACATTCCAAAGGACATGTGGTGTGTTTATAACATAAACTTTCTAATCATAATACAACCAAAGAACATTTTCTAATAGTTATAATCTTCATTACTACTGGGCTTTAATTACATTTATTTAGATTTCTTTAATTATAGACAAATTTACTTAGAAAAACACATAGAGATAATGGCATCATCCAAATTGTAAAATGGTAATTCTATAACAAAATCTCCCTGAAAACAACATTTGTTGTATAGTATCCATTTTGGTCGATTCCTTGGTCTTTATTTGGTTCTAGTACTATTTTAACATCATCTGGCCGCTTTACCTGGCTGAACGCAACATAAAGTTGACCATGATGACACTGGGGAGTGGGAAAGACATTGGATTTTTCAAATACAGTAAATGCCAACATTAGTGTGTGCGCAATGCACCACAATGAATGCACCCACCGTTCATTGTTCCTACGCTGTGTAATGCAATCTCATTTAAAAGTGGTAATCTATACACAGGAATAACTTCATGTTCATCTGATGCCTATTTATTCTTCTTCCATTAATATTGTGCCAAATCTGGCGCTTTGTTGTTCTCATTTTGAGGAACAATACCTCTGCGTGGCTGCCTACCTCTGCTTGGTAGTCTTCCGACATTATACATTATTACTGTGCAAAAGAACAATCCATTGAAAAAAGTATCAAATTGTTCGTTCAAAAGAGTTTATCTAGTTTTCACTTTGTGTTGTTGTTTACTACTCCACTAACAATTTTACAATAACAAAATAATGCACATTCAGGTGTGGTTATAATTTTTCAATCATTGGCTAACAAAATTTTACTGTATAAAGTTATGATCAAACCAATTTGGACATACGGAATTCAACTTTGGGGGACCTCGAGCAAATCCAACATCGAAATTCTTGAACGATTTCAGGCTAAGGCACTGAGAAGAATTATTGGCGCACCCGGGTTCGTATCCAACACTACAATTAGGGATGACTTCAAAATTAAATCAGTGAAAGAAGAAATTACAGACCTTAGCAAAAGTTATCAAGGAAAATTAGAATATCATCCGAACAGTCTTGCTGTTAATCTTCTGGACAATAGTCAGTGCATTACCAGATTAAAAAGTGTTGTGCATGTGCTGGACCTAAGCTACAGATTTCTGTAAATGTTTAAAATGTTTAAATGACTGATCCAATTTTTGGCAAGACTTGTTGATGAACAGGTGCTTGCTTCCTGACATTGCTTTGATATATGTTTTACTTATTGTTCTCATATTTGAAGTTTGAACAGATTGTAAAATAAATTCTGATAAAAAAAATTATATAATCACAGCTGTGTTAACACTAAATAAAAATACATAAAATTAGATTCCCGTGCTATTTAAATGTGAATTATTTTATTCTGTAACAACCTTTTGGTGCATAATTCAGAAAAATGAATAATTTTCCCCAAAATTTCATGCCCACACCTTTATAATGAGACCTCTCCCAGCTTTCTACGGCCTCACGTTCGCTCACAATTCCATTGTAAAATTTTGGGCTTACGGAATTAGATATATAGATGCTGATACACTTGAAAATATACATATTTTATTTGTGAAGTTGACATTACTTCACATTGTTTTATGTGTTAAGTAAATACGATACGTTTATCAGTCTTGCCAACAGCAAAGTTATCAGGACCTAAAGTTTAACGATAAATCTTCACTTCCCCAATGCTATCTTTTGTTTAGCCTTACAGTCAGTTTACACCGGGTACGATTTTGTACCTCCACTTAAGCGTATTTCAAAAGTTTTCCTTTTGCTGAAAGTTTAAGAAAAAAATATATTGATTATGGATGTAGATAAAAAATAAAATACAGGATGATTGATTATTGGATCGGCTAAATATGCAACCTAAGAAAGATATCAATAAATATAATTTAGAGAAAATTTATTTTAGTTTTTTAAGCTTATCAACTTTAAATATGTTTTTTTCGTAATAAACTGATTCGAGTTGAAGTTTTTTATTTATATTAAAATCAACTGGCTTCGCAAAATACGATTTTAAAACAAATAAATTATTTCCATCTAGCCTTATTTCCCGATTCATAGTCTAAAGATAGCAAAGAAAGATCATTTATTTTTAGGCATGGTCTACATTTTTATATACGCTTTATTTACAGCTTACCTCAAGGTAAAAAAGTAATGACAACAGGACAGTACATGTATTACAAAATATTTCTTATAAACTTACTGTCATATGTAAACTGATTACCTAGTTCCAACATTTATTTGAATAATAGGCAAGGGATTTCATGAATATACACTTTCTACTAAATTTAGGCCAGTTAAAATCTAACCCTGATTTTAATGTCATGTACTGTTTTATTTTTGGTATTTTTTGTTTAGCTGATAACAATCGTCATTGAATTAGAATACCTTTTGGTGGAAGATTAGGGGTTGCATCCTTTATTCTTACAGTCAACTTCTAAACGAAAAAGAGATTAACCCATTATAAATAGTTTAAAACTCAATCCTCAATTATATACCGGGGGCTTTACTTTGTACGTCCAATGAATAGATATAATTGTTTATCCCAACAAGAAAGGAAGGATACAGGCCTGGACTGTGGTGTATCCCAGAGGGAGTCAAACTTATATAGGTTCCTATGTCCAATCCGGGGACAACTTAAGCCCAACACAATATGACCGGAGAGGGTGTTGTCAGTTGGTCTTTCTAGGTTTTGTCTTACTAAATTGAAATAATACAATATTCTTACTTCTTAATTGAATACTCGTTGTTACTAAAGAATTGATTACCACTGTAATTAGTAAACGCTAAATCCTTTGATTTTATGTTATTTGTATTGATGTATAACAAGGCCCATATGAGTAACATGCTAACTTATAAACTGCTATCTGAAATATATTCTCGAAAAATAAATTAGTCACGTTAAGGAACTTTACTCAATAATATTATGAGCCATTTCTTTAGTACGTGTTTGTAGACTTAGCAATGATTCCTCATAGACTTTTTTATCCTCATTGATCAGTTGATGACAACTATAAAATATGATTCTGTGTGGTTTATTTTGTTGACGTAATAATGCGTTGTTACTTTTTGCTTGGTAAATTTTAAAACATTTTAACTTATCAGAGTAATATATTAGTCAACTATTTCTTGCCCCTTAGTATCACTAACAAAACAGACCAGCCGATAGTGAGAGAGAGAAAAATGTAATAAACAAATTATAAAATAATGACAGTACTCTAAATTCGCTTTAGGTTCTACAACAGGTTGATGAATTTACTTCCAGTATCAAAAGTCAATAATTTACAGTACTATGCAATATACAGGGTTACACAGATAAGGAATGTATATTACGAATCATAAAAGCATGAGCAGTGGATTGGTTAGTGTATGTTTGAAAATGTGAAACTAGATGCTGTATATTCAAGTTCACCTTAGAGTACCAAACATAAAGGGATAGGGTGACTCTTGCAGTGTAAATGACATTTAACTTGACCTTTAAACTCGGGCTGTGGATGGTGTGATTAATTAAAGCCACGATTCCAAAGTAGAATCATAACCAAGTGTTTAGTTAACGTTTCTTTATACATACCGCACTGGTTCTTGTCAAATTTGTAACTCTTAATTTATTATAGTCTGTTAAAGATATTTAGGTAGTTTAAGGAAAAGTTCAATACATTTTTTTCTGCTTAATTTATGTTGCAGTTGATTGGCGTTTTGACAAATCTTAGCTGTATGTTTTAATGATAGGATCAAGATATGGATGGGATAGATTTATTGCTCTAAAACTGCCTAAATTTTGTGAACAGAGTATATAATAAGAATTAAAGATATCAACATAAGATACCAGTATGTTACTTCACCGTTGTATGTACATGTCTTTTGTTGGTGATTTTATCTTATTGGATATCAATTAATTATTTATTTACTTTATTTATAACTTCACACAGTAAAAAATATGACTTTTTAATGCAGTGCAGAGTTAAATATTATCGTAATTTAAGACAAGGTGTTTGGGCAACTTTTTTTACAATCCTAATGTCGGAACGTTTTATTGTTTAAAAAGAAATGTTTGGTATTGATATAAAGGTTCTATTTCGAATTTATTGTTATGGTAGAAGGGATTTTACCCATTTTAGTAGTATGGCAATTGTTGGGGCACACCAAGGCCCCACTAGAAAAACAGGTCATGCTGCAGGATCCATGACGTCACACTAGTGTTTAGATTTCATTGATAAATTCATTGCCATCACCATTCCCATATGTTTTAGGTAAATAAACAAGATTACTGTTTGTAAGATTTTAGTACAACTATCCACCACTGTTACGTAGTGTTGCGCTGCCCGTGCTGCAGCATGGCCTGTTTTTTTTTCTAGTGGGGCCTTGGGCACACACGCACACACAGATCTGCAGACGTGTTTAAAGGCATAACTTGCTTCTAATGCCTAAAATTTAACGGGAATAGGTTCACAAGTGGTTAAAACGCCGAAACAGTGTTGAACCATCAGCGACATGAACTAGGCTTTGAACTGTCACTTCAAAGCTTAATGCGTCACTGACACACCATCACTGGCAAAATGTCCCTAACAATGTGTCATACTTTGAAAGTGTTGGGTTACAGCCTCACTTGTTGCATATTCTGTGTTTTATATTCAATATTAAAGTACCTAATTTAATGCTGTAAGGGCTAGTAATACAATATCCGATTATTTGATGGTTTAAAACAAATAATATCTTATTTGTATACATTGATAAGGAATTTTAAATATTAAAAATCAAATTTCATGTTTCTGGCTTCTGGACTATACTGTATTGTTGAGACAATAATACGTTTTTTTATACATCCGTCTTGATATTGATCATCAGCTTACATGTTTCGTTGTGAAGACAACATTTTTAATGGCTGCAACTCGTACAAAACATTCAAAACAAGGACGACATTAACATAAAAAATATTAAAATGGTACGAATACACAAACATTTAGATAGCGCTATCATAATACTGATTGTCATGTGTGGCGCGGGTTTGGTAGCAAAACCTTTTATGTTTGTGTTTTTTTTTTCATTATTGTGTTAAAAATGTTGTCTTCACAACGAAACAAGTAAAATAATGAGCCGTTAGGCTCAAATTAACCGTTGGACAATTTGACTGAGGTATGTAACACCTATATTGTATTAATTTTGAGTCAAGACTTATATTAAGGGCTATGCCAATGAATACATAGAAAATAGTCTTATAAACTGAAAAAATATGTTTGGTAAATAACTATTTACCATACGCTGTTAAAAACAACGTACCGCAAATACACCTACACTGTAGCTAGATGTGTAGGTCTATATATGTGTTTTATATAATTACACTGGACAGTTCAGCTGGTACAATGCAGACAACGTTAAACGGATTTACAACAACATACATCACTTGTCCACACATACATTACATTGCTTTATTGTTGGAGTGAGGTGTGTATGTGTATTGTATACCTTACTGTATGCATGTTGTAGGGTTTTTCATGTAGATAACACTTAAGATAAACCCTAACGGATATGTTAAATAATGAACTTCAAATAATTATAGGATATTTCATTTTATGCAATTAATATGAGACAATACTTGTTTATTGTTCAAGTAAAATGCAGTAAATAATCATCTTTAAGTTAAATACTTAGCACATGGCAGTGTAAACTGTCTTAAGACCTGACCTGATTCAACATGTGTTAGAATGTTGTAAGCCAGTGAGAAAACATTTAAACTGTCTGTCAAACTTTCAAGTCAAGACGAGAAATTTACGGCGCAACTTAGAGATCTTGAGTTGTAACAACATAAAGTGGGATTCCACTTTTCATTTTATTACCCAACCAATTTCATGAAAAAGTGTACAAGCTTAGTAATTATTTCAAAGTATAGTTTATAGTGTTTGGTCATTGATGATTTTAGGATTTTCTTCTTGGTAGGGACCTAAGAATTATGTTACTAGGTTGTATATTTCCATTTACTATAGGAGGACTAAATATACAGTTTTAACATTGAACTAAGTAAAGAAGAAAACTGTTTAACCTAATATGTAACGTTACACCATTCTGTTTACATCTGGGGACAACTAGTTTGCAAACAAATAGTCTGGTTTAGCTTTAGTTTATCTCAACCTAAACTTGTATAACAGATAGGTCCCTGAGGTTAGAAACATTCGATTCTGGCATGCATTCCCATACCATTCCCCGTGTAAACTATTAATAATTGAAAACTAACTATTCTACATATTTAATTTTTGCAGCTACTGGTAATTGAAATGATCTGTTTGGGTGCATTTGGAAATAAAAATATCTTCTGAAAATTTCACAGTTAATTGAATAAGTTCAAAACTATTGAATGGTTTTTAGGAGTAGTAAATGAGGGGTAGTCTACTAGTAAATAAGCGTTGTTTTAAATACGGTTATTATTACAAACAACTTCATCACTTATTAGAAAAAAATCTTAAGTTTAACGACCTTTTATTATATTCATTGTATAATATAATGAATTATATTAATCACTTCATTATATTAATCACTTTTATAACAAATGCTCGTTTTAACTATTATGTTTCCTATGACTGTTTAGGCTCAGGTTGTAATTACACACGGATGAAAGATCGTTTGATTATTTTTCATCTAAACGTTGTAATACTGCATTCAAAGTTTCGCAACAATACGGAAAACTATGTCAATAGACTAGCCCAGTGACGATCGTATTCCACATTCTGAAAAATTAAATCTAATTATTCAGCAATCAAAATTTTCCACAGTAAATTTTAAACCACATAAACTTAACATCACAAACAATTTTAAACAAATAGCAAACTTGTTTATGAAAACTGAACTCAAAGTAAACAAATACTATAAAAAATAAAAAATAAATAAATAAATGTCTAAAGCAGCTTGTATACTATGTGAAGGCCTCGCAGTTGCAGCGGAGAGATGAAATATAGAAAGATAAATCTTGCCGTCTCCGTTTCAACATTGTGCAAAATAAACACACTTTCTCTTCAAAATACGTCGCTACAATTTCCTTACGCAATAAACATCACAGAATGAATTTAATCCAAGTCTTTACGAGTTGTTTTAAGAGTCTTGAAAAATTAATGTGTTTATATTAATTGTTTTAATTATGATTATGATAAAAATGTTTTTTATAATTATCAGTTGTTTCTGTCGCTATGCAATAATTAATTCTGATTGTGGTTTGTTTGAAAGAAGGAGTGTAATATAAAACGTTATGGATGGTTAATTTTTAAGCTTGTAGTAAATTTCTTTGGTGACTAAAAGTGCTTATACCGCTAAATGGCTGTTATGATTTTGTTTATCTTTATTGTTTTTTTCCATACAACAAACAAACACAAAAATACATTTACACATGAAAAAAAGAAAAAAACAATAACCACCTTAGGTTAAAAACCTATGTTGGTGGATTTATACACTTTCTTAAGTTTTCAAAATCGAAGAGGCGGTTTTGTCCGGTCACTTATATCACTTGATTATAGTATAAAGTTTTATTCGAAACTATAGGCCTAAATGTTAATATTTATATGAAAAATATCCGTTTTAGGTACCCAATTTATTAGTTTTAAGAGGGTCAGTAGTATAAAACGTGTCATGAGTATCAAACCAATAATATCAGAAACACCCGGACATATTAAATGATGTCCTGAGGGAAATACTTCCTTATAAGCTTCTTAGCTTTCCTTCTACATCAACGGAACTCAGTACATATAATACATGTGACACAATACTTACTTTGTTACTTTCATGAAACATCGATTATTACAAAGAATTTTATAAAAAGACAATTTGTGTGGTTCCATGGACGAACCAGTCAAATCACTAAAGAAACTAAACATAAAATGAACTAAGACAGATTTAAAAAATTGTTTACAGCTCCTAAACAACAGTTGGTTAGGGATTTCCAAAGGTTATTTAATTCGAAATAGTAATAGTAATAATATTCCTTAGCTCATTAGGATACTTTAAATTGATTCCGGCGGAAAAGGGAAACATTATTTCTTGGAACTATTCTTGAATTTGTATAGATGTAATAAGATGTGAAAATTTAGTTTACACCATGTGGTTTTCATAATACTACTTAAAGGCCACCATAGATGGACATTTTATTTGAAGGAATTAGAACATTTGAAATTTTTCTTTTGTGTTTTTAATTACAATATTTTGTAACCTAGGTTCGATTATTTTAGATTGTAGTTCAATCATTAAATACAAGTATTTAAAATAAGCTAGAAAATTATTTTAAATTAATTTTAATAGTAAGTATCATACGCTCTAGCTGTAAAGGGAGGGAATAAGAGAGACAGAGAGAGCTAAAGAGATTCATTGCCAAACTTGAGTTACGATAGCGTTGGAGAGGAAACTTTGTTACCAACAATCCAAGAAATCTTGGATATGTTTGCATCTGGGAAATATAGTTTGCCAGATACTCGAACATAGTTAGGTTTGGTTGTGTTTGGAAAGCCAAGATATATGGTCCCCTAGTAAAGCTATTGCTTACTCTATTTATATATACCCTATTGTTTAGGTGCATCAATAAATAATTGTTCTTATATGTGATAAAGAATCCAAATATGTAATTTTACATTTTTTTATAACAAAATTACTTGACTACTTATATCTTACAGCGTTAGACTAATTATTTTGCAGAAGCTTCCTGTTTATGGACATACAGAATTACTAAAGTCTAACACGTTTTGGAGATCTAGTTAAAAAGTACAAAAAATGTAAACAAACAAAATCCATTTTTCCAATATTGAAATACTATGATACAGAGGAAACATTCAATGGTACACTTACGTAGTGTCTAGAACTGGTGCTGGTGACTAGGTTGATATCATTGATAGAGTCGGTAGCTCAACGGACTTCGGATCCAAGGAAGCGATCTTGTGGGTACCAAGGCGGTTCCCCCTTGCTTTGCTGGATACGTTCCACGCACAGACCCTATGCCTTTGTTGATTATCAAACGCATGGTCAAAATACCCGCCAACCTTTTTAAATAAAAGTTCGTAGGTTGTTGTGAATTTTACTACTCATATCCTAAAACCCGATATAGTTTCCGAAAATTTGAAATTTGCCTAAACAAAAACAAAGATGAACACAAGACTAAAATAAACAAAAGTAGATTTTTGTCGTTATAATGTTAGACAGCTCGGTATATTATGTATATTATATATTATACACTGTTCAGATATAGTTTACATAAGATGAAAAACAACTTTTTAATTTGATAAAATGTTACTACAACTAGTAAATATCAAGTTGTTGAACATACACGTAGTGACGTCATTAATCTACAGTTAATATGAGAATGTGTAGAAGCGGCATACACACAACAGTTGGAGTCACTGATATGAAAGATGGAGTGATAAATCCACTAGTCTGTTTCAACAGAATTTACTTTCTCTTTAGAATATGTCTACCAACAGTTTTGTTGCGATATAAATATTACAAAACGGGCCAGATTTGATACTAAACCGAGAAACGTTAAATTAGAAATTTTTAAAACTGCGGCGTTTAATCTGAATAATTTACTTTTCAAATAACAATGATTCACCATCCATTCCCTCCAACCATATACAGATATTATAAATCTAATCCAAAACACTAAAAGAATACTTGATTACTTATTAATTAAGTTACGGACTCAACCGTATTCATCTTCGAAGAAAATTAAAATTTCATAAAAAACCATCCATTTTAAATATTATTTTTACAGTTAATTTATAAACTTTTACAATAGCCTTTTGCAAGGTTAATATTTTTTGTTAAAAACTATTTATTATTAACTATATTTATGCTATAGCATTTGTAAAATTTATATATCTTTAAAGATATAGGTAAATTCATACAATAACATCATCCCCAGTAGTTGTTTTTTTTTTTTTTTACACATCTAAAATAGGTTGGATTAAAAGCTAGGTGGTGATATTAACACCATTCAGTCATGTGCATTTCCAAAAATGGTAATCCATACTCAAATGCATGGTAGCAATTAATGTAGCATTTAGTAATGTGGCATCTAATGTGGCCTTTTAAAGTTTCCTCAGCTAGGAAACCACCGTATTTGCGTTTTATAAGCTCATTTAAATAAAATACGTATTCATTTTGTAAAATGTTTGTTCAAATATTTTTTCAGTATAAACTACGGTATTTATAATAAGAAATAAATATATATAGCAATAATAATACTGCATTTTAAGTAACATTGTTGTTTTAGCAACAATTATGATTATGTATTGTCAGTAAATATACTTACAAAGCTCAATGCTCAATGTTTGATGAAAAATGTTGATAAGGGAAGATTATAAAGATAAATGATTTCACAACAGCCTTGTCTCATCTAGGAACGATCGTTGTTTGGGTTTAAGGGATCACATTGTCTTGTTAGTAACCTTAAGAAGTCATTTTTTATCGTTAGAGTTAATGGTCTGGTATTTAATAATAATAAACAATCCTTTTTAAAAAGGTTTTAATACAATATACCTTTACTTAACTTACATGAATTGAACATTGGTTTTGCAATTTTGTGTTCATGCAGAATGTTTTTTTTTTTTTTTTTTGTAACGATGGAATAATGAATATGTTACGGGCAAAGTATATAAATACGCATTCTATAGGCATTCTATACATTGCCTAAAGTGAACCAGACAAAGTGGGATAGAACTCGTTATATACTTGGCCACTAATTCTATAGAATGACCATATCGGCACTGCAGGAAAAGTATAAAATACACCTTTTAGTACTTTATTTAGACCTTTGCATTCTAGTTTGGCATTGAATTGTGTAATTGTAAATAAACTTTCCCAACTTTAACAAACATTTTTTTACTTTTCCAAAGGAGGGGTTAATAATTTTTACTCATTCATTGGCGTTAGCCAATTCAATTCAAAATGAACTAAATTAAACCTGCCTATCCCAACCGTAGGCAAATTAATTTAATACCGTTAAGTAAATGTTATTTTATAAACAAATATTTTTAATGCTTTGCCTGGCATGCCTATCAATTGCATTCCATGGATTTCCTATGTATTATACATTGCATAGGCAAAGTGTATAAAATCATATCCTTATTACTCCATTTCATACTTTGCCTAAAAGTTCCAGGAATTGTATTTCTATACAATGCCTGCATTATATATTTTATATACATTTTGCGGTAACATATATATTTTTATTTATTTATTATTTCTAATTATAAAGATCGATTAAATTATTAACTTAAAACACTGCAAAACAGGAACAACTTACCGCGGTGATTTAATTTCCTTTTTACCAACCACAGTTATAAAAAAATCCTCCCGTTATTTTTGCTTATATAAAGGAATGGTCGTTTCAAATATTTAAAGAATATTGCCATTCTACATAAATTATGATTTAACGAGAATTTTCTTACTTTTATAATATTTTATCTCAATTTAAATCGTAATTAAAAGTCATTGAACTCTTTATGATTACTTCATCGTGGATAACGCTATAAACTGATGAAATTCAGCCGTAGAACTTAACTAAATTACTCCCAATACGAAGTACGATTAGCACTAATTAAATTTTCTAAGTACAGTAAGTATCATAACATTAACACCATATTTTTTAACAAACACTTCTGAAAGCATGCAAACTTTGCAGAGTTGTTTACAAAACACGGTTTGCCGCAGTGAGGCTTGTAGCAAAGGTTGGAATTGTCGACACTGCGGGCGCGCTCATGTAAAATGGAAATAAAACCGTTACAGAGTCTTGGTTGGTAATTAGCGTGTACTTTACAAACCTACTAATCCTTTTAATGAAAGCTTTGTCAGTTTTGGGTTGGTTTAAGCTTTTGGTTCACCGCGTTACCATGTACTTTAATCTCATTCAAGCAGCGGGCCTATTTAATTAAATACAAATTCGCGTAGACAAATTTGGTACGTTCTATATTTTCATCAGAGTGAATGTTTTTGTAAAAATAATTATGACACAAAATCAAGTAATTCAAATTGTACAAATTCAAAATGAGTGGTAAAATTAACATAAATCTACTGACTCAGTTTAGTATCATCTATTAAATTATATTAAGGTTTTACATCGTTATAAAATTGCATGGATCAATTAATAAACTAATTGAGGATAATTCTTTGTTTGAGATAAAACTATTTACTAAGGTCCAGAAAGAACATATATTTACTACATTTTTTACATAATAAGAGATAGGTAGCAATTTTTCATGTCATAATTATTTTAATTTAAACACGTCACCATCTAAACTGTTTATTATGTATGAAAGAAATAATTCACAGAAACACGTAAATTTTTTATTCTTCTATTAATCCAAATATAGAAATCGTTTTAAATATACTGTATTTTTCACGTGTGAGAGTGTATAATACAACACAAATTACAACTCTCTACTGCGAACAGACGAACAGACAGCCTGTTACAATGCAGACATTACACAGATATATTATACCATTCATCATCTGTCCACCTGCATTGCTTTATCGTAGATATGCTGGACATTGTAAATTACATGTGTTTATATCTCGTAAACATACAGGGTGAGTCGTGAGTCTCGTAAGGTGTCCTTGTAAAACACATCGTTGGTCCTGCAATTAAATTATTTTCTCCCCACAAAACCCACTAATGGAATGAAATGAAATACAAAGTATGGTAATGCCAGCAGTATTAAAATGCGTTTTATATAGAGAAAACATTTTTAGAGTAAAACACAAAAACTAAAAGAAATACGGTTTAAGTTCAAATTTAAAAGCTGCCTTATGATCACAGTGCACGTAAAATGATTAGCTATTAGACATTTTATTTCTTTTAGTTTTGGTTAACTAACTATTTTCAAAACATATTTTCGTCAGAAAATTTTATTTTTGGTAGGATAATGTTGTCGTACTGCGCATAGGATTAAAGCCCATCTCATTAGAAATGTCATATGCTAATAGGAGTAGATAGATTTGAAATCACTTAGAAAAAAATTGTGATCCAAAAATTTAAAAAATCTTACACAAAAGGGGCTGCCATTTTGAAAAGAATAAAAATCTAATTTTAATTTTACTAAAATGTGCCACTATTTACTAAATAGAGCTTTAAGCTTATGTAAAATATGCTTAGTTAATATTTTTTTTCGGTTTGTCCGAAATCAATAATAGCGGACACTTTAGTACAAGGTCCACCCTCTATTTAATGTGCTTCTGTCTCCAATAAACTGGACATTACGATAATTTGTAGAGCTCTTGCTAACAAATTAAGTAAGTAAGTAGTAAGCAATAGTCGGCCTCGGTACTTTTCAACCTCAATCAAGTAAGTAAACGAGTATATATATATATATATATATATATATATATATATATATATATACAGTATATTTTTATCATAACTTATGAAGGTGTGGAGGGACCAGTCTAAAACGATTAAGCAGGAAACAAGAAGTACTGAGATTTTACATAACAGATTAGAGTTAAAGTTTATTAACCTTTTGAAACAGAATGAGGAACCAGACCATATGTATTTTTAATATTTCAAGAAGCACAATGTATTACTCACGAGCTCTGAGATAGTGGACAAAGAATGTAGTCTACTTCCCAAGGGAAATACCACCTTATGAGGTCCTATATTGTGAGAGGTTCAACAAATACTGGCGGTAAAATACAATCTTCATTGCGATACTACTCCGTATGTTATAACATATGCTATTCTTGCATCACTACTTAAGTGCTAACATTGGTGTAACTTGCTTAAAAAGGTATGTTTCGTGTAGTTGAAAAAGTATTACAAAAATGTATATGTAATAAATATAGAACACCCCAAAAACATGAAATTAATTTCGTTCCTTGTAACAAAGGTCAGAATGCTGGAATTAGGTTTTAGCAAACTCCACTCGTAAGGAATAAGCTATTGCCGTAGGTCTCCCTTAAGACCTAGACCCGGGACCGATTTACTTTTATTGTTTTGATGGAAAGTAAATAAAAGAAACGTCTTATAACACTTAAAACATATATTTACGCTTATACTGTTACTCACAAGACGGTAAATATACAAAAAAGGTGGTAAGTGGTGATCGATTTCGATTGGACACTCCAATCATCATCAGACCCAATAGGCGAATTCCGTTTCTTTTATTTACTTTCCGTAAATTTAATAACACGTACAATGCTGATCAAGAAGTTATTTATTGTTTTGATGTCCTCAAAGGCCAAAAAAACCATCCGTTCAAATTCATATGTATCCGTTAGCAAGATAACTCGTGCAAAAAGCATGCGATTTCAATGAAATTTGGTACAGTCGTGTAAACCTACGTTTATTCCAACGAGTTTGCGAACCAGCGTGATCGGACCATGGAAACGGCGTTTTATGGGGGGATTTATTGGAATTAAATTGTGTTTTCTCTGACATTTAAAGAGGTTACAATGTCTCTGGCATAACCCTCTCCCATGTAAAGACGGACTTCTCAGAGAAAACATTTAAACGTTCTGTCAAACTTTTGCCCGTCTGAGGGATTTACAGCTCAACTTGGGGGCCTTAAATTGTTACAATCTCTAGTGACATTCCTTTAGTGATTGCTACGTTTTGGTAAATTTTGTTTATCGTATTTTATATAACCACCAAATTTATTTTGACTGAAAACAACAAAAAATGTAAAAAAGAACCCTGGTAGTCTAAATCATAAAGAGTAGATTATTTAAATATAGATTAAGAGTCCTTGGAGGCTAGCAGTCATCTTGTATTATTTCAAACAGCTACTGAAAAGTTTTTTTTATCCAAAAATACTTTTTTAAGCACCAAAGTGGTTATAGTGTAAGTATATAGGGCACTGTGGGTTTATAAATGTTCGTTTAGTTTTTAAGTGTTTTCCAAGGGGGTCTATGGAAGCTAACGGCCATCTTGGAATATCGATATCGTCCATTATACCGATGAATTAGGGTTTGTTAACGTTGAGTATCATTTTGGCATTTTAATTGACGTATTATAAAAAAAATTCATAAAAAAATCATAAAAAATTGCATGTACTTGTAGAAATGAAATTAATCAATCGAATCACGTAACAGATACTTTTTTATAAAAATCTCCCAAATTAAATTAGGTACCCAATGTGTTTCCTGTAGGATTCTGGTTTTCATAGTTTTTTATACCTTAGAAAACCTATTAAAAGTATAACAATAATTAAAAACACATTTTATTGCTTCTCAGCATATTATAAAGGGTTACAAAATATGTTATTTAATAATTTACAGCATCTTGTTGATTATTTATTAGTCTGTTTATGTTATTTATAAGATTCATAATCAATAATAACATAGAATACATGCATATATTTAACTTAAATAAATAAAGTAGTATGAAATGTAATTTCGTTTCCTGTTCAAACACCATTTTAAACTAATAATACACGCTGACATTTCCTATTGTTATCTGATTGTATTGTGTTCATTTATCACATGTTCAAACAACAAATTAGAAACGTATTTAATTTGGATTGTTCCTTACTCATATTATATCTGATAAAAGGGGTATGAAATACATACATTACAAGCAATATCAATGAAAGAAAAAGTGTAGATTATTGTTGAGATTGTCAAACAATGTCTCGCTGTGAACTATGCAGTATATCTGCCAGTTAATACTACATGCGCGCTGCAGTAGAGCAAGTAAATTGATATTTAATCTTTGTACGACGCGACAATGCTGCACTCTATGCAGAACGTGAATAAAACATTAACAAAACGCTGCGCCCCTGCTTTCAGTTACACATTTACGATTTTACATAGTACTCAAGATGGAAAAATTCCGGAACTGTTTGGTCATATTGAATTGACATAATTTATTATAATAGTTAATATTAATTAAGTTTTCTTTCACAGCTTTCTAACACACGTGATACAACCATTAACATTACTGAAAACGAGGCATTAAGATAATTTATAAATTATTTTAAACAGAATGGAACTTAGTACGAAATTAATGTTACGGATTTTTATGGCGTGGTGGAATCTTGTCACATTGATCTGTGTTTGAGAAATGTCAGTCATCATTGTTGTGTCCATGACTTAAAAACTATGACTTAACTAACATAGAGATTATGCGTGCTAACCACATAACTGTGTTATACCACAGCAAGGCTTACAAACCAATAGGATTGCTCAATGTATAAATATGAATTATTAAAATTACAAAACTGGACTTTAAATAATTTAAAAAACTAAACACTTTAAACTAGCATACTCCAAACATAATTACGAGTATAAAGCAAAAACCATCTTAAGATAGAAATTTTTATTCAAATCGAACTCAAAAAAATTCTCTTTGTTATGTTATACAAACAGAAACACTTTTATGTTATTTGCCACGAAACAAAATTATCAAGAGTAAATAGTTTTTCAAAATAATGGATCTACAGTGTTTATGAAATACTTATGTAGAATGCAACTGAAAATGTTCAAAGCTCTCTGCATGAGTCAAGCTATAGGTACAAAGTTTGAAAGAAATCAGATTTACACCTACAGTAGGGCTACATAATCTGTATGCAGGAACAGCCTACCTCCAGTAAAACTATTTAGGTAAATGCATAGAATTCAGGGCTGTTCCAGCTTCCTTCATTTACATATAAATCACTTTTTATTAGTAAGGGTCAGAGCTTATTCATCCCTAATGAACTGCTTAACATGTAAATGTTTTACTAACATGATTTTTCTATGCCTGTTTTAATTTAAACGTTTTTATTTTTCGCATACTCAATGGGAGTGTGAGTAAACTCAGGCAGCTCTTAACACACTTGAATAAAGAAGTTTACATATCAATATCCATAAACCATATCTATAATTTTGATGTAAATTAAATAACTCAATTATACCTCCTTATAATATTTTACTAATCAATGCTTAAGACTTAATTTTCCTTTAAGATGTTGTATAATGGGTAAATATATACGTCATTAATTGTCTGAAACTTTTAAAGTACTTGTTGGCGTACTAAAATATATTTCCAAATAATATTGCCATAAAAAGAAAAGGAGGATAGTAAAAGATTTTTTAAGAAAGACAACAAATGCTTGTACCAAACGTTTTAATTTCAAATAAAAATGGAAAACACGTCTGTGAAAGACGCTAGCACCAGGTTCCCTACGCCTTATTTGTGATGTCTTTGAGTTACTGTTTTAGTTGTAAAGAAGTCTAAGGAACGCCATAATCATATTTCTGTTTTTACCTTTTTATGGCCTAAGGAAAGAGTTTTAAGTAGTCGTGTTTACTGAACAATATTAATGATATTTCATACTGTTTAACAGCTTATTTATGTGATAATTCTTAACGAAATAAAATATATTTATGACGTGCAGTTACTACGCAGCTTTCACCAAAGGCTTGTACAAACTGCCCACCGAAAGGACTAACCGAAATTAAATATATCATAAAATAGATCTATAGTACTACACATGCTCCGGGTGATCCTTGATAGTTTGATAGACGTATTTAATATTTAGGTTTTAAGTAAATATAAATAGAAAGTTGATATTTTAGTATTTCAGGAATAGTTGAATGTTTCTTTAAGCTTTATCTATACAGGGTGTTTTTTAAAAAACTTGCATCTTTATTTATGTAAAAACCGCAATAGATAGAAATATGCATTTTGCGGGAATCATCTATTGACGTAGGGGGCCCAATTGTTTTGAATTCAACGTTACATTCACATTCCCCCCTTCCCCCCCCCCTGCCACCAAACTTAATTTTTTTAAATAGCAAGGTACCCCTTGTGACATATCAAATGAAAGAGCATGAAAAAAGAAAATGTTTGATGAAAAAAAAATTGAAAATCGGTTCATAAATTTGCGAGATATTTCCCCCCCTCCCCGGAACTTCATTTTTTTAATAGCAAGGTACCCCTTGTGACATATCAAATGAAAGAGCATGAAAAAAGAAAACGTTTGGTGAAATTTATTTTTCATTTGATATATCACAAGGGCGGGTACCTTGCTATTAAAAAACAAGTTATGGGTAGGGGAAAAGTGGGGGAGGGATTATCTCACAAATTCATGGGCCGATTTCAATTTTTTTTTTCACCAAACATTTTCTTTTTTCATGCTCTTTCATTTGATATGTCACAAGGGTTACCTTGCTATTTAAAACAATTAAGTTGGGGGCAGGGGGGGAATGTAATATATCGTTGAATTCAAAACAATTGGGCCCCCCACGTCAATAGATGATTCCCGCAAACTGCATATTTCTATCTATTGCGGTTTTTACATAAATAAAGATGCAAGTTTTTAAAAAAAAACACCCTGTATATAATGGTTCAAACAAACTATGTGCTTGTTTAACATACTTGTAGTTTAACATAAAACTTAATATTTTATGCCTTTTATCCAACTAGAAGATTAGTTGTGGCTAGGAAGAGTAAAGCTAGGAGACAAGCAGAAGAATAAAATTGAAACCGATTTCATGTGACTTAAGTAAAACAAAATAAAAAATTCAAAGGTACTAGGACAAGAGATGGTATGAATATTGTTTATTATTTTGTTTAAAGATTTAACTGTCAGTATTCATACTTAAATGCTAACACGCTAACCATTAAAACCCAGCATTTCTTCCAGTCATAGCATTATCCCAACAGTTCTGAATAGCTTGTGTAAGACTACGCGCCTGTACAAAATTAAATGAAAAGCAGTCGGGAGTCTTGGAATTCAATATTGTCCAGTAAAGTTTTCCAGTAAACAAAATAATATATTCAAGCATTAGAAAGGAGAGAGTATATTACAAAATACACGTAAGTTCACTGTTGTTTTTCCTTAAAGAACACGGAGTGTGATGCCCGGCCCTTCCAGGCTCTCATTGTTTTCAAACAATAGCTTTGTTGATAAGGCAAACATATCACGTTGAAAGCCTTTAGCAAGTATTTTCATTTTTTTGTTAGACTGGTCAGATTTCCTTTGCGTGTAAGAAGGATATTGCGGAAAAGGTGTATTAAGACATATTTGAAATTTAATGGTAGTTAAGTATGTAACAGTTTCTTCCACAACCACCAAAAGACGTACAGTAGGAAGCAAGTTGTTTTTTTTTATCATTCAACATAGATCTTTATTTGGATCCCGTTGTCAAATGGCTTCTAGGTTCAGTGTCAACAACCCTCGTGTTTGACCAAAGCATTCCAATTTGAAAGCTATAAACATTTAAAACATTTGGTTTACAGTCCATTAAATGTTCTTTTCGTGTAAGGGGAAAACATTTACGATTGTTTGAAAAACATGGTACTAACGTAGAAGTCACACGAAAGATTTTGGTCCCAAAATGCAGAACCTAGTGATATTGAGTTATATCACATGTGATATTGAGAGACATCTTATGTGATATTGCAACCAATGGTTCCCAGCATTTTAGCGAGATCATGTGCAAGAGTGGAGTTATATCACGTAAAGAGAATCACGTGCGATATTGCTGCAACGCGGCTCAAAATGGATAGAAGAGTCGTGATCTAAATGTTTCATCAAGTGCAGGAATCATTCATAAAAGCTCAGGTGGTGGTGGAAGAATATCAGGAATTGGATTAATAAACTGGTGCTCTTATTGAAATATTCTTTCTTATAGGCTTACAGCTGTAGGGTTTACATGTGTTACAAAACATTGTGGTTTCAAAGAATGGGTATAACATTTGTATAACTAACAGTACTATACGGTGATTTTATTATTGTTTATCATGGTGATCAAATCGCTAAGTCAAGAGAGTATACAAACTATATGGATTGTTTAATTACAAATTTGGCGAAATATATTTTAATACATTAACAGCTTTGGTGTTTAGTTGTATTCGTATTCTTGGCTATGACAAATAACTCTCTTATTTTGGGACAGGACTAATCCTTATTTTTACAGGTTTGATATAAAATTATTAAGCTTTGTCAATACAAATCAGTGGAAATAATTAATTTACAACTATTTTATTTGGTTTGTAAACATTTTTATTAACACCTTATACAGTTAAAATTGTTCTCCCTGTCTGAAAATGAAATGTGTTTAAAATCAGATTGCATTATTAATAACTATTGTGTATGTGAAGAAGTTTAATTTACGTTTAAATGGAAAAAATAGGTTTCTGTTTGAAAATGTGTGGAATAAAACCCAAATGTCATCAAACACTCACATTATATCGTTACATAATTTCGTTGAATACATTTATAAGTTTTTCACATTTTAAGTAGAATGTGAAAAGAAAAAGTAATTGTATCTTATTCCTAGTGTTTATCATAGCATCGTGTTTTAGGATGTAGTATAAGTTTATGGTTGGAAATCATTTTAAAATTGATTTTAGTTTACGTATCATAATAAGTACAGTAACTAATCAATGATACAACCTAGCACTTTGAAAATATTTAAGTACAATGTTTTATGTTTCTAGTTACAATGTGGATGAAAGATACGTAATGTACCAAATGCGTGTGTCCTCTCAGACCTATTGTTGCCAGACAATGGCCACGTTAAAGTGAAAACAAACATATTAAAGAGAAAGCCTTGAGGAAGTCTTACCTTACACGCAGACAATGACCAAATCAGGTACAATGATGGAAGCTAAATACACAAGGATGAGGTTAGGAAACATCATGTTTCTCTATACAAAATCACAACAATGCTTATTTTGTCGTCTATTAGTATTAACAAATTACAGTTGAGATGTCTGTTTTTACATCACATTAAAATACAGTGTACCTAATTAGCGGAATTTTTATCACACATAATCTACGTAAATAGTATTGATGTAATGCCTAGAATTACAATTGGCATTTCCCTAATTCAAACTAAACTGAGGACTCGGCCTTTAGGTTTCCTAAGTTTATATTAATATAAGACGTAGGTTACTGTTTTCTTTCAAACAGCATGCATTGAGCAATGTTTACACATGTGTTTGATTTGTTTTTTTTTACATATCCCAGATTCTATGAATTTGTAATTCCCCTGGATGAATGAAATAAATTTAATATACAATTTTCTGATAGTTGTCTAAGTGAGTTTATTTTTTTATATGGTTGTAATCTATTACTGCCAACAATATTATTATCCAAATACTTATCATCTTGTTTCCCTAGAACCCCGAATTGCGAAGGACTGTTTTAGGTACTATATTATAACAAAACTTGCTTGGATTCAACTAAAACTGTATCATTACCATACCAAATAGTTGATACTATACCATTACTATACCAAGCTTGTATATTGAATTTTTACGTCAGTAAAATTTCAAACCTATGTTTAGATATGATTTTTTTTCAAACAAGGTTCACATATCAATTTTATATAATTATTACTTATGTAAAGATTTTAAATCTATATTTTATGTACGATGGTAGTAAATAGAACATATATTGCTGGAGTTTTATTTAACAAGTTTTTTATTTATTTAATTACCAAACTACCTGGAAATTACCATTACACGTTAGATTATATTTTTTCTACTAATATTTATGATTCCAATTCTAGGTGTAGCTTCGCAGGTTTTGCTGTAAAAGACGTTTGGAGATTCTGAGGAAACGTCCTCGAAATGTTTCACAGTTGACTGAAGCCTAACAGCTCTTGTTGCATAAAACATCTCCACTTCAGCTATAGACCCAGCTATACAATTAGACCTTTCACTACTTCTGATAACACAAGATGCTTTGTATTTTAACAGCTTCATATCAATCAAAATTTGAACATACTGTCGAATTAATTGTTAATTATGATGTAACGCTTTAAACTGAACCATCAGTTCATAGCAAAAGTATAAGTAGTAGGCTGATTTTATAAATAACTAGCTGACCCGGCGAACTTCGTATCGCCTAAGTTATAGGTTTACCCTAAGACAGACCGATGGAAAGAAAGTACCGTTACGTTTAATTTTCAAGATGATCTCGTTCGCATCGCTCAATCACGTCCTGGTTGAAGTTCGTTCGCTACGCTCACTCACCTTTGGGTTGGAGCTCGTTCGCTGCGCTCAATTGCCTTTAGGTTGGAGCTCGTTCGCTACGCTAACTCGCCTCCAGGTTAGCTCGTTCGCTACGCTCACTCGCTTCCAGGTTGAAGTTCGTTCGCTACGCTCACTCACCTTTTGGTTGCAAATTAGCTGTTGTCATAAATGTAAAAGAAATAATAGTGCTGCACCCTGTTGGTAATCCTTGTAACTTTAATGCTATTGAACATCATAGAACAGAACCAACTTGTTTAATTGAAACAGCTGTTAAGATTCATTAATTCTATTTCTCATAAGGTTAACATGGGAAACTCCAGAGCCACTGGGGCGGAGCCCTTTTAAGAATTTCGAAACGGGAAATAGTTTACGTCCGATTCGCATACCTACAGAATTTACACCAAATTTCATAACGATCGGTGAAGTCGTTCCGGAGGAGTTTGCAGACAAACACTGTGACACGAGAATTTTATATATTAGAAGAGATAAAACACCACTGTCATAATTTTATAACGTGATTGGGAAAACTAACGGAAAAACACTGTATTTGGATTCACAGTACATTGAGAGTGTCACTTAAATATCTTGAGTGCGAGAGCTTTCATTAAATTCTAATTAATTACGAACAATTACTGTTTTGTTGAATGAGTTGCGAGGTGATATACACAAATTAAAAACTTTAATTTACTATAATATTATAGATCAGAAATATTTTTTTAAACTCAAACATTTAAAACCAAATAGGTGTATCAAGAACCATTGCTAGTTTTGTTTTACAAAAGCTAACAAGCGGATAAAACTTTTGAATTACTAAAACAGTGAGTGAGATAAAGACTAGTCCTTTCTGTTTTTTTTTTTACCAGTATTACCGAAAATCAAATTTATGCCAAAGCTGGCTTTAGATTTATCCCTTACCTATTCTAAGTTTCTTTTGGCATGCTTTAACATTTAGTTTTTTAATACCATCCAAATATACAGATTGGTTGAACCAATTTATGTGAACTTCCCATATAAGGTATAAGCAATGTTCAACCAATAACACGTTTTTGTACAAACGTATCCCAAATTTCAATCACTGTACTAAAAATAGTGTTATTGAGAAGGTTGCAATCTTTTATTCAAATCTGTACAGAAAAGTTTACTTTCACAAGCTTGGCTTACACGGTGGAGAGGACCGGTGTGGCGGAGGACGTAGCTGTTAGCATACACGAGGTTGATGTTCAGATTTAGTGTATTGCGGTAGAGCCTCATATGATACGTGACTAGACAAGTGTACCAAGCCAGCCTCAATTGAATTAAGGACCCCAAGTTTCGTTATTAGGGAAGGGGATGTTGAGTTTAACAAGTGATATACACAGATATAATTTGGCTTTGGGTCATAATTGTTTGTTGTTGCTTTGTTGAACTTTTATAAGTTATTTATTGTTTTTACGGAAAAGTGGGCGGTATTACTTATAATTTGTGATTATCCTGGGTTTGAACCCACCGTCACGCAACCAAGCCCAAGATGGATACATCTAAGCAAGAAATAAGCCTATTCCAAGTACTGTGGCCGTAAATAATAAAGTTAGGCTAAGACCCTGAGTATGACTTTTTTTATTAACAACCATGTTGGATTATAGATATACATACAATACTATAAAATAGACTTTGGTTTATTACGATGCCAAAACTGTAGCCAGTTTTTTTTTTTATTGAAAACTCAGCTCGATCCATCGACGGATGTGCTGCTCTACATACCGTTTTAAGTTATACAACAAACTTTTAAGTATTGCCAAACAACACTACATTTTTGTTGTATACCATAACATCCTTTACCCTCTGCTGTGATGGTATAGATTGCATGTAATGCTTTTTATATTCTCTTATATTAATTAGTTTATCCTTTGGTAAAAATAGTTTTATATCTCTATTAAACCCTAACACCAAACTCATTGCAATAAGCTATAATTCTATAATATATTGATGGTTGCCTGCCAGTCACAAAATAACTCAAGGATTATTGAACTATTCTTTTAATTAAATGCTCTAATAAAGAATAGTTTTTTTTACATTCGGCAACAGAAAAATTGAATATTGAATTTCAAATTTATTTTTTTCTTGTATATATTTTTGGTGCGGTATAGTTGTGACACACTATCATACTTTTTCATAATCATAATTTCCTATGAAATCCTCAACCGTATACCGCTCTATGCAATTTTATCATATTTCATCAAGTCAAATCAATTGATTGTGTAAAGATGAATTGGACCTTAAGTAAGCTTCGACCAAAATTTGCAACAATTTACATTTGGACTTACTTTTATAAAATATTTATATATAAGAGAGATTGGAGTAAGGCAATGAGTACGTCCAACCCCAACTAATCAAAAGTAATTTATATGTAAATGAAGGTAGTTTGGGCAATGTCTTGAATTTCAACATTTTAAAAGCTTCATAAGTAAAAATCTCCATCACCCTTAATATCAGAAGTATTATTATAATTGTTATCAGGCTCATTGTAGTTCAAAGATTTCTTCAGCTAATAATATACATTTTAGATGATATTTTTTCTACTAATATTTATGATATCAACTTTATTCCTGTTATATGATTGAAATATACGATTTAAAGAAAAATCTAAAGGCATTTTCTTAGTTCCAAGATGCAACATGGTACTACAAAGCTACTAATGGTTTTTTACAATTATAAAAAACTAGAGGTCGTCCAGTGGTCGAAAACTCCAGCAAAAATATGTAATGTGCAGACTCTCCACCCAAGCTGTAACTAAAACATGTGATTGTAATTTCTTCAGTTTGTTTTTATTTTCTGTTTATATTTCGTTGTTATTTCGTCACCAGCATGGCAACCCTTAAGGCCCATGTTATTTTTTTTTTATTTTTTTAGGGATTCTGCACACCTACAGGAAAATATATTTCTAAGTATGCGTAGATTTTCCCTACGATACACATGAGCTGGGAATAAAGGTTTAAAGAAACATGCTTACCTATTAATATTAAAGATTCCAGTGGTAAGACAATAAAAGGCACATCGCCTGGGGACATGCTAAGACACATATTGCAAAATTAGACAATCTAGGTCCTACATAATTTCTTTTACAAATATTCAAAGATATGATGTTTTATATTTTTATTAAGACAGAAAGGTGTACAAATCTGGAAAAATATTAAATTGGAACTATAAAAATATCCTGTAATTGAGATCCTTCTATCAGTAATACATTTTACCTATTACGTAGGTAGAGTAAGGAAGATCTGTTCTGGGAGAACAGCTCCAAAGACTCAATTTAATACACTAGTAATAGTTTACACGGAGTTTTAGATATCACATTTAGTTGTAGATTTACCTATAAAAACATTAAAGGCATGCATTTCGGCAAGAGGTACTACACATCAAAGATTCTCTTCGAGAAAATCTGACAATTCACAAATAGCAATAATCATTGGCAAAACTCTTTAAAAAATGCAATCGCATATTATCTACATCTGCTTTTAGAGCTCTCGTCATCGTTGCTAAACAAACGACAGACCATGTCGCTTCAGTCAGACCATTGGTGTCACTGACAGCTACAAGTCCAACATGGACTCGATGAATATTCCTGGTTTATAGTTTTGCATGTCGAGTTGTCGCCTAAACATAGCCTAATAATACTCACTGCAAGAAATATATTTAGCATGCATAAAGTTGTAATTAATTGATTGTTAAAATTGGATGAGTATGTATGATAAAGATGGAATTTATAATTTTCGTTTATTGGGAAGTTAAGAAATGAAACAAACTAAAATTAAAATGCATTATTGTTTAGAAACATATACCTACTACACGGTTTTCAGTCAAATACAGTTACAACCGGTATGTTTTTTTTTTTTTTTCAAATAAATATACATATCTAATGTCATACGACAAAATGCTAGTCCAGAACGAATTTTACTATATCTTTAAAGTTGATTCTCTTTCATCGTAAGTTGATTCAATAAAAAAACAGTCACCGTTCCTAAACTTTCACTATTATTTGTCACGACAACTATAAGACCGTTTGACGTAGTGAAATCCTATAAATTGCTTAATTTTTAGATTGCTTTTTAGGTTTGAAAATTTCCTGCAGATAATTTACTACTTGTCTAGTTGGAAAAAACTACAATCTTTCATCAAATGACCCACCTATAAATTTTAAGATAATATTCCATTGAACAATCACGCAACTAATCAAATTCCAAACTATGTATTGACTGTACTCAAAAATATAGCTCAAACCCCTCTTAAAACCCTTTATTTCGTAATTAGCATACCAATGTAGTATACCAATGTAGTACACCAAACATGAAATTGAGTTGATATAGATTGAGTGACTCGCACATTAACTAAGGATATTGAGAGATATAACCATCGACGTAACACACTTTGTGTGTGTACAATGCCTTGGGTGAATAGTTATACAGGGTGGCTGAAAAGTAACTTGCACCCCCTCTTACCTTTTCAACCATTTGAGATATTTTAAATCTGTTTGCAACAACCTTTTTGGATATGAGGGGCTACAATAATTATGGTCAATTTTGAAAATTTCGCCCTTAAGTGGAGGTAGGGGGTAGCTCAAAATTGTCCGAAGACAAGTATAGTCGAGTTTGGTATCATTTTACAGGTCTTGACAAAACATAACAATTGACATAAAGAAAATCTAAATCGGCCCACTCATAACAAAATGGCGCCCTAAAACGTTTCAAATTCAAATAACTATGAGGGTGGCTGAAAATTAACATGCACCCCCTTTAACTTTTTAACTATTTGAGATGTTTGAAATCGAATTGCAGCAAGTTGTTTGGATATGAAGGGCTACAATAATTATGGTCAGTTTTGAAACTTTTGCCCTTAAAGGTAGCGGTGGTAGGGGGTAGCTCAAAAATTTTATATTTGCCTAATATTAATATTAAATATTTGGAATTGTTACTAGTGGGTAATTTTAGTTATATCATTAGTTAATATAATATATATCATTGTACACCTCTGGGCCAAGTAAGAAAACCCTTTTCTACCCACTTCTAGGCTTACTTTTGGAATGTGGAGCAAGGCGTTTTGCCGGATCACGCGCTGAGCCAATTGGGTCTGATGACGATTGGAGTGCCCAATTGAAATCGATAACCACTTACGATCTTTTATATGTATTTACCGTCTTGTGAGTAAACATTATAAATATATATATATATATATTATTAAAACTGTAATGCGACGTATTTTTGTACTTTCATGTAATTAAATAACGCATACGATATCGATCATGAAGTTATTTAATATAAGACTAAATTGGAATGGCATCCAGCCATAATAATAAGGTCAGCAGTTCAAGTCATGCTACAACATAACCAACGACAACCCTAATATAAGGGATATTTATAAGTTCAGCCCTCTGTATACACCAACTATTTACATTTCATAAATTCATATGAATAAAACATCACATGTATAACAAATATAGAATATAACCACGAATCTTTTGAATACATATTAATACTATGTGAATTGCATCAAGCAGAATTTGTTTCACATAATTAGAACTAAGTTACAATCATTTATAATAATTAATTGCTCATATAACTAACAATAGTTGATGAATACTAAGTAAGGCCTACAATAGCTCTCAAAAAGGAAAATAAAAGTTTTAGGTAAATTAAATTAGTTGTAAAAGATTATTGAATCCTAGACTGGTGTAGATATATATACTGTAATTATAATAATATATATGACAATAAAATTACCAAACAATAACAACTTTACCTGATCAAAATGTCAAAATAAACACAAAGAAAACAAATAATAATAAAAATCTTAAAACATTTACAACCTTTAAGTAGTTGAATGTTATTGGGTTATTAGGTATTGTTATTTAGGTAATATTATTAGGTAATTAAACGTAGTGTCTGTAAGTATCGGAAATAGTATATCTTACTCCGTAAGGGATTAAAAATGAATCTGAAGAATCAAAATGTGTTTGGGCCCTTGTGTAATCTAGAATTTGTTACGTATACGAGGGTCGACAATAAAGGAGCTCGATAAAAAGACAATTATTCGATCGATATTCGATTTTCACACTCGGTAATTGGTGGAACAAAATAGTGTTTAAGAACTGTATTTTACGGATAAGAATACATTATCATCTTAATTATGTTTAAAGAAGGTTAAGTCTCGTAAACAGAATTCTTCACTGGTTTGAGGAGACATTTTAAAGTTAGTCTCTGGTCTCGGATTTTAATGTCTCAGCTGGAAATTGTAAAGGAAGCATGGAATCGCTTGTAGTTAGTGCTAAGAGTCTGTTCAAGGTTCAAATCCCGCCAATAACAAATAGTTTTTAGCTCTATAATAGTCATAGCTCGGTGTTTTGTAGATTATATTGTGTGGTTGACCCACCCCAAATGCATGGATCTATACTTCAGGAACTCAACATTATAATTGGAACTTTCTCCAACAGTACCAGCTTCTAGTCTCCACAACCACAAAGGTGCCGTGTAAAGGGGTAAAGGTCTTGTATTACCATCAAGAAGCTACATACTCTGTATTGTTGGCAGGGGCCGCCTACGTCAACAGCGGGGGAAACTCCCTAGACGGGTTGACATCTACCCAGCAGCCGCTTCTCTCCAGGTTCGAGCCCTACTTTGACCCTTTGACCCCACGCAACGTCACCGCCTTGGTGGGCAAGTCGGCGTACCTCAGTTGTCGAGTGCGCAACCTTGGCAACAAAACCGTAAGTCAAATCTCTACTCTTTTGCCATGAATTAGCAAAGCAGACACGTTAGTGAGCAGAAGCTACAATTTCGCATTTAAATACTTTTAAATTAGGTAAGATTTACACAAAAAAATAGCAAAACTCAGATAGATACCTCAATCATACCAGAGTAACCCTCAATGTAGGCATACTGTGACCATTAGTCACCAAATTTTTTTATTCTAAAATTACTATTTAAAAGTTAAAGAACTTGTAATAGGATTTGACAATAAATATACCAGTGTTGGATCGCTGGCACATAGTAGACACAATGCTTGATGAAATGTAACCTTATTTATCAATCGAGCCACTGAACAACATGAACTTGTCAATTGCAACTTGGATACACTGAGGCTTTAGTTGGACCGAGAGGGAGATACTAGGCCCCAGACTGTCTCAAGGATACTTCAAAACCCAGTCGTCGGGTTTTTGTGGTAGGCAACTATCATTAATTGATATTAAAACATAGACATTGTCCAGGTCACCCACCATATATAATAATCCAATGATTGTCTGTTGTTATTTTATACATGTTTATCGCAATTCTGTACATTATAACTATTATTTAATTTTAATGAGACATAAATAATTAAATTCCTGTTTTGTAATTGGACATATTAGAGAATCAATCGTGACAATACAATGGTAAACTAAGCTGAGAAGCAATTTACCTTAACCAACGTACAGTTTAAAGTTATCTACAAAAATCACAGGAATATAATAAACCATCTATATTAAAAATACATCCAAGCTGGATATTCATATGAGGTTTCATAGTTAGTTTTAAGTGTATCTTGTAACAACAAGAAAAACAAGAAACAAATTTCATTACTGGTTGAATTTGTATTGGCAACGAGATGCTGTGGAGCACAATCACTAGGTCTGGCACGCTGGCTCTTCCTCGGCTGAATACGATTGTTCAAATCTAATGCTTTCTGTTCTATACGATGATATTTCTGGCAGGTATCCTGGGTAAGGCACAGAGACATCCACATCCTCACTGTAGGCGCCTACACATACACCTCGGACCAGAGGTTCATGGCGATCCATCATAGGGACAACGACGAATGGACCTTGCAGATCAAGTGGGCTCAGAAGAGGGACGCGGGGATATACGAGTGCCAGATCTCCACACAGCCCGTCAGGAGCTTCTTTGTCAATTTAAATGTTGTTGGTAGGTAGACAAGCATAGTCCCTTTGTCTGAGATTCTGTGGCTCAGTTTATTATCCAGTAGAATATACCTGAAAACTCCTTTTAGGCTAGTCAAATTAAGGGTAAAAAAGGTTTAACATCAAACTAATTGTAAAAGAAAGAAAGTAATGTTTTTTGGATGCGGAATGGTGTCCCGAAAAACATATCAAAAGTCTACCAAAATCCACGCAGGGGAAGTCCGCCATATTGGCCGCCATCTTTGATTTAAAAAAAATCTGAGACTTATGAGTATTATGGTTCTTGAACGACCAAATATCAACCGAACAAGGCGAGCAAAGTGTCTATTTAATATAGAATTAAACCAGCTTTTTGATTATGTATAACATGTAGACATTTGGCAAAGCCAAAATTTAGCAAATTCAAAAAAGCCTTCGAAATAAACGGATTTTTTTTATATTTTTTCTCTTTAGTCCCCTAAAACTAAATAATTACTCAACTTAACAATTGATCAAATCAATAATATTTTTAAAACATTCTAAGAGGTTTTTAATAATATATATATATATATATATATATATATATACAAATATATCATCAAAATTGCTTTGGCCAAACTTCAGTGAACCGGCTTTTTCATACTATGAACACTCAGCTCTTTGCTGTTTAAAGGTAGTCATGAATAATGGTTGTTAGAACTAAAGAGCTAATATGTAAGTTTACTAAAACACATAACATAGTTTAACAAATTGACAAAAATAAATATTAACACGCGTTTTTTTAAGTCGAAGCTGTTTTGATGAGTAAATAAAAAAAAATACCGGCACTTATAACCCAGTGACCTTGTTATAAAAAGCAAGGTCTACCTTGCATGAAATGGGGTAGTAGGTTTCTTTTTTTATGTTGTTTGTAATAGTACCGAGATGCTAAATCCAAATTTTCGACCTCGGCGACCTTACGCATCACCTCCAAAAAGCTTAAAAATCGGCGGAATTTCGCACTATTTTTACGTTTGTGTGATTTTGACCCTGAAGCATCACTTTTTCATAGAGAACAGCCGTAATAATTTTTAAGTACATTAAATGTGATCTGCCTTTGGTAGTTTGTGGTGATCTGAACATAGACAATTTGGAAAATACCTTTGAGAAGGACTGTTTCAATGATGTACTCAGTTCAAGTAACCTACATGTCACCTTTAAACATTATACAAGAATCGATCAAACCTCAAACAAACATAGCCAGCTTGACTACTTAATCACCGATTTCCAAAACCAGCTTTATTCAACTGTTATTCTACCACCTCTCTTATCAGATCACTGTATAGTTGTTTTTAATTTAAATTTGAGTTGCCATAAAATCAAGAAAAAAGTTGAGAAGCGAAAATTAACAAAGCCTAACATCTCTACATTTGAACATCTTCTCAAAACCCATTTGGTGCAAACCCTAGACGCAACTGCTAACACAAACGATGCGTTTGATGAATTCTATTCCTATTTTGTTTATTCATTTGATATATGTTTTCCTAAAGCAATTTATAATAGTAAGGATGATTCTCATGTCAAGTGGATTACCCCAGAGGTTACTGATTTGCAAGAAAAACTCATAGATCTGTACTGGCGAACAAGAAATGTAAATAGGCCTAATGTAAATAGTAAATTAGAATACAATAATGCTAAGCGTCTACATTCCGATCTTCTTAGCAGAGCAAAGAAACAATTCTACAAGTCAAAGATTGACAATGCTAAGAATATTAGTAAAGAATCATGGGCAATTATTCGAAACTTGACATGTGATGACAATGTAAATAGTTGTAATATAGGTCTTAAGTTTGATGACGAGCTTGTTACTCACCCGAGTACTATAGCAAATATTTTTAACAATTACTTCATTTCTGAGATTGACAAGCTGGCGGGTCCAGCGATTAAGATAGATATAGACCCAAACCAAGTCCCCGATGAAGGTGATTTCCATTTATGGCCTACAAACGAGAAAGAAGTACTGAGCGTAATAGATAAAGTTAGCAGAAAGAGTAGCGCTGGTGTGGATGAAATTCCTTGTAGCCTTCTTAAATCATGTAAAGATATCATAGTTAAGCCACTAACAAAAATAATAAATAAGTCGTTTTCACAGGGCATTTTCCCCAACAAAATAAAAACATCAAAGGTTGTACCTATATATAAGAACAATGAAAAAGACATAGTTAAGAACTACAGGCCAGTAGCAGTACAAAGTGTTTTTTCAAAGATCTTTGAAATCATATTCTTAAAGAGATTGTTCCCTTATTTGGAAGATAATCAGGTATTGAATCCTGATCAATATGGTTTTAGGAAAAACAAATGTACAACTGATGCAATATTTAATCTACTAATAAATATCTATGATAATCTTGATATTGTTGGCGAGCAGCTCTGTATTTTCTATGATATGACCAAAGCATTTGACCTCATTTCCCATGATATTCTTATAAAAAAGTTAATGGCTATCGGCATTAAAGGTAAAGCCTTAAATTGGGTAGCATCTTATTTGAAAGACAGGAAACAAATTGTTAGTGTCAGGTATTCTGGGCAAGATGGTTTAAGGCGCCATTATCTATCGGCCACCTCATCTCCTGTAAACACCGGTGTACCGCAAGGTTCCAACCTAGGCCCTGTACTGTTCTTGCTGTTCGTGAACGACCTACCTGAATCTGTCTCAATAGGAAAGATTTGGCTATTTGCAGACGATGTTAGCCACCTGGTGCAGGACAGAGACGAACAGATGCTTAGGCACAAAGCTCAAGATGGGTTAAACCAAATGAATAATTGGTGTAAGGACAATAAGCTGATTTTAAATAAAGGAAAAACCAAAGCTCTCCAATTCCATAACAGGAAAATCCCAGATAACTCACCATTACTCAAACTTGAAGGCACCAGTATCAAAATTGATAATCACATAATGTATTTAGGCCTAACCATCAGTGACAATCTTAAATGGCAGGATCATATCCAACAAATTTCGCCCAGATTAACAGCTGTGTGCCATATGGTCCGAAGGCTTAAGTCAATTGTTGATAATGATGTTTTAATGAAAATTTACTTTGGTTGCTTTCAAAGTATTGTCAACTACGGAATCTTATTCTGGGGAAACAGTCCTCTCGCAAGCAGAATACTACTTCTTCAAAAAGAATAATAAGAATAATTTATAATGCTCCATACCTTGCCCATTGTAAAACTCTTTTTGTTGAAGCAAAAGTCCTTACGGTGCCAGCAATATTTATTTTGGAATCTGCCCTAATAGTTAAGAAGAACCCGAACACGTTTCCACAAAACAAAACAATTCACAACTACTCAACAAGGCAAAAAAACAACATTCATCTAAATCAAGTCAACTCAAGTTTAGTAAAGGACGGACCAAAGTTTTTATCAAGCTTAATCTACAACTTGATCCCTCTAAATATAAAAAGCATTGAAGATCAAGATGAATTCAAGAGGAAATTTAAAGAATATCTATTGAAGAGGCCATATTATTCTGTTGAAGAATATCTAAAAGAAAAATAGGCCAAAAAAAACTGACGACCACGGCGCAGCTGCGCTACCAGTGGGAGATCACCAAGTATCAAGTAAGTAAGTAAATTACCTATCTTTTAAGACCAAAATGGTTATCACAGGCCTAATAGTTTTCAAGATATGACCCAGCAAACAACGGCTAAAATTATCAAATTTTGAACTTGTTTAAAGTTGGGCTACGTTAACCCAAAGCATAATTTTAATATTTTTCATTAAAACAACCATAATTACATTAAAACTACATTAAATTACTCAAAATTTAAGAATAAAATGGTGATTATTAATAGGCCTAACACATTGAGAGATATGCCTCTTCAAGGTTCCTAAAATCTTCCATAAATGATTGTATTTTAAGTTTCAAGCTATTCAATTTGGTCAAATTTTGTAAAAGAACCATAATAAGAAATAAACAAATTTATTTCATTTCAACATTAGATTGTTTTATAAAAAAACTGTTACTCGTAAAATGGAAACAAATCCATCGTATCTATCTACATAAACACACACGCACATTGTAACTATAAATGGTTCTCGTGGATAGAACACAGGCCTGTGTAGAACGGTATTTATTGTATTTTGTATTGTCGCGTGAGCAGGTTGGAGAACACGAGGGCGATGGAGTCTGTGATTAGGTGATCCTTGTACCTTTGGACATGAACTCGTCTTGTGGGGGTATCAGTTGAAGATTGACTTGTATGACTAACTTGAGACGTTTGGATGTGTGCACTATAATTTAGTTTTTCAATCAATTGAGACAAGGGCAATGGTGAAAATCTATGTGTGAAGATGTGCTTTAAATCTTCATCCGACTGCTTCAGGACACATGACCTGTGAAACAATGTGAGGGGGCCAAGTCACCTTTATATTGCCATCAGTCACAGTATTAACTTCAGAAGAAAGATATACTACTCTATTATTCTTTCTTTTGTATCTGACTTATTCATATTTTTCTCATAAAACTCTTAACATCGCTTCCTTGTCAATATCTCTAGCCATTGACAGTTTCCCTCCAACAATTCCACTGCTTAAGAACATTATAACGCCAGTTTTAGGGAATGGAGGGTGACGTGACGAAGTAACCAGTCACACAGCTTCTCTATATTCGCTTCAATTCTAGTGACTCGTGAGGGTCTCATTTCTAAATGCTACTCAGTTGTATGTGCCTTAACATTGCAGTAGGCCTACTCCTCAACCTCAGCACTTATATTCTACAGATAAATTATATCATTCCTAATGTCCATCGGGTGAGCACGGTGTCAGTTATACCACGGTTCCGACTCAAACCTACATAGCTTTTCATTAAGCAAATGAGCACCTGCTCTATAGTCATTTCCGTCCAATCATCCGTCTAGAACTTTTCAGAACGCACAATGGTGAAGGACCCGTTGGTGGTAAATAGCTGGTGTTTATTGAAATTCATCTTGTTTCCTAATTTCAACATATCCTGCATGTACCGATGCAAAAACTTAGCATGAAAGAAGTAATATGTAGCATGGCAGAACGGCAGCAAAGTTAAAACCTGTTTTCACTGTTGCCTCTTCATTCTTTCTATCAATTCCTCTTGATAGTATGAACATTTTAATTACAATAGATTTCTTCCATTAAAAAACTTATAATCTATTGTTGAAATGAAATAAAAATGTTTATATTCTTAGTATGGTTTTTTTATAAGATTTCACCAAATTGAATAGCTTGAATTAAGATTCAGGTAAATACAAACATTTATGGAAGATCTCAATGTGTTAGGCATATAATCACCATTTTGGTCTTATATTGTGAGTAATTTTATGTTGTTTTAAAGTAATTATGGCTGATTTAATGAAAAAATATGAGAAAGTTATGCTTTAGGGTTAACTTTAGCCAAACTTTAAAAAAGTTCAAAATTTTATAGTTTTGGCCATTGTTCGCTGAGTCATATCTTGAAAACTATTAGGCCTGTAATAACCATTTTGGTCTTAAAAGATAGGTAATTTAATGTACCTAAAAATGATTACGGTTGTTCTCTATGCAAAAGTAATGCTTCAGGGTCAAAATCACACAAACGTAAAAATAGTGCGAAATTCCGCCGATTTTTAAGCTTTTTGGAGGTGATGCGGAAGGTCGCCGAGGTCGAAAATTTGGATTTGGCATCTAGGTACTATTACAAACAACATAAAAAAGAAACCTACTACCCCATTTCATGCAAGGTAGACCTTGCTTTTTATAACAAGGTCACTGGGTTATAAGTGCCGGTATTTTTTTTATTTACTCATATAAACAGCTTCGACTTAAAAAAACGCGTGTTAATATTTATTTTTGTCAATTTGTTAAACTATGTTATGTGTTTTAGTAAACTTACATATTAGCTCTTTAGTTCTAACAACCATTATTCATGACTACCTTTAAACAGCAAAGAGCTGAGTGTTCATAGTATGAAAAAGCCGGTTCACTGAAGTTTGGCCAAAGCAATTTTGATGATATATTTGTATATATATATATATATATATATATATATATTATTAAAAACCTCTTAGAATGTTTTAAAAATATTATTGATTTGATCAATTGTTAAGTTGAGTAATTATTTAGTTTTAGGGGACTAAAGAGAAAAAATATAAAAAAAATCCGTTTATTTCGAAGGCTTTTTTGAATTTGCTAAATTTTGGCTTTGCCAAATGTCTACATGTTATACATAATCAAAAAGCTGGTTTAATTCTATATTAAATAGACACTTTGCTTGCCTTATTCGGTTGATATTTGGTCGTTCAAGAGCCATAATACTCATAAGTCTCAGATTTTTTGAAAAATCAAAGATGGCGGCCAATATGGCGGACTTCCCCTGCGTGGATTTTGGTAGACTTTTGATATGTTGTTCGGGACACCATTCCGTATATAAAAAACATTACTTTGTTTCTTTTACAATTAGTTTGACGTTTTTCCTTAATTTGACTAGCCTATTTACCCTTAATGACCTAGTGTTGCCGCTTGGCAACACAAAACATGATTTTCATTACTTAGTAGCGCAATTTTGTTTTTGGAAATTTCGATTGGCAAACCTGTGTTTTTGATACAGGAACATGTCCTCTATGTGATAAAGTGGTTCCTAACCCTAATCTTGTCTCTGAGATACTTGGTGATGTTATAAGTTTCAGAATAATATCCAGAAAATTAATAACACTGCTTGAAAATATGTACTTGGATATCACCTCAGTCTGACAATTTTTCAAATTTTGTTTATAACTGAAAAATTAAAATAGCCATAAAGTAGATTTTAAGACATAATGTATCTTATACAACCAGATAAGCTCATGGAAATGCCAGGCATAGTATTAAACGTTTAATTAGTTCATCTTGTATAGATGAACTTTTCAATATTTGTGCTTAAATAGTTCGGATAACCAGCTAGACTATTGTCAATATCTGACCTCTCAATCTAACTCCGTGCAATTGGTTTTATTTTACCAAGTCTTTTACGTTATATCCTAGACAAAAGAACCTCAAAATATATTTTATTATTCTAACTTACATCTAATATTTACCTGGGGTTTTGCAGTCCCGACGGCCGCCATTTTGGGAGGGCCAGACCTCCATGTGGACAAAGGCAGCACCATCAACCTTACATGTACCATCAGGTACAGTCCTGAGCCTCCAGCGTACATCTTCTGGTATCACCATGACGAGGTGGGTATGCTAGGACAATGAGTAACTACAATAAACTACAAAATAATCGAAGCTACCTACATCAAGCTGATCAAAGTGCAAAAAAAAATATATAAAAACTGTAGGAAAACTCATAAAGTTGTGAAAAGGTGGTAAGGTGAGTGCCTAAGATGAGTGTCTACAGCACTTGCCTGCCAACTTAAAGTTAACCGGTCAAATCCTGAAAAAAGGCAGTTGGGTTTGAAAGTTAGAAAATCTTTGGAATTTTCATTATTGGCACTCTCAGGGAGGTCTATATTGATTGTACAATCAATAGGTTGGAACAATAGACCTTCTAATGGTCTTTACACATTGATGGTTCTCCAGTCTATGATCTATGGTCTATTATGATGCGGTTCGCTACACAGCCTCTATACACTAGGTACTATGTCAATAGTCACTTGTTTATGCATTATTTAAATTCAAAAATATAAACTTTAGACAAGGAATAGTAAAAGAGAATTCAATAAATTTTGTTATAGCAAAACAATAAAACTAACTGGTTTTCGTTAAAGTAAATATTATATTATAAACACACATCTATCGCGCATTTACATAGACTATGTTGATATTTCACAAATGTATAATGTATAAAATGTTTCCCTGACGAAGTAGTCTTATATGCTGGAAATGTAGATGGTGCAAAGAATAATGTAGATAACAAATTAACATTACGATCCCACTTGCTCATAAAACATCAAGCTCTAAAACTCTTAGCAGACAAATGGATATGTTATAAAAAACAATAGTCCTTTAAGAGAGGGGATAAATAAGTCAGTATGTCATATTTTATACATTCATGTGTGTATAATATGTCTGTTTTGCGGATAATCATCATCTCAATATGCAGGGTTATATGACAAACCCAACTCTGTCATTGTTTTCAGCAGATTTTATCAGGGATTCTTATTTGTGTGCATTGTATTTTTTAATATGTAATTTCCGTTAGAGGTTCATATAGTTTACGTAGAAGGGCCTGATCTACTTTCAAACCTCAAGCTTGCTAGATTGGTCCCAGCGGAGTGATTCTGTGTGTGTACGTCATTTTTGTCATTCGACTAACAATTGTAATCCTACATAATAAAAGATTGACGTTAGATTATAACAAAACCAAGGTTTATATCGTACAATGCTAGAAAAAAACATGCAATAGCGTAAAAAACCTCACTCTGCATTAATACTCATCTTACATCACATACACGGGGTTACAACAGAGTGTGTTGTTGGTTTAATATAATTAAGTAGTGGTTGAGTCGCCAATAATTGTCCACGATTCAAAGGTACTGAAGATTTAAAGTACACAAGACAGGAGCATCTGTTTGAATGACAGAAGCACCGTGATTTCTGTATAATGCTGCCACTCAGTGCTCGACTCAATATCTGCCTGAGGGCGTTGCTAAGACAGAACGTTTCAACCCTTGCCCTGCCTTCAACCAAGCTTAAACATGGCCTACAAACAAATATTATAAAGGTGAACAATAACCAATAATTTAGAGTATCATTGCATCTAAAAATTACCAAAGATTTCTCGTATCATGTAAATTAATTCTAAACCCTTCAAAAATAACTTCGGTTTCGTTTGCAGTTTCAAACCACCTCATTTCAAACAAATAATAAATAATTTCATAAAAACAAATTGTTTTAACAAATGTATTTAGTACTAAAGTAAAAAAATAGATATATATATACTTAATAGAAGACGAGCTGATATAAGTGCTTCACAGCGGGAACAAAACGTGGAAAAGAATAATGTCATTCTTTCGATCTGCTGTATAAAATAGCTACAAATATATTACAGTATTCATTTGAGAATAAACACTCAATTTTAATACCTAGTGAATTGAAATTCTTTCCTCTATATTTAGATAAGGGGTTTAAACTTCCTAGGCAGCCATTACAGAGTATAGGTAGTGCTGACATGTGTTTGAAAATACAGCAACTCTATGATTTAATTTGAAAAGATACACTGATTTAAACCTACTTACTTTGAAACCACTAATTTTGATAGCAATAGATCCAAAAGAATATGACTTCATACCTCAGTGTAGCAATAACATTAATTACTTTATATTGATGCTTCATTAACGATTAGTTTTACCATAATTCTTTAATTTAAGTCAAGCCTCTTTACATGTAGCTTACTAAATAAATTACAAAGTAAACTGTGAGCAATACTCTAAAAAACTTGTACTACCTTTCTTTAACCAAAGATAACCCTCTCACTAAAAAACCCCATATATTTCCTCAATCTAAATAAAGTATCACAAACATATTTTTCGAGTATATAAACAAACACCATCTTAATCAAGGTCACACTAAATAATCGTGGCCTTGGTTGCATTGACCAGCTGTTTTATTAAATAAATTAAACTAAATCATTAAAAACTTTGGAAGCATGTCAGGTGCAGCATTTTGGAAATAGGCCTGTGGGGCAGAGCCCTTAAGAAATTCGTCCATACCCATACACACTCGTCGTATTCGTCCATACACACTCTAAGCTTCATTTTGATATGCTATATGTCTTTATTTGTATTTGATAAAAGGCCTTAAACGTTTACACAAATAGGAATGTAATAAATTTAATAATATAAATAGATAGATTGTTGTGTCAATTAATCAATTATTTAAGATGAGGACGCAACTATGTGCGTATTTTAACCCAAATATGAGTGTAGGATGAGTGGCGCGATCTTGTAGTCTTGTATATTATGATCTTAAATATTATGTGATGTAGAAAATCATAAATAATAAGAGCTGGCATTTAAAAACAATTAAATTATTCGAAACAAAATTTATTTACTAATTAGAACATATAGACAATTAAAATATTTTACGACAAATCATCCTTCCCTGCGAAACAGTAACTTAACCTTATTACAAACCAACCGAAATCTCACCTAAAATATAGTATTTCAAGTTCAGGCAGGCATTTGTTGTACTTCAAGCTAAATTGTAAGTAACCTAAAGAGACGTTTTGAAACTTGCAGGTGATTAGCTACGACTCTAACCGCGGCGGTGTCAGCGTCATCACTGAGAAGGGTGACGTCACCACAAGCTACCTGCTGATTCAACACGCTGAGCTGACAGACAGCGGCAAATACTCCTGCAGTCCTAGCAATGCTGACGTGGCCAGTGTCAGAGTGCACGTGCTCAACGGTAAACTTCAACATTTGTTAATAATGAATAGTCAACGTGATTCTTTCACGAAGACCATTATTACGAATCCTTACAAATGGCATTGGGTGAATTAAGACATTTATTTGTCATCAACAATGCATACTTATGAATGTATCAAACTAAAGGTCAACATTAGATAGTTACAATATCAGGGGGTTACACCATTACATTACAATAACGTCAAAATCGTTTTGGTAAAAACAAACCAAATAAGTGGAACCTACATAGTTTGTATGGATCTTTCTAACTCCTGTTCGTTTATAGCTAAGGAATACCGTTCAACTTTTAGTAAAAAAACCTCATTTGAACTATTTTTGTTATGCTAAAATATAAAAGCATTAAAAATAAAACGATTCTACTGAGGGTTTTCTGTAAAAATTAATATTTCAAACTCTTTGTAGCCAAGTGATCTAGTTCAAATCCAAGACCAATGTCCCTTTTCATACTTACTGTTCAAGCCTACTCCACATCCCTTATGGTAAAATTATTCATAGCAATCGAAAACATTGTAATAGAAATTTGACGCTTCCGCCAAGTAGATTGACTAGGACTAGATTTACTGTATTTGGCCCCAGTCGTTACTTCCTATTCCAGACCATCGCCAGTTAATCGACACGAATGAAGTAAAATGCTTGAACGTAAAAAAAGGGTTGATGGAGTTTAATGGGGGTCTTAAACATATTGTGTTGCGTGTTTTTACGGTCCAGGCCGACTCATCTTAAGTAGTGACCAAAAGTAGGGGAATTTTGCATGCGGATCGTGGTGTGACTGAACAAGAGTCATTGAGCTAATTAGGTCTCCTATGACTATCAGGGACAACGGCCTGGAAAGCTGAAGCACGCCGTTCTACAAGCAAGGTCTCTTTTGGTTTTAGATTTTCTCACAGTCTCAATAAGAACCTTATGAACACCCTCTGTCGACTCCGTTGGGCAAATATTTATTTGCTGCTAGAAACCCCTTAAGCCACTTATTCACATTCCCTATGTCAAAACGCGTTGCTGCATACACATAAGTAAACTGAAAACAGTAAACAGAAATTACCCTCTTCTTACAGAAACCTAATAACAGAACGCGATTCATAATTGGCGGAGCATCGCTAATATTAAAACTGTACTAAACGTCCCAACAAGTTACACAATAAGCTTCACAATTAACAATATGCACAATAACTCAAAATATAAAATACCAGGAAACCAACTCTTTCTTTCTCAAGACCTTTTGACTAAATTGTACACTAACTGAAGTGTCAGAATGATTTTAGCTACATGTGGAAGATAAGCTAAATAATTACTATCTATTGTTCTTCAAGCTCAAGAAAAGATTGCTGAGTTTATTTCTTATTTAAGGATACCTAGGTTTGTGATGTTTCAAAACTGAACCAGGTGTCCATGATCATAGAGATTTTAAAAAATTATCCCGACTAAAGAAAAACCCCATCTTAGTCAGAACCATCGATATGGTCAGAACACATCTTGCAGCTTCAAACAAAAACATTGTGTACGACAAAGTTACGATAAAGTTACATCGGTTTGAAAGCCAAATATGCACCCAATACTCCTTTATCAGGGGAAAAATAGTAAACAATGTTCATGGTTGTTAATAATGGATTTTTCTCTTCTAAAGACAATATTCAACACATTGTTTTGTCTGTGCAGGTGAGCGGCCGGCAGCCATGCAGACCGGGTCTGCAGGTTTGTCCAACAGCTCGTGGAACATCCTCGTGTTGATCATCCTTAGTTGGTCATACTCGGCCTTCATACTGAGGATACACTTTAGCCCCTTTTCCCTGCAATCGTCCCTTCCCCTCCCAATTCCCTTCCACCAACACAGATAATCCTTCACCAATACACTGCGGAACGTCATGTTAAGTGAAACCTTGGACTGCAAACTATTATAAACAATGTACACTTAAATCGCTAGGCTTCATGACTTTTAGTCCAGCCTGCAAAAGGAAGGTAGGAGAAGGATAGTAGTGTTCTATCCGTAAAAAGAGGTTGTTGGTTGATAAGTTGGATAATAAGTTTTATCGGAGTTGTTAAGATACTGTAGGGATGGATGAGGATTCAAACGTAAGAAACAGTTTGTCGTATTAGATATTTAAAACTGTTTACATAGTTTTGGTTAAGATTATATAAAGATAAGGAGGTGGGCTTTTTTTACAAAAGTAATAAATACAAAGGTTTTTTATTCCATAAAGAGTAACTGTAAATGGATAATAGAACGACTCCAGCTTCAATTTACAAAACGAACAAACATTTTGATAAGGCTAATTTTTTAACTATTTAATTATATTGATTTTTTTTATTCACTTCAAGTAAAATTACTAACAATAATTATGGAATAAATAAACGAATATTTAAATTGAAAAAATATAGACTTATGTTTAATGAACTAAAATTAAATCATTTACGAATAATGCCCAGTTTCAAATATGGTTTTAACTTTTTTGTACTTATTTAAAAGCATATAGAAACCATTTTCATGCAAATAATTGTATTCAAGTCACAATTACTGATTTACAAAAATGTTTATAATTAAATACAGAAACGTTAAGCACAAACTTTTAGATTTTAAGAAAAAGGTGTAATTTACAGAGTTGTTAGTGAGAAAATGTTTTTATAATAGTAAAATACTTACCATTATTTATAAAATGAAAAAATAAAAAAAATACTTCTAATAAAAATATTATTTGTACTTTATTGTAGTGTTACATGAAACTTCACAATTATTATCTTATTAATGCATTTTTTTTATATTTAAGTAGCAGCATATTGGCTACAGGTTAGTTTTACAATGTCACTAATGTTGTTAATAACTTTTTTTATAATTTGTAGCATACAATAATTTGTTAATAGCTAATTACAAATTTATGCCATAATCATTGATTTTAGTATCGAAATTAAAATAGAATGATATCGACTTATAATATGTGTATTTCACTAATTTTTTTTTTTTTCTTTAAGACGTAAAGAATATTTAAATTTGTATAATTGGTTGATTTTATTGTCCCTATCAAAATAGGTATAAATTGAGAAAGGAAACGAATAATGAAAAGGATCATAATATTCTAGCATAATATTGTGAAAAATTTTTAATTATTTATAAAAATAGTTAAATATTTTAAGGTTGTGTAACTAACTGTGTGTTAACCTTATTTTTTTCTTCATATTAACTATTATTATAAGGAGTTCACATGTTTACATACCAAAGCAGTTACTTTTTACATCAAATTTTTCTATGATTTATAATTTTCATAATGTTGGACTAGAACAATTATTAAGGTGCTTTTAAATCATTGTGCAACTTGTTTATTTAAATTGTATTTTAATATACAGTAAAAATAAATCCTTTAGGCTTAATAAGCTGGGGCTTGTACATAATTTGTAAATACCATAGCATACGATTCCGTTATGTATGTATGTACATTTTGAAATATTTAAGATAATATATTATTAGCCAAATATTTTGTAATTCATGTAAATAGTATGTTGAAACAATAGATAATTTATGTTTATATTTCTACATAGACGATTTGGATTATTAGAGTTTATTCTTTGGAAAATGTATTCTAAATTCTAAATAAATTTGTGTTTATACTTTTCAACTATTTATTTCTCCCAAAATTGTCTTTTCACATTTATCTGAAAAATATCAAGATAATGTATTTTCTATGATGGTGTGCTGGGAAATTTATCCTCAACACATGCATGGGCCTAAGTTTATCATGATTCATATATTACTTTTGTACGATTTCAAACTTTAAAAAATAACTTTTTAATCGTTAAGAAATGTCTGCAAATTGAATGCAACGATTTCCAAAATGGATTACTGTGATAAAACTTTTTCCAATAAATAATTTACTTTTTTCAATTTGCTGCATGCCCCATCATCGTAGGTTTAACATCATTTTACGACAAACTAGCCCTACGATATTTAAAATCCTTACAGCCTTTGTTAGCTTGTTCTCAATCAATTTACAGCTAGGTAGCATTAAGCCGGATTAGTTATTTGACAGTAGAGCCGAAACTCGGTTTATAAAAACACAGTTGGGATTTCTCTGTGCAACCCCTGCCACAGCGAAAACATTTGTTTAAAATGTGTTACACTTTCATGGATCATATAGCTACTTTTAGGTATGTAAATTAATGGGGAAATTGGTTCATCTTAACGATTTTGTCACATTTTTATCTGCCAACCAACCCCTTGATAAAAGGTATTAATTACTGGATGACCAGCTTCCAGTAAGACAAACTTCACCAGATTATTTGAGAAGTCAAAAAAAAGGAAATAATACAATACAACACGTATCATCCTATCTCGAACAGTTTTCTTTGAGTTTTCATTCTGAATTTGCTTTTTACAAAACCATTCATAGCTTCTTAACGGTTTGAGCTACAGATTTGAGATTCTGCAAAAGTTTTTATCCGTTTAACCGCTAAGTCTGTGCAATAATTTGAATGAAAACTGATAATTTGTTCAAAAATGGCAGCTTTTTTTATATTTGAAGCCAAATTCCTTAATAACCGTTAATTTTACAAAAACACGGCTGGACACAAAATTGTATTTTACCATTTTGTTTTAAAATTACGCGTTTTCATGGGGTTTGGCATAAAATCTTTATATTAGCTGCCATTTTTTACGGTTCAACAGCTTTTATTTATATTTTGCACAAAAATAGCGGTCGATTAGATAAACATTTCCGCATAATTTCAACACTGTAGCTTAAACCGTGAAACCGAAGTTATGCATTTATTTTTTTAACACATACAGGCAGACAGACAGAAAACTGTTCGAGATAGGACACATGTTGTATTGCATTTTATGCTTGTTTTGACCTCCCGAATAATCTGTTGAAATTTATCCTAGTGGAAGCTGGATTCCCTGTAAATATACTGTACTTGGTATGGTTTAAATATGTTTGATAACTATTAAATTAGGCCTACACCAAACAAGACAAGTTACATTATGAAAGCTTTATATAATGTAATAAATTGTTTACTCGAGACTTATGTTAACAATGATAAACTATTTGTTACACAACTATTATTTCTCTTTTACAACACACAAAAACAATCTCACGACAACATCACTGAAATTCTTGTTTAATGCCCCAGTGACAATAAAACAGACATAGCGGCTGTTTGGGGGCCAAACACCTCGTTGCAGTATTTTGAGTTTATGGTTTGTAAAGTTGCGTAAGAGAAAGAGGAATTTATGATATTACTCTGCGTTGGCTTGAAATTCACAATTTTAATCAAGTGTAGTTCATTGTGTGTCTGAGATGGAAATTCATAGACCTACAGTTAATTTTATACTTCATTATATTAAATTTTAGCCTCCTGATAGCATTTAAATACTAAATAGTTGGTGTAAATACCTGCATTTATGCGATGTGCTAAATTGCAACTGGTTTCGACTCACAAAGGAGTCATTGTTGGGCCATCTTTTCGAAGGTCGTCAATTCATAATAAATGAATATATTAAACACGCACACGTACACGAACATAAAGACTAATATTTATGGTTAAAATCTACGGGTAATGCTAGAACGGTAACGGGACACGACGTGATCGGGTGGGAGTTATGTCTAGACTTAGTGAGTTAACCATGAAATATGACGAAACATATAGTTCATCACACGGGCAAAAAATGGCTTTTCAACCCTCGCTCATTTTCCGACCTCCGCTTCAACAGTCACTTTACGCCCTAGTGATGAAATATACTATTTTCTGTCTTCTTATTATGGTACATTTTTACAGTACAATAAAATTAAACTTGAACTTAATTTTTATTTTTTAATAAGGCCTTGGTATTTTATAACTCATTTATTCGTGGTTATAAAATATAATAGTTTTTTTTACTAAGGGGTTTTATTCTGTATATAAGTGTTTTTCGTTGTGATAAAATGTATCGTTCATATCTTGTACCGAATCTAATTTTTCGACACCTGCTCAAATTGTTCCCGTCCTCGGCTTCACCTCACACATAGTATTTGGTGTTCATGCGATCGGCTTTGCTCACACAAGAAACTTGGATGAGACTTGGCTTTAGCCTAGACCCTAAGTTTACCTGGGAACAACATATCAGTCATGTATGTGTTAAACTCTCCCGTGTGGTTTTTCTTCTGTGGAAACTTAGGGGGGTCATCACTGATACATATTTGATAAATGTATATCATGTTCTATTTCAAAGCCATATCAGATATGGAATCCTGCTCTGGGGACATGCTCCTGGCTGTATAAAAGTGCTTCGTCTGCAGAAGAAGGCTGTCAGAGTGCTGTCAGCCGCTGGTTATAGAGACCACTGTAAGCCCCTATTCGCCAACCTTAAGGTTATGACCATCTTCAGCCAATATGTTTATTACGGCTTGATTAATCTCAGGAATAACATAGGTGAATATCAACAGAGGGGTGATCTCCATAATCATGACACCAGGCATGCACAGAAACTTGACATTCCTCGATGCAGGTTATCAAGATCCTTGGCAGCCCATCCCATCCCAGCCATGCGATTCTACAACATGTTACCGCCTCGGGCCCACACTGAAGACATGAAAGCTTTCTCCATGCGGATTTTTTACAAACTCACAAATGAGCCGCTGTACTCTTTTGAGGAAGTGTCTGGCGAGTACTTCTCGAATATATAATATGCACCGCCATCACTAGTTTTTCTATTTTGTAAATATTGGTTAAATAAGAATGTTATTTTTTTATTAGTTTTATTACTGTAATTTTATTTGACGCAGTCTATCCAACAAGTGTTGGGCAACGACATAGGAGTTGGTAATGGTAATGGTAATGAGCACTGGGAAAATGCCACTTATTTTCATTATTATTATTTGGTTTAGTATTGCTGAAGAAATTGAAAAATTTGTGAACAACCGTTTTAACTACTTTTACAAGCAATAAAAAACAAGAATAATACGCGAGAGAAAAATTGTATTAAATATCACAATTAGAAATCACTTGCTCCTCTTACATTTAACCTGGTACTTCATTCAAAAGTCCACATTTGATTGTATGTTCATCCGAGGCAAACTTGTATTAAATCTATTACACAGTTGGCAGTGGTAGTATTATGGAATCAAATTACCATACATATTGAGGAGTCGACTTGTAACTCCGCCCACCCTGTGTTCTAACACCTTTGGTGCAAGGGATGTTATAATTAGTGTAGGCCACTCTCTCCCAGGTATCGGTGATTTCTCTGATTTTACGTAATGTGGATTTATTTATTTATTTATTTAAAGACCAACGGCTGACGCCAATACATAAGAAGATTTAGATTAGATACAATTTGAAGAAAAATAACAGATGCAAAATGAGAAACAATTCAGAACAGTATAACAAGCAATAACATTTGACAACAATAATTAACAATATAACAAATAACAATAAATAGCAAAAACAAATAAAAGTTAACAACAGAAAGAAGTTTCAATAATAAACTCTAATTCAAGAAAATTCTTATAGGTAGCTAATTTGGGTGCAAAAACAAATCGACAATATTGCATGGACCAAAACAAGCAAATCAAAAACCAAACATAACAGAAAAATGCGAAAAATCTGCCTTGATGTTTAACAAAACAAGATGGGGCAGTTGTGAAATTTGCGTATACAGAGAGGCGCAGGCACAAAACACAGATAGATCATCACTTCACCACTTCGAAGACACCACACTTTTCTTGAAGGAAGCAAGCGACATACTAAAAAGGTCAATGTCATCAGATAGAGCATTGATGAGACGTTGGGCTCTGGGCAATGGGCTGTAGAGATGATAGTATGTGCTGAGGTGCTCACGAGAGAAGAGGTCCCTGGATCTTGAAGATCTACCCAGTTCAGAAGTTTGAGAAGTTCGGGACAGTCGATAAAGCCATTGACCAGTTTGTAGATGAGCAAGATGTCCTGGATCTCACACATGTCAATGTTGATCAATGTGGACTCAAGATGTCTCTGGATTGTAAGCTTTATTTTTGTAAATCATTGGATTTCAGTTGTAGACTATTTCGTCTAGCTATCATAGACAGTTTTCGTCACAAAATGATTGTTCAAGGAGGCCGAATAGCCAAAAGTATGTGACGAAAAGAGGCTCCGCCACCAATTGTAGCGGGAAGGGATGCTCTACCATATTGTATGGTAAAGATTATAACCTTTTTTGTATGTTAATTGATAATATATTTAATTACTAGTACATAAAGTCCAACAAAAATAATATCAGGCATTGACCTACAAAGGTGATTAGCCTACATTAATCATATAGGGTTCAATAATTCGCCTATAAAGAACTTTACTATTTGTTTTAATAGGATAAAATTAAAACAGTGCTCAACTGTTTAGGTGTACACTTTATTTGTATATTTCAATCAACTGGTACAATTAAAAACAATCCGTGTGAACTCATTTCTCAGGCCATTAGTGAGACTACAACAGTTAATATACTTTATGCGTTTTGTAAAAATATAACTCTATGCTGTACTGATTTATAACTATTATTTACTATTTAATTTTAATTACATTATTCTGAATAAAATTTGTATGGTGTTAAAACAATAGTGTCAAAGGAGTTTAATTTAAAACTAATGGACGACATAGAATTGCAGCTTCCATAGCATCACGTTTGATATTGTAGTAGCAGACATAATTGTCTATGAGAAGACGTGATAAAAAAATTTCAAAGGATGGGATGGAAAAAACTGTATGCTAAGGTAAAGAAAGTTATTTGATGATAGACAAACAAAATTGCTATTAGATATCAGATATAACATATTATACCTGTTCTAATAGAACCATCAGATTAACCTCTTCCAATTTTTACATATTTACATATTTTTTAAAAGCTAGGTAACTTAAGTTAGCATTGATTTTTTAGTTGAATTTCAACGTAACAGACAAAGAAATATATAGAGAACCCATTTGTTAAAGATAAACTAATGCATAATCATAACTCTAAATTATAAAAATATACAATAGCCCCGCCATAGCAAACCTGCATACTAAGTGAATTTCCATTTTCCTGATTTGATTTAATTAAAATATATTTAATAACCTTTAGGTTTAATGAGTACCTAGGATTTCTGCTACAGTGAGGGTAGGCCTAATGAAGTGTTTTTTTTTTTTTGTAAAATATTAATGGCTTAGTATAAAATAAATAAATTTTACAGGTTATATCAAAATATACCCATAAACAAGCAACCGTATTAAACAACAGTTTACTTATTATCTAAAAGGATAACATGGTAATTTTAAATAAAAAATTTTTGAATTCACCTAAAGCAATAATACATTCCTCTATAAGTAACTAGCAGAGCACCAGTCCTTCGTACGGGGTTGGCATATAAGTTTAAATAGCTTATTGAAGTTATACTCAAGCTTTGCGTTTGCAATGGGGGAGGACAAAAATTGATAAAATTTGCTTCTTTAAATTGACAGTATACTATGGTATTACACATCTACCATAACCATAATGTTCTACCTCTTCACCTAAACAATAAAGAAAAATAAAGTATTACAAATTTAAAAAATCACAAATTATTCATGACATTAAAAACATAAACATAATTGTAAACAATCCTACTTTGACAGTTCTCATTGCGTATCACAGTTGTTTGTTGCTGCTTAGTTCAAATTAGCTGTTTACATAAATGCAAAAAAATATAGTGCTGCACCCTGTTAGTAAATCTTATTACTTCTTAATGCTTGTGTATATCATAGAACCAAATTTATTAGTTGAAACAGCTGATTAAATTCTTTAATTCCCTTTAAATATGAACGAGGTGTTAGCCCGTCCTACGTACGGGAATTCAGTAGTCAGTTAAAACCGTGTACAATTCAGATCGGCTAGTTTACACATATAAAGACAAAGTTTCTTGCAGTTTTAATGTGAAAAATCATCTTGTAAACAAATTTTGTGTGACCAAATATGTTTTTATTCCATCAAAGGCCTATACTATATGCATTTTAAATCCGATAATTTTACAATAAAAACAGCAATTCTGCAATTTTTACGATGTGAAATCCAGTGGTTTATGCGTGATTGACCTTCAAACGCACAAACTTTCACATTTATAATATTAGTAAGATGTTTGTGGAAGAAAACATTTTCTCCCACAAAATGGTAAAGACAGAAAGGAGTGAGAGTGAGGCAGGATGTTTTCAGGCCAGTTTCTGTACTAGTATAAAGTGGTTTGGTGTATTCCCATTATAGGGAGTTATCTTTGATTTGGAATTAAATTATTCCTCTTGATATTAAATGTCCAACTCCTAACAATATCTCGTTATGAACGAATAGTTTTTAACCAGCTGTTACTCAGCTGTTGTTATGTGTAAAATGTCGAATTCTGCTATAACCAACAACATAAATAATTCCATCGTGGATCATTCGACAGTCCAACATTGTGTCTTTTGGCTTGAAGCCTTTAAAAAAATAATAAATAATAAAAACTACTCTGTAATTGTTACTCAGCTGTTGTTAGGAAATAATTTTAATGACTGTCGTCATGTTGCAGTTCCCTCTAGAAATACTATCGGTGGGTGTTTCATTTAAGAACTAAAGAAGTCGCTCTCAAGAATGAACCTTCTGGGAAGACAAAGTCTGTACGTACAGAGGAGCACATCACTGGGGTACGAGATTCTGTTCCCCTGAATCAAAAAATATCAGCAAAATTATGATTTTACATTATGTGTTTCTAGCTACAGATTAAAACGTATTTTACTTCTAGACTTGAATTTTCATCCCGAAGACCTTGTTGAACAGTAGCCCGAGAAGGGGACCCTAGATTACAATTAACAACCTTAGATGTTTAACAAAAGACTCTTGTAGGTTATAGAAGGTAAAAATCTTCTCGAACCTCTAATTAATTATGTCTGACTCAGATCATTACCACTTTTGTGGTAGAGTTTACAATCAGAACTGTCGTTACCATTCCAAAGTCCCATGGGGTTTCCTTATGTGACTTCTGGCTGTGGGAATGTGGCTACCTGAAATACAGTCTATGCAAGAAAAATCACACCATTCGTGACATAAAGAACAGCATCATCGGTGAAATCTCTGCAATACCAATACCAATAAATCGTTTTGTGTTTGTTTCAAAAAAAGGTTGGACGCTTGTGTGGACATCGGTGGAGGTAATTTGGCAGACATGTTTTTTCATGCTGTAATTTAAATCAACATACAATATTGTGAGTAATATCGCTATATTAATAATGTGCTATTTTAATTTTTCTAAACTACTTCATTTTTAAAAAACGTCCGTTATTTATGGCCTACTCGTAATAGTGTGATACGAACAAGTTGTGTCCATATATATTTTTGTACTTAAACCATTATTCATTTTCTGTATAGGCCCACAGTATTTTATTCTGTTTTAAGGTTAGTTTTATCACGAAGTTTCAATATCCTTATTCAATTAAATGTGTTTTGCATTTTGTAGTATTGATTCTCAAATACGCAAACGTATAAATTACATAACCACATAAAAACACTGGTCATGAAGCCAATAACTATCCCTACTTATATAAAATAGAAACTCAATAACGAAATCTGCTAAAAGTTTTCAAATTAGGTTTGTCAGCTAACAAGATTAAAATATATTTATTTTAAATCGATGTGACTTCACAAAACTAATGGTTAATAAAGATGGTATTTATTTGAAAGCGCTCATTTTTATGTTGTGTCGCCTCTTGTAACGTTAACATTTAGGTTAAAGTCTGGAGTAAACCACATTCAATACATCAAGGTTAGAAGATGGAAACTGTCGATGCCAGTAACGACGTAGTTTCTCTCTGGCTGCTGCTCTTGGTGGTAAACCTCTTACGTTACTCCAGCTTCATTACCATCTGTGGTAGTGGACCTGTTAGTTACGTTACTGCAGCTTATCACTATTCGTGGTAATTCTTACCGTTACTGAAGCTTATCACTATTCGAGGTAATTCTTACCGTTACTGCAGATTATAACTAACTGTGGTAGTGAACCTCGCCGTTACTTCAGCTTCATTACCATCTGTTGTAGTGGACCTGTTAGTTGCGTTACTCCAGCTTCATTACCATCTGTGGTAGTGGACCACACCGTTACTTCAGCTTCATTACCATCTGTGGTAGTGGACCTGTTAGTTACGTTACTCCCGCTTCATTACCATCTGTGGTAGTGGACCTGTTAGTTACGTTACTCCAGCTTCATTACCATCTGTGGTAGTGGACCTGTTAGTTACGTTACTCCAGCTTCATTACCATCTGTGGAGGTTACCTCCTATGTTACTTCAGCTTCATTACCATATGTGGAGGTAACCTCCTATGTAACTTCAGCTTCATTACCATCTGTGGAGGTAACCTCCTATGTTACTCCAGCTTCATTACCATCTGTGGAGGTAACCTCCTATGTTACTCCAGCTTCATTACCATCTGTGGAGGTAACCTCCTATGTTACTCCAGCTTCATTACCATCTGTGGAGGTAACCTCCTATGTTACTCCAGCTTCATTACCATCTGTGGAGGTAACCTTCAATGTTACTAAAGCTTCATTAACATATGTGGTGGTAAACATCTTACGTTACTTCAACTTCTTTACCAGCTGTGGGTGTAAACCTCTTACGTTGAACCTCTTATGTGGTTATTCTACTTTAAATAGTCTTTATTTTTATGTAAATGATCATATATACAGAGTGCTATTTGATTGAACAGCCACACTCTGGGAAATGATTCTATGGGTCGGAATTAAGAGAAGGTCAAGAATCTTTTTCTAAAAAAAATGTCTCCTTAACCTTAACGTACATTCTAAGTTCCATAAATGTCGATTGAAGTAGTCTAAAGATTAACATGTTTATATAAATTATACTATCCGAAATCGATTATAATGGCTTTTACCATTGACTATACGCCTGGTGTATAGTCAATGCTTTTACTTTATTATGTGAAGGTGGATATATACCAAGTGGAACACACCTGCTTTCCCGGAAGGGGTTGTGTGATCCGTTAGGACACGAGACACCTAGTTTCATCATCAGGTTATCCAATAAGTTGTCCTGCCTAATTTCCGTGGCTCGTCGGGCTTTCAAAACGAGTAGGTGTTTAAAGGTGAATCTTGCATTTCCTCTACCTGTAATAACAGGGTCTATTTATCCTACAGGTGAATGTCCATGAGAAGTTTCGTTTAGGATTACTTACTTATTTGGATATTCAATTATTCGAAGTTGGTCTGTAGATTTTATTAATAGGGATTGTATCGAACAATCAATATTGTAAGCGAGAATCATGTACCCTTGGGCATTACAATTGTAATTGATAAAAGGTGGAAAGAAAAGAAAAGTTAATTATTTAACAGAAGTCTTTACGATGGTTTTAATATTAAGACATTAATGCTGACACCAAAAAGGGAGTTACTTTATTAACGTAAGGTAATTAAAGGGTTATCAGCTGCAATAAAAGAAAATTAAAAGGCAATAAGTGCTTTAAACCGATTATGCGGGGTGGAATAATTGGCGCCGTTTCACTTCCACTTAAAACCCCTATTGCAACACTGTCTCTAGTCGTAATCGACAAAACTTCGATAATGGAATAGACTGAATAATAATACATGCTTGTATAAGCTTATTAGGCTCTGAATGTTTGGTATTATGTATATTATAACATTAATATAGATGGTTTCTTTCTAACCTTGGTTTTATACTAAGTTTATACGGCTAAACATTGAAGAAACTATACATTTTGGGACCCTATGCGGGAATCATAAGGTGCAGAAATGTGTATGAACAAGGTTCTGTTGTTTATAGTTTCGATCACATTTCTCAACTAAATTAGTTTCTAAATGACATACTCTTAAACTTAGTAGGGAAAAATTGGTTTTAAAAGGAAGCTTTAAAATGTTTAATTCACGACGCATTAGTTAATGACATGTCAAAAATATATATCAGTAGTCATATTGCTACTGTATTTCTCAGATAATTTTTTTTTATTGTCAATTTAATAATTACGAGTAATGTCCAGTGGTCGAAACTCGACCAAAAATATGTAATGTACTCACTTATGTTAATGTTTCACCCCACACTGTAAATAAAACATGTGATTGGAGTTTCTTCCATTTGTTTTGATTTTCTGTTTATATTTCGTTGTTATTTCGTCACCAGCATGGCAACGCATAAGATCCATGTAATTTTTTTCAAATTTTTAAACTCATTTTTTGCGCTTATCTTTGAGCCTATTTAAATTTATAAAGGGATTCTGCACACCTACAGGAAATAGCTTTCTAACGGTATGCGTAGATTTTCCCTACGATGCACACGAGCTGAGAAAAAAGGTTTTAAAGAAACATGCTTGCCTATTAATATATAGATAGATGCTTATAAAATAAGGTTTAATAACGTTTAAAATATTTTGAGGCTGGCTGTGAAACAAAAATCAGCTGTTATTAGAACTATTAGTATCGCACTATTTTTATTAATACCAGATAATATGTCTCTGGGAGTTTTAAGTTCACTAGTAAATTATATGCACATTTAAAAGTGTTGTTGGATTTGTTTAACTACTCATAATTTATCTCCCAAGAAGCTAACTGAAGTCTTCCTTTATCCAATATTATGACGTTAGCATCATAAACATTTCAAGATTATGTTTCATATCATACAAAAATTTGAATGAACTATACTTTAGCCTGGTGTATTATATTATGACACTAATGATACTTTAAGCAGAAAGCTTAGCGAGTAAAACATAGCTTTTAAAATATCATTTAACCTTAGATCAATATTCACCGAACATTTGAACATTTAGTTCAATATTCATTCTTATATCAATATTTAGCCAATCCATGAGGAGGTGGACTCGTGGAAGCGTATTTTGTATTGGCCGATTCATAAAGAACTTCAATATGCTAATCACAAGTTTGATTCATTGAAAAAAAATATTTACTATTTTAAAATAAACAGTAAACATGTCCTACCAGCTGTATTAAAATGTCCTTAGCTTTCATTTATGGGTATAAGTGTTTCTGAACGAAATAGTAATTCTGAACTTAAACTTGTTGAAACGACTTAAATTTACTAAAAAAGGCACATTACTTGGAAAATAAGTAGAACATTATTTTCTCAATGATTTAAAGTGTTCTTACTATTAAAACAGTTTATTCGTTTGTTTAATGCAGAACAATATCGTTTGTTAAAGCAAGAATCATCCAAACACATTCATAAACAAGGTAACAAGATAAATAAACTGAACGAATTACTTTGCTGCCGCTCTCACCTCAGAATCTGATTAACGGAGGACTTTACAGCAAACCGATTACGTTGATGTGATTTTTTGCAGAGAGTTACTTTATATATAAATCAAATAAATCTACCTCTTGTTTCAACAACTAATCTTTAAAATCAGTTTCAAAACATCCAAAAAACTGTGTGATTGAGTTGGCAACAAATTCAACATATAAAGAATACACTAAACATTCTAGAGGGGTGGGCAGGTCCAGGCACATCAATCTTAGCTTATTGTACATAGACCATTATATTACAAGGATAAATTAAAAATGAAAATTTTAAAAGGTAATCAAAAAAAGTTGATTTAAAAAATAAACTTTGTAAGCCTAGCACAGGCTATGTAAAGCTACAAAACAGAATGTGTAATATACCTTTAGAAATCAATGAAGATATGTATGAAATATGACAACATTGTTAGTAACGGTGACGCCTTGATATAAGCCCTACAAGGATATAACACAACATATCTCCCTGTCCGCACATAAACAATTCAACACAACCCAGGGACCAATACCCATCTTGCTCGGCGCATCGTGTTTCCCTACATTGATGATGGTAATCATATTTTGAAACAAAATACAAAATATCAACAATAAAAAAAAACTACACTCTATACAGAGTGTAAAAACCATTATCGATTTAAAATTAATCACAATTGTATTTGTTTTTAAATTTATAAAATTCTTTACGTATAGTAAGTAATAATAGTAACATCTCCTTAAAAATCCAAACGATTTTTTATTGCATTATTTTGTTTATTAGAGTTGCAGAAAATTATCTAGTGAAATGGTATTCTGCATAAAAGTATACAGCATTACGAATTTAGGTTATAGAGATTTAGCTACCACAATTGAGTATGGTGTATACTCAATAGTAAGTAGGAAACTAGGCATAGTAGTAAAACTAATACAGCCGAACAATAACATAGCTTACATAAATAATAAATTTAGTCGCTATAATTGTAAGTTAATAGAGTAAAACAGAAATATAACCAACCTTAATCACCAATCATTATGTAGGTAATCAGTTTGTACAGTTTTTACCACGTTTTTCTTTGACATTTCAATATTTTACCAGATAGTAAAAAATTAATAGTTGCCGAATTTTGTTCTTAAAAATATAACACGAAAATAGTCCTTCTCGACCGAGGACAAAACCCTTCCACGATCAACTGTTAATTTCCCTTGACGACACTACAGCTCGACCTATTGGCTTAGTGAATGTAATTGAACAAAAAAAGGTATTTTGAAATTATTTAGAAGTAAATTTTGTTTATAACTGGTTGAGGCCAATGGAAAAATAACTATTCTTATCGCTCAATTAAACATATCCGTAATGTTTTATCTACACTATTCGTAGTTTAATTGCTTGATCAATGCCTTATGAGTATTGTATAAATTATACAGGGTTAGTAAAAAGTGTGGAGACCCCCTGTTATTTTTTTAACGGCCCATACTAGAAAAACTAAACTCAGCACACCTTTATGACATGTTATGAAGTACTTTTTGGGCATAACTGTCACTTGGTGTACATCCCCAAAACAGGGGATTTTGGTGTGACGCAAAATTCTAGGGGGGGAATAAACTAGTATTCACCAAGTCAGGCTAGGCCTACCCCTAGAACCGGCCACACTCAAATTTCTTCCCCGGAGTGCTCAGAAGGAGCCGAGAAAAATCCAGGGGTCGATACGAAGGTGTCACGGCTTTGACTGATCAATTTATTTAAAATTTAATCGAAGGCTCAGAGCTCTAGAAGCGCTCAGGAAATCCTGCAGACGCTCAGTTGGAGTTATATCATCCCAGCCTTCGTAAAAGTGTTTTGGAGAATTTTGCCTAACTTTTAGAATGACTCTGTAGGGCCGACGAGTATCCAATCTTAAGCCAATGTGATATAAATACTCGTAATGAACTTTAAAATATTTAACTAAAGGTCTAGGTAAATAATATAAAATCGAATATAATGTAAAAGCAATTCCTACAGAGCCGTAGGGGCCTAATCAATATAATTGGACGGATAATTCAACGTGAGTGGTTTAAAATAAATTTAGTATTAATTTACGTAGCTGATTGTTCAAATCAGCCTACTCCCAAGACTAGGTTCTCTCGCCCGCCAAAGACGGGGTTTAGAACTCAGACGACAAGTCTCGGGGCACTAAAATGGCGAATTAATTAGAATAAACGTACGTAATAATCATTCGTAGAAATCGTAATTTGAAACTAATTGGTTTAAATCAAACCAAACGATAATCACCGCTAGTCACTGGCAAGCAGGAACTGGCGGGTCTAGAATCAAGTCGGCGAAATTTAAGTTATTAAATATCGAATTTGGAAACGGGAATGCGAGTGTTAAAAGGAAATTTAAACGTAAATCGTAGCAATGTGATTAACTAATATAGCTAACCTTCGGTAAACAAATTATCGATGATCGTGCAAGCGTTGATAACAGGCGAATGTAACGACGAAGTTACTTCGAAGACGGCGTACGAACGAATAATCCTGTCTGAGTAAAATCCTTCGTTCCTGCCCGCTCGAGGCTTACGCGCTCAAGCGGCGAACTCAAGTACTACTAGACAACAGCTGATCGAATTCACTTGTTGAGCTGGTCTAGTTTCGTCTGTCGTCTGTCAACAAATAAACACCAGTTTGGGGTTATGTCGTCGTCGGCGTTAGATACTTGTAAAATCGGCCGGTTTAACTTTATTATGTGAAACGAAGTGCTATTATGAATAAATATGTAGTTGTGGATGTGTTTGTGTACTTCACTGTGAATAAAAAAATAGGCCTACGTTCTTTGGCCCATAGCCCAAGCTATGGCCAACACATAGGCCTAGGAGTAGGCTATTGTGGTTAAAAATCGGGTAAGTTCTGGTGTTCATTTATTCGTAGTACGTTTTTACCCCCCTTAAAATTTGGCACCTTACACCCCTTACCAACTTCAGCAAAAAAAGAAAAAAAGATCTTAAACGTAGGGGTTCGGATGGGGTCGGAATGGTCTCGAAGAAGAGGTGCGTGTAGAAGTCGTCGTTTAGTCGTAATCGTTCGTATCGTATCGTATCAACCAACGGGAGGGATATCACCAGCTCCGTCGGGGCGTGCGTCGGAGTTCGTTGCGTTGTTCAATCGGCTTTTCGGTTTCGAAAAATTCCTACGTCGGGTCGGGCGTCGTCCACGAGGCACGTCGGCCACCTCCGATGTGAGGTGACTCACCACGACAAGGCCCGATTGGCCGTCGTTCGTCGCGGTTGGCCTCGATGCGTCATCTTTCCGGTCTCGGCGAATTAGTACGTTGGAACGTTCACGAGGCACGTCGGCCACCTCCGATGTGAGGTGACTCACCGTGGCCAGGCCCGTTTGGCCCTCGTTTGCCACGGGTTGCCTCGGGAAAGCGTCCACTTCGATAAATTGCGTTACAGGATTTCTGGGATACCTCTGTTTGACAGGGGTTGCAATTGCCCTGAGCCACTGCGTCTGCTCAGTCAACGCCGACTACCCCTAATCGTCGTCAAAAAGCGGTATCTGGCGTTCCAGAAATTCTGCAAATTTCGTGTTTGTTTTTCGTGTAATTTTGAAAATTTGGATTTCGTGGTTGATGTTTTTGACCGGAAAGGGCGGGGAGACATCGTCGTTGTGGAGGTTTCGTACTACGGTGTGTACTCTGACTAGAGCGAGGTCAGCAGTACACCGAATGCCGAGTACCACCTCCACACTTAGGCCCGGGACGTGGATATCCCGCGAATAAGGTTGGCCAGCAATCGTCGTCTACTCGGTATCGATCCGAAACACACGCTGCGTTGTCCATTCGTTGGTTGACGTCAGTCTGGTCGGGTACGACGCCGCACGTCCGAAAGTGACGTACGATCTCCAATCAGACTGACTGACGAGCCGGTATCGACGAGGGCGCTGAACGTCTCACCTGAGATGACCGCGTCGACGAAGGGTCGGCCATCTCTGGGGGTCGCGTTCGCGGCTGACGGTTCCCGTGAATTGCGTTATGAAATGGAGCAAACGGTTCCACTCGGAGGTCGTACGGCGTCGGGTAAATCGTTGCGTCTATCGAACGTTATGTGGTGATCGTGTTCCGTCGTTGGACCGAAAAACGTGATGCGCGACGGAATATCTTGCCAGGGCGACGGGATGTTGGCTGGCAGCTTTACCAACACTTCGAGGGTTCGTCGAACGGGTGAAGACTGTTCGGTGGGAGTCCGAGTATATCTCGCATGCTGGCCGTCTCCTGGTGCGTTGGAGGTTCCAGCAATTGCGGTCGAATTCGGATATCATGGGCCGCAGAGGCGGTAGTCCACGATATCGTAATCACCGTCGGGTTCATCGGCTGACCGATGCTTCCCAACGGGTTTCTCAAAGACTCGCAAAAGCGTTTGCGAAGCTCGGCGACGCTACTCCCAATTCCCAGCTGATACTTCGTCATCTCAGCTATTACCGTCCGCTCAAAGTGTGGATCCAACCGACGCGCGGGTCGTCTACCGGCGATCTCGGTAACCTCTCCATCGTCGAAGGCATTATTTCGGGAATTTCGTCGTAGTTGTAGTCGTCAACGTTTGAATTTCCACCGTGTATATCATTACGTGGCTAATCGATAACGTTCTGGTCGAGTAATGGTCGTCGTAGTAGTCGAAGTCGTCGTAGTAGTCGAAGTCGTCGTAAATTTCGTTTATCTCGTAATTTCGTTTAAATGTCAAAGTTAAAACCGTGTTTTCGAGTCCAAATGTTCGGGCGCCAGAGATGTGATGCAAACTTCTACAAAACGACGGTACTAGGACGTGAGACCGAGGAAGCTCAGTCCCTGTTCGGGCGCCAGAGATGTGACGCAAAATTCTAGGGGGGGAATAAACTAGTATTCACCAAGTCAGGCTAGGCCTACCCCTAGAACCGGCCACACTCAAATTTCTTCCCCGGAGTGCTCAGAAGGAGCCGAGAAAAATCCAGGGGTCGATACGAAGGTGTCACGGCTTTGACTGATCAATTTATTTAAAATTTAATCGAAGGCTCAGAGCTCTAGAAGCGCTCAGGAAATCCTGCAGACGCTCAGTTGGAGTTATATCATCCCAGCCTTCGTAAAAGTGTTTTGGAGAATTTTGCCTAACTTTTAGAATGACTCTGTAGGGCCGACGAGTATCCAATCTTAAGCCAATGTGATATAAATACTCGTAATGAACTTTAAAATATTTAACTAAAGGTCTAGGTAAATAATATAAAATCGAATATAATGTAAAAGCAATTCCTACAGAGCCGTAGGGGCCTAATCAATATAATTGGACGGATAATTCAACGTGAGTGGTTTAAAATAAATTTAGTATTAATTTACGTAGCTGATTGTTCAAATCAGCCTACTCCCAAGACTAGGTTCTCTCGCCCGCCAAAGACGGGGTTTAGAACTCAGACGACAAGTCTCGGGGCACTAAAATGGCGAATTAATTAGAATAAACGTACGTAATAATCATTCGTAGAAATCGTAATTTGAAACTAATTGGTTTAAATCAAACCAAACGATAATCACCGCTAGTCACTGGCAAGCAGGAACTGGCGGGTCTAGAATCAAGTCGGCGAAATTTAAGTTATTAAATATCGAATTTGGAAACGGGAATGCGAGTGTTAAAAGGAAATTTAAACGTAAATCGTAGCAATGTGATTAACTAATATAGCTAACCTTCGGTAAACAAATTATCGATGATCGTGCAAGCGTTGATAACAGGCGAATGTAACGACGAAGTTACTTCGAAGACGGCGTACGAACGAATAATCCTGTCTGAGTAAAATCCTTCGTTCCTGCCCGCTCGAGGCTTACGCGCTCAAGCGGCGAACTCAAGTACTACTAGACAACAGCTGATCGAATTCACTTGTTGAGCTGGTCTAGTTTCGTCTGTCGTCTGTCAACAAATAAACACCAGTTTGGGGTTATGTCGTCGTCGGCGTTAGATACTTGTAAAATCGGCCGGTTTAACTTTATTATGTGAAACGAAGTGCTATTATGAATAAATATGTAGTTGTGGATGTGTTTGTGTACTTCACTGTGAATAAAAAAAATAGGCCTACGTTCTTTGGCCCATAGCCCAAGCTATGGCCAACACATAGGCCTAGGAGTAGGCTATTGTGGTTAAAAATCGGGTAAGTTCTGGTGTTCATTTATTCGTAGTACGTTTTTACCCCCCTTAAAATTTGGCACCTTACACCGGGGGAAACTCAAATATTTCAAATACAAAGACCCATCGAGTGATCCCTTATTTTGAAGGTCCTGGTAAACGAAAACTAACAACGCAAACTAGAGGTTTCTATCTCAATCCAGTAAAAATTGGAAGCTGATTGAAATCTTTAGAAATTGGAAATAACTTGCAATTTTATATTCAATTAGCTGCCATATTTTACTGTGTTAAGATAGAGACCTATAGTTTGCGTTGTTACTTTTCTTTTATTATGACCTTCAAAATGAGGGGTCACTCGATGGGGCTTATCATTTAAAATTTTTGAGTTTCCCCCAAAATCCCCCATTTTGGATTTGAGAACTTATGAGAATTTCAATTGGCTACCATTTTTTACCGGACTGAGATAGAGACCTCTAGTTTGCGTTGTTGGTTTTCCTTTACCAGGTATTTACCTTCAAAATGAGGGGTCACTCGATTGGTCTTTGTATTTGAAATTTTTTAGTTTCCCCCCAATTCCCCCATTTTGGGATTGAACGCCAAGTGGCGGTTATGCCCAAAAAGTACTTCATAACATGCCATAATCGTGTGCCGAGTTTAGTTTTTCTAGTATGGGCCGTTAAAAAAATAACAGGGGGTCTACACACTTTTTACTAACCCTGTATAAATCAAAATCTACGTTTTGACATACGAAAAAGTAATCTATATATTAATGGGCAAGCATGTTTCTTTAAAATGTTTTTGTATCAGCTCGTGTGCATTGTAGGGAAAATCTACGCATACTTTTAGAAAGATATTTTCTTGTAGGTGTGCAGAATCCCTTTATAAATTAAAATAGGCTCAAAAAAAATAAGCACAACAAAATTAATTTTAAATTTTAAACTATCAACATGGGCCTTATGTGTGATGAAATAAGACGGAAAGTAGATAAAAAAACGTCTTATAACACTTAAAACATATATTTACGCTTATACTGTTACTCACCAATGAAATAAGAACGAAATAAAACAGAAAACCAAAACAAAAGGAAGTAATTCCAATCACATGTTTTATTTACAGCGCGGGGTGAAAATACATAAGTCTGTACATTAGATATTTTTGGTGGAGTTTTTGACCACTGGACGACCTCTAGTAAAGATGAAAGGATGGCTATTCAGGGTTAAAAGATTGAGACTCAACGAGAAAACACGTTGTTACTTTTGTATAAAAGCTGTTATTGTAAATGAGTTACTTTGTCTGTGTGGCCGAGTGGTTTTAGTGCTCGCCTTCCAATCTGAAGGTCTAAAGGTTCGATTTCAAATCAGACCCAGATGTCATTTGTCATTGGGCTATCATTAATGATGCTCTCTAACAACAGGTCGATTAGTTACAAGACCAGGGTTTATATAGTTTCTTCACAAAAAAATATTGATAAATGCCGCTGGCGTTGAAAAACACAATAAAATAAGAGAAATTTCAGACACTTTTGACCTTACTAATGTTTGCTAGTTCATATAAGCGTCTAGCTTGTGCGTAGAACGTCTTAACCAACAACTGCAAGGGATGAGCTGGGACAGTACATACTGGACTGTCAGGGCACATTACAACTATACAGTGTACGATGCCACCTTATAATATGTAGTGTTAAAATCCGCTGCTATACAAACTTAAAAACCGACTCACCAGTTATTGTAGGTACAATGTATAAGTAATGGCGGATAAACATTTAGTTCACCTTTTCTGACAAAAATTATAAAGGTAGGCATTAGTAATAGTTTCCACTTTAAACATAAATTAAACGGTAGCTAGGCTACATAATACGTTATGATCGGTCATGTTTCAAAAGAAATGTTACCGTTTTAGATTCCACAAAGTTAACTGTGATAATGTTTTTGTAACCCAAACATCATTGAAACAAAGTAAAACCAAATCATGTATATTTTTGAAATGCTTTAAATAAAATGCTCTCCAATCTTTTAATCTAAAACAATCAATATCAAGCGTATTGTACGGGAATAAACAAAAGCAATTAAAAGTAATAAATAAGTCAGACCCGGTAAACTAAAACTCAGCCATTAGCAGATTGTTGAAGTGGTGGTAAATGTAAAATGGCTTCCTGATTTTAATGGACGTCCAATATAGCTTCATTTTGTTCCCTCGCAGTCCATTATTGTTTTATTATTAAGTTCAATTTTAGTAGTATTTAAGGTTGAAAATTAAACACCATTACTTGTTTTAGCACTCCAGTTCTATATGAAACCCGTTTGACAACGAATCTAAGACTACTGCTGTGTTCTAATATTCCAATGTTAATTTAATATCTGATTGCACTTATAACAAACTTAATATGAGGAGGTCAGACCTACTTGCTGTTGAAGGTATAAACATTGACTATATAACACATAAAACAACTCCTACATTGATGTCCTCATTTAGTTTTAGTTGTACCTTATTGCATAATTGTTTATCTGAATTTAATACCGGTAAACAAAAACTTTTGATTTGGAACTTTTAAAATCCGTAACTACTACTCGTATAATTTATTTTGAAAGATTTTTACTTTTAATTTAATAAACCCTAAATATCTACTCACGTTGCATCTTCGAAGTTATTAATCGTTTTTACAAATGCTCAGATGTACATGCTATGTGTGTAATCCTGTAAATATTAATACAATTTTGATTGTGTGGCAAATTAAGTTATACTTTTATCTTTAAAATATTGATTTTACCACTAGTTTGGATCAGTTTACATAATGGTTTTACGAAAATAATTAATTCTATAGTAATATCCATCAAACATAAACTACTACTTTTCATTCGCAATCTTTGCTGTGATAAAGTTAACATGGTTCCTAGAATTCCTTTGGAACTTTTCTTGGTTTATGGTTTTTATGGTTCATATTGGATGAACAATAAAACGTGCCATAGGTTTTGTTCTAAATGTTAGACGAGTTCAATCTATAAATAGTTCAAACTTGTTTTGTTAATTATTTAGGATTAAAGCAACGTAATGTTGAAAATTGTAAAACATCACCTTAGATTAGCAGCTTATTGTTGTTGGTTTTTTTTTTAAAGGGTTGAGTTAAGTTCTAATTAGGGTAAAAACAATTTGATATAAATTTGTATCATATTTAAATCCTAAATTAAACTGAATTAAAACCAGAGGTCGTCCAGTGGTCGAAAACTTGCCCAGATAATGTAATATTTTAGACTTCTCTATTATCACCCCACAATGCAAATAAAACATGTGATTGGAATATATTCAATTTGTTTTGATTTTCTGTTTATATTTCGTTGTTATATCGTTACCATCATGGCAACCCATAAGACCCACAATAATTCCTTTTTAACATTTTTATTTCATTTTTTGTGCTTATTTTTTAGTCTATTTAAAAAAGGTATTCTGCACATCTACAGGGAAATATCTTTCTAACAGTATGCGTAAACTTGTCCTGTGGTGCACACGAGCTAAGAAAACTATTTTCAAGAAACATACTTGCCTATTAGTATAGGATATCGTTGGGGTAGCGAGCTGGTGTATTAGTTAGTGCACGGGACTTCGGTTCCTGGGGTTCCAGGTTCAAATCCCACTAAATCAACAATGGATTTTATCTAAGTGATTATGCCGCAACCCCTAGGTCTAGGCTGAAGAAATGTGAAAAACAATCCCGGGCTGGAAAAAAATATGCATGTAAATATATATATATATATCCATATATATATATATATTATTTACTTTCCGTATATATATATATATATATATTTACATGCATATTTTTTTCCAGCCCGGGATTGCCCGGGATGTCAGATATATATATATATAGGGTATCGTTACATGTCGAGGCATTGCATATTGTTTAACCGTACTGAACGAAAATTCAACTCCTATAGAAATAGCTAACACATTTGATAAGCAAATATTTGGTTCTCGAAATAGCTTTCAATCAACCATGACATTCTTTCTCAGTTTTTTCATTCTTTTACTGAGATTCAATTGACCCAGATTCCAGTTAGTATTTCTAACGCTTTCCCAATTACTTCTCATTTTACCGAGTGCCACTAATGGTTTAACCTTCTCGATTTGCTTCATTATTTTTTAAATTTTTTATGAGAAACACTGACATACAATTTAAATAAAATGGTTACTGGTAAGTTAAACATATTAATAAAATAATAAAGTTAAACATTTAGTCCAGTTTCAGCCCAACCAAACGTAGTATACTTATGGAATACAATCTTACATACCTGTCAGGTATAATATTTGCCGTTATAAATAGGCTTCAAGTAAATTCAATGACCTTAAAACAATGTATTTAACAAGTTCTCTTTAAAAAAATGTCATTTTGTTTTATGAATTATTTTTATAGTAGGTATAATTTTTTTTTATTTAGTTGCATCGAATTAATTCTAATCACTGGACAAAAACTGTAGCGTATAAGTTTTATTTTACTTCCTTTATTTTTTATACTTCCTTTATCTTAATTTCTGGCAGATGGTTATTTTATTAACACGATCAAATATTAAATAACGATCCAAAAAAGTGCTTTTACATCAGCGGATTTGGGAACAATTAGTGAACTGTTCTTTTTAAATTTAAATATCCTTCATCTATTCGTATGAATTTTCCTAAACCTATACTTGTTCTCATATACTTTTTTTCCTCTATACGAACTGATTAAAGACAGTACCGCAGTTGGTACTTCTCAAAAACATGAAACTAATTGTTCATTATATGTACATAATGTTCAATGTTCAACATAATAACATAATTATATGATATATTCAATACCTAATAATGAGATAACTTTTTTATTATTTATTGAATAATATACCGTACAGTGCTTTAATTTTCTTAATTTTACTAACGACCAATTATATAAATAAAATCAAACATATTCTCATTGTGATATAGCCACGGTTGCAATAACCACGGTACGATTCAATGAGTAGGCTTACTGTATATTATGATTCGGTATTCGTTTTTAAGTTAACAACATTTTAAGTAGCATACAATTTGGAATCACACACTTGTAATAAAAATCCATCAATGTCAAACAAATCCCGTTGAACATGCTGGTCAGGTCAGCTAAATGTCAAAACTTGTAATCGTTTGGAAGCGTATTGAGTTTTCAAAATAAAACGTCAGTCGAAACCTAAAGCGGATTGTGGTTAGTCGGTTTTGTTCCAACAGTCGATAAACCAACAGTGAGTTACAGAAAAACCTTTCCTCAATTATTCTGTTTGCAATGGTTTCTAGTCTGGATAACCAAAAACTGTTTGGATTACTAACATGGTGGCCGAGCTTTGTACGAAGAAATTTTTATCTCCCGCTTTACACCGTGAGCTTGCAACGAAAATATTTTATTTTAAATCCAATACATATACAACAGTGATTAAATAATTTACCGAAAATCAATCTTCATTCATATATAAACGATAGATGGGCCTTTTTGTAGGTATTCCCATTAATAAACCACTGGACCAAACTATACGGGATTTAGCGCAAACATTACGAACTTTTCGTGTAGGTTCATAGGTGTAAAAATGGAAAATAAATTGATTGGTTATAAAAAATAAAAATAACATCGTTACATTCACTTTACTTTACGATTTGTCTATGCCATCAATAGAATACTTTCAGTTAGTTTGAAATAGTAAAGTTTCTCGAGTGCAGCAAAGGCAGTTTGCACTCGTGTTACACATTATATTTTTCCTACGGTTACTATAAATCATATAAATAATGAGCCTTTCAAACACCATGCAACATGTTTTTAGGTTAGGTTAAATCCAAACATTGAACGAAATGGGAAACACTGCACCAGCTGATCGTAATCGTTATAAGTGTTGCCAACTTATTTTCAAGCACACGTGGATTACTTGCATAATAAAAACATGCTGTTTTGTTTTGTTTGGTTGGAATACTGGTGTGCGCCAAAGTAAAAACCGTGCGCCAAAGTAAAAACGGTGCGCCAAAGTAAGGCTTTCTGTATTATAATCTGTTCAAGGAAGCCCACTTTGTACGTTGACTGTTTTTTTTTTTACATCGTTTTATTTACAATCTGTTTTGCATTAAACAATAAGAAAAATGGTTTTTCTTGCTTGTCTACATTTAAACTTTGTGGGTTTGTTCTTTGTTACCATGGAAACCAGTCTATATTTACTTTTAAAAATCTCATCTCTGAACTTTGAAAGCCCACGGGGCAGAGTCCTAGTTCAATATCGAAGCGGGAATAGTTTTATATGTATCCTCGTAGCTGTAGCTTTATTTTTGTCCAATTTGAGCCCAGTCGGTTCAGTAGTTTTTGAGTTAAGCTCATGCAGACACACACAGAGACTGACACCACCTCTATAATAGTATAGATAGATAGATGGATAGTTAGGATAGATAGATAGATATATTTATTTATTAATCAGAGATTCTTAACTTACTAGAGATTCTTAAAAACGTTCAATATTAAGTGTACGTTTTTAAGGCGATACGAGAAAATATGTTATACATAATTTGAATTATTTAGTAAATTAAAATTCATCAAATATTGATTTAATTAATAGGTACATTAAGTGAGTCTCATAATATGTGCTGACTTTGTTGTATGTGTTTCTTAAATTACAATATATAACTATTACCAACATAGCATGAACAAATACTTCTATTATCATCTTAACAAAACCACTATCATTATTTTAATGAGCAAGCAAAACAAAGATAAGGGTATCAATCATTGTTTTATATAAATCTTGTAATCCCTTTCGGGGAATAACCCAAACTACAATTTGATGGAACAACGGGATTTGACATAATTCCGAAAGGATCATCGAAACTGTATCGAATATCCGTAATTACTTCATAACAAAGAACAACTTTGATTTCGTGCAAAAGTCTTTCATAATTTGGATGAAATAAATTGAAACAATATCCCCAGTTAATTTTTTTTTATTTGCATATTTCCAGAATTAACAATAGACAAGTTTTTTTTATTGAATGTTAAAGTTAGTAGGAATAACTTTTTTCAATTCATTTGAGTATACGTGTGGGTAATTTTTTGTGAAATTCGTCTATGTACTAATATAGTAATATATATATATATATATACTAATATAAATACAGCATTGTGTTAATATAAGCTTAGTATTTAAATTTTGAAATTTAAAATTAGTATAAGCAACTAATTTAATATTTAGTATGAAATCTGGTTACAAACTTTCACTAGGAAAACTGTTGAATCTGTCACCACGAATTGCTGCTGTATTATCTGTAGAAATCGGTTTCCAGAGATATTTCTCTTAAGTATCTTTTAATAAATACTGATATTTACCTAACAAAAATCTATTAACCAAATTACAAAAATCAAGAAAGAGGCAAAGCGTTGAGGTGCATTAAACTAATGAATCAACTCGGCGCATTTAGTGTTGACTCTAGAATGACTCAATGTTATTTATTAATCTTCTCTAGATTAAACTGTTTGTTTGCAGTTTTACATCCCAATCAATCATAGATTCCAATGTTACAAAGACAGTTAAGTTAATCTAATCTAAAAAATATAAACAAAATAATTTAAATCGACTTTTCTATGCTCAAGTTTCTATGATCCTATCTATATGGACCAGCTGCAGATTGCGCTAGTGTCTAAAATGGTATTGTCTAAATGTCTACCTTATTTTATGTGTTGCTAAGATAGTTGACATGCCTTTAAGATGATGCAGCTTACAATAAGTGGTCCTATCAGTTTGAAATCCACATATGTGACTGTTCTGTTTTCTTAATAACTGTTCTTAACAAACACAATCTTGAAAAGGTAAATGGGTATTGCACTGGCTTCATTTTGCCTCAGAAATATGTGCACCTTATTAAACAGTGCAATTACCGCATAGATCATATAGTGTTAATTTCTTAGTTCTTAGTGTTAGTTAGCCACACGATCTATAAAGATCGTTCTACATCTGTGATACGAGAATACGAGTACAACAGTAGAAGCTGAATTATTATAGTTCGATAACAGAATTTTATATCCAGACATGAAGTAGAACTGCTTAATTACCTGACATACCTTACTGACCTATTTACAATTAACTGTCTAGCTTAGCCATTCCGATAGTGTTAACATCATAAGCCGCAGTCAATGGTCAACTTGACCCAATAACATCTTCCATTCACCTGTAATCATCGCCAGTGTGGTCGTACAATGGAATTTGCTTCCATGTTATTGGTAAACGGTGTAACGACTGTGGCTTACTTAACATTCAACACAAATATGCATTGTTAAGTTTACTAATAATATAGTTTGGATACTTTGATATTGAAAAAGTCTTACTTCTGATGATATGATTTTCGAAAACTAAGGGCTCCAAAAAGTGGGTTTTGTAACATCAAATCTCTTCTACAAACATCCTGAGGGATTATTCTCTTGATCAGCAAAAATCAGGTATTGTTTAATTAAGGACAGCAAAATTTATAAATAACATTTTAAAGAAACCGTTCGTAGTATTTTTAAGCCATCTCAATAAATGATTTGGTAAAAATGTACCTAATGAAAACAATTATTGAGCTAACTCTTTTAATAAATAATCATAGCTGTTAAGGTTAATGGTGACAAATAAAGGATATACACATATTGTTTCAATACATTATTGTTTTCTTTTATTATTACGGGTTTATTATATTTCAATATTGGTTATTATTCAATATTAATCATCTCAGTATATGTTTTTCCCTTTTAAAGAAATCAAACATTTAAATTTATGGTTTATGGTTTAGGCTGAGTCAAGCAATACATTATTAATTATATTTACAATAGAATACTATTCAATAATTCATTTCGAAATCAAATTCCATAACAATCGAACTTCAGCTTTGATAAACCTTGATAACTAACAATATTTTCTTGCTTAGATCAATGAAGACAAAAAGGCAATAAAGAAATGTTAAAAGGCAATAAGCGGATTAAGCCTATTATGCGGGGGAGAATAATTGGCGCGGTTTTATTAAATCGTAATAACCCAATCGGAACTACGTCTTTGGAATAGAATTTAACTAATAACACTGTGGTTTGGTAGTACGATATTATTTCCTTTAAAACCCAAACTTTTAATTGTTCTAGTTCAGTCAATATTTATAATTATTTTATAAAAATAATAAAAATAAATAAATATTAAAAAAGTATATTTTGAAACTTCCTAATAACTAACAGCTACACACAGATGAGAAATTACGATTTCTTGCTGTTGAGTCCAGATAAAATAAGGCCAAGCAGTAGGGATCACCTCATTTTGCGCCTAAGAATAATTGTGATTTCTCCGCTATAATTCGATCATATTGAGCTTGGTGTCGTTTGGAAGGCCATGTTATATGTTAACTAAAAATGTACTTGGTATTTTTTTTTCATTAAGTCCCTTTTATAGTTATTTATTAAGTTATATAACTTAAATGGCCGCCATTTTAAACTAAACAGTTTGGTAATCATTATCTTTCTGAAATAGATTATGACTTTAGTAAAATATTTTACCGTATTTCATAAAGATATTTTAAATTATTTTCAGATATAAATTAAAAACACAAAAAACAAAATTGATGGATCAAGGAGGCAATTTTCTAAAAAATCGTTTTAATTTTGACGAAGCGCATTCTTAAATTTTTAGTGCTTACTTATGGGACACCTTAATATTACACAGGTAACAAATTAGCTTAAAAATTAGTGGAAACTTATTTCTCAAACATAGCGGTTAGGTACGATGCAAAGAGATTACAATTTTGTTACTACCTGGTTGTTAAAAACAATTAAGAATGAAAGAATAACTGGCACGATTTTAGTTAAATGTATGTAACAGTTACAAATAGTACGGTGCAATTAAGCCAAGATCTCAACATCAAAAGTAAAGCGAACTTTTTACTACAAATCGTCCGGTCCAGTGCCTATAATGTACTGTAAAAAGATACACCATTTCGAGTGCCAGTTTTGTGGTGGAGGGGGGGGGGTTAAGTTGAAAAATCTATATTTTTTTAAGAAATATTTCTAACAATATGTGGTTTAGCACAAAATACATCATTTACAAAAAATACTTCAGATAAATTTTAAAACTCTTATAATCTTGCTAAAGTGGACTGTTGCAGATATACAAAAGGTTAAAATGGACATTTTTCAAACATTTTTAAAGGCTTAAAATGTTTTACTTCATTAGTACAGCAACTACTTTTGTATTTAGTGTTATGTTTTCGTCAAAAAGCCAATGTTCGTTCCATAATGACAACCCATAATAAAGACGGCCACTCATGAAACCTAACGGGAAGTGTTTTTGCCAATGGGGATCTCAAAATAATTAAGAAGTAAATCCGTCCCAAGTTTTACCATGGGACCTACGGTAATAGTTTATTCCCAACAATGGAAAATAATGATAATAATGGGGAAACGAACAGACAAACAACAAAATAGCTTGCGAACGTTCTTATTTCCTTTGACATTAAACATTACAAGAATTGCATATGTGTGCACTCGCGTTAAACATAATATATCATTACACCGTGGAGCTATGATCTGTATGTATCTGTAAAAAAAAACAGCACACTCTCCTTCGAACTAATAAATGTTTGAAAAGCCCTGGGGTTTCTAATTAAGCTATAATTTACATACTAGTCCATTGGTGGTGTATATTGTTTAGCAATTGAAATAATATAAGAAGCTAAACAATTAATCCTGAATATCTGAGAAAAGTTGTTGGTTTTCTTCACTTTGTTTTTAAAGCACTAAAAACAATGGGGAGTTTTATCTCTGGTAGTGAGGAAATATATATCTAGCCTTGTAAATTATATGGACAACTAAATGTGATGTTGGCGTTGTTTAACGGCACTTCATTTGTCTCCCCAAGTGCCAACTGATGTCTTCTTTTAGCCAACCTCATCGCCTTGTTATCTTTTTCAACTATTATAATGCATTAAGACAATCAAAATAAAGCATTTGACCCTTAACCCTATATTGAGCGAAAGCATTTTTAAATACCCCCGTCGCAGCAAACCTGCATACTAAGCGAATTTCCATTCACCAGGCTCGATTTCTACTAAAATATTCCCTATAAATTTTCAGATTTATTTCCTATTTAAATAACATTAATTTTAGTAGGTAGTTAGGTTTGCTGCTACGGGAAAGATGTTGAGGTGTGTTTTTTCAATTGAAATATTGATAGCTTAGTATGAAATAAGCCAAATTGCCAAATTTGATTAAAATATATCCATAAACAAGCAAACTAGAACAGTTTATTTATTCTCCATAAGAATAACATGGGAATTTTAAATTTACAATTTCTTTAATTTTCTCCGTAGTCAATGAACATTTAAAAAAACTTCAATATACTAAATTATTTGTTTTTTTAAGCTCTTCAAAATGGTCTAGAGAGAAATTTAGAAATTTAAAGTTTTTAGGGTCAAAAATGAGAAAAACCCATTTTTACCCCATAAAACCCCCCATAAACCCCTGATCCCATGGTCCGATTATGCTGGTTTGCGAACTCGTTCGAATAAATGTAGGTTTACACGTTTGTACCAAATTTCATCAAAATCGGATCAATTTTGCTCGAGTTATCGCGCTAACGGACACATATATAAATATATATATATATATATAAATATATATATATATATATATATATGAATTTGAACGGATGATGTTTTTGGCCTCTGGGGACCTCAAAACGAAAAAGTAAATCGGTCCCGGGTCTAGGTCTTACCATGAGACCTACGGTAATAGCTTATTCCCTATATGGGAAATTCGCTAAAAGTGTATTAATTATCAATCATTGAGATTGGGAAGCCACCCATGTGCGTATTTTAACCCAAATATGAGTGAAGGATTAGTTTAGAATCAATCACACTTGTGATTATTTATGTAGCTTTGTTACTGACTAAGATCACAGCTGATTCATTAGTCAGGACCATTCATTTAAAGAAGAATAATTAGGAACAGCTGGGTCCAGGTTCGAACCATAAAAAAGCTACTGACTTTTCTCAGGATCGAACCGGCAACCTTTTGATTGTTAGGTGAACACCATAACCACTCGGCTACCCAGCCGGTCTATGTTACCGGAAAGCTATATTATATATTTTATATCAGCTTTTTTTATATAATGTCTAGGTATTCTATTCACATTACCTAAAATGAGCCAGATAAAGTTTGAAATAAAGCACTATATACTTTGCCTTGTCATTCTATAAAATGTACGTTGGCACTCCAGATATTATTACAAACAAGGCAATTTGACCCGGTAAACTAATCATATTCAACAATCATGCTTTTCATTTTAGACTCAGTTGTCAGTTTGGGTTCGGGTTTGCAATGTATTTTACTTAAAATACCTTTATTTTAAAGTGCATATCAACTTTTGCTAACGTTTAAGATTTTCTTCTGACTATTTATTTGTCCCCCTGAAGAGGCAGCATATCACTGAATATCGTGTTAAATTGATATTAATGCCAAGTAACTGTGTACACAAGTTTTGAAGCTCAGTCTTTGCTACTTTTCAAAATATTTAACAGTCTCGGGACTTTTTTCCATTCTGTGTAGGTTTTTATCACTTTTTAACTAATGTCTATATGCTTAGTAAGAGTATTTCAAAAGTGTTGAGCTCTTTATGAAATAATACATTATCTACTCACTTGGGCCTTACTGTGTCAAATTCTTTAAACATCCATCATGCTACACGTATTTTGAACCTCTCCGTACGGCGAATAGATACAACATACAAAATAAGAAGGTAACAAACGTTGTTTAACTGATCAATTAGGAGTCATAAATCTAAAAGGGATAGTGTTGAATCCATAGAGAAGCACAATACGACAGCAAAAACTGTTGGATCACAAATACTAATATCTCTATACTATTACAATTTGGAATACTACACTCGATTTTGACCAGATGATACAATCTACAATTGATTAACCGTGTAATCAAATATATCAGTCCAGCTTGCCGTGTGGTCTGGTCTGCTTATAGTACTAATTAGGTCCTCTGTGTCTGATATTGTAGTGGAGCCATTGAATATATCTTTGACATCGACCTTGGTCAATTTCAATAGTACTCAGTGTAGTTGTAATCACATTAACTTGATCATGTTCAAGACTAATCAATGTGAACCAGATCGAAAAGTTAACTATTTGATGGATAAGCCTTGATAATAGTTAGTCACGAAATTAAAAGTTGCCAGCCAATATAGATATTTACAAAATTTAGATACCCGAAATGGGTAGAAAAGTAAATGTGCTTGGTAAGACCTGTATACTTATGCAGTAAAGTTTAAGATAATTTCAAATAAATAAGTGATTAAATCCTATTTTAATTCCAACGCTCCTATTGGCGTTTGATTACAAAACTTCTGGTGACGAATATTATTTCATCAAGAACACTCTTCTATACCCTCAGTCTCCAATTGGGTCTGATAGGAGCACTAATGTTTTTTGTCCAAACCTATTGCCATTTTAACGTATTTTAAATGCAGTTTTCGTTTATTTAAGGGTTACAGTGTCCGAAGTAATATGCTTAAAAGTGATGAAAGACATAGCCGATGGTAATTGTAATTAAATACTATTCACGTCATACTATAAGAAGTTGGTTAAACATTTCAAGTATAAATAAAATCCCTTTTCATATTTTCAATTTATAACGATATTTCCTCGTCAAACAGTGCATAGTAGGAGTTCCTCTAGGAATTACGATTCAAGCCAAAGTGTTTACCAGAAATATACTTTTAAAGTGATATCCATCAGGAGCTCATTCATAAACAAGGTAACAAGATGAATAAACGGAACAAATTACTCTGCCGCCGCTCTCGCCTCTGAATCTGATTACGGACGTCTTCACAGAAACCCTATTACTTAGATGTGATTATTCTAAAAGACCTCAAACAAATTAAACATTTTTATAGATTAAATTTAAGTTGAATGCATATCAACCTGTGCTAACATTAAAGATTGCTCACTTACTCATCGTGGGCCGTTCCCTTTATGAGATAAAAAAATGCTAGTTCATTTAAAAAGTGGATTCTTAAGAGTATAATAGGTGTAGCAATTTACACTGTCTTGTATATAAAGGTGGAAATACATATTCCAGGACTTTTCCAACACACGAACGTAGTATGATCTACTTTTCACCATTTTACTTATTACTTGTAATTATATATACAAGTTGTATCCAATTCAAATGTTTTAAGAGGACCGAAAGGGCATGATAAGTTTAAGATTTAGATAGACCAAAAGGACTACTACTATGTATACACGTCTAAAACAAGTCTCCACTACAAACAGCTGTATAAGTTTCCTATCTCTTGGATAGTGTTTCCCATAACTAAATATCACAAATTAATTAGGATATCTGGTATAAATTTATTTTCCAATTCCTTAAAGTGTTTCTTTAAAGCTAAATCTGAATTTTATTAGTACAGGCCAACGGGTGTAATATGTAGGGCATCAAAAGTTCGTTTAATTCTGCCCTCTAATGCTAAGGTTCTTTGTAGATGAGGTCTATAACTAGCACATGCTGCGATAGAACCAGCTAAAACTATTCTAACAATTTCTATGTCCTACATTTGAAATTCAATTGGGTCTGGCTCGGAAACGATTTAGGCTACACATTATTTTAAGCGAGGCCTAGAGTTTTGTGATTATAACGTAGCTACAACCCAGAAGTGAAGCGAGCTGGTCTAGTAGTAGAGCTCAGGGCTTCGGTGCCCAAGGTCCCGGGTTCAAATCCCACCAATCACCAATGGATCTATGTGATAATACCGCGACCCTCTAGGACTGACCTGAAGTAGTGTGTAAAAAAGTTCCACTCTAGAACTAGCTACCTAGGATGTGAAGGTAAGCCAATAATAAAAAGGGTCAACATTCATGATTGTCGAGATTTGAACCTGAGACTTAAGAGTCCTTGTAGGTTAGCGGCCATCTTGGATAATTTCAAAAAGCTGCAGAAGAGTTATTTATCGTCCAAAAATATTTTTTCAACACCAAAGTGATTATAATTTAAATATCTAGTATACTGTGAGATTAGAAATGTTCTTTTTAGTTTTAAATTGTTCTCCAAGGGAGTCCACGGTAGCTAATGGCCATCTTGGATTTAAAAGGATAAGAGCTATGTTAATTTCGTTAGTTTAAAACCGCCACTGAAGAGTAGTTTACCGTCCAAAAATATTTCTTTTCAAACACCAGAGTGTTTGTATTTTAAATATAAAGTATACTGTGAGATTAGAAATTTGCTTTGTAATTCTTTAATGGTTTTATGAGTTAAAACGTCTAGGTTCTAAGGACTCTTGGGGCCTCCCAATCTACAACTAGACCAGCTCTCCATCTAACTTAACTACGTTCACTCTGTCACGACTTTCAATTGCCCAAGGGCGAAGTCGTAAGAATCACAGATATTTATTATGTTATACTTGTATTTTATTAAATTAATCCTTTAATTTAGATACTGAAGCTATTATTATACTTTTCATCTGATTAGAGTTTGAATATAATTATACGACAAGAGAGTAGTAAGATACACAAACAACTAAATAATACAAGATTGTGTGGAAATACGCCATACATCAAGTCATTTGCGCCGAGCTTATCCTGCTATAAATGTGCATTTGTTTTGTACGAAACAATTACTTTGTTTTGTTTAATAGGCTATAAAACTGTGGTTTTAAAATATGTTTATGAATGTTAGGAGAGTTACTGTAAATGCATATTGAATAAACTACTAAAATTAATGAAATACTAAAATTATTGAGATACTCCTATAATTAATGTAGGCTAGTGTAATTTTGTGTGAAAATACAAATATTGTTTACTTTGCGTATTGGTTAAAACAGGGGAAAGCCAATTAAATTGATCTTTTTTGCAAATAGAGATACCAACTAAATTTCAAATTGATAATAAATAATGCAAGTGCACATTGTTGCATTGTTATTAAACTACGTTTTACCGCTGTATAATTTAATAAGCTTAACACTATCAATAAGCAATTGTTTTATGGTTCATTATTAGTATCGCTGGTATAATTTAATCTGAGATTATTTAGTTACTTCAACATATTGTCGAAGGATCACTATAACATTTAGTTTTGTTATTGTGCATTTTGGATAGACTGTAAGGTACGTGTATACTTAATGCTGTAAGTTAGAATAAGTAGATCCGTTTTAAAATGAATTTTTCTTTAATTAAATATCGGTATTCAATTTTTACCAAATCCAAGGAAGGGCTAAAGGCTTAGATTTATTTCCTATTTAAATAACATCAGTTTAACGATTACTTTGGTTTGTTGCTACAGGGAAGTTAATAAAGATATTTTTGGTAAACCTTTCATAGTTTGGGATAAAGTAAATATATTTTTTTCAAATTTGATAAAAAATGTTCATAAACAAACTCACACAGTTTACTTATCCTCCGTGATAATAATGTAAGTATTCGAATTTACTGTTTTTTAATTCTCTCCTTAACTATTAGGCGTATAACAACGCTTCAGTATACTAAATTTTTACGTGGAATTCACTAAGAGTAAACAAATAACTATATAGGTAACTAAAGTGTTTTTTTTTTTCAATAGAAATAAAATGCAAACAGATGTTAGATTAACCCTAACCGATTACCAGCTTCTAATATTTTCATTAGTTCTAAGGATTGTTTACGTTGTCAATAAAAGTACAATGATTTAACAACATATCTCCCTGTCCGCACATAAACAATTCAACATGACCCAGGGACCAATACCCATCTTGCTTTACCACGTAACGCCTGCCTATGTAAAAGAAAATAAGCAAAATATGTGAACAAAGTTAAGAAAATATGATTCTCCCATTTCCCATAATAAGCAAAATATGTAAACAAAATTAAGAAAATATGATTCTCCCATTTCCCAAAATAAGCAAAATATGTAAAAAAAATTAAGAAAATATGATTCTCCCATTTCCCATAGTAAGCTGAATATTTAAACAAAAAAGAAAAAATATTATTTTCCCATTTCCCATAATGAGCTACATATGTAAACAAAATTAAGAAAATGTGATTCTCCCATTTCCCATAACAAGTAAAATAGGTAAACAAAATAAGAAAATATGATTCTCCCATTTCCCATAGTAAGCAAAATATGTAAACAAAAAAGAGAAAATATTATTTTTCCATTTCCCTTAATAAGCTAAATATGTAAACAAAATTAAGAAAATGTGATTCTCCCATTTGCCAAAATATTGTAATGAGTATTTAAACAATTGTTTAACAGATTGTTTTTATTATTTTTAGTATTGCATTCTCTCTATAGACTTACTACTTTTTGGACCATTATTAAAGTTTTTTTTTTTTTTTTTAAAGAGCGATGCAGTATAAAACTATATATATATTAAGATTAACAACAATTATCATATTACGTAACCGTGATGTTGAAACTATCACGATTCGTCAACGTTAAAAAAATTAATCCCTAAATTCTTTAAGGAGTTATAAAAAAACACAAATAGTCCTTCATTGGTCTAGGACAAAACTCGCTTACAATCAACTGTTAATTTCCCCTGACGACACTACAGCTCAACTGATTGTCTCAGAGGAGGATGGAAAGCAACCAAAAAAAGCTTTATAAAACTATTAAATGTATTTTGAACAATAATTAAATCATTCTTAAACATCTTTTTTCCTTACTATAAACAACAGTTGGAGCTACCGAGTTTTGAAACTTCATTGGTCTTTAAAATCTAGAATGGGTTAATCTATGATAAAAAAAAACCCCCGCCACAACAACCTGCAGACGTAGCGAATTTCCATTTTCCTGAATTAATATACAATTAACTCCATTACAATAACATTAGGTTAAACGATTACCTAGGTTTGCTCCTACAGGGAGGCTAATGAAGTGTTTTTGTTGGTAAAATATTAAAAGCTTAGTATAAAATAAATAAATTTGCTAAGTTTGGTCAAAATATACTCATAAACAAGCAAACTACAACGTTTTACAAAATTTTCCATAAGAATAACATGGAAATTTTCAATTTACAAAAGTATTTGAATTTTTAGCGTAACTAATAACCGCACAAAAACATTTTAATATACTAAATTAATTTTTTTTAAGCTCTTTAAATGGTCTAGAGATAAATTGGAAAATTTTTTGTTTTGAGGGTAAAAAATGATAAAAACTCATTTTTACCACATAAAACCCCTCGTATAACCCGGTTCCCATGGTCCGATCATGCTGGTTTGCGAACTAAAGTTTATCTCGCCTTACACCTTTAAACCAGATTCAATCAAAATCAGAAAAAAATACTCCAGTTATCGCGTTTATGGACACATATATAAACGAATTGTGTTTTTGGCCTCTGAGGATATCAAAATGAAAAAGTACATCGGTCCCGGGCTTAAGTCTTACCATGAGAACTACGTTAATAACTACTTCCCTATAGGGAAATTCGCTAAACCGAAGGGAAGTGGTAAATGTACTGGATAGTAATAACAGCCCACTATGAGATGAGAAATATAAGTAGTAAATTTAAGACCGAGGACTTACTTTGGTTGTAGGTCAATTGGATCCTATACTTGGATAATGGAGTTTTTGGATCAATTAGTATATTCAAAGATATATCAAGGAGATATATCGAAGATATATCAAGGAGATATATCAAGGTGTCTCTTTTTTAAACATTTATTATTTTATAGCTTTAAAATCATTCAATACCTAAATAATATACTAAAACCCATCAAAATATACCATGTATGGTGTCAATTTATAAATGTATACAGTATCTGTTTATTCTATCGAACTGGTAGAATCTGGTTAAATAACTTTAGCCTATAATTTGTGGCTGATGGTCGCCCAAAATAAAACTATGATTATTCCCAACCTTGAGGTTAAGTATTTGAATCATATAGAAAATAAATTCAGATAAAGTCATTGATCTTGAAAATAATGTTTTATGTTTTAAAATGGTTTTAATCGTTCAATAAATTGATTAAATTCTCACCCAATTCGACTCAGGCTTCTTTCACATAATATATTGGCAGAAATAAATCCTTAAACTTAAGCTCCACGAGCTATCTTTAAGCTCAGAGTAAGCCACTCTAAGAACGGTGTGTGCAATTCCTATAAATTCAAATAGGAAAACATTCGGTTGGCTAAATCTCTGATGATGATTTATTTCAAGGGCGTGTTACCAACTTAGCCAGACTTTAAAAACGAAATAATCCAACGCTAACTTGGATAGGAGAACTAATATTGGACAGTTCAATGTAACACATTTTGACAAAATCAACCTTTAGAGAAATGTTTTTAACATAACGCTCCAATGCTATAGAGATATTATTGGAGCGTTATGTTTGGTTATAAATAATAACGGTAGAGTGCACTTGGCCGCAGATAATTTAAAGTACACACAGTTGTTAATAGTATGATTTACATCTTACTGACAACATAGATGCCATGATTGTGTTCAGTTTTGATACAATATTTCTCTTATTTTGAGTTTTGTAAGATAGTGTTCAAACATCAGTTAATGAACATTGGGACTGTTAGTGATAACAAAACCAAAAGACGTCTCATTGCTAGGGACACCGTTTAAAAGAATACTTTCCATCAGCTTTGAACTTTGAAATAATATTTTTCATTTATATCAAAGTCAAAACTTTTGAACAGATAATGCTAAAAATAACGCAATACCGTTATAAAATAAGTCCTTGTTGTACCTCAAAATGTAAATATCTATTTAAACTCAACCAATCAATTTAAAGTGTACTGCAAAGTTATACGAAACCAATTAAAAGTAATAAATAAGTCAGATTCGGAAAAATAAAACCCCCAACCATTACTGGATTGCTGAAATTGTGGTAGAATGTTAAATTGCTTTAATGGACATCCAATGCAGCTCAGTTATTTGTTCTTTGTCAAGATATTTTGTTTGAAAACTGAACAATGGGCGTTTCTTTTTAATTTTTTTTGGTTGACTGTTTAATTATTAATGTGTATACAATTATTTTAGCAAATCCAACTACCTTTTGAAACCTAGATTAACAAATCATACAATTGAATTCAACTATATCACGGTTTATCTAATACAACTTTAGGGACGCATCTATAGGGTATTTTGATTAAAATACTAATTAATATAAGAATTATTGGGTTTTCTTGTGCAGCTTTGTTACTGTCTGAGATTAGCTGTTTCTTTAGTCGGGCCCAATAAAACCCCAATTATCAAGGATATCAAAACCCAATCCAAAACATCATAAACCTAACACTGTCTTCTCTTACGATCGGACCAGAAGCCTTCAAATTATCACATGATCACTATTTATAATATCCAAGTGTTTCAACTACATGTCTTTTTTCTTTGAAGAATGTGATAAATAGTTTAAACAATGGATTGCAACTAAACATTACCTTAGTAAGTAGGTCAGACTTGCTGTTTCAAACTTGATGTACGAGGTGCTATGGCTGACATAAAACAAGTCCTGCCTCACATTTAGTCGTCTTTTTATCTTAATGCTTTAGTGTTAATGTTCTGTATTAGTTATATTGTGACAAATCGGTGTGTTCTTTATTTTCATGTGGCATTATAATTTTTTTTCAATATTTCGTATATCCGGCAATCTGCATAGATAAACATACTATATTAATTAACATGTATCACTACCAACGAATAACAAAGATCATGTAATTCTTTTAAATATTGATACGATATACTGTAGTCGTCAATATACACGATTCAATATTTCAGATATCAAGGACGATAATTATTGAAGTGACAAAATGAAATGTTTACAAAAAACAATCTTTACTTTATTTGATCACATAACAACAACACCCTAAAATTTCTCTCTTTCTTAACAACACAATTGAAACATATGAATTATTAATTATATAAATAAGTAGTGTCTTTGGCAACATCGCAGTAAAATATATATAAAACAAATTTTGAACTAAAAATTTATTTTTAAAATGTTAAATATAATTTATTTGTATGATAAAAAATAAAATGTGATATGATTTTTTATAAAGTTAGACTTGTTATTAAGGCACACTTACTATCGAGCTTTGCAATAACACGTGATTTAGGGTTGTACAAAATCAAGGGTATTTGTAAATTACACTAGTTATCAAGAATGATTTGCTATTTAGACTTGTTTTTATAGGTTCCTTTATAGTTGATTCACAGTTATAGCGAAACCTTTCAATGATTATTTTGACAAACTCCAAAAACTTGTGAGCCTCAATAGGAATGAAATAGCTTTTGACAGATAACATTTAATAGACTTTTTTAATTAGATACACGTAACCTTTAGTTAAGAATGAAATAGCTTTTGACAGATCAGATTTAATGTACTTGTGTCATTAGACCCTTAACCAATAACGAACCACTTTAAACAATACCTGAAATGCCCACTGCAAAGTTGCCTGTGTCATACCAGACTCAGCCTCTTTCAGGTCATTCTCCATCTGAGTTGAATAGGCAATATACCCTCGCACGTTAGGGAAGGTTGTTCACTAAACATTATCAAAACACCAATAATTACTTCACACAAAATTTAATAACGCATATTCCAAGAAGCAAGTTCGTGTTGGGTTGGAATCGATTTTTCATGTATATGTTTTGAAAGGTTTTGGATAGGTGTATTCCGAGTTTTACACGACTTCTTCCCGGTGGGGACCGAGCAAGGTGTGTCAGCCAAGAGCCAACAGTGGTTCTCTAAATTGCAGTGTCCTATATATGTTGGATCTTAGGAAAAGAAAATTTTCTCAAACCGTTCTGTAATATAACTTACACCTATCTCGAGATAATGATGTGAACACTTTCATCTTCCTTAGAGTTTTTTTAATAGGTTTTCGTAGTTTTACTATATCACTTTTGATAATATTATATTTCTGTAGGAAGTTAAGTAAGCCACAGTCGTTACACCGTTTACCAATAACATGGAAGCCAATTCCACCGTACGACCACACTGGCGATGATTACAGGTGAATGGAAGATGTTATTGGGTCAAGTTGACCATTGGTGGTGGTTAACCATGTTACCATGATTGTGGGAAAGGGCAAAGTAACATAGGTAAATAATAGTTAATAATTAGTAAAACAATGTTAGCATTGCAGTGATAGTGGGGCAAGTTTAACTTGTTTGTGGTTGATTGTAACTAACCGTATAGGCCATGTATTTAGGTATTCGCATTGAGAAGTTGAAAAGAAAATCATGTAATAGTATAGTGTTAAAGAGAAACACTACACAACCTATTGTTTATTCTTCGTAAACCTATCCAAGCAAACAATTCCTTGTACAGTATATATTTGTGAAGCATTTTGTAATCTACATAGAATATTAACATATTCTATACGATTGGCTATTGGATACTAATAGTGAAAGGTTGTACGTAGTTTTATTGAATCATCTTTATGCTTGGTGAAGAAAGAATGTTTATATGTGCTAGATATAGACAGTTTCGTGTGATCCGACATAAGATGAGAACTTTGGGGGCTACCAGTGAATCTACTGTCTAACAAAGGATCTCGGTTAGAGAGTAATAACAATAATCAACAATAACAACAACATGTTTGTTGAGTCGGTGAGGTCGGTGGCTCAGTCCGTAGCGTCGCGGACTTCGGATCCAAGACAGTGATGTCGTGGGTTCGGATCCTGGTCACTACCTAAACATTTTATCAGTACAGTCATAGTTCACCTTTGTAATGTTAAAAGAGGCCGCCAACCTAAAAAAAAATAAATAAATAAAAAACCATAACATTTGAAACTGTTCAAATATTATGGTTTTTTATTTATTTATTTATTTTTTTCATTATTTATTTTTAGAAATAAATAACCCCATCTCAATCTAGGATCTAAGATAGAATAGTTGTAAGTGATACTTTAGCCTGAATCCAATTAAATATAATCTCATTATTTTTCATGGATCATAAGGTAACTTATCATTCTTATCTATATATTTAATACACAGTTGTAACACTGTTTTCTCAGTAATTACTGGACCGATCTACAAGATTTATGTCTCAAATTAAAGAGGATAGTGTGTATATTTGCCGAACTTCCTTAGAATTTACGTTTTTTCTAAGGGCTACGACCCACAGCCCTTTAAAGGTCGAGTCAATACAATTTTTATTGAAGAATATAATACACAGTTTATAAATTATTCGTCAGCTGTTTAATGTTTGTCAGACATTTCTTATTATTTTTATAACCTCACTTTCAGTATGCAATTATTAAACTTGGAGTTTCTGTTTATAAACACACGACTTTGATCAAGGAAAGTGTATTTGTTAACTTATTTTTGAAATGTTTTACTTTTCCTGCAAAGTGATCTGAAGGAAAGTGGTAATTGAGTTTAAGTTTGAGTATGGAATGTGAAATAATACCCATAGTAGGGAACGGAAACTTATTGTTTTGATCAATATAATTTATTCTCTACGGCCACCAGAATAATCATGGGTAAATCCGCTTGCAAGTTGTACATATAATTGCTAATGAGTGGGAAACATACAAACATTTTATAGTAGGTGACGAATCTTACTCAAGATCAGTGTTAGACGTTCAATGGTACCAAACTTTACCTTCTCGAGATGGCGAGTACGCTGGGATACGTGGAACTACAATATATCAGTGATTTTTTTTTTTCAAGTACACAGGGAAGTTGCTTGAAAAACTGTGACTTACCATTCGGTTCTGGCGAAGAAGTATGTGACTTGATGTGTAATGGCAATGTAGACTTGGGTCATTCATTATAGCGTTATAAAACTTTATCATTAACCCCAGGGTGTGAAAAGTACAAAAAGAAAAATAAAAGTTATTCATTAACCGGGCGTAAAGAGACGGTAAAGAGACTAGAAAAATCCTAGAGAACCATCGAACTAAAAAGGTAAAGAGCAGTCAGTGTTGGTGTTAAATGTGCTCTGGAAGTCCCTACAAAAAAATACCAACTCTTTTGAATTGGGGTCGTTAGACTGGATTTGTCACTACTTCAAATCTATGAATTTCGAGTCAGAACAGACTAACCGGGACACAAAAATGTTTTAGTTTTCCTGCAAAGTGGTCTGAAGGAAAGTGGTAATTGAGTTTAAGTTGGGATGTGAAATAATACCCATAGTAGGGGACGGAAACTTATTGTTTTGATCAATATAATTTATTCTCTATAGCCACCAGAACAATCATAGGGAAATCCGCTTACAAGTTGTATAGATAATTGCTAATGATTGGTTAACATACAATCATTTTATCGTAAGTGATTAATCTTACTCAAGATCAGTGTTCGACGTCCAAATTTTACCTTCTCGAGATGGCGAGTACGCTGGGATATTTGGAACTACAATTTATGAGTGAACTATACCCTAACTATATTTTTTCGAGTAGGCCTAAACAGGGAAGTTGCTTGAGAAACTGTGACTTACGATTTCGGTTCTGGCGAAGAAGTATCTGACTTTGATGTTTAATGGCAATGTTGACTCGGGTCATTATAGCGTTATAAAACTTTATCATTAACCCCAGGATGTGAAAAGTACAAAAAGAAAAAGAAAAGGTAATCATTAACCGGGCGTAAAGAGATATACAGAACGAAAAAACATGTAGAGAACCATCGAACTAAAAAGGTAAAGAGCAGTGTTGGTGTTAAATTTGCTCTGGAAGTCCCTTCTAAAAAATACCAATTTTTTTAATTGGGGTCGATAGATTGAATTTGTCAGTACTGCAAATCTATGAATTTTGAGTCAGAACAGACTAACTGAAACACAAATATTTTTTCCTTATGTTGTCACAAGGGGAAGGTAAAATGAACTCCTTATCAACATTTTGAGTTTGTGGAAAATCTTATCAACAGCGACTATAAAAAAGTATTAAGGGTCAAAAGAGACAATAAACTATTTGAGTAAAATAGAATAAAAATCTGCATTTGAAATGGCCAGTTCTAAGTCTCACTTGAATCAACATCTTTCTGGTAGTGGTAGTCTACAAAGTTTTAAAATCCACGACTCCTTTTCCATCAAATTGGACCGTTAATACCCTCTAAAATTGAACAAAGTATGCCCAACTTTATATATACGACGTAAACACAGCTTTTACTCACAGTATGGGTCAAAGATTCGTGAAATACGACCAACTGCTGATGCGTGATTTAAATGTAGGGCTAAGTGACTATCTTTATTCCATACAACAAATGTAATGAAAAAAACGACGAATATAGGAATATACTTGAGCAAATTATCTAAATATCATAAATAGCTGCTTATTAGGTTATCAGCATTGCCCAGTTCGTATACTATTTATTTTTCAAATGAAACTCGAATTAATATAAAACAATCAATTTGGTTAAAATAATATATCGGTTTGATTAACATAAAATAGTTTATACAGGCAAACTATCAGTTCTATTTCATGTAAAAAATTAAACAACCCCTAAATAAAATACAAAGATAAACAGTATTTGTTAATTATTATTACTTTTATTGCTGACAATATTCCCGTGGAGGAGCACGGGCGGTTTACTAGTTATCATTATCGATGAGAAGGGCACGCCACCTAGGTGAGTATCTTAACCCAACTATGATGGAAGGATGAGTGTAGAATGGAGTGAGATTCCGTGTGTAGCTTTGTTCTTTAGGCAGTTCTAAGATCAGCTGTTTCATTACTCAGGTCCATTTATTGAAAGCCCAATGATTAAGGTCAGCTGGGTCCTGTATTGAACTATCAAAAAGCTACGATAATTTTCTCATTATCGAACCCACCTTTTGATTACTAGCTGAGCACTATAACTACTGAGATTGAAAGGAACTTTATGTCAATATTTTGCGGCAAATACTTATAAAAGGGAGTCGTGAAACTCCGCACACTACAAGTCAGCTCCGACAAGGCCTAGATATATGTAATCTGCCAGCTACAACCGCTACAACGCAGTTGTAATTCCTGTTACACCACATTTACTCTCCGACCCGTTCATATGTCATTTCCAGAGCGTACTTTAGCTCCTTCGCTTCAAGTGAACTGTTGGCGGCATTTCTGTGAAATACCAAACATTTATACAGAACAGCTTAAGTTGCCTTTCATATTTATGCTTCAAGACGAAATAGATAATTTATCAATCCTCTCTGCGCAATAGGTAGGTGCAATGAAGACAGTTGAAACAATTAAGAGGCAATATTTCCAGGACAGCTAGCACGCATAAAGTTTCAATAACCGTTGACTATTGACAATTAGTAATAAAATTTTACCACAATGCATTGTTTTATTATCTTTGCTATAAGTTTCAAGTGGATTAAATAGTATTGTGATTTAAAATGGATATTCAAATTTAAAGTCAATAAGGACGATCCAAGATGAAATGCTAGAAATTTCATATTGAATGACTAAATATGTTCTACTGCATTTCCAAATACAGTAAACCCTTCAGTTACTGTAAAATTATGTATATTTTACAGTTTCTCACAGTTAATAATGGTTATACCAAGCATAACTATACACTATAGTCCATGAGTATGAGTTAAATGGCCCAATTGTCCATCGTTAATAGATTAGAAATCGACACCAACTCTTAATGTTGGTGATACATGATTGCTTTTGATTTATGTTACAGGCTCAAAATATCCCAAGTATTTGAATTACATGTGCGCTTACAGTATAACATATATATAACAATCTGTATTACTTGAGACGAAATTCATTGAGACTCGATACTACAGAATTGAAGTTATTTATTTAACTTTTCTTTCTTCCAAGAAGACGTCACTGAAATATAAATTACAAAAGATAAAAGACATTTCTTTTATTTTATCTTTGATATTATATCTTACACATAAAAGTAACTGCTACATAAAGGTATCTGCTTGGTTTTATGGTACTTCAAAGAAGTCTTTTGTGGAATATACTTAATTAACAAATCAACATTTTCAAAAAAATCTCCTTAGTAAACTATTTTTTATTACATTTATATTTTTTAGGTGCAATGTATTCTCCAAAGGCTCTACATATGATTAAACTGTGCAGCTGTTTTAAGTACACAAATAGGTTTTTTTTCCATTTCGTATGTACTCTTCTTTAATTTATGCAAAGTAACCCTAAATATATGGTAGTTATACAGTTGATATATAGAAATAATTTAATATAGACCTTTACTGTTTTATGTTTATTTTATTTGTTTTTTTTTCAATTATTCATCATTTACCTTTTAGACTTTTTCCTCAAAAGTCACTGTTGTTTCAAGTTTTTTAAACTAGTTATGAAATTGCAAAAAATCAATTGTTTAAAGAGAGCATGTTAAAATATTGTTTGTTCTATGTGATTTACTTTAAATACGCATTGCAGTTCGTCTAAACTTTGTTAGCTCTCAAAACATACATTTGATATACATGTTATATGTTTTACATTTAGATTTCCCCACAGCTATTAGTATCATAACTTTTTTAATCAAATTTCAAGAACATATCCTGCTATTTCTTCAGCCTTACCTAAAATGAATAATGTTATCAAAATTGTATAAAACAGCAATAACAATATAAAACTCAAGATACATCAAACATGTTTCAGGGTAAAGCTGTTAATAATAATTTTGAATAGATTAGAAAATACATCGACGTATTTTATTTAGGAGGAATACAATTTTGAAATATTAGTTTTTATAAAAGGTTAAAATACACAACAAGTACTCAGGGAAGATCAGATTCTAAAGTTTGCTCTCAGGATGTTTAGCGACATCCGCCCACAAACAGTAACTTAAATAGAGTTTCAAAGTGAATTATTTGTTTTTAAGGTAAAGAGTAGTTTAGTTTAAAAAGTAATTTGCTACCTGCTATTTTATAAGTAATTTGCGATATGCTTATTGACCCTTGTAACTGGTTGCCTTTTTTTGGATTCAAAGTGTTGCTGATTTTAAATACAAATAATGATAAGAAAACAAAAGGATTTAAAAAAATAACTTGATGACCAAATATTGAGTAAAAAAAGCATTGCTCTAATTGTTATAGTTATAAGACTGTTGTATTATAAGGAAATTCAATGCAACTTATTCTGACTATACTCCAGTTAACAAAGAGGTTCACAACAACTGATATTTATAAGCTGCAGTATCGGTGAGGTTCACTACCACAGTTAGTGAAAAGCTGCAGTATCGGTGAGGTTCACTACCACAGTTACTGAAAAGCTGCAGTATCGGTGAGGTTAACTACCACAGTTAGTGAAAAGCTGCAGTATCGGTGAGTTCACTACCACAGTTAGTTATAAGCTGCAGTATTAGTGAGGTTCATTACCACAATTCGTACGCTAATAAGCTGCAGTATTGATGAGGTTCACTACCACAGTTAGTAATAAACTGCAGTATCAGTGAGTTTCACTACCACAGTTAGTAGTAGGCTGCAATAACGGCGATGTTTACTACCACAGTTAGTGATAAACTGCAGTTTCGGTGAGGTTTACTACCACAGTTAGTAGTAAGCTGCAGTATCAATGAGGTTCACTACCAAAATTAGTAATAAGCTGAAGTAACGGTGAGGTTTACTACCACAGTTAGTGGTAAGCTGCAGTATCAGTGAGTTTCACTACCACAGTTAGTAGTAGGCTGCAATAACGGCGATGTTTACTACCACAGTTAGTGATAAACTGCAGTATCGGTGAGGTTTACTACCACAGTTAGTAGTAAGCTGCAGTATCAATGAGGTTCACTACCAAAATTAGTAATAAGCTGCAGTAACGGTGATGTTCACCACCACAGTTAGTGATAATCTGCAGTAACAGTGAGGTTAACTACCATGAATAGTACAGTAACGGTGAGTTTCAGCACCACAGTTAGTGAAAAGCTGCAGTAACGGTGTGGTCCACTACCACAGATGGTAATGAAGCTGGAGTAACGTAAGAGGTTTACCACCAAGAGCAGCAACCAGAGAGAAACTACGTCGTTACTGGCATCGACAGTTTCCATCTTCTAACCTTGATGTATTGAATGTGGTTTTGGTCCAGACCTTAACTTAAATGTAAGCCGTTCAATGAGGAATCAACCTTTAGTGGAGTTGTATTCTCATTTTTTTTATGGTACTCATTAATAACTAAATGTAGTTAATTTTTCTCTTGTTATAAAAAGTTGTAAGCATAAACAGTTCAAGCCCGCTTTTTTTCTATTTTAATTCTTTTTAATCCTGGTTTCTGGTGGTTTTAGCTTTTCAAAATACATTGCAAAATTTACGATAAAATCAATCTTCCATGATATAAAATATGTGTCATACCTAGTTGATGATACTTAGTTCAAGGTTTTTTAATTGTCTGTGTAGGCCTAACTATCACACCGAAGGGAATCAACCCCAAAACCAAAAACTAATCAAAAAGTTTTATACGAGTTGTCTATTTAATTTGTACCCTTGCGGCACAAGTTAATGGATTATTCAATGATTTATATTGTATACATATGTATAAATGCACATTTTTTATAGTTTAAAAAATATTACGTTAAATATGGTTAGTTAAATTAATTATTTTTTGCTTGTTGAAACAAAATTAAAGGAAAGAGCGGAAAGAACAATACTGTTATTTAACTCCTTAGAGCTTACAAATTTTATTTGAAATATAAAAAAATGATTTTCCTACATTTACCTGACAAAGTGGGTATAAGTTTAAATAAGATGACAAAACTTAAAAATACTACGACTACGATCAGCTGGTGCAGCGTTTTCCTTTTCGTTCATCGCTTGGATTTAACCTAACCTAAAAGTGTTGTATACTGTTTGATGGACTAATTATTTATATTCTGTATGGTAACTGCATGAACAATTTAATGTGTGACGCGAGTTCTAAGTGCCACTTCGCAAACTAGCTACACAAATAACTAATTCAAGTCAACACCAAGAATGTTGATTTACAGGAAGGCTGATGAAATTTTGTGCTTTGATTTTATTTATGTTTCAATACAATATTTAACTGTAACAGATTATCTATGAAATATATGACTCGTACACATGGTTCACGCAGATTCGATAAAAACTGAATTTACACATCATTTACTGGAAAGTGTCAAATACAACATGTATAAGTTGCTAAAAAAGTGAAATTGGATTATTTGATCCATCTTCAAATGTTTAGAGTAATAGTTGCGTAAAGACCAAATAAAGTATTTTAGTATGCGAAGCTCAATCTGCGAGTGGGTACCCAGATTAATTTGTACACGAATGCCTCTTCCCAAAACAGAACATTTTATGATCGGTTACTCTAACCTAATGTTTGTTTCTCATCAATCGAATGTCGAACAAAACCGACTAACCACAATCCGCTTTGGGTTTTGACTGACATTTTACTTTGAAAGTCAATACTCCCTCCATCATTAAATACTGATAACATTGAACTAACCAGTGTTTTAAGTTTTGTAGCATTTGTGTTTTTATGCTAAAATCTGCCTAAAGGGTTAGGTGTTGGTAATTAGTGAAACTAATAAATCACGAAGTTACTTTTATTGTGGAAAAGTAAAACAATACATATTTGACCTGACGGGATCATTCTATAACTGTTAATTATGTGGAGTGCTTGTTTGAATGAGTCTCTTTTGTGAGACTGCACTTGTTTAACGTTGAATCCAATCCATTAGCGGTATAATTGTGTATTCTTGTACTGTCAATAATTACAAACCTTATGTTGAAAGTTCTGTTACAAATTCATCTGCCTGGATATAACACTTTTTTACACAACAGAGCTTTATTTCCGATTATCCGGCTCCGTTAATTCTCATCTTATACTTCTTCTGTTCATTTGATAACGTCGTCAGTTACCAACGGTTTTGTATATTTGTATATTCTGCTTGTTAAGGATAATCTCTGGGTTTAGCAACATATACTTGTCCAAGATTTAAACTTACAAACCTTAAGCTTCAAAAATCTATACAGATGCAGATATACTCTTGATACGTGCCACTTCTTTACCCATCGGCGTTTCTCATAACCCAAGAGATCGCAAAACAATTTGTAATTAATAACTTAATGATTCAAAATAATAATATTAGTACTACTCAGAAGTAGGTTTATAAACCACTTTAAATTTAAAGTATTAAATTAACCTAATGACAATAATTTGTCTACATCATGTACATATAATTTTTTATATTTACCGTTGCTCTAAGCTTTATAAAAGGTGGTCATGGAATTTTCATGCAGAATTTTTAGCAGCGTTTTAACTCTTATCGGTTTACACGACATAAAACTGAGCATTTATTTAAATTGCTGGACCAGTTAAGATTACCGTCATAAACACAATTCATTGGCCCTTTGTTTAAAGTCTGTGTGTTTCCAAACGTTTTCGGATATTTTCAAATGAGTAAATATGGTGATTCATTTTTATTTATTGGTATCTGTTAAATATTAATCTGTTATAGAGTTTTGTTAAATAATGTAAAATTTCACAAAGAAATAACTATAATCAAAATAATATTAGTGAATGTGTTTTTATGAACACGTTCATCGATAAAAAGTTTGAGATTAATTGTAATAAAAGTTTAAAGATATCAAACAATATGATGGATAAAATTATTGACAAGTTCTGTAAAAGTAAGCTGGCCTACTGTTTACAGTGCACTTGATTGTTATGTTCAATACCAAACGAAATTGATAAAGTGTATTTCACGAGTCTCCTAAAAGAGCAGTAAAATAGTTTTCTTCTTTTTTAACAGTATTTTTTACTAAATAATTGTAGCTTAGCTGTCAAACCAAATGGCCTTTAAAAATATTAAGGTTACTAACAATATTAACAAATAAAAACTATGAATATATTTTTTGACCATACAGAAATTCATTTTTGGCTCTAGTCCACTTTTCTTAGCAATCTATTTTAAATTGAATTGTGGTGGGTGACACATTACATTTTACACATTACCAGTACCTTGTAATGCTACAATATTACCATTGTTTCTATATCTCTAGCTTGAGTTGTGCATTACCCTACAACCGTTAAAAGTTGACTACTACTATAAGTCGACCGTAATTCTGAATTGTTTTCGTTTGACAATATTTTCAAAAAAAAGTATTTTATGACGTAGAGTTAATTGAAAGGTGGAATTTTAATACGGTGCATTATAAGTAAGTAAGTGATAACAATTGGCATTACAACTTAAACATAGTAAAATAAAAATAGCAAATAAATTATTCAAAAACATAAACATTAAAAATAAACAGTAATCACTTTATGCACTGCAATTTTGATATTTACATATAATTTAGGGGAGTCGGTGGCTCAGACGGTAGCACCGCGGTAGTCCTACTACCTGCCACTACTTTATATCAGTAAACCTCACTCTTGTACTGTACCAGCTTACCCCTTGCTTTTCTGGATACGTTCCACACGTGTAGTAACAGTTCGGCCAAACTCAAATTTCTAAGAATTCGTCCCACTCGCTTTTACAGTTAAATTAGCTAATGGGGTAACATTTCGACCCGACGAAAAATTCCACACAAAGATCCGTAGCCTATTTGGACGGGCCTGCAATGTTAAAAGGTTAAAATATAAATAAACTAAGCTACTTACTAGCTGCTGTATGGTTATCAAGATTAGTTCCAAAAGAATGCATTTGATGTGATAGTAAATATTAGCCAAAAATTATTAAGTAGGCTGTTTTAAAATTGAGCTTTTATGCTGAAAACTGGACCTAGGTGTCTTTGATCATTGGATTTTTAATAATGGCCCTGGTTTGAAAACGAAGCTATCGTCCTATTCATATAATTATTGTTCTTTTCTGTTTCACCCATCATCGCCTTGAATTACGCACTCTTGTGGGCTTTTAATCGAATCTAATCAAAAATATATTTCACAAATTTATTCAACAACTCTAAGATTAACTCGTGGACTTATTTCCCCAGAAAAATATAGCAAACCATGGAAATAATTCTTAGTACTATAATTATTCAGTTATTTATATCAATATTCATTTAATTGAGAACACTGTTTGCCATTTTTCCTTACAATACAATAAGCAATACACACATAACACAAAACAAGCTTGCGCGTGGTGATAACTGTATTGTATAACGGTGTGTGGCGACATAGTCACGAATGTACATGCTGATGAGACAACATTGTATACTACTGACATTGTTAACAATGTTGCCAACCTTACGTGACTTGTTAGGTTTGTATGTGTGGTATGTCTATTAATATTGTACGTGATGATATTGTATGTGGGCCTATGTCGTCTGTCGTATGTAATATGTAAGCTTAATTTATATTGTGAGCTTAACTTTCTACTTATCAATATGGCAAATCTAAAACGTAACTATAGCAGGGTTTTTTACGAATTGGCGAATAGAATAAATACTTATGGTATTTAAAACATTTTATAAAATTGTATTAAGAAAATGTTAAGGGATTACAATAATTTGCTCGATTACTCAAATTGGCCTATGGAATTTAGGTACACATCAAAACCAAAAGAATAACGTTTCGAGTTTGGTCAATTCATGAAAATGCCGTCTTATTGTTTTGCAATCAATCAGTGAACTGTCCAAAGCAATTAACTGGTGATCAATAATAGGATCTCATGACTTGACAGGCAATAGTTAATTGGATAGTTTAAATTAGTTTCCTAAGTACTATACAAATAGTTAAGAACTTTCTTCGGCGTAGTATGTTTAAGCCAATAATATCACAAAGCTGACTATTGCATTCTCATAATATAAATAAAATAGTGTAACAGTACAACCCGTGCACTATTACGTTATTCCGTAATTACTAACTAACTAAACGGTATTATCGATACATATAAGATAATTACATTATCTGCTAGCTTTAGCCATGCTTTGCATTAAGGTATTAACACAGAATGTAAAAGTTGACCTTGATAATCCTATGTAAACTAATAGTGCAACCGTTGATTACAGAGCACAAAGTATTTTCTATAATTATATAAATCATCTCCCCAAAAGATACAAGAATCTGTAAATCAGTTTTTAAATACACGATTAAACGTTTGAGTAATATATTGAATTAAAGTGTAAAGTGTGAAGAATTGGAAAAGAAAAGCTTTGCTAATAATCAAATCGTATGCATTTAAGCCAAAAGTTGATATATTAGTATTATAACCATTTCCTCATTGTAAGATAAAATTCATAAAAATACTTTTGTTAGGTTAAAATGAAAACTCAATAGTCACAGAGCAAATGGGCTAAAATCCCAAAATGCGATTGGTTCTGTGTCCCAGTAATTTATTCTTGCTCGTTAGTAAAATACTTGTTATGTTGCAATTGAAACATATGAATTTAAAGTGGCTGCGTAAAAATACTATGCATGAATTATCCATGATTTAAAATAAACTCCATATTTCCATACATTGAGTAACCCAAGGGTAATTTTTTAAGTAGATCTTTCCAAATAGTTTTCTTGATTATTTTAGATCGATTAAATCACATATAACTACTTGTGTTATTCGTTATTTATTGTAACCTCGAAATGCTCAGTGAGTCTAATTTTAGGTCACAACTTTAAAAAGTTTCTTGCCAAGAAGAAACCGTTGAGTCAGCTCTTATCAGTTCACACGCCATAGAACTGTCCACTCATTCATCATACAACAGCTGAATGAATCGGGATTACATTTTAAATTGTTTAATAGCTATTTAGGATTTTAATCCTTCAATGGAGGTATGAAATTTAATTCAATTTTGGTTATTATGGTTAACTTTATGCTTAAAATGTATTTTGTATTTCAACATAACGAAAAGATTACCTTCAATATGAAAGAGAATCTCGTTTTTTAAATAAAATCCTCGATGTACTAGGATATACAAAGTATTTCCATTAGTTGCCCTCATCTTATGTATCCATCCTCTAAAATATGTATGCCCGCCACACGCTTACAACTTCATATTGTTCACAGATTTCATGTGCGGTGTCTATCTCAATTTATCGCTAAAGCCACAGAAATATCAGTCCTTTACTACATTTGCAGGGCCCTAATGTGTAAAAGTACAGTATCTAAAATCCAATGTTTTAGATTTGGATTCCTAAATAGCTGCTATATAATTTCGGCTGAATAGACATTGATAAACAAAATTGTAAGAATGTTTAATGATGTCTACTATAGCTGCAACATTCAAGTAAAAAATTAATAATCAAGATGTAGGTTCATACACTCTGTAAATATATTAGGATAATTGACGGCTTAAGATTTTTTGTTTAAGAGTCGCAACTAATATGTTGTTATATAACTTTAAATTCCAAACCTTTGAGATTTTCGTATCATTATGTTTTAAAATTTTTGTAAAATTTAAGATCAAGTTGTCATAAAAACACTTATAAATTTAATTTAAAATTAGAGTTTAATTAGAAATGTACCTACCTTGAGTTCGTAGAAGAACAGCAATATAAATTATGGTGAATAAATGACCGCCTACAAATGTCTACTACAGCTGCAATATTCCAGTAAAAAAATAACGTTCAAGGATGTCTAATACAGCTGCTACATTCTAGTAATAAAATAATGTTCAAGAATGTCTACTACAGCTGCAACATTCCAGTAAAACAAATAACGTTCAAGAATGTCTACTATCTTTCAAGTAAAAAATGAAAAATCAAAATAGTTCATACATTCTGTAAATATATAATGATGATCAATTGACTACTTAAGATTTTTTGGTTAAGAGTCGCAACTAATATGTTTATATGTAACTTTTAATTCCATACCTTTGAATTTTTTTTTATTCGTAGACGTACAGCAATTTAAATGACGGTGAATAAATTACCGCCTACAAATTTTTATAACAAACATTTATTGTTGAATTCTTAACAATGTTGCGAGTTGTCGCCAAACTCAAAAATATTTGTCAAATAGTTTCTGAAAGAGTGAACAGTTTTTTTGTAACAATCAAGAACTGCAGAATAAGACCTGGCACGTGCGGAATGAGTCTTTAGTTTCCTTTACTCAGAAGTTCTTCTCTTGTATCATAAGACACCATTATACATTCCATTAACTTTCTTTTTTCGGTACCTAAACAAACACTCAACGAGATAGAAATGTCGTAGTTTTAAACCGTATACAAATGTTTAACAATACTTGTTTTAAAAATGTAACAACGATTTCCATGAGAATCATTTCATCATTTTCTATCAATAGAATTATGGTTATGTCATGTCAAGTAATGTGCTTCCTAAATAGTAAACATGTTAATGTTAGGCAGTGCTCCTTTTCCTGATTCTTTTTTTAGTAATCTAATGTTCTGGAGAATAATTTATTCTTCGCTCAATTTTTGTTAATGGTACTAACTTAAAATGTCGATATCCCAGTGCTAAAGTTATTGTGTCACCATCAAAACACAAGTAAAATATAATGTACGGTAATGATCTAGCAAACCTTTCAAATTATCAAACATAATCTAAACGAATAAATTTTTTACTCTTTGAAAATTTCTATGAAATTTACCTTTTTGCTTTTATCTTCACAAGCTACTGTGATTTTATTGTATCTAGGCCGACATTTTTATAACTAACCTTAAATTATTGTCAGTCAATTTATCTGCTAATCTTGTCATACTAAGATAGATATTCTTAAAAAACGTTTAACAATGAAGGAGAAATGAGTATGATCACCTTTAAATCTGTGTAACAGTTGGTGTAATATTTTAAAAAACCAAATAACAGGAGTCTGTGATTTGTTATACATAGAATCATATAAAAAGCGTTGTTATTCGTGAATAAATATAGTAACAGAAACGCTGAGATAATAACCAAAAAATTAAATATACAAGATATAGTCATTGATCAAATTAGTAACTAACCAGTAACAACAATTTGACAAGGCTTTATAAAAGGAAGTAAACTAGATTGTGAATTGATGTCGGAGTTATTATAAACTGCTTTTCTAAACCTTCGGTAAATCATTGTTAATAGGTCGTTAGTCCAGCTTACCTGCATTATTTCAGGCTTTCTCTGTTCTGTTGCTTTGTGAACCATGAAAATCCTTAAGTGATTAGTGTAATTATTCATTTGCTTGGTATTTTTATATTTCTTTACCAAACCTAGGAATTAAAGGTGTGAATATTTTCAAGGCCTGCAACAAAGACAATCACGAGAAACAGAAATTAAAACACAACATTTTTTCTTCTTTCCCTCCGAACTACTTATACTTGAATGTAAGGGTAAAGGTTCATGAAATGCGAAGATGTCATACAAAAAACGTCAACCTGCTGTTTTTTTTGTTTTTTTTTACAGAATGTCTGACAGTTTTATTACACAATTTATATGGCAAGTAACGTCAAGCCTTCTGCGACCATGCACAAATTGTTACTATAGTTCGGCCGCTTAGAAAACGACCTGCGCGCTAATGCTAAACCAATGCTGGAGGAGGTCGTTTTCTAAGCGGCCGACCTATAGTAATCAAGCAATCAGTTATCTTTTACCTTTGTAGGGTACTTAAGCTGAAATCAGGCTTTTCAGGTCTTAAATTAGCCTTTGAAGAACTCTTAAGAATGTCTTTCTTCATGTTTGATAACTAACTCTTTTATACGTCATTGTGTATGTAACTCATTTATGTAGAGGTAGGCCAACACGAATTACCCTATTGGGAAAAAGGTATTACCATAGCTGGTACGGACGTCGGACAGTCCTAGTACCGCGACCGATTTTCTTCTTCGTTTGGATATCCCCAGAGGTCAATATCACTATTCGTAAACACAGTAACTAAAGTATTTTAAATCCAATTTTGATTAAATTTAGCGCGAATCCAGCTAAACCAGTAGAGTTTGCCAACCAGCACGACTGGGTCATTAGAACGGAGTATTTTATGTCAAAACATGGAAATTCCCAATCGTTCGTTCTCTACCTATACATAGTTGGGCCTATATTGATAAAGTATTGTTTTCGCCAACATTTGTTGATTAAATTTAACTCTTGTAGTTTGCTTGTTTATGGATATACTTTAATCAAAGTTTGGCAATTTTGTTTATTTCATACTAAGCTATCAACATTTCAATAAAAAACACCTTAATACCTTCTCTGAAGCAATAAACCTACTCTTTAAAATTACTAAAAGTACTCATTAAAATTAATGTTATTTGAATAGTAAATCTGACAATTATTTAAAGAGAATAATTTATAGAAATTCAACAAGGAAAATTGAAATTCGCTTATTCTGTAAGTTTGCTGTGGTGGGGGTATTATTATTTCTATCTTAGCGTTGTAAATGAAATTGGATGCAAGTTTTGTTTGTCTCACTTGAGTGCCTTATAATCTCCTGTAATGTATTGATTTGAAACATGTTTTTATTGTACTTGTTTTTATTGTAATTTAGAACTGATATTTTCTCATCGATGTCAGAATAATTATGGTAATTTACAATTAAATGCCTTAAAAGTTTATGGTTGTGTAGCATTTCAATAAAATGAATTACCTAACTCAAATATCTTTGAATTATTTGAAACCTTATGAATGTCTTAGAATAAATTATAACCATCCGTAGGCTAATAATTAAAGCAATATCACAATTAACTATACAGGATGCTTTTGTGTAAATCCATTCCTGTTCATTTGAAATTAAAATGAAGTAGAGGAGATGTTCTAGTAACATAATCCTAAATGAGTAAAAAGTTTGGATTTATGGATGGATGGATGGATGTTTGTATAAGTAAACGCGAAAAATAGAAGCATTCTTATCTCAAAAACCCTTTTGGGCCCTGTCCCAATGGTTCCGGAGTTTTCTACGTTAACCTTATAAGTATTCATATCTAAAAGGAATAAAAGAATTGTCAGTTGTTTCAACTACACAAGTTGGTTCTATGATAGGATTAAAAAGTTATAAGGTTTACCAGCAAGGTGCAGTACTATTATTTTTTTATGACAACATCTAATTTGAACCAACTACCAACAAAAAGTTTAAAAATTAGAATTTCATATTTTTATTGTTTAAGGGCAGTGGTAGAACATTATGGCTATGGCAGATGTACTATATACTATAGCATATCGTAAATTAAAAGAACCAAATTTGCATAAACCCTATTCTTTCCCATTGCAAAATCAAAGCAAGAGTATAGCTTACTGCAATAAGCATTTTATACTAATACGCCAACCCCGTACGAAGGACGAGTACTCTGCTAGTCTTACTAATATTATAAATGTGAAAGTTTGTGTGTTTGTTTGTTTGTTTGTTTGAAGTTCAATCACGCATAAACCACTGGACGGATTGGGCTGAAATTTGGCATCATGATAGCTCACATTCCCGATTAACATATAGGCATATTCTTATCTCAAAAATCCTTTCGGGCTCCGCCCCAGTGGCTCTGTAGTTCCCCATGTTAACCTTATGAGTATTCATATTTAAAGGGAATTAAAGAATTTAGTCAGCTGTTTAAACTAAAAAAGTTGGTTCTGTGATATTCAAAAGCATTAAATTTATAAGATTTACCAAAACAGGGTGCAGCACTATATTTGTTTTGCATTTATGTAATGAGAACTGTCAGTGTAGGATTGTTTACAGTTATGTTTATGTTTTAATGTCATGAATAATTTGTGATTTTTTGAGAATTTTTAATAATTTATTTTTCTTACTTTTTAGGTGAAGTGGTAGAACATTATGGCTATAGTAGATGTGTAATACCAATAGTATACCGTAAACTTAAAGAAGCAAATTTTATCAAACTTTCTCCTCTTCCATTACAAACACATAGCTGCAATAAGCATTTTAAACTTATATGCCAACCCCGTATGAAGGACGGGTACTCTGCTAGTGTTTCATATAAGTATTGATGGTATTGTGTTTCTCCAAGCAAATATGAAATGCTTCTTGCTAAAGTAACAAATCGCTTAAGAGATTTAATTAAAGCCTGACTCTGCCCTTCAGTTTGCTATAAGTTTATTAATGTTTTGATAAACTTAGTTTTGATTAGTATTCATTTGTTATAAATTGATTAACTATATAAAGTGAAGTCTAGCAAGTATAGTTAATCTGACAAAGGTAGAGTAACTATCTCACAATTAGTTAAGCTAAAGTCTGATCGTCCTAGGATGGTCTTAGTTAAATGTTGAATGTTACGGTCAACCTAAGGCTAACTCTGACCTCAAGGCTTACATTGGACTCCCGACGTCGTTAGGCTAATGGTAATGTCTTAGATCAACTATTGGTAACTCGAGTTGAAATCGTTATTTAAAATGGCTCTTACTCAGTTACCGTAGCTAGTTACGAACTACGGGACCGTAAAACGAACTAATTCATATTGAATTGAATCAAAACGACCTATTAAAGCTTTAAGATATTTTGTTTGTTTGAGATATGTAAGATAAGCTTTTATTTACAAGGATATATTCTTGAGATATTTGCAAAGAATCATTAATTTATTAAATTAAAGTTTTTGCCTAAAGCACCATTAGAAGTTGTTTCATAGATTAAATTTGGAGTAAAAATGAATATCTGTAAAAGTAAATAATTTATGTCTTTGAACTATTTATAACTCGGTCAAAGATTAAATTGTAAGCAAAACTTGGAGCACAAAATATGGAGCTGACTGTCAGTTTAGTTTTCATAAACATTTAAAATAGTTACTTATCTCGACATCATTAATTTTTGACAGGATGTTGAAATTAACTAACTAAAAACACTTGACGATGAAACAATGAACAACTTAGTGGTGAATCTAGTAATGGGAAATTTAATTTTAAGCTTCTAACTCACGAAATATAGATGAGCATATCGACAAAAAAACGCATAGTCCAATCAATGTTTCAAACCGTGCAAGAAAACTCTCATGTTATTGTGCCATGTGTTTCATGTTGGTGATTTGTGTGATCAAAAGTCACATACGGTGTATTTCAGAAATGATATGTATAGTGTTGCTATTGAGGACACCTTAAAGCCATCTTAGCTTTTTCTGATTTGTTACCAATGTTAAGGTACTACTCTAAACTGAAAGTAGTTGCGTTATACACCAGAGAAACTGTTGTTATCAAGTCCTTAAATTATAGTAAATAAGATAAAAGAAGATGCATAACTGATTTATTTTAACTATAATCATCACTGAATAAAAATAAACATTTCAGAACAATAACAGAACCATGTGGTGTTAAAACCATATGGTGCTAACAACTCTATATTAGTTAGCCTATTTATTAATTTGAAATAACAACTTCACCAATATTTCTGAATTTTTAATTTTTATGAGGCCTTTCGCCAGCTATGCTGGCATCATCAGACACATCACAAAACTGAAGGTTATGTTTATGTTTAACAAATCTATATTAGTTGTTTCCAATACATTCGTTGCGAAGAGAAAAAGCAGTTTTAATAACTAGGGCGAAAAATGATTACCTGCTGTCGAGGACATTAGCTGTATATGTTCTTACGTTAATATTATTCCGTTTATTTTGTAGAAGGAAGTAATCTTAATTGATTAAGATATGATGTATTGCAATCAAAATTCTGTCTATTTGTTTGTGTCAAAAAATGTTTTCACGGCATTTATCTCTTATCAAAAATATTCCTAATTTGAATGTTTTTCTTGGTAAAGTGATAAGTTTTACCATTGACTATACTTTACAACGTAACACACGGATCAAAAGGGCATTTTCGACCCTAGCTCTTTTTTCATGCTCGGCTTCGCTTTGAGGTAGTGTGGAAAATAGTAACTTAAGGTCGTTGGAATGAATAAATCATCGTACACTGTCAAAAAAACTTGACCATGTGTTTAATGTTATTTTTCCTACAGTCACCCAACAAAGTTGGCTTCCTTGTACTGTTTATAGTACAGAAAGCTGCTAATTGCTGCATATTTATACTTTGCCGTACGGTTTATACTTTGTCGTACGGTTTATACTTTGCCGCACATCAGGATTCCAACGAAACAACACAAAACAGCGTGGTTCTATTATGCACGTAATCCGTGTACGCTTGGAAATAGGTTGGCAACACTTAAAGATAATAATACTATGAGCAGCTGATTGACTATTATAATTACGATTTAACCTGTCATTTCGTGTTTATAGTTTCGGTATTTCTGAACGTTCTGGACTTTTATTTTAAACGTTTTAAAAACATTCCTACGATCTTAATAAACAAGAAAATACCTTTAAAGCATTTTTTTAGGTGCGGAAACCACTTCAAATTACAAAAACATACGGAACTATATTCTCAAAACGCGGAGCACATTTCTTGCCGAGGAAAAATAGCGGAGTGATACGGACCGCGGGGACACCATTTGTGTTGCCAGATGAACCTAAAAACGTGTTGTATAGTGTTTGAAAAACCAATCATTTATATGTTTTATAGTGACTGTAGGAAAAATATAATGTGTAACACGAGTGAAAAAGGCCTTTGCTGCACTCGAGATCATTCCGCATTGCTCTCGTGTGCAGCAAAGTGCCACTTTCACCACTAGTTACACAAATAACTATTTGACCACACTAACATGTTTTTTGCCGTTTTACAAACGTTAATTGGAGGCTGAAAGCTACGTATTGCTGTCCATGATGCCTATCATTGTCATTAGGGGACCGAAAAGATTTTTACATGTGATGCTATGGATAAAAATAAGCAGTTCGGTTATTTTATCAAAACATCAATTTATATTTCAAACTCAAGCTGCGGTTGTAGAGGGAAAGCTTCATGTTGAGTATTTAATATCCATTTTTAAATGTTTTTAGCGCATGTCAATTTTCCGTAAGGAAAATAAATATGACGGAGCAATAAAAGCAACCGACTGTTTGAAGTTTTAATCTTCAAACAGACAGGACAAAGCCTCTTTTGAAAGTAAAGGTTTTTAATAACGTTTTGTTTAGTCACCTTGGACGTGAACTTTTTAAAGTTATTTTCATCAGAATTGTCTGCAAAAGAAAGATTTTGTTCTACAACTAGGTCTTTACACACAGTAAAAGCTACGTGAGTGTGATCGACACAATTTCTTATTTATCTAGGTACAAACTAAAAGCACTCTGGTTCAATCTGGTTAGTGTCGTATGTTGTAACACCAGAAACATATTTATTGATTAACCTTAAACAGAGCAAATAATTAATTATATGTTATTAAGGAGCATTTATATTTACAATTTATAAACATTTTACCGTACCTTTCACTATACTAAAAATGTACTTCGACTTATCATTTTACTATTTATTATAGTTATCCAACTAAATATTATTAGCCTTTAAATTTTTACAATGACATATTTCGAAACTCGGAAGTAATAACATATTAGGCCTACTATAAAATATTATTAAGTGCGTGAATTTAGCACTTGCACAATATGTTTTAACAGCTTTTTATTGATTTGTGTATTGTTATTATATGAAATATATTACTTTTAAAATAGAAAGATTTGGTAATCATAGTTAACTGGAAACTGCCTTATTTTGAGACGCATATATGATATGTTTTAACAGCTTTTTATTGATTTGTGTATTGTTATTATATGAAATATTTTGCTTTTAAAATAGAAAGATTTGGTAATCATAGATAACTAGTAACTGCCTTATCTTGAGACGCATATATGTGGGAAAAGTTATTTTCCACATTTTTAGCTTTAAAGAGATTTTACTCAAAAAACGTTTGATGTAGAAATAATTTTACATGCAAACGTTGAAGTGATTATTTATTTTTACACTAACAAATTCTCATTGCATTTAAGATCGAAGAATTGGTTCAGCTTTTACAGATCAAAGTAAATGCTTAAATTTGTCGATTGTTACCGTAAATAGCATACTCCTAAACGGTCTTATATTTTTAAACATGTAAACCTTTGACTGTAAAACTCAAAGTTACCGCTCATCTACACCATACAGGTACCTTTTTAGCTAAATTTGATAATTCTAGGTTGTATATTTGGTGATATAGTTATCATATTTTAGTCAGTGGTATTTTGGAAATCTACAATAGATCAATTTAAATTTATAATTATAATTTATGATTTATTTTTAGGTATTCTGTAAAAAAAAGTAGTAAATAATTATCACAGAGGTTAATCCAATTATTTTTAATATATGCCTATTTGATGCAATTGGCCATTGCCCTGGTCACTAGCCCATTAGTACAGATCAGATGATAGTTAATACCCTTGTGGTAAGGGACATGAGCTACATGGGAACACCACAATCCTCCGTATGTCATGTAGAGGTTGATTATACAGGTATATCTTATTATATGCAAGACATCTCGACAAAATAGTTGATAAACTATATGGACAAAATAAATACATGATACATTCCTACAAACTAAAAAAAAAATCCTTTAGGGTTATTCTAAGCATTAGTGTTAATATTATATTATTGTTTTAGCTCAACCAAGTGTTTATATAGGACTCAGTATATAGGATGATAAAAACATTTTCTGCTATGGCCATTTTTTTTGTGGCTTCCATACGAAATCATACCTGTTATGTTGTGTTTTGTTTCAGGTACGATGCCAAAAAATTGTCATGGATTAAGTTACTTCTTGATAAGCATTGAGCATGTCATTGCATAATAGATAGAGTAAATAAAAGTAGGTCTGCGTCTAATAACACTTGAGACATATTTTAAGACCACAAATACTCATAAAACATGGTTGATTTCGATTGGACACTCCAATCATCACCAGACTTGATTTGACATTCACCTATCGGCTCTGATGATCATTGGAGAATCCAATCGAAATCGATCACCTCTTTCCATCTTATTTATGTATTTACCGTCTTGTCGGTAGACATTATAAGTGAAATTATCAAGAACCCGTATAGATTAAGTACAACCAATCATTAACCAAATCAATCAATTCAACCGTGGCCTTGCATGAATTTTGCAATCTATAATTTAACTTTTTAATGTTTAAGTTACCATATGAAAATAATATCAAATTCTCTGAGAAAAGTTGCAGATAGCGTAAGAATGTTGCACCAAACTTAAGCGTTACTTCAGTAATAACATAATTGCGTTCACGCCTGTTTTCTCCAAGGTTTGTTGTAATCTTATTTAGAAGCGCAAACGAGTCCGAAACCATCTCTTCTAACCTGTTTATAAAGGTATTTACGTATTTCTACTTCTGTCAGTGTACTTTGAATTACAGCTTATCCTGGGTAAAAACGGTTTAAAGAGTAAAGAGACTATTATTTGGGTAATGAAACAGCTGCAATCTTTACTCAAACAAATTTATTATTCTTATAATAGAATGTTTCATCACTAGGGCGTAAAGTGGCTCATTTCAACCTAACTTTAGTTTTACAAAAATAAGCAAGGGTTGAAAAGACAATTTTACCTTGTATAGAAGGTAAACTATATATTATACTACGAATCTATATTTTTCGTCATTAGCTAAGCAAACTAAGTACTATAACTGAACTAAAACTAAGTACTAAAAGATGATACGCTTCGTGTAAAGATAAAGAACCTTCTCAAAACGACTTCCAACCTGCTTTCAATTTTAATAATGCAAACAATCAGCTGTTTAGAATAACCTCAATTCAACCATTTCGTCATTACGATTGTGTTAGTGTGCATTATTATGTCGAAAGTCAACAATAAGTTACAACCAACTAAGACAATAATTGACTCATATTTTTGACACGTCATGTGATTGCTTACAGATTGTTTAAAATAAGTGTACCATAACAATATTTTACTCAAAACGTACACTTGAAGTTGAATTGATGCGCATTTTTATTTAATTATTAATGACTTCTAATATAGTATATGCGTGATACTCTACAAGTTTTATGTTTTTAATGAAGTGTAATGAAATTGTGACCATACAAAGTAGGTATTTTAAGCCAAGTATGAATGGAGATGAGTGTAGGATGAGTGGCGCGATCTTGTAGTCTTGTTAGTGACTAAGGCCGACATATTCCTCAGACACAGCTGTTAAATAGCCCATACAGCTAATGGCAACCAAGGGACACCTACAGTTTATACCCCTTTGAGAAAACATAACGGAACAATCTTAAAAAAACGATTATTTGAATCAGGTTTGTGAGCGTGGCGCTATCTATCGGAAAATATCTTATTAAAATAACACATCGAGACAACAGTACTGGAACTGTAAACAGCGATAACCTGACACAATATTTTCTACCCCATTGTAAGAAGCTGCAATTTGTCACAAAGCACGAGTTAAATCAGTTTTGATTGGCTGTTAGTCTACGACTGGGATGCTTTGCTTCCTTTTGTCCGACTTGTACTTTTAGTTTAATAACATATTAATAGGGTTTTCCGTTGTACACGCAAGTTAAGAACATCCTATGATATTTCACCATCAACATCATTTCAAAATAACGTTTTTTATAATGTCACCATACTATTTCAATCACTGCCCCACAAACTAAAGTCTGTAAGTGATATTAGGGATTTAAAACGGAAGCTTAGTTTATTTCTAGTAGGATATCATTTTTATAGCGTAAAATATTATGTAAACTACAACTCTTCATTAATATGTTTTAGTTTTTTATACCTAAGGTTATCTGCAATAATATTTATTTGTGTCATTGTTTATTATGTATTTTACCTCTAAATTATGATGCAAGCCATGAATGTAAATATGTCAATAGGAAATAAAGGAATATTTTATTTTATTTGAACCTTTTGGTACGTTGTGTCCTTATAATATTTTTTAGTTAAATATTGATGTTTTACCCAACTCTCAATACTATTTTTTTTTAACGTCATACATCCCTCAAAAATCGGAGGTCAAGCTTCTTTCGGACAACAATGTATGCTGAATTGTATAATGAACATAATGAGTGGAGAATATTGTTACTCCATAACATGTCAACTCGTTACGGCAGTCAACCTTTCTGTGAACTAATATAGGTTTGACATCCTTGTTTTTAAGGAAAGAAAATAAAGAAATCAGTCCATTAATTTAATACATCGGGTTGGTTTGCAACTAAATTATTCCAAAACTACACACACTTGCCACCATGCCACAAAGTGAAAAACAGTTTCATTTTCATGCAGGTTACACAAAGAACAACAATAATTTTTATCGACGACTCAGGGTTTATAATTTAAATCTACTCCCTCCCCCCTTCATTTAATAATCCATGAGACGATATCAATATTATCAGACAGAAAAGTTCTATCACCAAGATTGAGGTTCAAATCAATAAATTGAGAGTGAAACGCCGAATTTCAAATAAAATTAACCCACGACTGACTACTATCAACCTTACTCTTCGCTGTCATATTTAAGAACAGTTAACTATTAAAGCGTTTTAGCACAAATAATTTTCAAACACTGGACTGTAAAACATGCACTAACCCGCTCTCCATTACAGACCAGTGAATAATGGAGCCAATGTAAGAGCGCCACTTTATGAGATGGGTTGTTTATTAATGACAATGTTCATAAAATTGCCCTTTGTTTAACTTCTATCCGTGACGCGGGCTTATTTGATTTTTATAGTTTGACTGATCATATTTTACGTGGGACTACGTATTTAAATAATTTTCCCTGCTTGCATTCAGATAAAAGGGGTTTTCTTCTTACTGCAGCAAATACACCTTTTATAATGCACAACAGTTTTTAATGCGTGCGTCTAAAGTATCATTTTTACTCTCTAGGGAGTAAAAAGATTTTTAGCCCCTAGGGAGTAAAAATCTGCTGTTTTCAATTCAGTTGTAAATTTCTATTGCAAACAAAATTTCATTTATGTATCAATTGTAGTTAATTGCCTTGTAATGTACACTAATGTACACTAACACAATCGTAATAGACATAACTTACTAAACAGCTGTTTAGCAAATTAAATTGATTACAAGTTAGAAGTGGTTTTGAGATGTTATCTTTAAATGAAAACTATTTTAGATTTAAAACATTGTTTCATTAAATAATGGTGTTATATGACGAAAAAAATAATTCATCACACGGGCAAAAAGTGTATTTTCAACCTTCGCTCATTTTCTGACCTCGGCTTCGCCTCGATCATAAAACATAAGCTTGGGTTGAAAAGAGTCACTTTAGGCCCTAGTGATGAAATATACTATTCCCATTCCTCAAACTGAAATATCTGATGGCATGTTAATTTTGCTACATTTATTTTACCAGCCGCAGTCAAGATTTTCAATATAAAACACTGAATAGTATGGGAGTAACGGAGTAAGCGAGTAACAGCCGAGGTAGGTTATTTAAACGTAAAAAAAAACAGTTGGCAACACTAATTTAAATTTGTTGATCAGCTGTTGCACTGCTGTTGTTAGTGTTTGGAAAAAAACAACAACGTATATTTGCTTTTTATAATCCACAACTTAAATCATTGAAAGTTGTTATCTGTTGCTGATATTTTATAATCTGTACGAAGAGTATACTTGCCACACTAGAGACTACCAAAGGAAGATTTCTCTCAAATACAAGTGACACTTTCCGCAATGGTCACATAAAAAGCTATAGTAAATATTTTATACCTTTTATGACACAATTACGCAAGGTTCAACCACCAATATTATGTGAATCACTTTCTAAAACTTCTCTCGAAATACCGGGCGGTAAAACTGTGTATATCATCTTGTAAATGATATACATCGATGTCACCAACAAAAGGCTTCGAATCTAAGCCATCTGCTTATCGAATTAACAATACATCCTATCTACATTCGAACATGACATACGACCTTACCTGATCCCGTATCTGCAATTAATCATTACAGGTCTAACACACTGTCTAATACAATCAGTTTGTGATCAATGGTATGAGGGTGGTCGCAATACAATTCAACATATGTCACTGATCAATATTGTTTTGGTGAATTTCCTTATGGACGTTGCTACTAGCGTAGTTCTCATGGTAAGACCTAGGCCCGGGACCAATGCTTTTTGTCATTCCATCTGTTATTCCTTATAAATTCCTTATCTGTAAAAGAAAGATTATGAATATGAACAAAAATTGCAATATGACCTGGCTATCCAATGCTATTGAGTTTATCAGAAAGACACTGAGTATATTCATAAAAGACATGTTTGAGTTTTAAGCATTCTTCAATTACAGACTACAAAGTAGTGGAACATTTAAAATCAACATACACGTTTACAAAATTCCTAAAATCTCTCGCCACTTATTAGTGGCGAGAGATTTTTTGTGTAGTCTACATTATGAAAATGTTTCAGACAAATTTGAATTAGCATTGTTTAGGCGAAATTATTAGAGGTTTAGCTACCAAACCGATACATCACTGATAAAACTGTGATTATTTTTCTTTAAGTATTCATTATTTTTTTATTTTTTACTTTTAAAAACCTTCGTTATTTAGAATTCAAGCCTTTTACAAAGCTGAGGTAAACATCTATCTTGAAGCAATCAAATACTGCTGACCCGGCGCTGGCAAAGAAGACCTGAGATTGTCTTTAATTTCCTTTTACTCTCTTTGCTGCTTCACGAACATCAAGAAAAAGAAAGTATTTTCTTGATTGATTATTCAAAGCCATATTCTACACTTCGAAAATATTGAAAATACATTAACTTATTTGTTTGATTTAAAATTTATGTTAGCCAAAATATTTGATGTGTTAAGCTTAAAAAATAAAAAATATTTTAGAATGTTTTTTTTATAAAAAGAAAATTTATTACCTCTTTTATCACTAAACTCCAAGCTACAAATCAAATTGGAAAAACTAGAAATATTTTCTTTTTCTTTTCTTATTATTCTGTTACAATCCTAGAACAACGAGTGTATTTTAATTAAAGCCGTATTCTGCATTATTATTTCTCTTTGCAACCCTTCGACATCATTACTAGAATCACTTTAAATATAATGTGACATTTCTTAAACAATACAGTCTCCTTTTCAAACATTGATCCCCTTTAAAACGTTCGAGAAACCTATATTTTCCTCCTCAACATTTTTGTATTGGGCTTAGCACAGCACGCTCTCTAGAAAGAAAATACACTTGTAAAACCTCTCTAGAGTTTATACACGCAGCCTTTCTTGAAATTTCCAACAACTAGTTAGCCTTAAGCATATGCGAACCACGAACTTATCAAAGTGTTAACAATGTAATTCAATATCCGTAGCAGCTGCTACTTGGAGACATAATGCAATAACAATGTTAGAGATCCATCGTCATTCACATGATCAACAATGACAAGAGAAATAATCTACTAGACAGGAGCTTTATGTTTTAATCCCTTGTGACATTTAACTACACCTTTTTCACTTAGTAGACCTAAATGTTCTAATAATCCTAATTGTTTTGATACTGCATGGTAACATTTTTTGTTGTATAATATATATTTTCCAAACCTTACGTAATGTATACATTTCAATTTGATTTGTATGTATAAACAAGTTGTTCATCATGATAGTATCTCGTATTTACAGTACCTCACAAATAATGTCACAAATATGTAGTAATTTGTCTATTAAAATTTTAATAATGATAACACAAAAATAATTTAGTCAATAGCAATAATAATCGTGGCATAAATCTATGTAATGGATATATCCATGTAATTGTTATTGACAGTACTAGGTCCCTGCACTCAAGCTTTGCTTTGCAGGGACCAAATTTCAGAGTATTTCTTGTAAATTTTCTATGTTATATTTTTTACTTCTGTATAAAACTGATTGAATTTAATTTAATTGAATTGAATTTTTCAAATTGGTAGTCTTAGGGTGACCGGAATGTTTGTAATGCTACCAAAGCTTTCACAATTACCAATCTCCAATTATGCCTAAAATGTTATCTTCAGTGTTTTTCAATGCCACTGCATCATTTCGCGCCGTGATAATATCCTGACGCAATACCCGCAATACACGGGCGGCTCTGTATTGCCTCTGTATTGTCTCTGTATTGCCTGTCTGCGCCGTTGTATCTATCGCCTGGTATTGCTATATTTGTTTTAAGTTTATACAATTAATTGAGAGAACATCTGATAGTCTAAGCTGCTTTCAAGTATGGGAATTGAATTACAAATAATTATTATAAATTATAATTTATTTATTTATTATTATTATTATATGTTATTTTTATTAATGATAGCCTAATTTAAATTTATTATTTATTCATAATATTATTTATTATTAATAATTATTATTTATTATTAGGTAATTATTATCAATTATAATAATTATTATTAATATTTATTACCAAACAACACTCTAAACTTAAACTAAAATTTAAGCAAACCGTTGATAAATACTCATGTAAATTCCTTAACATGAGTGTGTAGTGGTTATATAATAATATTTTCCCTTAGATAAATATATTTAAACTTTTACACCATTAAAAATGTAAAACACTAACTGTAATAGGCCTATGTTAAATATTTAAGAGTTTTTAGGAAGTACTATGGCACGAACTGAATAATATATTATGAAAGTAAAGATCTGTCCCTTTTCGTGTTTTTGGAATTTTATTTATTTATGATTATACTAGATTTTACTTACGAAGTGGTGGAATTAATAATTAAAAACAGACAGACTAAAAGGGGTGTACAATGTACAAAATCGTAGAATTCAAGACATATTTTAACTGTAAGGTACAGTACTAAGATACTAGACAGTCAAAGAGAAGTAGAACGAATCAAACGTTTACTAACAGCCAATCAAAATTGATTTAACTTGAGCTTTGTGACAAAACACAACCTCTGTGCACCGGACTGACTCGTTATAGTTACGAACTGCAGCTGTTTACAGTTAGATTGATAGTTATTAAGATACAGTTATAGTTATTAATTGGCGTATAAAGTTTAACATTAATTTTCAATAACGGTTAAAATTTTGTTTTTAACCAACTGCTATTGTGGTTTAGACATGTCGATTATAAAGGCTTACTTTCCAATGTATATATACAGGGTGTTAAAAAAGTCTTAACACACCCAAAAAAAAAATTAAACTGCATAAGAAAAGATTTCGCAAGTTCAAAATATAATTTCATCATTCATCAAAATTTTTAGGGAGATAGGTCCTACTAAAGATTTTCAAATCTAAATACCCATGTTATGAACCCTCATTATAAAGGTCTTAATTAGTAGAATACAATGCCACAAATTTAAACTCAAACGGACTCAGCCGAGTCGGAGATGGCAGTCGTTCAAAGATATCTTGATTCTGTAATTTTGAATCTTTGAACAGCTGTCATTTTTTTACTCAGTTGCTCTTTTAAGATCAAATTTGTGGCATTGCATTTGACTAATTAAGAACTTTTAAATGAGGGGTCACAACATGGGTCTTTATTTTAAAATCTTTAGGTGCCCCCTTTCTACCCTTAAAAAGGGGGGGGGATTTTATTTCACGCTAAAAGCTAGAAAAGTCATCATATAATGTTATGTAGAAGTTGCAAAATTTTATCTTAACGCCGTTTAGTTTATTTAGGGGGTGTTAAGACTATTTCAACATCCTGTACATAAATTAGTTTCATATGCAAAATAACGATTCATCGGTTACCTAGCTAAATAAAAGGTTTATTTTTATTACGTAACCTAAATTACAAGTATAAACTGTGATACACTTTTTAACAACAAAACAAGCTCATGTTGGCATCCCTGCTTTCTTTAGTTCATCACCGATCAGTTAATGCATTGTTGAATAGTTATTTATTAAGTTTGGTGTTATTTGGAAGTTATTTCAAAAGACTTGACACGGTTTTTTCGCAAACTCAAAGATATTGTGTTATAAATGAATATGTTAAACTTAAATATTTAATTTTATGTCAAGAAAAATTTGAAATTGAGTTACCATGTGTGATTTTAGTACAATATTAAATTAAATTTACAAAAACCAAACGTTGACTTTAAATAAATACTCTATTGTGTTTCTGAACACACCATGTTGAGTCTTATTTACAATAAATTCCCAATAACGCTACACCTCATAGCTAACTGTGAAACAATGCATATGAGCTGATAGGGATGAAGTAAAGAAAACAGGGATGCTCTCATCAAAGTTTGTCGTTAAACAGTGTCTCGCAGTCTTTGTAATTTGGGAGGTGTTTTAAAAAACACCCTCTATGGTATTTTTAAATTAAGAATACATTTATGTTTTTATTTAGAAACACTATAACTACCTCCTTACCGCGTAATATTTGTAACTATTTAAGACAAACAATTCTGACCTAACTTTGTTCAGAAACACAATGTCTAGAACTTCTTTGTCATAATGAATCGTTTTCCTTTGTTTTGCCTTCGTTAAGAAAGTCATTCAAGTAGTTTATTAGTCTTTTAATTAATATTTTTAACCTTGATATTACTTTGCCATATAATTGGCTGTTTAACCATATATCAATACGTAATTAATAAAAGTAATATTCAATAATTAATAGATTGTCTAGGTGGCCGAGTGGTTATAGTGCTTACCATCAAATCTGAAGGTCGCTGGTTCGAATCCAAGCGAGAACGTTTCCAGACCCAGATGACATTGTCATTGGGCTATGAATTAATGATGCTATCTAACAAAAAGGTTGATGTTATTAACAAGACCAGGGTTTGGACCGTTCCCTTTTATAACGTAAAAAATACCGCTTGCGTAAAACACACACAACAACAAAATTAAAATACTTTTCAATTCTATAAAATCGTTATAAATAGTTATTATTTTTCAAAAACCAATAATGAAAGATTTTTTAAATCAAAGTAATATATATATCAATTTTATTCCTTTTTCCTAAAAAAATTACGTGGTTTTAAATCATTTGAAAATGTTTTGAAGCATCAAATAACAAATAGGCCTGATTGTAAACTTCATTATTACGATAAACGATAATTACGTAGATATAAATACTGTACTTATGAAGATTTTTTAGTCTTCGTTTGGTAGTATAGTTTTTTTTGTTTTTTTTTTTAGCCTCAGTCAGTTTTTGTGGTGCATGAACAAAAATGAGCGTGCTCAAATTACCCCCCCCCCCTCCCCCCGTTCCATGGCCACATCTCTCCCAATAATAAAATCTCACAGCTTCAAAATGTCAAATTATCTCAACCAAACAAATTAACTACAAGAGAATTGACCAAATTTCTTATTTAATAAAAAAGTACATTAAATATTTAATTATCGTTGTTCAAACATATCATTAGATAATCTGTATATACAGAAGAATATAAAGAAGAAAGAACATGTAATTAACTTTATAAACAGGTTGGAAGAAATTATATTGTGCTTCTGGATAAGATAACAGCCACGCCTTACTAATATTGGTATAAACTCAATTATGTTATTACTGAAGCAGCGCTAAAGTTAGGCACAACATTCCTACACTATCTCTGTTCTCAGCACGTTCGATATTAATAATATTCCTTAAATAAGTAACAATAATAATTCTTCAATGTTGTTCGTATTTGAATTCTGATAGGATACAGAGTGTCATAGCTCTACCAATACTATATAATATTGTATCTATTTAAGATAGTTAAACGACTTGAATAAGTCAGTTAAAATTTTGTATATCCATGCAACATGATGATTTACACTTGTAAATTAAGATAGTGTATTACTTTCTTCAAATAAAGAAATGTTTCCTACAGTTACCTGACAAAGCAGGCTTCCTTGCACTGATTATAGCACGCAAAGTAGCTAATTGTTGCATTTACTTACTTTTCCGCACTGATTTTACTTTGATGCACTCCAGTATTCCAACCAAACAGCATAAAACAGTGTGCTTTTATAAGGCACGTAATACGTGTAAACTTGAAAATAAGTTGGAAACACTTAAATATTACTACGACTACGGTAAGCTGGTGCAGCGTTTCACGGCCTTTGAGTATTGATACTACGGCTTATCCTGCCGTGTTAACATTCTATTTTCGTTCAACGCTTGGATTTAACCCAATGCAACCTAAAACGTTTTGTTTAGTGTTTGAAAGGTTTATTATTTAAATTCTTTATAGTAACTGTAGGAAAAATATAAACAATGTGCAATCTATAATAGGAAAATATTTGCTAGGCTACTTTGTTAAGTTGATCAGAGTTCGACATCAATATTCAAGATGTGACATAACTTTGTTTTAATCATTAATGCTTTAGGAATAGGCTTTTTAACGTACACGATATCTCTTTTCCAAACCTATGCTGTGCCCTACACTGTAAGTTTTTTTTTTTTTTTCAAAATGGATAAAAATGTAATCAGTATTGAAAAAATATTTGGTCTTACTCATCGTGCATAAATATTCAATTACTATTTTATTTGTCCCTACAGTTTGTCCACTGGATTAACCAATTATTTAATGTCTCGGATATACCTGTTTATTATAATCAGCCTCTACAATACATACGGAGGATTGTGGTCTTGGCATGTAGCTCAAGTCCCTTTACCTAGTACCACAAGGGTATTAACTATCATCTGATCTGTACTAATGGGCTGGCGACCAAAGCTATGGCTAATGGCATTTAATGGGCAAATATTTAAACTGTGCAAATATTTGTGTGTTCAAAAGTTTATATAAAAAACTTCAAACAGTGGACGGTTTTAAGACAACATACTTTTAATAATGTTCAAAACACATTATAAAGAATCGTTTTTAATATTTTTTTAAACTTAAATATGAAAATTAATGAGATTTATACTATTTAATTATACTAGAGGTCGTCCAGTGGTCGAAAACTCAACCAAAACTATGTAATGTACAGACTTTTCTATTTTCACCTAAAGCTGTAAATAAAACATGCGATTGAAATAATTTCTTTCATTTGTTTTGATTTTATGTTTATATTTCGAGGTTATTTCGTCACCAGCATGGCAACCTACAAAAGGCCCATGTTATTCTTTTTATTTACAATTAATTTTGTGATTATTTTTAGCCTATTTTAGTTTATAAAGAGATTCTGTACATCTACAGGAAAACCTCTTTATAACAGTATGAGTAGATTTTTCATGCGATGCACACGAGCTGATAAAAAAGGTTTTCCTATTAATCTATAAACTGTTATAATGATATTTAACTATATATGTATACATCATTGTTTATTTTTTTAATTAAAGGTTAAAAATCCATACAATTATGTTGTATAAATATAACAATTAAAATTGAGAGTAATGATCTTTAAGCATAAATGACAATAATTCAGACTACTTACAGAATAACATAATACAAACTTTTAACACGATCGTTTGAACAAACCCACTAACTTAAATATCAGGTATTGATTAAACACTTAGCGTAAAGATAAAGTAGTAAGACAACATCTTAGCTAAAGACACTACAATTATTCAACAAGAGATTACGCATAACGTATATCGTTCAAGGGTGATAGGCTATAGAGGTTTCAATTAATTTAATCTTAATGATATTGTAAATATTAAACAGTTCCGCTCGTAATAATTTTCAAAAACAGTTAATTACGTGTGTTGGTAAAAACAGTATATTTAGATAGTGTTGTGTTAATTTCTAATCTTCTTTCCCGCCGTCACCACTGATCTTTTTCTAGTTTTATTTTAAGCCATTTTTATGTAAATTTGTGTAAAACATTTGCCATTATATTATTCTAGTCTAAATCAAGATTAACCCATCACTGCTTTATACTTGTTATTGTTAAGGGTTTTTTTTTTGTTATAATAAATAACAAAAAAAGTTCCTGATTTTTGTACTATTAACTTTTAAATTTATATTTGACATTACCACCAATGTTATAGTTATTGTTATTGTTAAACATTTTGATTGTTTTCAAAATGTATGTTTGTAGTGTTGAGTTTTCAATTAAATTTTAAATTTTTGCATTTTTATTCCTGTTCTTTAACAAAGCTGGGCTAAAAATGTTTTTTATTTAAATTCCTAATCATTTCAAGTGCCTGTTTCTTAATTTCGTTTGCTCATTGTAAATTAATCCTACATACTCGTCTTTTTTTCCTAGGAAAAAAATCACAGTTTGATTCGTTACTTAGTTGCCAATCTTCATACTGCTAGTTTGTAATTATAAAGTACTTGGATATGGCAAAATGTAGAAGTTACTGTATATATTTGGTATTGATAACTCTTCACGAATTTTGCATGCATGTAATTTATTGTAAAAATTGTGATTTTGCCGTAAATAAATAAATCTATTACTGTAGGAATAGTTATTAAACGTACACATTTTGAAACGCCAAATACAACACGATCATAACCTCAATCAACCTCAGAATGTCCTGTGGTTCACAACACGACATGTATCTGTATATGTATAAAGTATTCAACTGAACCTTGGGGAACAATATACAACTTGCGACATAACATCTTGTAACACACGTAGGTAACCTAGTTAAAGATTGTCTCCAGTTTTCCGACACCACTAGGTTGCCCATATGTAATAATGAAAAATATTTAAATTTAAAATGAATCATTATCTGTATACGAGATGTATTTTACTGTTAACAAGACGGCAGGACCGAAATACAACATGAAATAATGCAGATTCTCGATTAACGACTAACAATGATTTACCCAAATTTTGGAAAATCATTTTATAACAACTGTTTTTATAATAGCTTTTATAATGATTTTTTTTCTGATGGTGTACCCATGTATTTTATTATTCAAAAATAACAACTTTAAATCATTATTTATTATTTCACCTATTATTTTTGGTTGTCAAAAGATTATTTATTTTTTATTTGTTATATTTCATAAGTTCTTGCGCACTGTGTAACATTATCCTATTAGAAGTATACTACTTTTTATAGAGCCTAACTTTTGTAAAAATTTTTTAGTAACTATTTTACTATGATCGTAAGGTTATACAAAGATTATTGTGCTAAACACTTTTATAAACGAAAATACAAAGATATTGGGAATAAGCTAAAACCCACGGACAATATTTTAGTGTTGTAAAACACCAAAACTCAATCTGAGAAATGAGCACTTCATCCAAGCTATACAATATAATTATAGCTTAAGAGTGTATTTTTATGTTCACGTTTGGTTATTTTCACAATTTGTTTGTGATTTTTGTGATTTCAAAAAGTTCAAATAATACTCTTGGATACAAAATTGGATTAAATTCTTAATTTCAAAATAAAATCAATTTTTCCTTGGAAACAATTACAAAAACTAGGTGTTGTGATACAATAGAAGGAATTTCTGAGTCAAAGGAAATTAAAGACAAACTAAATCTGCACGTGCCAGGTCTTAGTCAGCAGGTCTTGATTGTTATAGAGCAACTAAAAATATCTTTCAGGAATTCTATGACTAACTTTTAATATAATGGTAACTCATAAACGTTCGATGTTAAACCTAAATAAATAGTTGACTACGGGTATCGAAATAAGACTTAATATTATAGTAAACCTTGATACTAAAATAGATCTTGATGCGTGGTTCTTACCATTTTGAAAACAAAGTTTTTATTTCATTGGAGACATGCCGCAATTACTATGTTTCAAACCGGATTAATGTGGTTGTTAAATTCCTATATAAAATATGAGTAACTTTTGAGTATTTGTTACTTTGATCTAGGAATCGGCGACTAATCAAAACTCTTATATTGGTCCATTATTCACTGATCTGTAATGAGGAACGGGGGGAGGATGTTTTTTGCAGTCTGGCGTTTGACAAATTATTTTACCTAACCCACCATGTTAAACTTCCCTATTCCAAGCGTGATGTATACAACTTCTTTACTCCACAAGTGATGTAAAGTTGAAAAAACTCACTCGGTGAGGTAATGAAACCCATTTAAATAACATTGAGTGCTTAACTTAAAAAATATACCTCTATGGAGCCAACGACGTTCAACGCTAGAAATCAGCTGTACGCTTGAATGTTATTGTTATGCTTTAAAGTATTTTACTAACCTAGCTTTCGTTTGATGAGTGAAATGGTTTATGGAAAAATATTCTACGTAGCCCCCCGCATATTGTCGGGTCAGGTAAAATCTTGTACGTTACACGTTACGCGAGAGCGTGTTTACATCACTTAGGTCTCGCTTCTGCTCGTTGCCCAACATTCACCTGCGTGATGTAAAAACGCTCTTACTACACTTGTAATGTAAATAGCTATAAAACTCCGATGACGGTTTGTTTGGTAATTTGGTGACCAGGAAGTATTTAAGGATAGCTGAATGGGCTATTAATTAACAGCTGTGTCTAAGGAATACGTTTGCCTTAATAACTAACAAGACTACAAGATCGCGCCACTCATCCTACACTCATCTCCATTTAACTTGGCTTAAAATACCTACTTTGTATGGTCGCCGTTTCATTGAAAAGTATTAAAGTAAAGTAAATGGATTTATAGTTTTCAGCTGTAATTGACGCTTCGGATGAAAGAAGTTTGAGAAAAGAGTAAATATCCCTGGTATATTCTGGTTATGTGCTCTTAAAGTTACCTTTCAACGGAAATAGGTTCACAACCAAGGGAAGATAATTGAAAGATTTACGCTCCCATAGTAATTTATTTCAGACATTATATGCTTACACAAACTCACCGGTTCAACTCGATTATAAAGAAAGGTAACAATCAATATGCTTGTCAAAGAGTATTGGCACATATAAAGGGAAAGGTTATAAAACCTCTCATTTGCAGACATTCCCGATAAAACTAATTTGAAAAGGTTCATGGCCAAGGCAACTCAACAAAACATTATTAGATACTTTTCCTTTCAAAAGAGGCTTTGTCCTGTCTGTGTAGAGATTTGAAGTTTATATCAGACCTTCAACAGAAAATAACTTTTTAAAACTCCACGTAGGCTACTTTTAAATGTTTTTAAGGAAACGTTGGGAAAACCTTATTATACTTGACAGATTTAGAGCGTCCAATAAAGATTGCGACTATAGTGTAGCAAGCGTTTACACACACATTGTGAAACACCAAATGCAACACGATCATAACCCCAATTAATCTCAGAATCCACTGTAGTTCACAACACGACATGTCTCCGCATATAAAGTAGTATATTGAACCCGAGGGAACAATATACAACGTGCGCAACATAATACCGTGTTTTACCGTGTTAAATTTTTGCTAAAGGCATTTTATATTTTGTCTTCATTTATTTATCAGGAAAGATAAATTTCTAGCATTGCCTAATGTTGTCAACATCTTGTTTTATTATTTCATGTTTTCGTCAAACTTCATAGTTAAAGCTAAGACATTGTTCTATTATTTCGTTAATATTATTAAATATCGGGAGCGAGCTGGTATAGTAGAAAGAGTGCGGGACTTTAGTTCCTGAGATCCCGGGTTCTAATCCCGCCAAATCACCAATGGATTTTATCTATGTGATATTACCAATGCGGACTAGCCTGAAGTAATGTTAAAAAAATCCCGGTCTCGTGCTAGAAAAAAATATTATAAAATAAAACAAACCTTTTATTAATATCTTTGGAAATATTTTTATTGAAGGTATAGACAGCGTTAATATTGTTCTTAAGCCTAAAGAGTTACAAACATTCAATTAAATCATTTTCTGAATACAAACGTATTGTACTTTTGTTATTAACAAGGCAGCATAAAACAAGAAATAATGCAGGTAAGCTGGACTAACGACCTATTAACAATGATTTACCGAAGGTTTAGAAAAGCAGTTTATTATAACTCCGCCATTACTTCACAATCTAGTGTACAAGCTTTTAAATTCCTTAATATTTCAAATGCTGAAGGCCCAGGATTTGTATAAAAAAATTATAATAATTGTAAAGGGAAGATTTACGATTTTTCATATTTCATTTGTTCTGAAAATTATATTATGTTCACTATTATATTTTAATAATATGATAAGATTTTTAAAATTACAATTATCCATGGAAATTGTTCAATCACAATTTCCCTATCCTATCTCGTAAATTGTTATGAATATTGTCCGATATCTAAGTTAACATGTATGAACATTAAAACATACAACGATGTGAAAAATAATTTAGACTACTATAACACAGACAATGAATTCGTGTTAGTTATACAAACATAACGACTGTTATTGGGATTCAGAGGTCTTTAAAAAATCTGAATGTCACAAAGTGTATTTTTCCTGGTGATTAACCACTTTGAGTGATTACAAATAGCTCAGAGTCACGTTTCAGCTAAAAAAAAAAAAAAAACAACAGAACCACAAAACATTAAGAGTCTTATAAACTGATGCTAAATACGAACTCCTGAGTCAACGGAGATTAAAGACAATCTCATTCTACACGTGGCAGGTCTTGGTCAGCAAACCTTGATTACAAACCAACTCTTTCAGAAATCCTTGACAGATATCTAATTTTGAGTGTCATAACTTAACCTAAAAATCACACGAGGGCTAACATATTTAACTGCACGTACCAAAAAACAGACTTTGCATTTTATTTGTCGATCTAAACCATGTTATAGTGCGTATTTTTTACGAAAATACTCCAAAGGTGATAAGCTGATTTCCTATTCATTGTTTGATAGTATAACAGCAAAATTGGTTATAAACAGGTTAAGCAAGGTTGTTAAATATTTCAGAATCACCTGATCACCTGATCACCTGATCTCAGAACACGTAATCCGAACACGTATTTTAAGCTTAAAATACTAGGCATACGCTTATTCTTCCCGTTTTGTGACGAAACGAAGACAGTGAAAAAGGCTGCACTGGTAAAGGCGACCAGAGTACACAGTAAAACCCTAGTTGTTGCCGCACATAAAAATTATACTGGATCTAGCAGACATGGATGCTCAAACAGTGTCTTGCAGAGCAGATCATTTCAACAATGCCAAATGTTACAGATGTGGTGAATGTCTGGCCCAAACTCATATGATGAGTCACTAAGAATCTAAGAAATAGTTAATATCCAAAGAATTTTATTTAACGCTAAAAAAATCAACTTATTCTTTGTGGGATTCAACATTATCTTTGTCAAGTCTTAGCTGAGACATCATTAAGAGCCTTAAGCAAGGACTCAAAATCATATAGGGAAGCAACTTTCTACAAACAGTTTTATATCGTCAGCAGAATAAAGAAAAGGGATCTTCATAACTTTCTTGATGTCTTTAAAGAATATGTAGTACTGAAAATATCTTAAATTTTGTTGGATGTTTTCATGATAAATATGCAACAAATCAATATTCACACCACAAAACCACATGAAATTCAGTTCACATGATCTAATCAAGACAGTTAGTAAAACTCAACCTGTTCAGGGAGTGTTTATTGTATTAAACCAAATTACAATAGTAGTTATCAAGATCCCCTGTCAACTCCTCCTTATCACATAAAGACTCAAAACTATGGTACATTCATGGTATTGGCAATTTTATCTCCAACCCTGCATGAAACAATAAATGATGTCAATTAGTATTAGTTTGTTTTTCTTTTAGCTAAGGTATTTTAAAAAGTTTCTGTTAGTACGCGGAATTAGGAGGTTTTTCAGATTAAATAAATCCAAAACACTCAATTTTTGCACCACAGCCCTCTATGAAAGCCTGTTACCATTGGTGGCCAGGATGCATCCAGTTTTCATGCTGGATAAATGTTTATCGACTCCCTTACATTCAATCATATCAAAAGTGGAGTTTCATCAATAGCAGAGGGTTAAAATTTCATCGGATACAATTTTTACCTATAGACTACTTCCATGACCCTTCATCGGGAATAAAAATTCCATAATTACTTAGTTTGTTTTTTAAGCTATTTTTACCAGTTGCACTAAACGCATGTAAAGACAAAGTGGACTCGCCCACAGCCTTTGGCGAGCATCGGCGTACAGAGTGGCTCTGCCGCAATAAGTACTATAAGAAATCCTATCTTCTCCCAAACTGAGCCGACTGACACGGCTCAAGCGACAATCAATCAATCAATCAATCAATTATCAATTATTTAAGATTGGGACGCCGTATTTTAACCCAAATATGAGTGAAGGATGAGTGTAGGATAAGTGGCGCCATTTTGTAGTCTTGTTAGTGACTAAGGCCGACATATTCTTTAGACACAGCTGTTAATTAATAGCCCATACAGCTAATGACAACTAAGGGACCTACAGTTTATAGTGGAATCCAACCCACATTTTTCCTTGTAATTAACGAATTGGTCTAATTATCAGAATAGTACTGCGGATAGTCGTAGTACTCACTAGTGCGGACGTTAATCCACACCAGGGAGCATTGCATCCACAGTGCATGCCTATAAATATCCACAATTCGTGACCTCCTAGTAGCTGGATTACAGGACGATGCCACATTTGCCCCAGTTAATACAGATAGACAGTGATAGAGATAACAATTTGCCGCGAACAGTTCAGCTATGCACGGTATGATGCGTTCTGCACGGCGCGTCGGTGGGCGGTGGTTTTCTGTCGGGAAAGTCTCGTCTATTTTAGGAACAATAATTACAGACATCCCAAGAATAAAACAACCTGCGCAGAAACGACAAGTTCACGTGGTTCGCGCCGGTAGGTGTGGCGTACCCTTCAAACCTGCGCGGTGCGAAAAGGCCCAGAGTTGTTTTGTTTCTGGGATGTCTGTTATATGAATGTTGTCCTTTTACTCAGCCACATAAATTTTCCTAAGACGCAAGTAGGGTAAAAATGAGAGAGCTAGCACCACCGTGTTATTAAACGGCTGAGAGAACTGGCACGGGGAGAACGTACATGGGTGAGAGAGCTGGCACGGTGAGAGAGCTGGCACACGGTGTCGAAAGTTTCCGTCGGCGTGTCGGGGTGGACGGTTGAGAGAGCTGGCACCGCGGAGGCTGGCACACGGGAAAGGTGTCGGAGGTGTGTCGTGGTGGACGGACGAGAGAGCTGACACCGTGGAGGGTACAGGTGTGACAAGATGTATTATAAATATTTAAATTAACATTTTGATTTTTAAGGTGGTGATGATTAACTCGCAAACGCTTGTCGCTTTTGTCAATTAGTGTTGAGTGTAGATAGTTTTCCAAATGCGTGGAGTAAATAGAGTGTTTAATTGTTAGCCTGATGTAAGGAATAATGGATAAATAATATGTTTATATAGATTAATTTAAAAACGATTATGGTGGAATCGCAAGCGATTTTATGGCATGCGCTCGTATATCATTTAACGTTGAGGTTGTTTCCACAAATATGTGACATATTTTGTTTGGGAATTTGTGTTCGAAACTTATATTTTAAAAACTACCATGTGATTAAAAAAAATATATATATAAAATATTAGTTTCATCTGTTTAAAAAATCTTAGGACTGACATATGTTGTATTTTAAAATAAGTTAAACAATTTACAGATTGTATAGTATTTAGATAAGCGCTTAATGGATTTGCATCGTGGCTTATCGTGACGTTGCAGAAAACATGCGATAGTGATAACTGCGAGTGCATCATCAATTCATTTGAGTCAAACAACAGATAAGATGTCTAATTTATATACCAATTATTTGTTTACAATCTGAAGCAAGTCTTTATACTGATATCGATACGAGGTAGGTTGTGTAGGTCATGTTTCAGGTTGACGAGCGGTTATCGTCTCGGGCTTCGACGCCACGGGACCGGGTTCGGGACTGACGAAGGTAAGTATATTAGGATAATTTATTTTTACTATATTTAATTGTAATTTATATATGTAATAAAAGAAATGTTTTTGAGTTTAGTATATATTTATTCACAATAAGCAGTAGTACTACAGTATAAAAAATGTCTATTATATATCATGTTAAACAATATTATCTTTTTGAATCCAGGAGTTTTTGGACGAAGGAAAACCAAGCCATTTTACAAACACTTTATCATCCTTCTTCTTGAGAATCTTTTCGACTAAGTAAACGTCTTTATGTTTAACCTTAGTTAGCTCTTCTTGATAGAATCCTCCGGCAATGGGTTGGTTCTCGGCATCTACCAACTTGTAAGTGACGGGTTCTGTCGGAACTACTTGCGTGATGCGAAATATTTCTGTGGAATAATTCGGAGTATATCCCTTGGCGAATTCCCCTTTATATTTGCTAATGCGGACGTAGTCGTTAATTTCAAACTTAGGTATCATTCGTAGTTTGGGTTGTTTATATGAATAAATGGTCTTTAGTAATTCCATTTCATTCTTCTTTGATACGTCACACGGCTTCATTTTTATAGTCGAATGTTTCTTTGTATTGTAGAAGTCCATTAGTTGGTCTAGTATGTCGATCCAATTGTAAGTACCATTAATTGTAAATTTTTTCCACATAAAATTTTTTAACGTGCGATTAAATCTTTCTGCCACGCTCGACTTTAAAATGCTGTAGGTAGAATAGTGGTTAATTTTATAATCACCCATCAACTTTTTAAACTCGGAATTGTAGAATTCTGTTCCTAAATCGGATTGTAAATTTTTTGGAACCCTTCCCTGTTTTAATATGTTTTCCATTGCAAAAGTAACCTCTTTACTGGTTTTAGTTTTGAGAGGTCTTGACCAAGCATATTTTGAAAAAACGTCAATTACTGTGATTATATACTTGAATCCCTTATTGACCTTGTAATATTTTGTCATATCAATTAAATCACACTGCCAAAGGTCGTCAAACCCTTTCACAACTACCTTTCGTCGAGGAAAATTCTTTCTTACCGACTTATGTAACTCGTTAGCAATATCTTCTTTTATACCCATAATATTAGTTACTCTATAACTCCTTTATCTCTGAGCTCTGATATTATATTTATAACTTCGTTATTGTGACTAGTATTACCTGAAATCTCTGATAATTTCAATAATCGCAGCCTGTCCACAATTTCATTTATATTATCATAATGCACATAGTCTGGAGCACATGGATAAGTATCCAATTTTAAATAGGGAGTTTTTAACCCACTCCCTTTCTTAAAAATATTTTTTATATAGTTTCTGTATTTAAATGTATTTGTAGCTTGAACCTTCTCTCCATCAGAATGTCTCACTAAATGAGCATTTGTAAGCAGTAATATATCTTTAAAAGAATTCAGATCATCTTTAGTGATAAGTGTCTTATTTGGTTTCTTCTTAAACATAAGTTCCAACAAACCAATTGTTGGTTTAAATTTTTGACCTTTTATTTTAATGAAACTATCAGATGGATCGTAGTTAATTTTACTATTTCCAATCATCCATTCATCATTATCACCTAAATATACACCATACGTATGATCCATTTCATTTTTACTATCGTTAATAGATTTATTGATATAATCGTTAAAATTTTCTTCGTTTTCATCATGTTCACTATTGGAATCCGATTCTTCTGATAATGATTCATTGGTTTGAATTTGTGAAGGTTTGCTTTCATTCATAACTTTAAGTGATGACGACGGAGTTTGTTCACTATCAAGAATTGATGAATTCTTGTCACTCTTTTTTTTCTTTTTCTCTTCAATATTTTTTACTATTTCACTAATAGGATCGACGATAGGTTTAAATTTCTTTTTGAATATTTCTTCTTCATCCACAATACCTCGTTTCAGTGCTAAATATTTTTTTCTTACCGTATTACTTGTTTTGATTAACTCCTTTTTAACATCCATTTCCTTTCGAAGTTGGATGAAGACTGTGTGGTATCACATACAATATTACCTTATAAAAAATTTATCGAACCCATTGCGATATCTACCATTGTTCAGATCACTTTCTTTATCGATTACGAAAAATCCAAATTTTTTATTCCAACAAATTTGACACATATCTACAAATTCCGTAAATGTTAAGTCGGGATTAATATGATTGTTATAAACATGTTTAAGATTATTATTATCCTGTTTAAAAACAATTATCATATTAGCATTATCTCTAATTAACTGCTTCGGAATTCTGGAATAAGATTGACAAAGATAAAAACAATCCACGTCTTTGTGTCGACCCATACTAAAAAATGCACTTACGTTGTTTTGCTTATCACATATTATATCATCAAACACAAACACCGAGTGTTTCTTAGCCTCAGAAGGTTGAATTACTTCTTCATTTTCAGAGAATTTATAATAACCAATTCCTTTTACATTTTTTAAAACGTTTTCCAAAAACTGGTATTTTGGTTGATATAAGGACTTTGAGTAAACATATATGTTTTCAAATTTTAATCCATTAGGATCTGTAATTAGGCTTAACATCACAGCAGTTTTCCCACAAGATGATGGTCCTGTAATTAAACATCTGATTTGATTTGGAAGGAGCCCACTATGTCTTCGTCTATTATCAACCGGTTTTAAATCAAAACTTTCAATGTTTAATTTTTGTTTTTGATTAATCACCTTCATTATTATGAGATAACCTTCTCTTACCACGTTCTATGCAGAAATGAGATTGATCGGCATTCTTAAATTCTTATGTAATCTTATAAGTAGTACACAAGGGAATATAAATAATAAACGAAAAAATATAAATGAAAACTATTTTATTTCCACATGGTTCTATTTTCCATCCTATGATATAAAGATTTCATTTTTTCTACAGCAAGTTTTACTGACTTAATTTTTGAACTATTAAAGCTTTTTGAAAACAGATCACCGATACGCTTATCTTTCTCCTCGTCTGTGCAGTCTGAAAATAATGATGTAAACCCCTCAATGTCTTGCCCAGAAGATCGATGGATCAGATACATCAAAGTGTAGTATCCACTGTAGTCTGATGATTCACTCTGTATTCGATGTCGATTGTAACTCCATTTTTCAGTAGCATTTTGAATGAAGAGAAATATTTTGTAAGGTGGAGGTAAACCGAAACTATCAAAATATTCACCCCGATGAAATTCGTCAATGTAAACGGCTACCCATCGGTCTCCAGTATTGAATATATATGATGAGGGATAGTTGATGTATGAAGGTATTCTACCTTCAGCGTGAAATATTCCGTTAAAATGTTGAACGATTTGTGGATTACTTTGAATAAAAAGCTCTAATTCGATTGCGTACATCTTGCACAATTTTCTTTTCTCTGAGGTTTTCCGTCGATGTGATCTGTACCCGCACCTGAGGAGTTGTAATGTTCATAGCAGTAAATTATATCCTTTAGCTTATCTTTTTTGTGATCTGGGAGAAGGTCCCACACGTGCCATAGGTCACTCGGGGACACGTGATGTACAAAATACTCTTTCGGTAGGTAAGATATTTCTTGTATTTTTAAATTGGCTAAAGTTCTGTTACCGTATTTATCAAGCGTATTGAATTTATCAATAATTTCTCCAATCTTGTCAACTGTTTTGTCTTCGATCTCCAATAATGTGGATTTCTTTTCAACCTTGTTTATATACCAGTGTAACAACAGTCTAACATTTTCACTTGCACATTGATCAGTCGTTCGAGAATGGTAAAAACACTTTCTAAAGCTCATCTGTTTTCTCAGATCGTTGATTCTTGGACAACAAATTTCATCCATATCCCGCACGGACACAGTTTTATTCGATAAAGTATTTTCAATAAAAATCTTTTTTTCCATACCTTTGACTAATACAACATCGTAAGATCCTAATATCCTGTTAAAAATATTCTTCATTTCGAAATATGGAGTGTAACCGTCATTCCAGTCAATTCCATGACAGAATTGCTTAACCCATGTTGCAACCTTTTGTTGTGTTTCAGGTAACGCTGTATATGGAAAAGGTGGTTTGAAAATAATCGATTGCACTTTACTACCTGAAGTTGTGAGAAAAGCTGCTTCCTTCACGATGAACTCATTTTTTAGTCCACGGAACCCTTGGATATCACATACGACTGTTCTGTTCGACATCTTGTTAGCAACTGGAATAAAAATTGTGAATTATCACGTTACAACTTGTTTAATCTCAACCTACTAACCCTTGACCTTGTTCCTGACCTTTTGTTTTCCTTTTTTCACCTCATACTAACTTTTTTACCAAACTTGTCATCGGGTTGTATTCAACGACACGATCGTGTAATATTAAACAATATGCTGTAGTTTTAGCTGCGATTGTACTTTTCGATTCAAACTCTAATCTTATATCCACTGGTCCTGATTTTATGGATTCGTTTTGTCTGGAACAATCGATTACAATTAACGGAGCATGTGTTACAAATTCACTATATGTGAATAGGGGTTCGCCCTTTTTAAAATAGTAGTTTTCTTGAAATTTTACATACATTTCATAAAGAATCGCTAGCTGATTCTTGGACTGATCAAGGTTCATATCGTCATACGGGTAACGCCTCTTTCACACGACGCGGCGCGCGCCGTGCGGCGCCCGCCGGATCCGGCGTAGGGCTATGGGAGTATATGAGTCCTTTCACACTATGTCCGGCGCGCGCCGCGCGGCGAATTCGCCGCACGGCGCGCGAGTTACCGCCGGATGCACCTTGAGCCGGACGACAGCGCCGCGCGGCGTCCACGCCGGACAACTCGGTGAAGGTGCATTGGTTCTTATGGGAGCTTTCACACGGTGCGGCGCGCGCCGCACGGCCCAACCCCTACGCTGCCTCATTTTAGGCAAACTACCTGACCAAGAGGGTGCAACAGTTAATTAAGAAATTATATATCGTTGTATCGGAAAATAATATATTTAAAGTTATTACAAAACATACATTTTTATGTTAATCCCATGCAAATCGACCAACTTAAAGTATTAAAACAAAAATTTTCCTTTAATAAATAGAGGAGAATATTTAGTATTAAATTAATTATTTAAAAAATTAAATTAGTAATTTATACGTAATGAAACATTTTTTTTTACTTCTAGAATACAATATTTTCAGATATGACGAATACTTATATATAATACGTGAAGGTGATTTCTACGAAATACTACTCCTCCGTTAATAATGAACGGATTTTTACAAACGATGTGTCAAAATTAAGTATTTGTTGTGTACACGCCCCCTTTCACCAATTCCTGTAGTTAAAGTCCTCGGGCTTTGCCCCTCAGGCCATCAAAATCCCAATGTATATATTTCCCAACAGACTAAAAATTGTGAAAGTTAACTCCCATACCGATTTGCATAGTTTAAGTTACATGATATGACTATTTATTTTTCCAAGATCTTTCACTGGGGAGATTCTTGGTCATGTCATTTACTTATATTATGCCTTTTACTAATTGTTCACAGTTGTACTGAACAGATTGTAAAATAAAATAAAGTTAAAAAAATCTTATGAAGACAAGATTTTGTTTAGTTAAACGGACGAATAATTTGTATTAATTACAGCTGTTCATAGTACACACATGATACACACAAGAGTTTTCGTTTTCAGTTTCGATAGATGGAGTGGAGTGAGCGTTCGTTTTCAGAGTGAGTTCGTTTCCAGTTTCGATAACTGGAGTGGAGTGATTGGTTACATTATCTTTGAGTTGACTCTCACACGTCAACGGAAATAGTGACAGTTATTCGTAAAAAAAACTCCTTTAATATTTTGCAATTGCTCAAATTCGAGCAACAGGTGCACTAGTTTATTATATTTAAAATTATCCTATTCATTTAATTTGAACTTTTAAGTGGAGTATTCATTTAAAAGCCACAACTGAACAGAAAATAATAAATATTTAGGAGTGCCGTACGGCGCGCGCCGCACGAAACCGTACTAGTGTGAAGACACACGCTTGTCCGGCGCAGCGCCGCGCGGCGGACGCCGTACGGCGCGCGCCGCTTCGTGTGAAAGAGGCGTAACACTCTGAATTCAAATAAAGTTTTACATTTGAAACGTCACATATATCAAATTCGCTGACATTTTTTTTGATATTGTTTGATCTGTCCGTTTGAAATGCTAATACAACATATCGTGGTTTTTCCAACTGAGTTGATGTTTTTACATTCCATGTCTGTCTATTTGATTGCGGTAATAAAGGATATTCATAAAGCTCCCATGTTCTAAAATTGATGAAAATTGATTGATTTTTTTCAATAACTTTGAGTAAAGATAGTTTTTCTTGATCTGATGGGAATACGTAGGGAACTCTCCATTGAATTTTCTTGATGTTAATGTCCATCGTTGGCTCGATACTTGTACTTGTACCTGCAGCTCCTGTTTCAGTCTTAACCTCACCAAGCACAGCATTTAGGTCAGTTCTTGATCTTATAAGTATAAGTTCCTGTTTAACGTTTAATATAATTTTATTATAATCCTCAGCGAACCCAATTAAAATCTTAAGAGGAATGCAGACATTAAAATAGAAAGTACCTTTATTTGTACTGTCTTCTTTGAGAGTCAATAAACTACCTTTTTCACTCGTCCAGCCTGCATTAGTTAACATTTTAATGTCACTATCATTAAAAGACAGATAACCTTTCATTGTACTTGTAATTCCAACGTTTTTCACCCTATCTATTTCAACTCCACCGATTTCGTATCGTATTTCATCAAATAAATAAGCATATCCGTTATTAATGAATTTTGTATTTGTTGATTTAACCACCCCCTCGATGTAGAGAGTACTGTTGCAGGGATACGTATAGATATCTTGATGTTGGATTGGTATTCTAATTTCATCATTATTGTTGAATGAAGAATTAGCATATGGTTGATGTGCGTGTACTTCTATTTTATTTATCGATTCGTCAAAGTAAATTTGCTCTCTTACTTGTAATATACTACCAGCCATGTTTAATTTTTAAGCCTAATGATACTAAAAAGTCTCTATTACTCTTAGAAAGAGAACCTCTCTTCACGGTGTCCGGTGTAGAAATGTTCACGGTTTTCAAATACGGTATGTTCTTAACTGGGGTGAAGATCATAGGCATGATTACAAACGTTTAAGATGTAATGTTACTGTGATGGTTTCTTCACGGAAATTGATAGGTTTACCATTTTGATCAGTTATTTTAAGGGATATGTTATCAATCGTCCTTGTGTTGATTGGAAGATAGATTATATTGGCGGGAGTTTCAACTATTTTAAATCCTGGTGGAACAGTGGGAAAGAATGTATGTATCACATGACTTGGATTACTATTTACAAACGAAGACGTAATTATATTACACTCCACGTTTATAGTATTGACTTTTAAGACGTTTACCGTTCCATCCGACACATGAGTGAAAAACTTGTTTAATTTTCTATTTTTGAAACCTAATAAAGGACCTATTGAGTCTGAAGGAGTGAAGTCGATGTCTTTGGAACACTTTATCTCACTTTTTAACGTATTATTGTTTGGTTGAATTGTTATCAGTACATCATGATTAATGGGATACGCATTTTTGTATGATAAGCTAGTATCGATGTCAGTTTCTGTTTCACCTCTCTTATCTCCAAGAACCTTTCGTAAATACTTTTGCAAATCTTTAACTTCATATGATCCAGTAGGTATTTCTATACCCACCTCTTCATTTTTATCGGTAAGATAATAAAACATATTACACCCTTCCTCAACATTTGGAATTGAATTAAATGTTTCAAAATTGATGAACCCTAACACGTAATCTCGATCATTTTCTAGTTCAATTTTGGGGAATATTTCACAGCTTAAGAGTGAACTATTTCCCGAAATTACAAATAGGTGAGACATGTTGCTTGTACGATGGTCAAATAATGACTGAGATAGTTATTGGAGAATATTTTAATTACAATCAGACAGAAATTTCAAACACAACTGTCCACATATTTCAGTGTTAAAATTTTGATCCCTAACATAGTTATACAAAATAATACAGTTTTTTAAATAATGTATAACTTCCATTGGTGGTTTGAGGTTCCCAAAACTGTCGTAATACTTTGCATGTGATCCATCTTTACGTAAAGCGACCCAATGAGTCCCGGGCCCATCATCATCGTCTAAGTTTATGATTATCGCTTCTTTATTCCATGGATGCAAAGGCAGTTTATCCTTAGAGAATACTCCTCTAAAGTAAGGTATTTTCAATCGTTTAGCATACCTTTCCAAATCCAGATTGGTTAGTGCGTTTGATCTAAAAAAATACCCATCCCTTGTTTGTATGGTCTCAAATACAATCCTTTTCCTGTTTTAATCTTAACGTCACTTACATTTTCCTTTCTTGCTCTGTTAACTTCGTTTATGGCTTTATACACTGAGGTAGCTCCGCCGGCCAGACTTCCGATGGCAGACAGTCCGGCAAATAATGGCAACAGGAACGGTAACGCTCCTCCAGATTTGGGTATGGGTATGATTCTAGGTTTTTTTATTTGATCCTTTTTACCACCCCTCATCGCATTTCTTGCAGCTTTCAACGCTGCAGGAACCAATACCTTAAGTTCTTTGCTTTTACTCTTTTTAAGTTCGTTTTTAGCCGCCAGTATAGCATCCTTGAGGTGTTTCTTCTGTGTATTTCCATTCTTACTGTCATGTTTCGGACTCCTTTTCTGCCTTTTCTTTGTAACACTTTCTGACTTCGATTTCTTCATACCAGCACCGAGTTTAAGTTTTGCTTTCATAGCGTTCGTTACTAAAAAAGCGTTTACCTTTTCACCGAGTTTAGCGTCCGGAGCCGATACTCTCGTCCACGCCCTATCGGCCAGCAGCCTGTCAGCTTTGTGTCTACTCGTTAAATCCTTGTTCTGAGCGTATGCTATATCGTGTTCCTTGCAGTAACTATCAAGTGGATTGATCCCTTTGTCGCCCCTTGCCAGACGTTTCTCCAATTTAGTACCAGCCCCACAAAATTGGTATCCACCCAACAGATGTGCCTCAAAAGGTAGGTTATCAATAAGCTTATTAATTAGACCTCCACCTCGTTTGAAGCTCAGAACCATACTGATGACCAGTCCTACTTGCTATTCAACTTACCTACCCTATCCCAAAAGTCGTCTTTATCATCATCTTCTGTTGATTTACTTTCTTTCAAGGTTTTTATTTCAGACCTAAGATAAGCTAAGTCATTTATCATTGCACTCATGACATCTGATATGGGCTTACCTTCTCTATTTCGGGACCTTGCAGTCAACGAAGAAGCTGGATAAAAAACCTTAAGCTTTTCATCAATACGTGACATATCAGAGTTTATCCTGTTTTTGAAAGCATCTAATTGTTTACGAGTCACAGGTGAATTTTCATTCTCGCTCGCTTTGACAACCAATTGAATATTATACTTTTTTAAATCTATGACACCATTCATATCAGGTTTAATATAATCCTTTATCATTTCCCTCAGTACCACTTCAACTAAAGTTGTATTGTTGCTTCGTACTGTTTCATCTACATATTCTTTGTTTGCAACATCATGTCTTTCAATTGGCTTTTTGACATTTGTTATTATTGAATTATTGATATTTACTTCACTTTTGTCATCAATGTATAAATACTTCTGCATGAGTGTTCTTGCCTGACCTAAAGTAATGGGAGAATAATTATTTATGGCTTCATTTATATTAATTATAAACTTTTTAAAGTTTAATTCTCCTTTTTCTGGTTTAATGAAGGATTCCACCGTCTTGCTAATTATTTGATTTACCCTAACTAATTCTTTATCTAGATAAAGTTTATTTATTGCATCAGAGTCATCGGTTGGATCTTTTTCAATTTTAAAAAAGCTCAATCGTTTATTCTTCATATTAATTTCATCATTGATACCAAAAGTCACACATTTTAAATTAATCTGTGAATTAACATAATTTTCGATGTATTGTTTAGAAACTACATCCGTTAACTCGGTAGGATCTCCAATATTGTTAATTCTCATTCTTTTAGCATTAAAATTGCCATTTTCATACATTAAAGTATTGCTTTTGAAATAATCGAGAGATATTGCATCTTTTCCATCTACAGGGTTTGATATATTTTTAATATTATGATTTTCGCAATCAATAATAAATTTCTTTCTATCAAACTTAATAGTATCTCGTAGTTCTTTGTCCATACTATTTTGAAAGTACCTCTTATTAACAACATCCATGTCTGATTCAGGATCATTGACATTAACAATTTTTCTCTTTCTTAAATTAACTTGTTTATCCTCTAACAATAGACATTTTGATGAAATATAATTTAAAGTAACGGCATCACTAGAATCGACAGCTTCCCCTACGTTTGTTAACCTTTTGTTTTCAATATTAAAATTTTGTTTATCAGTTAGCTTGAAACCTATTCCTGAAGGTCCTACTACAACGTTTTCTTTGGAAGTAAAACCTATATAACCTCCAAACTTGTCGATACTTGGTTTCATCGTCTTGAAAGTCAAACATCAAATGATGCTATTCTCTTATTTTGATTGATATAACTATGTTTTTATTCATGACGTAATATTTAATTGTGTATAAATATATATTTATATCAGATAAATGAAAGGGAGATAAATTAATCTGAAACAAGGTAGGTAATAAATAACACTGAACACAGATTGTATGTCAAAATAATTTATATTTATTTACAAACATATCAAAATTACAAATATACATAACAAATGTCAAATATAATTGTTACACTTACAAAATTATGAAAAAAAATCTATGTATTAATTTGAAGATTCAATGGTTACAGTAATTAAAAACATAAACAATCAAACTAAATAGATAAGTTAAGTTTACAGTTTTTTTCATTACAGTCATAATACTTTCTATTATTCCACTATTTACATAAATTTACTGTAAAGCTCAAATTACTTGATTTATTTGTAACTAGATAATGTCCCTTCTTACAATGACAGACACATGATTGTCAACAATTATTTCCTCTAATTTACAGTCCGGATCATCGTGATCTTCGGAACCACCGTTTAAGACCCAACACACCCTAGCAACCTTTATTAGGACAAGATCTGCGATGTGACTACAGTAATTAATGCTGAACGGCTCGTTTCCATGATTTATTAGGTTAACCCTGACTACGTCTGTATGGTTGGAGTCAATAGACGCTGGAGAGTCTAAAACTGTCACCCCGAAAGTTTCCGCTTGCCATGCTACCGGTCGAATTTGTCCTTCATAACCTTCAGGTATTCTAATTTTTATACCCGCAGATATGGTTTTTCTTTCTCCAGGATTTAAGGTTATAGTGTAAATACAGGAAGGGAAAAATGCGTGCAGAGGTATAGCAACCCGACCCATGTTCTCGTATTCAGGCATATTAAGGAAGCCCTCGTCAACAGAAAGTTGTTCGTACCTGACCGGTACAGTTTCCAAAAAAACATTATCTGAAAAGTAAAAAACTAAATTAACTTACATACAAATCTAACAAATAATTTGAGCTTAACAAGAATCATTGGTCATTTTAGCTTTTTTTGCAATCAGTTCTTTGTGTAAATCAATTTTCCTTTTTTTATTCTCAATTAGTTTGTAATGGCCATATGCCATGGTATGGATATTATCATTTAATACAAATCTTTTATCATCATGAGACGATAACGCTAGTTTTCGTACTTTCGTTGTGTATACATCATGTTTCCTACTCCTAATTATATTCATTTCTTTGTACTGGTTTTGATTACAAAACAAAGCTCTCTCGTAGTCCTGAAAAGTTATTTCATTTTTAACAACACTTTTCTTTACACCCTTAGCACGTTTCTTACAATCATAATTCTTACTAAGAGTAGTATATAGCTTTGTCCTAAGACCAATGAATTTCTTTAGGGGAACTGATAAAGTTTCATCTTTCATAACACCAAGTCTTTTCTTATTATCGAGAGAGAAACAAGCGTGTGTTATTGGGTACTCACTAGTGTCAAAGTAATGTATATTCTCCTTGATTTGCTCATATACGTCAACTGAGTTTACATTTATAAGGTAACTATCCGTATCTGTATATAATAGTTCTACATTTCCTTGACCAAATACACGAGGAAAAATATCATAAAAATATCTATACATTACGATTTTGCTTAGTTCAAGAATAGCCATACCTACTGCAATGGGTTTGTTAAAATTTACTTTAGTTTTATTTAGATGAACTGCTATCAGTTTTTCTGTAAATATAGTTCTATCACGAAAATTAGGCTTAGCAATAAGCTTATCGAGCCTTTTAGTGCTACAAACTATTTCCATATTCATTCTGTTTCTTACGTTTTCCATACATTTGCCATAAACCGAATTGTTCATGAGTTTGAAAAACTCCTTTTCAAACTCATTTTGCGCATTTTTTCTAAATGTTGTGTTTTTTTCGATGTATCCATACAACCACTTAGACTGAACAAATTTCATACCTCTATGGATTTTAACCAAAACCAATCCATGCTCTACGGCCTGTTTTAACGCTTGGCTGTGAATTATGTAATTACGTTTAGGTTCTAAAGTTGTTAACAATTTTGAATGTTTACTACCTGGTGGTACTTTTCTTTGGGCGCAAAATGGTAAGTCGTTGTGTTGTTCATGTAGATGTGCCGGATAATCTAGATCTACCTCAAGTATAAACCCTACTTCATCATTTTCACCAATATCATTAATTTTATTTTTTACTTCATCAATTTCAACAGGGGTTAACCATTTAAAGTCCTTTAACGGTAAACTTTCTCCCATTGCAGCCCCATAAAGGTTATTTATATCTAGGAATAATATAAAGTTTGAATTATCAACTGTCCAGAGTCCCTGATCCATAGGTTTGACACCAGGTTGTGATTCCGAGTCAAGATTTGTTTCTGAAACTAAATACTTATTTGATGCCTCGCAGTAACGTTTAGTGCACATAGAAATACCACCACGAATACCAGCTTCTATGAACATGTACTGTTCATAGCTTGTTAACAAATCGATTTCAACTTTAGTCAATTTAAGACACGCGTCGAACGAAAGGCCAGGAGCTGTGAAATACCAACCTGGGTCCAAACCATAATTGGATTTACAAACTTTTCGGAAATTTTCAAATACATCGCTTAATAGTAACACATCAGTCTTAAGGTAGATATCAGAAAATTCTCCTAAGGTTTGACAGTTAAATTTGTTCCAAACCTCAACAGCCCTATTATAATCTTCTACAGCAACTTCTGACTTATTTAGAGAGCTGTAAAACTGATCAATAGAAGGCAAGCTAGTCTCATTAAATTTTTCCCAGCCATCTATGTATTCGTAGGGAAAACAGCCTTTTTTTGTAACAATATTAAGTTTATCATAACCGAAATAAGAAAGTGTTTCATTGAATTGATTTTTGTCAAGATTTTTGACTAGTTCATCAAGACTTCTAGACATAAATTTGTACGAATCAAGAAAACGAATTTCAAATCTAGCAGCAACTTTCTTTGATAAAGAGATATACCGTTCTTCTGTATTAGGGATTACCTTTATTTCCATTTCATCATAATCGAGACTTTTAATAATAAAATGGAGGTCATAATTTGACATATTGTGCAAGACTACGGGCAAAAAGTGTGGATTTTGATATGACAAGTTACAATTTGAATGACTTGCACCTCTAAATTTCCCTGTATTAGGGTCGTGATCTCTAACCCTTAAATTATCGGCAGTAAACTGTTCTTCACATATGTGACAGCAAGATGAACGTTCAAACATGTCCACTTCTTCATCCGTTAACTCCATAGGCAACTTATTTTTGTACGTCTCGTACACTTTAAGAGCTTCATCTCTGATCTTTTGGCAAAATACCTTCACAGCATTTTCTCCGCGAAAAAGGACTGGTTCTGATTTTTCACCATTACTTGAAACAACATAATAACAAAAACTTGATGGGTAGTGCTTTTGATAGTCAACAGTTGAAGAGGTAGATTGATTTTGCGTAGCATGTTTAGTTTTGCAGGTGTGGGAGTTCTTACAATTCGGTCTTTTACAGTTCAAACAGCATTGATTCAAATTTTTACAGTTGACTCGGAAACAGTTAATACAACATTCATTGGGATTTTTACAGGTAAAAGAATTGCAATTATTACATGGACTTTTTTGTATTAATATACTTTCAAAATCAGCATATACAATGTACGGGACTTGTTGTTGGTGTTTGAAATTTTTAAATTTAAGTTTACAATTATCTTCATTAGGCATTTCTACAGCAACAGGTTCATGATTGTTACATAGCTGTTTATGTACATCGAAGGTAGGTTTATCATTAAAATGGATTAAACATGATTTACAAACAAATTTTCTTCCGTTGTGGTTAGAGGTTTGCGCGCTTACTAATTTATCAAAGTTTTTAATCCACACATAGTGAGATGTTGTTTCATTTTTCAATAGTAATAAATCACGGTGATCATCTTTTTCTTGTTTTGTTACTTTAATAGGATATACAATATATTCCTCACTATTGTGTTTCTTTTCTATTCCAAATATATTTATAGACATATTGTTTATCTGTTCAAATTTAGGTATTGACTTAAGTTTTACAGGATAGTTAATACAGTCCCAGTCATACGCTGCATTCATTTCTGCATTATCAATATAATTGCGGACTCTTTGTGGATTACGAGGTACATTTTTCGCCCATATACTATACTTGAAGCAATAATCATCCTGATTCTTTACATTTACAACAGCTTTCTTGTTTGCAATGAAAGCTGGTAAGGATATATGTTTACATCCTCTTAATGGATAGTATTTATTAATTCTTAGTTCCAGCCCTATAATACTCTTTAGATTCCATCCTGAACCTTTACCTTGGTGTTCTGATTGTTCTGTTAAAAGTTTATCAAAAGCGTTTTTACAATACGTGTTTAGATCTGTACCTAGTAGTATGGGCTCGTTTGCAGTCTTAAATGACAGTTCTTTGATTTCATCTTCTTCTCCTTCAGTTCTTGCATAGATACATTTTAAAATAATATTACATTTCAGAGTTTTCGACTTAAGAAGGTGTTCTTGAATTTTTGAAATAATCAAAGGTTTCGTGTGATATTTTAAAAAATTACCTATATCGATGTATCCTTCACCATTTGTTAAGTAATAGGTTTTAAGCCTACATTTTGCAGCAGACTCGGTCTCAATAATTGGCAAATAGCCCAATGTATTTTTTAAATGAGTGTTACTTGCAGGGTGATTGTCAGATTCTCTGTACCACGTATTACATGGTTTACAAAATTTGAGTTTAATCGTTGCAAGATAGTTTTGCATCGTTAACAGATTACAATAGAATAGTAATTTATATTTGACAATGATATGGAGTATTTCTTATTCAAATTATAAAATGTATTTTTCTATAATTGGCTAGTCCCTACGATGAATTGTACTATAGTAATTGATGGTTTTTCACTATCTCTTACTATTGATGATCATCGAGCGCAGCTCAGCCAGGCGTCTGGTTTGAGCCAACGTGAGGTCTGCCGCAGCGGAGATTATTGTCACTGCCCCAGCATACTCCCCAAACCTGGCCTGGAGCGATGTGAGCTTCACACAATACGGCAGCCGTACTCTGTATGTTTGGTCATCCCTCCGTTCAAACTTAAACAAACATGTAAAATAAAATTAATTTATAATATTTTTTAAACGTGTGTTAAAATAAATTAAGTGCTGTTATCTTCTGTACCTTATCTAGAAATATATCAAAGTTTAGTTATAGGTTTAGTCATAAGTTTAATTTATAGGTAAAAAAATAATTAATCAACCTAAACATTAATTAACAAAGAAAATAATGATGAACATGAAACGATAAATTAAAGCCTTCTTGTTCCATACAATGACAATTTAGTTTTTTGGGCAATCATTTTTGAAATAATCATAATTCAAAATGTAGATATAAAAATAGAAATTGACATTGATAATTTAATTCATAAGTATGATTATTTAATTTAGGGTATTATTACTTGCAAATAAGTTTAATATACAGTGTATTTATCAGATAGTGATATAACATATCATCACTATTGAATCTTAGGTGAATTTGGTTGAAAACATTTTAAAGATATAAAGTATAACGTTTATAAATCTAAAGTTTTTTATCAATAATATTTTTATTTTTTTCCTACCTGAACATTAGGTTGAGGGAACACTGCCTTCAAGATAATGTAGAGGTCTTCAAGACTCTCCAGGCCTGATCCCTCGACGATGGAAACGTCCCAGGTGGAGGGTGTGGTCAGCGCGTTGGAGGAAGACATGATGATAATGATTTTGTGTGCGCGAATTATATATCTATATATATACTGATAAGATATGACGTCTTTGACCTTAACCTCCACACGTGGTATTTACGTTATCAGTCGGAAGTCATTAAACACACACGCTGCAACGCTGCACTTTGTAATGGTTACGCAAATTATTATGTTTTGATAAACTAATGCTGCATCCATGATAATCCCTATCAAGAGTTTTTGCACGCCACGATAAGCCTTGCATCATCAAGGATAATTATCAGCTCAGCGCTAAATATTTATTTAAATATACAAACAGTAGTTTTATGATATAAATGAATTTCAGATATAAATGTACAAATATCCTTATTAAACAAATTGTTTTCATGGTAAACAACGTCATCGTTAAATGACATGCCATAAAAGCGCTTTTAAGTCCACCATAAGTGTTTTTAAATTAATTTATTAAGATATTATTATTTATCCATTATTTCTTACATAAGGCTAACAATTTAACATTCTATTTACTCCACACATTTGGAAAACTATCTACACTCAACACTAAATGGCAGAAGCGAGAAGCGTTTGTCAGTCAAACGTTACCACCTTAAAAATCGAGTTTTAAATAAAAATATTTATAATACATCTTGTCGTACGCCCGACATCAGGTAACAAACACCCTTCCAAACCGACACACCTCCGACACCTTTCCCGTGTGCCAGCCTCCGCGGTGCCAGCTCTCTCAACCGTCCACCCCGACACGCCGACGGAAACTTTCGACACCGTGTGCCAGCTCTCTCACCGTGCCAGCTCTCTCACCCATGTACGTTCTCCCCGTGCCAGTTCTCTCAGCCGTTTAATAACACGGTGGTGCTAGCTCTCTCATTTTTACCCTACTGACGCAGCCTAGGGATGTCGGTTAGTCAACAGAGATGATGAGGGCATTATTGACACTAGGGTAGAGCTGTAGATCTCCACTAGTACCGCCAGGGCCATCATCTTGTCATGTATACTGCGGTAAGACAACAACCAAATACCTCATCTTATTTTACTTTTGTATTAAAATATACCAGGCTAAAGAGTAAAAGAATCAAAGTTTTATTACACCTTTGATATTTTTGCGTTGGTGTAAATTAATCATAGGACAACATTTTATTTTGTAGTTTTAATTACTTTTTTATAATGGCTTTATTAATGTGCTTTTAGCAAATTCCCTTTTAGGGAAGTAGCTATTACCGTTAGTGGTACGGTAATATCTACTCAGGGACCAATTAATTACTTGTTCATTTTGATGTCTCCAGAGGCCAAAAACCCTACTAGTTCAACTTGATTAATTTATTCTTATTTTGTTAGTAAGTGTGTGTGTGTATGTGTGTGTCTGGATGTGTACACACATCATTTCGATGAGATTTGGTGGTAGGTTCTAATCCATGGTATCTCCAGGCGTTTTTTAATTTTTTTTAATTTTGATTTTTAATGTTGATTTTCCCATAAAAACCCATAAAATAACGAAAAAACGGATTTTCTCGAAAATGGCTCAAACAGTTTTGATAACAAATAAGTATGTTGTAGCTCTTTAAATTCATAACAAAATGGTACAACTCCCATTTTTGTAAAAATTACATTTCAAAAGTTATTGTAACTTATGTTATTTCCCCATAAAAACCGCATAAAATAACAAAATACCCCCGCCGCAGCAAACCTGCAGACTAAGCGAATTTCCATTTGCCTGATTGGATTTACACTAAAATGTCTCCTTAAAAATATCACATTTATTCCCTATTTAAATAGAATCAGTTTAACACATACTTAGGTTTGCTGCAACAGGGAGGGTAAAAGTGTTTTTTTATGTAAAATGTTAATAGTTAGTAAGAAATAAAAATATTTTCCAAATTTGGGCAAAATATGTTTATGAACAAGCAAACTACAACAGTTTACTTATTCTCTATAAGAATAACATGGGAATTTTAAATTAACAATTTTTTGGAATTTTCTCCGTAACCATTAGGCGCATTATAACGCTTCAATATACTAAATTATTTGTCTTTTTTAAGATCTACAAAATAGTTTGGAAAGAAATTGCAAAATTTTATGTTTTTTGGGTCAAAAATTGGAAAAACCCATTTTTACCCCATAAAAGCCCCCATAAACCCCCGTTCCCATGGTCCGATCATGCTGGTTCGCGAACTCGTTCAAATAAACGTAGGTTTACACGTTTGTACCAAATTTCATCAAAATCGGATCATTTTTGCTCAGGTTATCACGCTAACGGACATATATATATATATATGTGAATTTGAACGGATGGTGTTTTTGGCCTCTAGGGACCTCAAAACGAAAAAAAAATCGGTCCCGGGTCCAGGTCTTACCATGAGTACTACGGTAATAGCTTATTACCTATATGGTAAATTCGCTAAAATTGGATTTTAGAAAAAAAACCAGTTTTGATTTAACTTAGTATGTTATAGTCCTTAAAACTTTGAACGTTTTTTTTCATTTGTTTGAAATTTTGATTTTTAATGGGGATTTTCCCATAAAACCCCATAAAATAACTGAAAAATCGTATTTTCTCGAAAATTACCCAAACAATTTTCTTAAAAATGTATTAAGTTATAGTCCTTTAAATTATGAACATTATGGTACAAATATCATTTCCGTAAAATTTACTGTTAAAAGTTATTGCAGCTTATGTTATTTTCACATAAAAACCCGTAAATAACAAAAAAATCTGATTTTTGTAGAAAAGCTTGTTTTGATAAAAATCAATATGTTATGGTCCTTATAATCTTAAAAAGATAGTACAACACCCCATTGCTGTAACAAGTACGGTTCAAAAGTTAATGCAACTTAAGTGATTTCACCTATAAAATATCATATTTACTCTTACCGCTTACCCGTCATAAAGATTGTTGACGAGCTTATGGGAGAAAGTATGTGTCAGAATGCTGATATAGTTAATTATATATTTATATAACATAATTTATATATATATACGTCCGTGAACGTAACTTGAGTAATTTGGTTTAAAGGTGTGGGATGAATTTGAATGCGTTCGCGAACCAGCATGATCGGAACATGGGAATGAGGTATTATGGGGTAAAAATGGTTGTTCTCATTTTGACCCTTAAAACACAAAATTTCAAAATTTCTCCATTAACCATTTTAAAGTATAAAAACAAATAACTTAGTATATCAAAGTGTTCAGACAAATTGAAATTCGCTTAGTCGGCAGGTTTGCTGTGGTGGGGGTATTTAAGTCTTAAAAGATCTTTTGGACTTCAAACATGAATTGTGTTCTTGCAAAATATTAACGATTCTTGCTTGATTTATGAACTACTAACAGAGTACCCGTCCTTCGTACGGGGTTGGCATATAATTTGGTAAAAGACGGTATACTAATGGTATTACACATGTACCATAGCCATAATGTTCTACCACTTCACCCAAACAACAAAGAAAAAAAAATTATTACGAATTCACAAAAATCACAAATTATTAATGACATTAAAAACAAAAACATAACTGTAAACAATGCTACTTTGACAGTTATCATTGCGTACCACAGTTTTTTGTTGCTGCTTAGTTCTAATTAGCTGTCTACATAAATGCAAAAAATATATAGTGCTGCACCCTGTTGGTAAATCTTATAACTTTTTAATGCTTTTGCATATCATAGAACCAACCTTTTAGTTGAAACAGCTGACAAAATTCTTTAATTCCCTTTAGATATGAATACTCATAAGGTTAACATGGGGAACTACAGAGCCACTGGGGCGGAGCCCGAAATGATTTTTGAGATAAGAATATGCCTATATGTTAATCGGGAATGTGAGCTATCATCATGCTAAATTTCAGCCCAATCCGTCCAGTGGTTTATGCGTGATTGACCTTCAAACAAACAAACACACAAACTTTCACATTTATAATATTAGTAAGATACTACCTTACTACGAAGGTCGCCAAGTGGTGCGCAATAGTGGGTCCTTTTGAAAGTTTAACGATGATAGAATTGCCCATTATCATATTTTATCATTCTTCGCATTCCATTATTTGATAATTTAATATTTTGTGGAACGTGCTCGTTCAATAATGAGAAAAAGTCAGTAGCTTTTTGATAGTTAAAAATTCGTCCCTGCTTTCCTTAAGTAATAGAAGTGAAATGAACTTAATTCAAACTAATACTGACTTTTACTCAGTCTGACTCAGCATTTTGTTATGTCTGATTGTAACGATATAGTCATACAAAAATCTATGAACCAGCGTCACTAACGTCCACTATCAAGCTGCTAATATCTATTACGACTATCTTTATTCCTATGTTAATGGTTATTTTATGTTTTAGATAGTTTTCGCTCTCCTCGCTCTGTACATCAACGGTGTCTTCTGCTACTACCGCCCCGGGCACTACGGTCCCGCCGCCTTTCCTCCCACTGCTCACGAGACCGGTGTCAGGGTGCATGACGACGCTGTCAGGGCACATTACGACGCCGTAGACCGCGCTACTGCTGAGCATCACGCCGCCGTAGACCACAATACAGCCGAGCATTACTACGCCGTAGACCAGGCCAAGGCTGAGCATCACGCCGCCTTCCCTCCCACTGCTCACGAGGCCGGTGTCAGGGTGCATGACGACGCTGTCAGGGCACATTACGACGCCGTAGACCGCGCTACTGCTGAGCATCACGCCGCCGTAGACCACAATATAGCCGAGCATTACTACGCCGTAGACCAGGCCAAGGCTGAGCAACACGCCGCCTTCCCTCCCACTGCTCACGAGGCCGGTGTCAGGGTGCATGACGACGCTGTCAGGGCACATTACGACGCCGTAGACCGCGCTACTGCTGAGCATCACGCCGCCGTAGACCACAATACAGCCGAGCATTACTACGCCGTAGACCAGGCCAAGGCTGAGCATCACGCCGCCTTCCCTCCCACTGCTCACGAGGCCGGTGTCAGGGTGCATGACGACGCTGTCAGGGCACATTACGACGCCGTAGACCGCGCTACTGCTGAGCATCACGCCGCCGTAGACCGCAATATAGCCGAGCATTACTACGCCGTAGACCAGGCCAAGGCTGAGCAACACGCCCCCTTCCCTCCCACTGCTCACGAGGCCGGTGTCAGGGTGCATGACGACGCTGTCAGGGCACATTACGACGCCGTAGACCGCGCTACTGCTGAGCATAACTTCGCCGTAGACCACAATACAGCCGAGCATTACTACGCCGTAGACCAGGCCAAGGCTGAGCATCACACCGCCGTAGACCAGGCCAAGGCTGAGCATCACGCCGCCGTAGACCACAAGAAGGCCGAGCACGCCGCAGACGAGGCCAAGATTAAGCATTACTTCGCCGCAGACCAAGCTAGGGCTCGTGCTGATCCTTACAGAGCTTATCGATCAGATCGAGACTACCCTTATCAAACTGCGCCTTTCCACGCTCGTCCAGCCTACCTCCTGGCCCCCCACTCAGACACTCACTAGAACGCTGCCATCAAGCCCCAACACTACGCAGCCGTCCACGGGGCGCGGGACCACCAGGCCTACTACTGTAGTTTGAAAACATAATGTTTTGGTTTTGAAGGAAATAAAACATTCTGGACGGATATTATTAAATGACAACTGAATTTGACTTATATTAATCGTTATTATTTTTAAGTTTACAATAACATAATGTTGGTAATTGTGATCAGTATACGACTGTCACTCAAAACATAACTTGCACTCTTTGATTGGAGCAAATCTCTTTGGCACTGACTTCAATGTAAAATTTCTTACTGCATCACGCAATAACGTCTTATACATATTTTAGGCAACTTTTTAGGTTATTTCAACACACAGTGGGAATTTTTGAGACGAAACAAATGTCAATTTAAAAATGTGTACACAAAAATAAAACTATTTGTTTACTTTTATCATCAGGCTTAACGGTTGCCATGATGGTTACGAAATCCCAGCATAAATTTAAACTAAGAATCACGGAATCTGTTAAGAAACAACCCGATAAACGACCTAAATACGGAACAAAATCAAATGTATTCTGGTGAAGGCCGTTGATAAAATAGTAGGCTATACAGAAAGTATTACTGGGCATTTAGAAATATTGGGATACTGATGTCGACTAAAGTGTATTAACTATCATAATAAATAATATTTATCTATCGAAATGGAAACTAAAGCAAACAGTTTTAATCATATGTTTAACTAATAGAAATTTGCATATCAAAATTTATCCTAATAGGCTGTTAAGCACACGGTTTTTATATTTACACAACCCGCCATGTTAAACTTCCCTATCCTAAGAGTCTATGTAAAAACGTCTTTACTTCACGAGTGAAGTAAACTTTCAAAAACTCACTCTTGAAGTAATGAAACCCTTTAAATAACATTGAATTGGGTTTCATTACTTCACTAGTGAATTTTTGAAAATTTACTTCACTCGTGAAGTAAAGACGTTTTTTACATGACTCTTAGGATAGGGAAGTTTAACATGGCGGGTTGTGTAATAGCTATTTACCTTACAAGTGTAGTAAGGCCGTTTTTACATCACGCAGGTGAATGTTGTGCAACGAACGGAAGCGAGTGATGTAAACAAGCTCTTGCGTAACGTGTAACGTACAATATTTTACCTGACCCCTCAATATACAGGGGGCTACGTTACGTACAATATTTTACGCCACAATACACTATTTTGAAGAACTTCCCACGCAAATATTTAGTCCAGAAAACAGCTGTTTGCCGCCAGCTTAATCAAATGGGGGTTCATTAGTACTACTGTGCTGTAATATCAGCTGATTATACTGTATTTGGATGACAATGAGTGGTTTAGTGGTTAGAAACAAAAATATAACCTCTCTTAGAGGTTATGTCTAGTGATTTTTAGACCTTTAGTTGGTGGTAATATAAAAGGATTTGTACAAATTTAGTAGTATGGCGTAAAATATCGTACGTCACTCGTCCAAAATGTTTACAAGACCCGTATGGTAATCTTGTACTCGACTTCGTCTCGCACGGGAACGACCACACTCGTCTGGTAAACGCTTATTTTCAGGACTAGTAACGTAATATAATATTGCATCGATCGTAACTTTCCTTAATAATTAATTTTCTCGCTCTTTTTAAAGCGACAATCGCATCCTTAGTCAATTAATTAAAGGTTTCTCAAGTATTGATATTTCTCTCTTTAACTTTTTCCAAGCAATTTTACAATCAACCGCTTCTTCAAATACTTCTCAAGCTATATAAAGCAATCAAGATTAAATTATTTAGATGAAAATTTGAATTCTATAATAAATGTGTTTTTTTTTATATTGTCAGCTGGTTGAGCACAATTCCCACTCTTGTTGGTCGTAAACTGATTATAATCCACCTCTAATGGGCTAAGATTCACATTCCGTCGGGTATAAGGTTACGATCAACAAGTTGTTGACTGGGCTGAATAAGATAATTGCTACTTCAGCCAAAACATTTGTTGGAAGATATACGTAAGCTTTTACCACCGGTTTTGGTTCTTTTTTCCTGCTATAAACTATAAGCTATTAAAAAACTGTTTGATTAGTTGATGTTACAAATAAATTAACATAGGCAGTAGCTATCTTAATTACTGTGTACTTATTATTATATTAAGTATAATAATAAAATGTTTACTGTAAACTGGTGGGGTTTTGTTTTCTTACTTTAAATGTGAAAAATACAAAATTACTACTAAGCTCAGTATACTCGTTTAAAAATGTGAGAATACTTAGGATCTGATTGAACTGACACCATTGAATGAGTTACTGTACTAAATTTTATTTCATCTTTTATTTTTATATTTAGTCTTATATTTATAACCCTTTAAAACACAATATATATATATATAATCAATAAATCAAATGACGTATTTACCAAACGAATTAAATATTTTTGGGAAATATAAAAAAGAATTGAACACATATATAAGTTTAAAAGTGATAGATATAATACAAATAGAAAACGAGTTGATGTTATTTAATTAAACCCTTTTATATAAAAATAAGATATTGATCAAATGTTATTAATCTACATCTTTGCCATTTGGCCAAAGTCCAGTTCACAAAACTTAAAACACAATGCTAATATGAAATTCTGTAAAATTAATACACTTTACAAACAAGGAATATATTCACATTTAGTAAACTACCAAAATTACACGTTTGAAAATAAAATACTAAATGAGAACTTACTTATATTAAATACATGATCATACAGATTTAACCTTTACCGTTTTTTTTTTTTTTTTTATCTTGTTGTCGTTTGTTTATTTAGCAGAAATTATTTGTTTATTATTATTTATGCTTTATGTTATCGATTAATTAGGTTTATAATTTATTATTTTTAAGTTAGGCTTAAATTGGTATATTTAAAGTTATAATCTAGCCCCGTTTTTATTTCAATTTCTCTTCTCTCTTCTAACTTTTCGTCCTGGGAATTATAATTGAATTTTGGAACATACCGAGGAGAAGATCTTGAGGGTAGATGATTCCCCGAGGTGACGTCTCGTGATGTCCAGGCCTCCCCTTGTCTCCGTTGTTGGATGACTCGGTGGTTGATCCTGGTCCTCGATGGCGGATGACGACCCCCTGGACCTCTTCTGTCAGTGTTGGTTGAGTAGGTGAAGATCGTTTGGCCTTGGACGTATTCAGGTGGCAGATTTTACCAATCCTGATATATTAAGTGGAGCCTACTCGATCCGACCCCGTCCTAAGCCTCGCAAATCTTCTTCCAGACTGATGCCATCTTGCTGCTCCTGTCCCTTCCTTTTTCCAGATTCTAATTAACCCCGCCTACAGTGTCCAATCATAGATGATCCCTTTGGTGCTCAATGCTGTGATTGGCTGCCACTTCGATCAGCAGTTCACTGTAGACGTCAGGTTGTGCGTACATTGCCCGGGACCTTGAATATGACACTTGTAGACTCGTCGGTGCCATTCTACATGTCTCTTTGAATTAAAAAATTGAAATATTTGATTTACTTCGGATAAATATATTGGTTTTTAAATGGGCCTAATACGAATGTTAAAGATATGGGCTTGAACGAAATTTATAAATTTAATTAAAATATAAATATGTTTACATTACTATTAAATTAAAACTGAATGAATTTAGAACTGAATTTATATATCTGGCCAGAGGGTAAAATTCCGGGGGTAAAAATCCGGGGGGTAAAATTCCGGGGGTAAAATTCCGGGGGTAAAAATCCGGGCCGTACATTTTGAGCTGACCTCGAAGGGGGTAAAGGTCCGGGGGTAAAATTCCGGCCCGTACACTCTAGGTTTTTATAATTTGATGTGTTCTGATTAAATTCACAACCGTGAAAATATACGTTTAATTCCGCGTTTAATCCATCGAACTGATGTCGCGAAACTCAAAAAGTTCGCGGCCGGAATTTTACCCCCTGGTTTGTGACGTCACGTTTGCCCAGGGGGTAAAATTCCAGGGGGATAAAAATCCGCTACCCCCCAGAGACAGCCAAGCTTCAGATGGTACAGTCACTAGTGTTGTCAGTGTGCCATTTTTTTTTTCCTGCATACGGCAACAGCATCTCAAGGGAAGAGATCTCCCGATTGCAAAAAGTGCAGAACTCCGCAATCCGTTTCGTTAACGGTATCCATCCATAAGCATGAACGGGAATCTTCTTTCCCGTTGGTGCGGGGTTGCTGTCAATGTCCTAATTTATCTTCAAACTTTTTAAAAGCATAAAAAACAAATAATTTAGTAATTTAGTATATTCAAAAACTTGTAAATTTAAAATTCCTATTTTATTCTTATGGAGAATAAGTTAACTGCTGTAGTTTACTTGTTAAAATTCCCATTTTATTCTAATGGAGAATAAGTTAATTGCTGTAGTTTGCTTGTTATGGACATATTTTGACCAAACTTGCCAAATTTGTTTATTTTATACTAAGCTATTAATATTTTGCTGTTATTACCCTCCCTGTAGCAGCATACTTAAGTACTTGTTAAACCTAATTTTATTTAAATAGATTTAAATAAAATCCAACCAGGTACCTAAATGGAAATTCGCTTAGTCTGCAGGTTTGCTGCGGCAAGGGTATTTGATCAAACAACTAATTTTTCTTTTTTACCTGAAAAGATTTTAAACAACCAGATAAGCTATTAAACCATTTAAAATGTAATCCCGATTCATTCAGCTGTTGTATGATGAATGAGTGGACAGTTCTATGGCGTGTGAACGGATAAGAGACGCTGACTCAACGGTTTCTTCTTTGGCACGAAACTTTTTAAAACTGTGACTTAGCATTTGACTTGCTTAGCATTTCGAGGTTTCATAATGAGAAACACAAGTAATTTACATCTCAAATTGAACTTGAAATACACACCATGTTTGTAAAATGTTTTGCTAATCAACATCTGAAAACGAATACAACGCAGATCAATACGAGGTAAGTGTGAAATGGAGTATATGACCTTTGGTTATGACCTTTATGAGCTTTGTTACTGACTATGACAAGCTGTAACCATAACCAATCAAAAATCCAATAATCAAAGACAGCTGGTTATAGTTTTGACGACCAAAACCCCTCTCTTGGTTATACCGTTATACCATTGACAAAACTATTTGTTTATGGTTATACTCTTTCAAATAAAATCGAATCGAATTTATTTCCACAACAGTATTAAGCGTCTGTACTGAACAGTGTTAAAACGGGTGGGGTCTTATTTACCTTACACAATCGAACATTTCTTATGTTATCATTTGTAAGAGAGTTGTTAGTCAATGGTTATCGTTCACAGTGAAACTAAAATTTGTGTGAACGTTGCAGTTTGACGAATTATTAAACATCATCAAGTATTGTATAATGTATGTATGAGTTGTACCCGTACTTTGTTGGAACCTTTTAGAACTCTTTACTTAAAATTACATTTCAATATCAAATAGAGTTTGAAAATTTATTAATTAATTACCAATTGTCTACCCTTTTTTTATTTTCATCTATAATCGAATTTTCACAAGCGAATTACTTAACGAACTACAGTACAAAAGTGATTTCTATTATTGTAAAACAGTATTAATATTTTCAGAAATGTGACCAATGTTCTACAACCAATATGAATCAATTGCGCTGTTTGTTGTTTGCCAATTGTTTCAAATCAGATTAGCCACAATCAGGTTTACAGTCGGCTTCATTGACGTTTTATTTACAGAATTTTGGTTGACATTTTAATTTACGTTAATTCGTTTATCGTAGAAAATGTATTGTTCAAGCAATATAGTGGCTTATGTGAAAGTGGTATAGACATACATTGGCACGTTTGCTTATAAGCTATATGATTAGAAAGAGGGATACTCTGTTGAATGTCTTTAAATAGCCCAAAATAACTGAAAACATCTCTAATGATTTCATACTACTCGTACAATACGAATACTTCCCATTACTCGCTCAGCTAAATCTTGGAATTACAAATTATCTTGCAAAGTATTTTAGCTTTTCAGGCGCAAAATTTTAAATGGAAGAGGCGCAAGGGATGCCCGCTCTGGCTCGTCCACGCTTCGCATTCCTCATCACAGAAAACTGTTTATGATAAATATTTTTTAGTAACAGCATGATGCCCATGGAACTCCATACCTTCTCCCATCTAATCTATACAAACCCGATCCCGACTGATCGTGGCGCTGAAATAATATTACCTTGACCGGATGGCCGTGGCTTGGCGGGTTGGCGTGTGCTATGCCTAGATGCAGCAGAAGGTGTATGTGTGTGTATGACTGTATGTTAGGGAGGATGAATAAATTTTTTCCAATTTATTACTTGTTATGTTACAAAATGTATTGCATTTTTTGTTAATCTTTAGTTGTTATTGTTAGTTTGTTAAAGGTTAACTGTAAGAAAGTATTATGATGTCCTAAGTTTGCCTCAAAGAAGGATTTTGATTTCATTTTATTACAGGGATTGGATTCTAGGAGTCACCCCCCCCCCTCCCATCGCAAAAAAATCACCACTTCCTTCCTTATTTTTTTAAACGGTTACGAATTGGGAAGTCTCTGCTATTTCAATGTATGTCTTTAAATTATTTTGTTTATTTTGAATAAGTTATGTGCAGTTTGAAAATTGCGTATATCTATAAAAAAATCTCACATTTCATTTTTTTAAGAATTAAAGGTAAGTTTATGTGACGTAATTTGAACATTGGATTTTAAAATAACTTCTCAAAACTATGTTTTCCCGCGTTTAGTAAATTCAAGCAAATGCACTCCTTTATTTACAGATAAGATATTGCCTATACAAATCGATTGCGTTCAACAATACATTAGATCTCTATTTATCAATTGTGGGTACATAATAAGACGAGGTCATTTGTTATGTCCAACCCTTAGATATACACTGATACACGTCCTGATTACTGTGTAGCTAAGCAATTGTTGTATTGGGAGAGGAAGATTTGGTAAAATAAAAATTAAATTTACTTATGACAGTTTGATTCAATTTTAAATAATCAATTCCTTAGCTTTGAAATAAATTTTAAATTGAACTTACCAAAAGATCAAACCTATAAAATTTTATGTTAATAGAATTTCCATAGCTTTAAAATGTACTAGATGTCGTCCAGAGGTCAAAAACTCGACCAAAATTATGTAAAGTACAGATTTTTACCCCACGCTGTAAATAAAACATGTGATTGAAATTTCTTCCATATGATTTAATTTTTCTTTATTTCGTCACCAGCATAGCAACCCATAAGACCCGTGTTACTTTTTAAAATTTTGAATTTATTTTTTGTACTTATTTTTTAGCATATTTTAATTTATAAAGAGATTCTGCAATTCTACAGGAAAATCTCTTTGTAACAATATGCATTGATTTTCCCTGCGATGCAAACGAGTTGAGAAAAAAGGTTTTTAAGAAACATGCTTGCCTAGTAATCTCACTAATATTATAAATGTGATAGTGTGTGTGTTTGTTTGTTTATTTGTTTGTTTAATTGTATGTTTATTTGTTTGTTTGTTTGTTTGTTTGAAGTTTAATCAGGCATTAACTACTACTGGTCGGATAGGGCTGAAATTTTGTATGGTGATAGCTCACATTCCCGATAAACATAATGATATCTCAAAAGTCCTTTCGGGCTCCGCCCCAGTGGCTTTAGAGTTCCCCATGTTAACCTTATAAATATTCATATTTAAAAGGAATTAAAGAATTTTGTCAGATGTTTCAACTACACAACATGGTTCGATGATAATAAATAGCATTAAAAAGTTATAAGGTTTACTAACAGAGGGCAGTACTATTAATTATTTTGCATTTATGACAACAGCTAATTTGAACCAACTAGCAACAAAAAGCTGTGACATACAATGAGAACTTTACTTTTTTCTATTGTGTAGGTGCAGTCTTAGAACATTATGGCTATGGTTGATGTATCACACATACCGTAAATTAAAAGAACCAAACCGTGTCCTCTCCCATTGCAAACGCAAATCACGAGTAACTGATATACGCATTTTATACTTATACACCAACCCCGTACGAAGGACGGGTACTCTGCTAGTATATAGATCGTGCATATGTCAACAGTTGTTATTTATAGGTATTTTTGCGATCTGTTGAACTATGAAATTTAAATCCCTTGTCACGGATAGCAATTAAACAAAGGGCAATTTTATGAACGTTGTCATTAATAAACAACCTTTCTCATAAAGTGACACTCTTACATTGGCTCCATTATTCACTGGGCTGTAATGGAGAACGGGTTAGTGCATGTTTTACAGTCCAGTGTTTGAAAAGTGAACTGAAACGCTTTAATGGACTGTTTGTTAGATATACAAGTAACCAAGACATGTGAGTGTTAATTTAGTGAATCAAAGGTCGTCGATATTGTTAAAATATATCATCAAATACCGAAGCAGCAAACCTGCAGACTAAGCGAATTTACATTTGACTGATTGGATTTTTAATTTAAATAATATTAAGTTTAACAAGTACCTAGGCTCCTAATTAAGTGCGTTTTTGTAAAATAGCAATAGCATAGTATAAAATTAATGAATTCACCAAGTGTAATCAATATATATCCATAAACAAGCTAATTACAACAGTTTACTTATTCTCCATAAGAATAGAATGGGAATGTTAAATTTACATTTTTTGGAATTTTCTCCATATCGAATAACCATTAAAAAAAACTCCAATGTTCCAAATTATTTTATTAAGCTCTTTAAAATATATTAAAGAGAATTTGGGAAATTTTATGTTTTGAGGGTCAAAAATGAGAAAACCCAATTTTTATTTTATAAAACCCCATTCCCATGGTCCGATCGTGCTGGTTCACGAACTCATTCAAGTTTATCCCGCCTTACACCTTCAAACCAAATGTCATCAAAATCGTACAAAAATACTCATAAAGGGCGAATGAAATACCTCCCTTCCTCCGAACAGCTCTCTAAAAATGCGGATCAAGTTGTTGTTATTGGAATAATTTCTTCAGCTTTGGAATGGACTGATGACACCAATGTCAATGTATTTCCACATTCTTTACTCATTTGTGTGCAAAAAATGTTCTTTAATTTACAATATTACAAGAAATGCTTCCTTATCAAAAACATTTGGATAGGCAGGATTGGTTCCTTTTTCGTGCTCTATGCCAGTGGATTTTTTGAAGTTCAAGTTAGTTTAAACACGGTCCAACCCCAAAGTTGTTGTGGGTGAGCCTGAAATTGAACCCGACTCTCTCGCACCGCAGTCCGAGACGCTAACTACTGTATTTTTTTTTTTTTTTTTTTTTTTTTTTAAGAGGTTAGACGCACCTTTGTTGTTTTACTACTCAAACAACCTCAACATCATGATGAAACTTGTACGTGATCTATCACGCCCAGCACGTAAACGTACAACAGGTCTGTGGTTGATGAAAGCATATTGTTTCAACCACCACAGGAATATGATCACGTCCTTTATGTTATGACCTGACACTCTCAGCACGTACATACTCATCAATTTGATGCTTTAATTTTGGTGTTTTTGTTAGGTTATTTTTCACTATAAATTATCTTATAAACTCAAGTTATTTTTACTATATATTGACTTTTTTATGTTGTATATTGCCATGTATAATATCTGAAATATGATAACAATTATAATTAAAATTAATAGTTAACATACAATATTTAATTTCAATTCATTTTACCAGATTTTCTTTGTAACACATTAAGACAAAACATGAAACTTAATTTACTAACACATTTCTACTGCACTTTGCACATGCGCAATTAATTGTCCTCTTGTAAAATATTGAGGCTAGAAAATAAAACGTCAAACTGTATGCAAAGCAGATTGCATTCAGTGGCTATGCAACGTCAAATTCATGCTATGGTTACAAGTTCAGCAATACAAATTCAGTGCATCTTTGAATAGCTGTCATTTTTGACTCGGTTGTCCGTTTGGGTTCGGGTTTGCAGCATTGACCTTTGATTTGATGTGCATATCAACCTATGACTCCTAGCAGGCCATCCCCCTGAAGAGGTAGTGCATCATAATGTGTTGAATTTATCTTAAAGCCCAGTAATTATGTACCAAGTTCTGAAGCTCTTTCTTTATTACTTTTTGAAATATTTAACCGTCCCGTTACTTTTTTTCACCCTGTATAAGGGACAAAAATAAATGTGTCACGTTACGAAATAACATTAAGACCTCTCAACAGTGTTTATAATGTTAAGGAGCTCGGCTAACGACTAACACGTCGACATAATCGCTATCGCATCAGGAACACACATTATACTTAACCTCGGGGACGATACCTTCATAGTGTTTACATTACTGATATAAACACTCAACGGGTTCAGTTATGTGTTTATGTTAGGCTACACCAATGACTATATGTTTAATCATAAAACTATTACAATGGCAATGCCTATATCTAATCTAACGTTGTTTCCGCGGATGTTCGTGTTTATATATTGTTACTTTATTCATGATATTTTTTACTTACTACAAATATTATTTCGTGTTACTCTTATGCGTGGATATTAACAACAAAAATATATTCCTAACCCTTAGCCTAAAACTTTAGAACCATATTTCCATTTTATATTGCAATTTATGTTTTTTATGCTATTTAGTAAGATTATAACAAATTTTGGTTCCATAGTGTAATAAAAAGAGTTTTTGTGTCCTGTTATTCTCGTAGGAACTTTACTTTAGTAATTTACATTCAAACTAACTGTTTATAACTTCAAGAAACTTGAAGATAGAGTAAAATTACTTTTAGGAAGAAACTCATCTTCTTGAGAATTATCTTGTAGTGAACAAGCCGAGATGTTTAAATTAGGTATTTAAACAAATAAAGTTGTTTACGCTCGTGCTGCAAATATCATGTTTTAGTCCAGTTTATTTAGTTTTCTATATCATATACCAAACTACAAAATTTGTAACAACTAGTTTTTTTATTTGAGAGTAATATTTTAGGATGAAAAATTGCGATTAATGTGCTTTTGATGATCAATGTTCAGTTTAACCTAACAAACTAATTAATAAAACTGATATAATAGTATAATATTTCGTACCTAGGGCCGAAAATGAGGTTGTGCCGGCTCGAGATAGTTTTTAAGTTCGAGACGAAGTCGAGAACTTAAATCGATCGAGAGCTGCAAAACCATTTCTGCCCGTGGTACGAACGCAATTTTTCACCACACTATACCCTATTACCACTATTCACCACTATAATAATGCACACTGATAATCAACACAACTACAACATTAAGGTTATGTAAAGAAATAATTTGAGGAATCAGCAAAAATAAAAATAAATAGTTGCTAGGCAACGGCGACAATAACACAATTCTATTGCAAAGCTATGGATTTTGATTGTGTATTTAAAATGCATTCATGTTTTAAGTAAGTATATCTGTAAGTAATATCTGGATGCTCCGCTACAACTTGACTTCCCATTGCAGAAGTTCAAACCATCAGAACTAAAATCAATCATCATCAACAATCTTCATTCTGACAAGGCTCCTGGTTACGACCTCATAACTGGTAAAATACTTAAAGAGCTTCCACGAAAAGGAATAATGTTTTTGACTATTTTATTTAATACAATGTTAAAACTTGAATATGTACCAGATCATTTCAAAAGAGCACAATTGATAGTCATTCCGAAACCTGGGAAGCCTCTTGACCAGGTAAGTTCTTACCGACCCATAAGTCTTTTACCAATAATGTCTAAGTTATTTGAAAAACTTCTTCTGAAAAGGATACAAGAACTTATTGGCGAAGATGTGATTCCTGCACATCAGTTTGGTTTCAGACGGAAACACAGTACCATAGAACAGGTTCACCGAGTTGTTGACGTGATACGTCAATGTATGGAAGATAAAAAGTTTTGTTCAGCTGCCTTCTTGGATGTTAGCCAGGCATTCGATAAGGTGTGGCATGTTGGCTTGTTATATAAAGTAAAAAAGTTTTTACCCCATTCAATTTATAGCATTTTAAAATCCTACCTTCAAAACAGGACTTTCCAAATTAAATATCAAGACGTCCTCACTAACCTACGTCCAATCGAATCTGGGATTCCTCAAGGAAGTGTCCTCGGGCCGTTTTTGTATATTCTCTACACAGCAGATCTCCCAGAAAATGGTTTGGTAGAAATTGCTACATTTGCGGATGATACTGCGGTTTTGTCTGTTCATCGTGATCCATTTCAAGCTTCTCTAAATTTACAGCAAAATCTGAACATAATTACTGATTGGTTTAAGACATGGAGGTTCAAAATTAATGAAACTAAATCTGTCCACATTTCTTTTACTCTAAATCAAAATTCTTGTCCTCCTGTCACAATAAACAACACCCAACTTCCCGAAGTAACTTAGGTTAAATACTTAGGTATCCATTTAGATAGGAAGTTAACTTGGAAAACACACATTTGGAGAAAACGGCAACAACTAAATTTAAAATCTAACCAGTTAAATTGGCTCATTGGAAGAAAATCTAAACTTAGTCTAGAAAATAAATTATTGCTGTATAAAACTATATTGAAACCAATCTGGACATATGGAGTGCAGCTATGGGGCTCAGCGAGTACTTCAAATATAGAAATTCTCCAAAGATACCAATCGTCAATGCTGAGAAAGATAACAAATGCACCATGGTATGTCAGCAATAGAACACTACATCAAGACCTTAAGATGCCTACAGTTAAGGACGAAATCATGACCATAATATATTACGGAATTGGAATCTCATCAAAATCATTTAGCTCTTAACTTATTAAACAACATGGATACAATTTACAGACTTAAGAGGCCATCAATTCTGGACCTGCCCTTCAGATTTTTGTAAAGTGTTTTTATTGAAAGATTTGTTGTCGAGAATGCTTAACAGCTTTTTTAATGTTCCAAAGTCAATTTTTCGTATTATATAGTATTTACTTATTGTTCAATCCCTATAATAGAACAGATTGTAAAGTAAACAAATTAAAAAAAAATGTTTTAAGTAAGTAAGCGGACAGCTGATTTTGCGGCCCCGGCCTCTAAAAACCTGCTCGGTCCCCAAATTTCTATGACAGCTGGCATGGCCAGCAAAACGTAACTTTCAGCCACCAATTAACGTATGTAATACAGCCAAAAACAGCATAGTGTGGTGAAATAGTAGTTTACGCAACGATTGCGTTAAGTGAGTCTTTACGACACGAGTAGAAAATTTAAGGCACGAGCCTTGGCGAGTGCCTTAAAAACTTCTACGAGTGTCGTAAAGACTATTAACGCGAGTTGCGTACACTACTTTACCTACGACCGTTTTTTAATTACTATCAATCTGGATTTAATTACTTACAATCACTAATGATAACTTTTTAGAGAGGTTATGTTTTCGTGTATTGTCATTGCCACTGAAAGTGATGCAACGACTTGTTGTATAATCAGCTGATTTCCTGTAATTACGTGTTTGTTAAACTTCGTTAAATATTACATTGCTAGCAGCATTCTTACCATAAATAATATTGTATCAGGTACAATTCGGCAAATATTTCATTTATTTTTGGACACCAACTTAATTAAGAATACGCGAGTATCAACATGAACAAGTCGGATCAACAATTAAATTGGTCAACTGATCAGCTGATCAGCTGATTAGTTGACGTTCGAAGCATTACAATTTTAATTCTTTTCTCTCAATACTTGAACCTCATTGGTTCGTTACCTGTGTGGATATGAGAAAACTATGCGGATATGAAATGAAACTATGCGGATATGAAAGTAAACAGCTGTAAAGTGAAACTTTTCAATTCTAAGAACTGGACTGAAATGGCTACTTTAAAAAACGGTCGTAGGTAAAATATATTTCCTCAGAGTTTAAGATGACTAACTAAAGAATCGCCTTTCTGTTCTGAAGAAACAGTCCTATGTTTATTTTCACAGAGTTTTCCATTCTATCTATGAAACGTTTGAATGACTTAAATAATGGACCGATTTAATTTTAATTATAAACAAGTTATGTGTAACAGAACAAATTTTTCGCCATTATGGAAAGTTGGCAAGTATGGCAAGTTATGGCATAGTGCCACTTCATCTTCTATTCTAAAGGGTGCTAAACGTGGAAAATAAACATCATCTCATAATACGTATTTGTATGATGAATGTTGAATGGTTAAATAAACAATTGTTTTCAAATTGTTCGGAAAATAATATACATATTTTTCATATATTTAACAAAACTAATCCAAGTTGAATATTAATTAGAACCAATGCAGTATCATAGATAAAACATAGTTCGCAGTATCATAGCAAACAGATGATTGATATATCACTTAACACAGAATATTCCATCTCTATAGATTGCACCAAGTTTATTTTTTTGCTTAAAATGTTTACATTACATGGGAAGTCTATTCTGTGTATAGTCAATAATAATACACATTTTCCAAACAAAAACACCTCGCTCTTATACATTAGCAATATGCATACAGCAGTATATGTGAATATTACAAACACATGTACCTAGCTTTTGCTGTTTCAATCTGATTGCAAATCAGCTTAAATTGGTTTGCTTTGCGAAGGTGTTATTATAGCATCTTACCGATATGAAGTATTGTAGGTACTGCGCAGAATATAAATTGAATCTCGCCAGGAAAGTAATCTACATTGAAACGATCTACTTAAAACTTGAAGATGCTTTCGCGTATGAAGCAAAATATTGGGCCTAGTTGAGGAAAATCTCATCCTCTTGGAACTTATTCCACAGGAGTATTATATTAGAGTAATTAAAATATAATTCATATTATTTTACAATGCTGAATATTCTAAAGCTGTTTCAGAGGTGATTATAGTAGAAACTAAAGTAACAACACTGACCTAGTTGTCGCAATTTATAAGTTGTTTTGGCAAAACGAATTGCTCGCTTTACTTCTTTACGTACTTTATTATTCTTAGGTAAGTAATTTTCTTATGGATACGACTAATTAAAAGCAAAAACATTATTACACCATAAATTAATTAATTTACTGTTTGTTTTTTTCACGTTTTTAAGTATTTGTGAAAATTGGGGTAAATACCCCCGCCATAGCAAACCAGCAGATTAAGCAAATTTCCGTTTGCCTAATTATATTTTCACTAAAATATCTTTAAAAATGCCATATTTATTCCCTAGTTAAATTACATTAGTTTAATGAGTGAATAGGTTTGTTGCTACAGGGAAGGTAATAGAGCGTCTTTTTAGTACAATTTTAATAGCTTAATATAAAATAAATTTTCCCTGTAATTGTAACGAAATATGTTCATAAACAAGCAAAATACAACAGTTAACTTATTTGCCTTGAGAATAACGTGGGAATTCAAATTTACAGTTTTTTTTTCTTTTTTTTTTCTCCATAGCCATTATGCACATAACAACCCTTCCTACTAAATTAATTGTTTTTGTTTTTTTTTAGTACTGCAAAGTATTTTTAAAATGCATTCAGAAATTTTTGTGTTTTTAGGGTCACAAATGGGAAATACCGAAATTTCCCCTATAAACCTGGGATAAACCAGAACCCTCCCTTCTCATAGTTCGATTTTGCTGGTTCTTGCATTTTTTCGAGCAGATGTATATACACGTTAGTACTAAATTTAATCGAAATCAGATCGGTTTTGCTCGAGTTGTGGTGTTTTTGGCCTCTGCAGACCTCAAAACGATCATGCTGGTAGGAACCAGCCGGCTGTTATTATGTTAAGTTGGACCTGGAGGTCCAGGTCTTAACATGAGACCTGCGGTAATATTTTATTCCCTATGTGTTCGCTAAAACTGATATGAGTTTAAATCTGTAACACTAAATCCATCGGGCCATTTCCATGTGTTCTAAAACATTTCAATATTTTGAAATTATGTAAAAATCATAACTTTCGTAGGGTTACAATTTGTTGTTGGTGTAAAATTGTTAATCAAATAAATCCCTCAAAGAAACTCGGCTTATTTCGCTAATTTCTAGGCTTGTAATAACATTGTTTTCCACTGACATTCCTAACGAAGTTGACAAGACAAAGACAATAATTCACAACGACGGAGGGCGTTACTTTCTTGTTAAAATAAGAGAAGCTTTGTTGTTGTTGTTGTTTATTATGATTATAATTTTGAAATTATTACTCAACAAATTTAATGAAAACATATGTGTTGTATCAGATTTCAACTGTAAAATGTATACTTCTTTTAAACAAGTCGTTGGTGTTGATTGGTCTGTATTTTTTTTTACAAATTTCACCATTACTTTCGCTAACTAACTAATTTACAAAACAATTAATATTAGGGTTCTATGTTTTTTCATTCCTAAAAAATTAGCATTTAAACTACTTACTTCCGCCTTGTTTTATAAAAAAACTTGCCAATGTATTACTACAATGTATATTTTTGTGTCGTTTGTCAGATACTTTGTCCAAAACTATAGGAAATTAAAGGTCAAATTGATAAAATAATTTTCATTTAAGCTCAAATATTTTTGCTAATGAAGAATTTGTTGTAGTAGAATATTCAATTTATCATTAAAACGCAAACTATTTAATTGACAAAATAAAATGTTTCGTCGTACTACAGAATAAAAAGAATAAATTCCTTCTATGCGTTACGGTGCTAACGTTGCTCTTTTTTCCCTAGGGGAAAAAATCAGCCTAAGTCAATTCCATAACCTGTACATTTATATGGCTGTAAAATTCTTCCTCTGGTTTTGCAGAAGAAAATCATTTTGGAAGATAATTTACAAAAGTAAACAATGAAAGAAATTCGTTTAGTAAACTATTTAGCAAAGAGAAGTGCAGTATGACGAAAAATATTGTCACCACCCTTTTTCCGCGATAATTTTTTTTTACATTTTAGTAAAATTTAATGTTTTCGTTAAATACATTGCTAATTTTACGACCTCAATTTCGAACGAAAGAGTGTATATTTTATTAACACTTCTGAATTGGAAATTACTATCAGGAGAGCCCGTTTTGCAACACTTGGACATTTGTAGCAAAACTGGATATTGAGTATGATCCGGCAACAGCACTCGAATTCCACTAAGTTACAACAACCTACAAAATACATTTTACCATGTAACACAACATTAAGATCACATTTATATTGTAGCCTATTTAATTAAATAGATTTCCGAAAACCTGATCACACCTAAATTAGTGGTTCCTAGCCTGCAATTTGGAGAGGACATCCATTTTAGTTTACTACATGGCTAACCTAGTTTAGAGGGTCCTAAACTAATCCTACTGAACAGACGTTGTATATCCGGCATTAAACGTAACAACTTAATCTGCCATTGTTTGTAACGTATATGACAACTATCTCTGAATGTAGTGTTATGTTATACATCTCTTTCAGTCCCGTGTTATGCCTGTACAAACCACCTTCCTACTATACAGGGTGAATCAAAAGTCAAGACCCCCCCATCTAATATTTTCCCCAAGTAAATATATAGAGATATCCTTTTGGGGGTCGTGCAATCTTAGCAGTAAGTTTCATTTTGTGATTTTGAAATTTTTGAGTGTCCCCCCAAAAGGGGTGATTGGGGGGGCAACTAAAAACTTTTCAATGTAAACCCCCATCAAGAGACTCCTCATTTTGAAGTGTTTACAAAAACTTAAAGAATGGCGAAAACCAGAGTTCGCTATCTCTTCTCTATCCAAAATGGTAGTCAATATTACCATTACGAACCAATTTTACCATTGATTTTCCAAAACATTTGATGGGCTACCATTTTGGATAGAGAAGAGATAGCGAACTCTGGTTTTCACCATTCTTTAAGTTTTTGTAAACACTTCAAAATGAGGAGTCTCTTGATGGGGGTTTACATTGAAAAGTTTTTAGTTGCCCCCCCAATCACCCCTTTTGGGGGGACACTCAAAAATTTCAAAATCACAAAATGAAACTTCCTGCTAAGATTGCACGACCCCCAAAAGGATATCTTATACGTTATATTTACTTGGGAAAATATTAGATGGGGGGGTCTTGACTTTTTATTCACCCTGTATAAACATTGTGCTATTCTTAGTACTGTATTAAATCAAATCAAATCAAATTTTCCACAAACTTTATCTTATCAATTACAGTTGTAAGTAAAATTGGCTTTTCCTGCGCCAGCTATTTTTTACTACACTTCGATTTTCAAGTGACCTAAGACCTGTCAATTTACTAGTTTTATGATTAGTCCATAAAAACTTGTTTTTATGTATGATTAATATCAGCCCACATCTTTCATATTTTACATTCAGGCATTTTTGTTACATAATATTGATTCGTTGTCAAACATATAATTGTTTGGTAAAAAGGTGTGTAATTTATTAACACGAAAAATAAATGTATAATATCTATTACTGGTAATAACTTTTAATTTAGTAAGCTCAAATGCATATAGAAATGTGATAACAAAATAAAATGTCCTAAAAACATATTTTGATTCATGTCATAAAAATCTAAATAGCCTAAAAACAATCAGAGAAAATATTTTTTTTATATCTTGGTTATTAACAAAAAATAAACTTTTATATAATTGTGCACAATTACATACATAATAATGTGACTTTCTTGTGCCGATACTGTCAGTAAATTTGTAAATACCGATTACGCCAAAATTTCAAACATTACTGAAGGATTAAATTAATCATTGTTTAATAACCTTTCATATTTGTTTCGTAAAACTATTATAGTTTCACCAGTAGTTTCACCAATACCTTTCTTTATTATTTCTATTTTACTTATAATTAGTTTACTATAACAACAAAACTACACATTTTTGTCCAAGTGTTTTTAGAATATTGTGACAACGATTTAAGCTTTCATGGGGAAATGTACCAAGATGGTTACCTCTACAAACTGTTTCAATACAATGCAAATTTTCTTATTGAAACTCAAATAGGCTACAAATATTTATTGGAATAAAATTGCACATACAGGTGAATATCGAATGGATCGATATTTGTTTAAACAACCCACCGATACGTAACGTGTTCTATTTACTTGTCATTCAATTTCAGCTAAAAAACTAATTACTTCTAATAAAATTTATAGTATGTGAACCCATGGGATTTTGCACAAAAATAAGTCAAATGCAAAATTAAATTGAATTTAAAATAATTCAGTAATTGGTACAATTTTATGCACTGAATGTCTTAAGTTATCTCTACATGTAATATGTTTTGTAGCAACTTTACAATGCATTCATTTAATGACTAAGTTTTAGTTTGAAATTAAATGCTTCTTTATTGAGGCAAACTTAGGACCTCATAGTCCTTTCTTACAGTTCACCTCTAAAGTTTATAGTATTATTAAAGCTAAACCGTAAAGCTTAATTTTCCCACAGATCTATTGATACATGAATACATAGTTAATTTAGGTTTTCAAATAATGTTCATTATGCTAAATTACCAGAGTTCTTTTATACGTTTACAAGAATGACACAAAAGTATGCGTTTTCAGATCTTATTAAAATAATGATTACAAGTACTCTAGTGCTCAAAATTGTTTGTGTATTTGTTCAACTAAATGGCAATTCACTTGGACACGCTAGAAAATCATATAAGCAAATGACACCTAAGGAAAAATAATGTTTGATCCAATCGCTTACCATTAATTACCCATCTTTAGATCTATTATACACTAACATGTTTGTAACAATTTATGTAAACATGAGGTAGGCATATTATATGTTGAAACAGAATAATAACCTGATTCGATGAAGATTATCGAATGAATAATTCCACATGAAACAGATTGAATGTTTGTCAACGCTGTTTACACACATATAAGACAAATCCAATTCAATTTCACTATTGAGCAATGGTTTGTCACAACGTTTTATTTCTGCTAATGGAATCAACTATTCGTTCTATTTTAATACCATTTACTTATTTGTTTGAGGTGTTTATTAACTGTGCAGTATATGAGTTATACTGCTGTTAAGTTTGTTTTCTATTTGTTTAGAATTTAAATTCAAACTGTAGCATCTATCAGTAATCAATATACAGGGTGTATGAAAACTCTATGGAACGCTTTTGTATATTTGTTCCTTATGTCAAAACAATGAAAAAATATCATATTCTAAAAATATGTGTGAAATTCCAGGTTTTCTGTATGTATGTATGGGATTTTCACAAATGTACCTTTGAACCCCGTGTGATTGACTTCAAACTTAGTGCATAAGTAGTGACGTATATGACTAATACTAATATTCTCATCAAGTACCAATTTCTAAATTCTACCAATTCAAAATGGAGACCATTAAAAAACTTGCTATCTTTTAATGAAAATGATTAATTCTCTTAAACACGTTTAAGAACATGCGTTCGTAGTAATTGAACGCAAATCTTAAAACAACAATGTTTTAATTTTTTCAATCGTACAAATCGGTTAGTAAACCACTAAGATATTACAGTTTTTGTGGGCCATATTATATGAATGTTCTGATATTTTAATTTTTCCCATTTGTGCGCCACCGCCACCACTCTTTTTTTATGAATTTGGTTAAAGTCTTGTAAAATAAACATTATTTGCTTATTGGTTGATTAGGTAGGCCTAAATTTATATCCAAGATATAAGATCTAATTCTATTATTAACTCTTGTTAGCCCCCTGATTAGAGGAAGCCTTTTAAAAACTGTAGGCCACATGATTCGTCATGTTGACTTAAGCATCATCCATCCAAACTTTGAAGTGTTAGTTTTAGCCATTGATTTATTTAGCAAAAATTCTGCTTGTGGTCAAATAAATATCAAAATATTTGGCAAGACACTTTTCTTATTACCATAGAAAGAAACTTGCCTATAGGATAAAATTGAGTCTTCATTAGTCCATGGTCTATAGTCAATAGTCTATCTATAGTAATTAGTCCATAGTCTATAGTCATTAGTCTATGGCCAATAGTTTATAGTTAATAGTCTATAGTCAATAGTCTATAGTCAATTGTATATAGTCAATAGTCAAAAGTCTTTAGTCTATAATCAATAGTCAATAGTCAATAGTCAATAGTCTATAATCAATAGTCAATAGTCTATAATCAATAGTCTATAGTCAATAGTCTTTAGTCTATAATCAATAGTCAATAGTCAATAGTCTATAATCAATAGTCTATAGTCAATAGTCTTTAGTCTATAATCAATAGTCAATAGACTTTAGTCAATAGACTTTTGTCTGTATAGTCAATAGTCTATAGTCTGTGATAATAGGCTTTTTATTGCATACTTTGCCAGGTCAATTTTAAGACATTATAGAGTACCTAAGCATTTTTTTTTAATCTACGCCAATGGCATTTCACGAGAGAGTCACGAGAGATTAAATGTTCAGTGGATGTACCGGGGATTGAACCCGTCACCCGTCCCTCCCGCACCGAAGTCCGAGACGCTAACAACTAGGCTAGCAACACAACCTAATGCATTCTATAGAATAACATTATACTTTTTACCTATTCCATACAAATTTACAAGCACATAAATTGAAAATAGCTGGAACGAAAATACAACTACTAACAATACCAACTACTAAAAAAAATCATAAGTAATCTACAATAATTAAATATAGATCCGGTCTGAGACTACTTTGGTTATCTCTTATGTACTGTAGGCGGGTGCCACGTACGTACATGTCAATCACCCACTGCAATGGCCCACTGTAAAGTAAGCTTTTCAGACCTATGTAGCAAGCTAAATTCCGCCAACTGGTAGCTTGCGACGCACTCTAGCAATGTTACATTAGTTCTATGCTCTGTTCTTTCTTGGGCGTGTTCTAATGAGGGGTCCCAACCAATGTCTCCAGTTGAAAACAAAAGAGTGTAGCCAGTGGATCCAGTGACGGATAAGCGTCTAACATTATTAATTTAAAAAAATATATATATAAGATTTCTTTGGCCATGGTGGTCTGTTTTCAGCAAAAAAAAAATAGCTGCGACATCTATACAGGTAGCATTATTGTAGCGACTGAAGTCACTTCCTTTCTCTTTTGTACATAAGAATCTCACTTGACTTGTCTGAGCTCTAGTCCCTACAAATTTCTGCCACAGTCTTAAAATATTTGGACGTAAATGTGTTGGCGTTTTCAAGGTGTAATTACATTATTTGTTTGAATTTTTTGTATACGGTGCTGGGTTCCAGCTTCCAATGTCGTACATAAAAATCTGTGCGTACTTATGATCACAAACTTCTTGAGGAATTAGAAGAAGAAGACTAAAACAATATCGTGTTAAAACGTGTCATGGATCTTGGAATTGTAGATAACATGCGTGATCCTCTCATATAAATGAGCTTTGGAGGTGACCATGGCAAAGGCGGAATTGAATTGACGAATGTTATCCAAATAATTTCTGGATATAAGTCTCGCAGCCGTGTTTTCAGGTTGGGCTTCAAAAGTATGGGGAATTCCGCAAATGAGGTAAATGAACCTTTTCTTTATGGCAACAAAGAGTAAAAATTGAACTGTCTCAGCCAGTCTTCTCTTGCTTTAAATGTAAGCCACCACAATTTTAACATTTAACATTCATTTGTCCGAGGTTAGATGTAGCGCCACCACGGTGGTCTATATAGTACTGCCGCTCTGAATCCGTCAAATGTTAATTCCATTGGGAGGGTGCTGCAAGTGGTTACATTCGTATTCCCTCCGGCCACTCACAGTTCTTCGTTGACTTTTAAACATTCACTTCATCATACAATCCTGTACCCCAAAATACATGATAATTCAGTAAAATATGATGTAAGTAATAATTTAACTATTACAAACAATTTATTGTCCACTTACTAAACAGCTGTTGTTTTGCATTAGCAAAATTGAAAACAAGCTAGAAAACTGCATTGGATGCAGCATAATTTATCAAATTCCCGCTGAAAACCCGGGATGAATACAAACAATCGTGAGAGCTCTTGGCGCTACTTTGATCTTCCCTCAGGAGTTAACTGAGACAGAGGAGGAATATTTATTTTTAGGGAAGTAAATATTTATATAACTGACCAACATTCAAACTTCAGAACTTTAGATTTTTTTAGTACCTATAGCCTGTTATAGGGTTTGAAACATACTTTAGTTTGCAAAAAATGGCAAACATAATTTTTATTTTCCTCCCAGAAAGAGATATGTAGTTAAAAATAATGACATCGCGTTTGTAATTAAATCTCACCTTACTCATGTAATCCAGGGAAATCATGAAAATTTTTGAAATACATCTCTACGAATTGTAAGAAGCTGAAACAACTCATGTTTTAGCAACAATAGCTTGCATTACTTGTTCGGTTATCAGAATCGAGAATACTAATACATAATTAGCTCGCTCAGGCTGGGTAGCGGAGAGTTCATCTAACAATCAAGAGTTAGATTCTGGATGTCAGCCTTTTGATGGTTCGAAACTGAGCCTTTTGTTCTGTGCTTTATCATTGGGCTTTGATTTGATGATTCTGGCTGAAGTAACAGCTGGTCTTAGTCAGTAACAAAGCTGCACAAGGTCAATGGCATCCCAATCACATGGTAATGTAATGTTAGACAATGTATGGACTTTAATTGGTAAAATAAAGTTTGTAAAAAATACTTATGTAACATGACCAATCTCAACATAGCTTAAACCGGACAATTATTGTCATGTAAATATTAAAGCTGTGAGCAAAATAAAGATCGAGGCGACCCATGCACAAATTCTGAGTCCCAAACTTGTTTCCGAGGCGAAATGAATCCAGTGCAATACCCTTTCGACTTTTCAAGATTACGGTATGTTTGCTTGGAACAGTTATTAACTGAATAGAACTACTACATTTAATTGGTAACAAAAAAGTTGTTCAGCGAAACTGGATCTTTGAAAATGGATTCTAGAAAAAATTAAGCGAGAGTGGGGCGAAACCCTAAAAGAAATTACATTTTAATTACCATTTGCAGGCGCGCTAGATCATAAGCTTTAAAATAACACCTCAATCGTAAAGATATAGGTTAAAAGTAAGACGACTAGAAAAGGGATTTAACAGAGAAAACACTTACCGTAATAAGTATAGAATAAAGATAGATAACATAACTTATTCCAACAGCCACAGCATGTAAAATAGGGAAGCCTGCCTTTCCTAAAACAGAAGAGTACCCAAATAATAAAAGATGTTTTCTTGAACATAGTAATCAGCTATATCATCACAAAAATCATACTTGAATAAAATTCTATTAGAAAATAATAAACTAAGTATAATAATGTTAAGTAATAGGTTTATTGCTTCGTTTTTATACTTCTCGTATTATCTTACAAATGTTACAAGTATATGCAATTTAGTTTAGTGGTGAAAATTCTTCCTAAACATCCTTCAATTTCCTAATTTTATCAACGTTTACCTAAAATCAAATAAAACTGAGATTGTGCAGAAATTTGTTAGATACAAACAAGAGGAAATTAGTGGGTACGAATTAGGATATTAAAAGGAAGTCAAGAAATCAAATCAAATCACCTTGTCACTAGAGTTTACTATGCGCCAGTTAGTTGGAGGGTTAAAACCACTTGGGATCCACACACAGTTTACACATAACAGTTTTCAGGGAATATTTTAGTAGAAATCCAGTCAGGCACATCGTAATTCGCTTAGTCTGCAGGTTTGCTGTGGCAGGGGAATTTAAACTTCTTGTCTTACAAGTATTTTTATTTAATTTCTTGGTGACAGTATCTTGTAACACCCTCAGATTTTGCAATTATCTCACATTTTATTGTTTCTCTAATAAAACTGATTGTTCAGAAATTCGATAGATACATATTAAGTGGAAATTAGCGGAAATGAACCAGAATTTAAAAGGACAGATTGAGTACAGTCAACAAAATTAAAATATCTAGAGGAAGCAAACTTAAACTACTTTCCACTACCATTATACACAATTATTTTCATAGGTGTATTCACAAAAGTGAAAAATATTTCAAACAAATCTGTTTTTCATCACAAGATATTTATTTACAGACTACTCAGAAACTCTGTTTTATCAAGATCTTTACTTGATCAGGTGAGGGGGAGAATATCATATGAGAAGATCAAAGAATTGTGTGATTCTCCTTTAGCCTTTGTATTCAACTCACGTCTGCGTGAGAGGCAAAGAAGTAACTAAGTTTACCTTCTTTCTGTCAGCTCGAGTCTTCAAAGACATGTTTTCCTATAATGCCTTTTATTTGATAATCTACTTATTTTCTACCATGGATGGATTTTATAGATGATTACAAATAAACCGAAGTATACAACCCTCGTTTATGTGGATTGGGGATCCCAGTTATCCAGATTTATAAAAGTCTCCTGGAATAAATAAAATCATTTTAACGAGAAGAAAATGCAGTGGTATTCTGTGTTGTCTACACACTCCGTATACAATAAAACATATTTTACAGAAAAACTGTAATTACCTTATTGTAATCCTTTTTCACCATACCAATCCGGTTTAAGCTTAAAATGTAAACGCTGGTCTCTGAAAATACAATGACATTGCTTTGATTTTTAATCCCCTTCACCTTGAACAATAATGTACCTATTTTAATTACTCCAATAATAATTATCTCTACACAAAATTATTGTCTCAATTTAAAATTTTAGGCAAAAATAATAATGAAGTTTGATGCTGAGGGTCAATGACAAAGTAAAATAATGCCCTGATAACTCCGCATAATTAAATTTTATGGATGTCTTTGCGAACACCCCAGTATAATTACAAACAAGCTACAAACCAAGAAAATGGTTCGAATTGGGTGAGATTTAGTAAATGCCTGCCATACTGTTAGGTTACAAAAAAAAACTTCAGTTGATTGATATCCATTTTATAAACCTAATGAAGCAAAGAACTATTAAGATTACTCTATGTAAATTTTAATGTTCACAAGGCGAAGGCAAATTCTTCATATGAGTAGGGCCTAGGTTTATCTGGTGCATAATGGGTTATTAGAAAGTTTGCTAATATATATTTTAATAATGAATCGGTGGAATGAAATTGTTAGACTATCCGAGCTTTGTATTTTAAAGTAGAATTTACCATATTTTATTTATGACTTCCATTTTGAGCTCTCAAGGATCAGTTCTTGTTTGAAATCAAGCTCATTTGTATGCAAAAAGTATCTGAGGAAGGAAGAGTTATAACTAAATTAAAACTTTATTTCAACCCTTGACTCCTTTCTTAGGCCTAATTGAATTTTTCTTATATTATCTTCTAGCATTTTATAATTCTTAATTAATGTTTTCAATATTCGTTTATAGAATTTGTATGTTGCATTTTTAAACATGTGAATTCAAACTCTGTTAACAGCTTGAAAAATGTAATTCAATTGTCAATGCTACAACTCTTTGCCTGACGTACTTGACAAAATCGTTGAGATACCTTCCATGAATCAAATGTCTGATTACATAAAGTACCATAAACTTTTTTCCATATGAGGAGGCATTTAAATCCAACCAAAATGATGAAGGTACTTGGTACATCAAGTCAAAAATCCACGATCCGTATTTTTAAAAGAAAGGAAAAAGGAACTTAAAACACAAACTAAACAAATACATTTTCACTACACTACTATGAGTTGAGCTGTTTTCGTTATTTGTTTACAACCTGCGAAACATCATATTTTCAACAGCTGTCTATTGTTTACTACCGAAAGTAACATTGTTTACAACCGGAAATTTTCCACTGTCAACAACTTCAAATATTTGTTATTGTTCTATCAACTGTTTCAATTTTCAACAACTGAAGTAAACATCTATATATTAATTTGAAACTGTTTTTCTTTGTCACAGCTATTTTGAGAGAACGGCTGGGCGTAGAAACTCGGTAGAGGTGTCTAAAGAAAGGTCTTGGTCTGTAGATGAGCCATCAAAAGAGAAACATGGTGAATTCCCTTGGGGCTCTGCCCCAGAAGCCTTTACAGTTGCCTCTTCAGATTTGTTTACATTACGACCATATGCATAATTCTAAACTACTTTTTAATGCAACAGCTGTTAATATTTAAATTGTGATTTATTGAATTTGTCAAAATGGAAGTACAGTATTTGTAATGGATTTTTCTGATTTTAAAATTGATTTTCCTCTGCATCGTGTCATGTTTTGCAATATAATGTTCTATTACCAAATCAGTGGAAAATCCTAATATCACAGTAAATTTTAAAATGATTTCTTATGGAGTTAACTTATATCTATTGTATGGGTTGGTTTTTGCCTTTTTTACCACTTCTTGGAGATTTTACGTAGGTTATATTCTTTGGCATATTGCATTAATAGACGAAACTTGGGTTGGTGTAATTATTACAATGGAAAAGAGCGAGAAATCCTGGACAATTTGATATAGGCTAAAAATAAAACTGAATTAACACTGTGCTACATTTCTTGAGCAATCATTGAAATAACCAATTTGCAAACAATGGAAACATAGAACAAGTCATAGAACACAACCAAGTAGAAGAAATAGAAATAATGTTTTTTTTTACACTAAAAACACTAAAAAAAAACAAGATCAGCTTTTTGAAAAAAGATAAGATATTTACAAAAGATTTTGATTATATCTAACTGTTGTGTAGATCGTGAGTATTTCCATAATCTTTCAGTCGGATGTAATGCTTCGCAATTGCTCGAATTCGAGCAACAGGCACACTAGTTAACTTTAAATTGAAAGCATAACCTAAAAATTCTATGAGTTTGTAATGAATAAAATAATTATTCTTTGTGGTGTAACGAAAGTTCAAAACACGAGTGAAAGTGGGTCTATACATATTCTCGACCATTTAAAGTGCTCGATAAATCTCGCACTTCAAACATGGCCTCAAATATGTAATGACTCACTTTCTAGTTTTCTACTCTTGTTATGAAATATACTATTTCAGTGTGTGACACAAAAATAGAGTGTGGAAGCGAAAATAGAATTACCACAACACAAATAAGCTGTAGAGTCAAATAGAAGTACCTACAGTAATAAAACCCATAGTTACCAAGCACACAACAGAAGTTTACAGATTTACATAATTATTACATAACCCTTAACCTTGAATATTTCAATCTTGATAAAAAATAAACAAAAACAAACATTTTGAGACAGAGGTGTTAAAAATACAAATGTTCTAACAGATGGTATGTGATAAACATAATAATGGTAAAAATTGAATGCCCAAGAATAATATTGGAACTTTAACTGCTTGTATATGCAGGGTGCATTCCTACATTATCTCAACCAGAGTGTTTATAATTATTTACCTAACCCGCCATGTTAAACTTCCCTATCCCAAGCGTGATGTATACAACTTCCTTACTTCTCGAGTGATGTAAAGTTGGAAAAAACTCACTCGGTGATGTAATGAAACCCATTTAAATAACATTGAGTGGATAACTTAAAAAATATACCTCTATGGAGCCAAGACGTTCAACGCTAGAAATCAGCTGTGTGTTTGAATTTTATTGTTATGCTTTGAAGAATTTTCCTAACCTAGCTTTTGTTTGTAAATGAACGTTACTGTTGGAAGATGAGTGAAATTGATAATGAAGCATATTGCTCGTAACCTCCTGAATATTGTCGGGTCAGGTAAAATCTTGTACGTTACACGTTACGCAAGAGCGTGTTTACATCACTTCCATGAATTATGCAACTCACCTTCGCTCGTTGCACAACATTCACCTGCGTGATGTAAAAACGCTCTTACTACACTTGTAATGTAAATAGCTATTACATGTTCAATGTTGACAATAAGTTAAATCAAAGCACCTGTCACATGTCAATTGTTAATAATTTGTGTTCAATGAAGTTATCAACATCAATTACTGTATATCAATATACAGTATCACTTTATATAAAATATCATCTATCACTTGTATATCAATCAATTAAATGTTTAGATTTAATCATTTCAAATGTATCAATCTTTCAATCATCATCTAGGGCCACGACAATCCCTTTAGTAAAAAATTGTGAAAACTGTTCAACTTTCCTACTTTAGACTTTGACCTAAATAAGCAGTAGGCCTATACCAAAATTTCATCTTCTAGCTAGTCGGGATGTTACGCTCCTTTCAGTCTAAATTTTTTTTGCCATCCGGTTGAAAACAGCACGATTCTACGGTGTTTATATGTATCTTTAACATTATACAATTTCTAACTGTAGGATGAGATGAATATGTGTTTACATCACCACGACAAACACGGTGTCCCATTGACAGGTTAGATTGTACACGATAAAAAAAAATTGCATCTGCTGATCTATTTGCATTGGCTGGTGGGCTCTGGTTCAATTACAAACCGTACAGTGTGAAAGCTCGCAATTAACCAACCACATGCACCACTGACACACGGCCACGGCACGACAACCGTGCGGGTCAGTAGCAGTGGTCGGCTGCAAGATGGCATGGTTTTCTGCTGTCGACGTAACTGTTTAGTGTAAAAGCTCTGTTCTTCTTTATACTATGGTACTTGAAAGAATTCACCCGTGGTTTTTTTAAACGTACGCTGAAAACTGTATAGTGTGAAAGTAGCTTTCAAATCAGGTGTTTCTGGCCAATTAAGGTGAAAGAAGCAGATGAGCTTAGTCAATAACAAAGCTACAAGATTGTATCAATAGATTCCATATTAACTCAAAGTTGATATTCTGCTGTATGGTTGGTAAATAGATTAGATTACATATTTACAACAAAGGGTGTGAAAATGAGTGAAACTGTAGGATGAGTGTTGAATGAATTATGGCAGCTTTGCTACTGACCAAGATTACCTATACTAGTCCTTCATCCAGGATTCCAATGTCTTTCACACCTGGGTCCAGTTTGAGAGTAGTATACATAACTAAAAAATACTGATTTACTATGTAGATTGAGGGAAGTAAGACAATCTAGTAAAATAATTATGTAGTATATATTTATTCAACAAAAATATACATTGTCATAATAATATACAGCTGCGTATTTACAAAGTTATACTGATATTCATAATTAATGACAAACTGTACAAATATTAGAAAATACCCCTTCACAGCAAACCTGCATACTGAGCGAATGTCCAGTCCTAGTGGAGTTTTATTCGAGTTCTTTATGTTTATAGAAGGAAATTTACACTTCCGAGCACAGTATAAAAACATTGGATTAATGAGTAAGTGGTTTACTGTAACAAGGAACATTGAGTTATGAATTGCCATATTCGATGACAATGGACTGATAAACAAGCAATTCACAGCAATTAATTTATCCTTTATAAGGATAACATGGGAGAGAACATAGAATTAGGAGAGAACATAGAATTAAAACACAATATTTGTAAGTTGTATGTTTTCAACTTATATAAATGGAAGAATTGATTTTTTTCATGAATTTTCAATAATGTTAATTTACACGTTTATGATTCAAATTTCTTAAAAGTCAGATAATATTTGAGTTTATGTGCCAATACACATTTTTAAATGTATATCAGATTATTTCAGAAGTGTTTTTGGCTTCAGGGAACCGTGAAACCAAAAGGTACATCGGTCCCAGACCAAAGTATTACCATGACTATGGTAATAGCTACTTTCATACAGGAACCTGCTTACAATTCTTCTTAGCTCAACTTAAAAATATAATGTTAACACAAATAATAAAAAATAAACAAATTAAAAAATAATATCAAACATAACAACATAGTGAATTATGTAAACATTTATTTGGCATTACTAGGCCTATTATGAGACATTGACTCTTAGATGACAAACAAATAGTTTTCTTAACAAAGTAAACTATATTTTTGATGTTAACAATCATGTTCTGGGACATAAGGAAGTAAAATTAATTATGATTGTATTATCTTAAAATTAAAACTAGTAATAGAAGTAATGTTGAATGCAGTGCATCAAAGTGGACCGTGGTTTTTAAAAATAACCAACAACACTTAATTATTATTTTAAATGGGAGTTTTTCAACTAGAAAAACACCTTACATACGTGTTATTTATTATGCAACGAAGGTTTTATAGTAAAAGGCATCAGACTCCATTCTTAACTCATATTTGGGTTAAAGTACGCACATAGGTGGTGTACCCATCCAAATGATAATGGTAATAATGAAAGTAATGCTACTGCTGGTCAGACAACTCCTTATTAAGTAGTAGTTTGCAAGCAATAAGTTCAATGTGTTTCCAGTAGTGCCATTTGTTGTTGCCCATAAATCTTGATCATTTTCACTTGACATACTAATTATGTCCTGTATTTGTCTAATGTGATGACAAATAGTATATAATCTGTAATCAAAAAATTCCCCCTTCTGAATAGTTAATGATGAGTGAATCCAATAAATTATGTAATCTTCTTTCTATGTTAAGTCATAAATACTTATGTCAATTTTAGAATCACAAAACAAACATAAGCCTTCGACTGAACATTATCCTCCATGTGGCCCTAACTTTACCTGGTAAAATAAAAACATTTTCATTTCATTTCTTATCCTGGAGTCAATGAGTTACGCTAACTTATGACGAGGTAGTACTTATAAAACATGCTATACTACAAACAGTAAAAATTTACTATTTTGAATATTAAATTTACAAATGTATAAAGATGTTGGTTTTTGGTTTCTTAGTACAAATAATTATTAAATAGGAAAAAGTTAAGAAAAATAATCTGTAAAAAATATGATACCGTATAATTATTATGTCATATAACAAAATATGATTATAAATATAAAAATTAAAAATTGCAAACTATTATTAATTATGTAGATGATTATGTATATGTAATTATAATGTATGAACACTCAAGCGTAATAAATAAAATCTTTCATAAAATGTTTTAATCATTAAAATCTCAGCCGTCATTTGTGTAAAAGAGAAAACTCTGCACAAAAATATCCTGGCATTTCACATATTCCTAATTTTAGACATATAAATAGTTCTATAAATAATATATATAACAAATGAAATTAAAGTTTGTCCTTTTCCGTGTTAAAACAAAAATATAACTATAATAATCATTATAAAACAATGATCACATTGATAAGGTGATTTTCTATACATGTGTTCAATATGAGAAAGACACTTCACTTTGAAGTCCTAAAATAGACAAGAACCACTTGCTACCCTGTGGCTAAATCGCATCACTTGATTGTGTAAAACTAATAAATACAAACACCCAAACACTGTACACTCGGTTCTGAACCTTTACAATATTTTTACAGAGAAAACGATTCAAATAAATATACAATGATCACATAATCCTTCAACAGTCCTGATGTGACAAAAATCAGTAAAAATGTCATTAATTCGTAGAGAAATTAAAAAATGGATAACCGTAGTCAACTACGTGTTGGCCGTTGGAGCTGGTGGTCGTCTTTCGTAATCTCTGCTTCGGTAATCTTGGTTACGATCCTTGCTACCATCTCTCCTCCAGTCACCCGCAAAGTTGGATGGGGAGGGACCCGGGTATCTCTCCCCTCGGTTGTAACCACCACCGTTGTTGTCATAGCTCGACCCATACGGGTTACCATATCCGGCATTCATTGTCGGGTGGAATCTGAAATAAAATTGAATCAATCACTCAAATAAAGAGACACTAAACAGTGGTACAAGGTGTTAGAATATTTATACAATTTCAAGTCCCCCAAGTCTATTATTTTAAGTTTCTCCGTCAATTTTTGTATGTCCTTTTATGTCTTATAAAATATATTTATCTAAGCATGATATGTCCCTAACCAAAAAAAGCAAAAAAATCTGTGTCCACCTCTTCTATACTAATGTTAAAAGAAGCAAAACAGGTGTTGTATACAATTCCTATTAACTCAATAATGTCATCAACTTCCACCCAACCTAGACATAGTTTAAGGTGAGCCTCTCCCACCAGCTAAGCCACACATTATTAACCTCTTGGAGTCCACGCTCGCATATATGCGAGCAGACGACTGTCGCGCCAGCGGTCCACGCCCGCACATATGCGAGCTGACGTCAACTTGTTATTTTCGTGCTCTTTTTTGCTGTCAGCTGTTACACTAATACGTTGTGTTTAGTATTCATCTGTTCAGGGGAATCCAGGGAATCATGGGATATTTTGTTTTGTTCTATTAGTCTTGCATCACTGCTAGTTCTGAATCGTTTTCGTTCCGCTCCCAGCTGTCACTAGTGTTACTCAATAATACGTACGCGAGTTGTTTGTTTTTGTTTGTGTTTTGGTAAACATTGTGTAATGGATTCGCGATCTAACAAACTTCGGGACAACGAAATATCAGAATATTTGTCTCGAGATGATTTTAGTGATTTATCGGACGGTGAAAGTGACAGTGAAGAGGGGTTTATTTATTCTCATCAACGATCTACGGCGACAAGTGTTCCTGGACCTGCAGGAGATGCATCGAGTTCAACTAACCTCTACGACGATTCCATTCCTGGCCCGAGTTGTTTTGACCCAAATGATGTAAGTAACAATGATTATGATTTAGGCCTACCTGAGGACAACTACATGCTTAGTACCATAGAGAATATTTTTGAAGAAAATAGTGTTAGGCCTATTTCTGAGAATGAAAATGATGCAAACTTAGGGTTAGTTGTTGATGAAGAAGACCTTGTATATATGGATGTAGATGAAAATGAGAGTGAAACAACAATGCCAGGACTAGTTGCTGACCAAGAAAATTATGAGGCTGAAGATGATGCAATGATAGGCTTAGACTCACTTACTGCTGAGGAACATAGGCATAACACTACAGATAGGCCTGTGACTAATATTAGAGTTAGGCCTAGGCGTAATAATAAACGAACAGGTAGACCTGCTAGGCCTGTGCTTGCAGCTAAAAAAAAGAGAAATAAAGGGAATAAGAAGCCAGAAATAACATTCCCGTGGAAGTCAAACCAGACATTCTCTCCCACATTGTTTGAATTTGACAACACAACATCCGGAATCGATAATGACATACCTAAAGGATCGTCGTATTTAGAAATGTTTTTACAGCTTTTTACCATGGAACTGATAACTCATATTGTATCAGAAACGAATTCTTATTTTACAGATGTAATTACCAAACTCCCAAATTATGCTTCTGTTGACGAGCTAAGTACATGGAAACCGGTTGACGAGGATGAGATTCTCTGCTTCCTCGCCTTGTGTATTCTAATGTCTCAGGTCCGAAAAAATAAAATAAATGATTATTGGTCTACAGATTCACTACTGGAAACAAAGATCTTTGGGCAGGTTATGAGTAGGAATCGTTTCAAAAATATATTGAAAACCCTTCATTTCAACCAATTTTTTGTGCCCAATCCTAAATCAATTGGCAGGATTCACAAAATTCGACCAATTTTATGTACGTTGAACAAAATGTTTGCATCTAATATCAAGCCCTTTGAAAAACTGGCGATAGATGAGACGCTATTTCTCTATAAGGGTAAGTTAGCCTTTAGACAGTACATTCCTTCAAAGCGAGCACGATTTGGAATCAAAATGTTTGTGATCTCAGACTGTCTAACAGGCTATGTTTTGAACATCCTTCCCTATTTAGGATCAGAAACGGAACTTGAGTTTGCAGAATTAAAAGAAAAAGTAGGCATGACGGGGCAAGTGGTGCTAACACTAACAGAACCCTACTTCGATAAGGGGCATAAATTGTTTTTGGATAATTGGTACGTTTCACCGTCACTAGCTCAGGAACTGATGAAGCGCAACACAAACATGTGTGGAACAGTCAATCCCAATCGACAGGGTTTACCAAAAAAACTAGCCCCCTTAGATGTAGGTAAAACAGATGTACATTGTACAGAAAATATGATGTACCTACGTTGGCAAGACAAAAGAGAGGTTAGGATGCTAAGTACGATGCATACCAGCGACATGATTGGCATAGGGAAAAACAACTGGGAAACTGGGGAGGAAATCAAAAAGCCCTTGTCAGTGGTGGACTACAACAAAAACATGGGGGCTATCGATATTGGTGATATGCAACTGTCCTTCAACTGTTCTGCAAGAAAAAGTATCAAGTGGTACAAGAAACTTTTTTTCCACTTCTTGGACGTAACAATCAGAAATTCATATATTCTGCACAATGAAGTCCAAAAAAGAAACAAGAATTTGCAGCTATCAGATTATCGCAGGGAGCTCGTCAGGCAGATTTTAGAACATCACTGTGTGATGAGAACCAATATTCAAGGTGGGCGACCATCAAAAGGCGAGATTCCGCTCCGTCTCACCCAACGACATTTCCTCACACCAATCCCACCAACTGATAAAAAGTTGAAACCTCGTCGCTACTGCCATGTTTGTTCAAACACTAAGCTTAGGCCCCAGAAAAGGAAGGACACACCGTACATGTGTACTGAATGCGGCGTTCCTCTTTGTGTGTACCCTTGCATGAAGGACTACCACACACTCCAACAATTTTAGAAAGTAAGTTGAATGTCTCTTTCTTGGGTTTTATTTATTTTACATATGATTTTGTAGTAGGCTTGGTACAAATTAGGCTTCAGCCTAACATAATTTTATATCAAAGCTGCTGTTCCCACCTTGACATTGCAAACATATAGCCTACTATATATATATATATATATATATATATATATATATATATTATATATATATGTGTGTTTATGTGCTTTACACGATTTATAAGTTAAATTATAACATTAGATTACAAAATGTAACTTTCTACCTGCTTTTATAAATTTTCAAAATTATTTTTCTAAATTACAATAAATGGCGTGCAAAGTCACATTTTTGCGATTTACGCTTTTTCGTTTTTTTGAACATAGCTCGTGTAAAATATAGTATTCTTTAGTTGTTGTATATATTTCTATGTAAGGAATTAAATTGTCTAACAGATGTATATAATAGATTTTTAATATCAAATAATTTGTACTTTTACAGAACCATTACTTTTGAAATTTATGTTCGATTTTTTTGTTTTTTTTTTGTTTTTTAAAAAAAAGGTTGTTACTTTAAGTAGGTTGACTTACAGAATCTACGGGGTTGTTTGAGAGTTGCAGTAGAGTGGGGTATTTGATAGACAGGGTCCTGTTGGCCCAAGTCCTTTGGTTTTAAGTGTAGTAAAGGTAGTGAGGTTTTCATTTGTTCTAAGCTATTAACATGCTTGCTTCACACCATTGTATACACCTAACATGACTCACCTGCCCTTATCATGGGGTCGGCCTCTGTTCCTATCCCTGTCCCTGTTGTAGCTACCCCCGGCTCCTGCGGGTCCCTGCATCCGTGGGTAAGGTTCAAATCTCTCTCTGTCTCTCTTGTCATACCTGTGCAACAAAACAATAAGTGGTCTGAGACTAAAGAAATAGCTGGTCTTAGATCTTCCTTTCGAGTTTACCAACCTAGTGTGTTGATGTCAAAATACTGGTATTTACGTATTAACTTTTTAGCTCCGAAGACCATTTAATCAGACACAATTTTACCAGATTCAAACATTTTTTTAAAACTATCCATCTGAACCAAACTCGAAAAATGCAGGTGTCGGCAGGCTAAGCATTTTTACTTCAGGTCAGGTCAAACATTTTTGCTTTCAAGTTTTTTTTTATTTATTTTTTAAAAATTACTAATTGAAACGATACATTCAGTTTTTACATAATATCAACCAAAAAATTGCGTAATACAGTAACCGGACTACACTCGGCAGAAATGGCATATCTTTAACCGGACAATTTTTATCAGCACATCGGTTTAACCGGAGTAGATCGGCAGGAAGTGGGCGGTACTGAAAAAACTATTCTCGTGAGGAAAGATTTGAGACCAGTAATCACGTGTCTAAATACAATGCTCACCTAAATTTAAGTCAAATACTGTATACAGTATGCATTTAAACGGTCCGTTTTAACGAGTTTTTAGGGACGTCGGTTTAACCAGAAAAGCAGTTATCCGGACTGGCCTCGGTCCCGAGGAGTACAAGAGAGAGTCTACTGTAGTTGTTTTTGTTTTAACCGTTTACATCATGTGATTTTCAAGATCACCCCCCCCCCCCCCCCCCCATATATCGTGGTGAAATGATGAACATCTTCTGCGGTATCGGAAAAATCTTGAACGTCTTTCGCGGTCACGGTACCATCGTCTCCCACAATCAGTGACAAAATCATCGCAAACATAAAAGCTTGGCTTGGCTGAACCTAACATGAGTTTGGCCCAAAAATGATTTCTAACCCGAACCAATCAATCTGGCCAAATGTTGGCCCAACCTGAAAATATTAGGGTCTCGCAGACCCCTAAAAATTGAGAAAGCTAAACATGACATGTGCTGCTAATTAGGAGTAAAGTTTGGAACAACTATGCTAAGGTTTTTGTTATGCCAGTGTTGTTAATGTATCATACAGTTATCGTATAGTTAATTTTATGATAGTGTTGTTAATTACTGATACATTTAGGTAACCACATGAGCCCATTGTATACAATGACCAAGCGGTATAAAAGCACTGAGCTTCTTTATAATGAGTGAATTTAAGGGCAATATTTATGCTAACAAGTTAATTTTTTATTATAATTTGTAGATCAGCATTGTTGTTGTTATCAAGGTTAATTCAACATTATGTGTTAGGGTTTTTTCAAGGGGATTTTAAAAGTGCACTTTTAATTGATGTTGTTGTGTTAACAACATTTTGCCTGAACCAAACCACCTGATGGATTTTTGTTGATGGTCCTGTAAACGAGGTTCTTCTGTATTCCTACACTTAAGTATTGTAACTCACCGGCTGTTCCATCTATCTCCAGCTCCATCGGGTCGAGTGTGAGGACTGTTGACTCCAGCTCCACTACCTCTGTTGTCCCCGCCAGATCTGAAGCTCCCTGTCCCCCGTTGCATGCTGGGAGGTGTTCCTCCGCTATCCACCTTTGCCCGCTTACCCTCCTTCTCTTTCTCCCCTGACTTACGATCTTCTTTTTCTGAATTCCTGCAAGGAAAAACATATTTATTATTCCGCATATAAATGTTTTTTGTTTTTTTTATTACGATACAGCCACTATTCAGTAAATTGACAGGAAAGCAGGCTTACCTTTAAATAAGTCCATAGACACATAAAATATACAACACAAAAGTAAAAATTGTTGTGGTAACCACTCAAAAAAAGAGAAAAAAATTCAGGCAATATTCATATTATATATTCATTAATATTCATTTGCAGGATCCACACTCAAACTTGAAAATGAAAGTCACGGTTTTATACAGTCATACATGCTTATTTTCATAGTTGACAAAACACACAGCTCATTCAAGGTACAGTAACAACGTTCACACCAGGTTCCTGGTTCCCGTTTCAGGTTTCTGGTTTGTGTATGTTTTCAAGGTTAAAGTGCATAAGGTGGGTACCCTTAAATTATACATTTTATTGAAAATAATTACTCTATTTATAACACAGCACGCCCAAAAAATTAAGTCAATATCGTTTGTAATAGAATTAGTTAAACAAACCCTTCATAACAATCCAAAAGTTTAGTTGGTTTTGTTTAAGGAAAGGCTCTAGGCCAGGATTTTAAATTGTAGAAAAAGGAGGATAGCAGCTAGCTTACCTTGAAAGTGTGGGTAGGCCATAGAACAAGTAGAAAAACACAATGCACACAATATTTCGTCCCCTAAGGGACTTTATCAAGTGTAGAGAAAGAGTTACAAAATGGTCCTGTCTGTGGGGACGAAATATTGTGTGCATTGTGTTTTTCTACTTGTTCTATGGCCTACCCACACTTTCAATGTAAGCTAGCTGCTATCCTCCTTTTTCTACAATTCAAAAGTTTAGTTGACTTTGACTGCCTTGTGACACATGAAGAGATTTAAACTGTACCTGACCTTTTGACCAGTTGTGCACGATTTTCTTATCATATACATTCTGCATGTAACTCAAACCACTTTTTTGTCCTTTATAAAAATTGCCACTACTAACCTTGGAATGGATGGAAGAGAAGACTTTTTACTGGATGAATTTTCATTGTTCGACTTTCCATCTTCTGATTTCTTTTTATGATGTTTCTCCGTGTCTTTTTCTGACGACTTCTAAAAGAAAATACAAACAAATCAGTCAACGAAGAAAGACAGGGTGTCCACTAGGCCAGAAAAAATTCATGAGTAATTCCAGATAGTTCAGGTCGTGCTTTTCATACCAAACTTTCCAACGCGTTTTTGTGCCAACTCCCGCAATGCTGTTTTAGCGCCAACACAGTTATTTTAGTTATCGAAAAAAGCATTCTCTGTTAAAGGAATCCAATTTATGATTACTTTAATATTGCCTGACACAAGTATGCAATTTTTAAATATTACTTTGATTCAATAATCAGAAAATTAAAAACTAGATCTTATACCTTCAATTTATCAATAGCTTATAAAAAAAATAGTGATATGTCGATACCAAAATTTATCAAATCTCTGTAACGATACCATAAAATTTATTCTCAAAATCGATAATTTTAATTTTACCAAATTTTCTGTAAAGCCGCATCTACACGGAGGCCGGTAGAGCATGCAGGTTACTTGACTCTGATGTATTTCAAGTTACCAGAGGCACATAACTTACTCATCTACTAGCCTCGATGACATTGACGTTTCCGTGACCGTGACATTTTGTGGTTTGAAAATGTACAACAATGTAAATTCAGAAATAGTTTCATGGAATGATTCATTAATTACTTGAAATTCCACTCACCTTTTCATCTGAATCTTTCTCCGGTTTCACCTTCTTGATTGCATGCTTGTATAACTTGTACAGCTTTTTGGCATCGTACTCTGTGAACTTCGATACAAAGTCCCACAAGTGGCTGTAAAAGTTGAAAATAAAACATTATAAAGTTGTTTTTTTTTTTTTTTTTTAAGGTTGACGGCCTCTTTTAACCTTGCATTTGCCTGTCCACATAGACTAACTGCCCATGCGTGGAACGTATCCAGCAAAGCAAGGGGTGAGCTGGTACAGTACTAAGGTGAACTATACTGATAAAATGTTTGCGGCAGTGACCAGGATCCGAACCCACGACATCGCTGCCTTGGGCCCGAAGTCTGTGACGCTACCGACTGAGCCGCCGACTCACCAACATGTTGTTAGATCTCAGGAAAGAACGACATAGCTGCTAAACAAACTAGCTAACAGGAGAAAGAATTTTTTTAGAAGACGGCAGATAAAGTTTTTCTTTCTTTGTACCCAAAAATTAAAATGGACTCCATAAGATCCAAAAATGGATACATCCAGCACAATTTTTTTATAAGGTACTTAACAAAATTGATTAACTAAATAAGTTGAAAATAGTTATTTTAACAATGTTATGCATTCAAGAAATGGCAATTTAACACAGAAGCCGAATTCCTGAAAAAAACAGCACCAGTGGATCTTCCCCTCAACCCTACAATGTTGTAAATAGTTTTAAGTTAACCATCAAAAATTTGTTGACGCATTACTATTCTCTATGAATTATGTAAATAAAGAAATATTGTCTATTGTCTATTGTCTATTTTACTATGCATTCCCATCTTATGTTTAGGTTGTAGCCAAAACATTTTAAACTAAAATGGACAAAGTTGAATGAGCCACCGACATTTAACGCTGATGTAAAATGTCGATTCCTCTAACATACACCAATTTTTCCACCAAATCAAACACTGGGAGGACCCCTAGTATCCAGAAGCAAAAGAGACTTACCTTCTCCACTCCTTGATCTGGTCGGGGTCCTTGTACTGTGTTAGACACTTGTTGATCTGATCACCTATCATGACCAGATGTTTTCTCGTCGTCTGCAGCTGCTCTTGCTCACTCAGTGTCTGGTCAGGGTTGTCCAGAGCCTTCAGTGCCTTTTTGACTGGCCTCATCATCTCCTTACACTGTCACAATAACAAGACTATCAATACTAATGTTGTTTGTAAACATTTCTAGTTAGCCCACATATGTCTGGGCCAAGTACTTCAAGTACTCACATTCACATATTATGTGTAATTTTACCCAAGGTCTACCAGAGGTCTCTGGTGTAATTTTAAGCGAGATCGATTCTGGACCCAGATGCTATTCGAGTTAGTGATACTGGACCTAGATACTATTGAAATTATGATACTCAACCCAGATGCTATCTGAATTAGCGATACTGGATCCAGATGCTATGTGAATTTATGATTCTGAACCCAGATGCTATTTCAATTAATTATTCTGGACCCAGATGCTATTTGAATTAATGATTCTGAACCCAGATGCTATTTCAATTAATTATTCTGAACCCAGATGCTATTTCAATTAATTATTCTGGACCCAGATGCTATTTGAATTAATGATTCTGAACCCAGATGCTATATCAATTAATTATTCTGGACCCAGATGCTATTTGAATTAATGATTCTACAGCCAGATGCTATTTGACTTAATGATACTGGACCCAGGTGCTATTTGAATAAATTATATAATATCTAATAGTCTAGGTTGACAACAACAAGACTCTGGTTTTGTCCTTGGCCGGCCTCACGCGCATGTACATGATTTGTAAATATAAATGTTTTTGTGTGTGTTTATGTGTATGTGTGAAGTAATTTTGACGACGGCTTATGAAAGAAAATATGTTTGACTTTTGAAGACTGAAGAGATTTGAAAATGGGGTTTTAACCCCGAAACTAGTCATCCAAGACAATAGAGGATTGATTGACGACAGGTTAGTAACCTCATTTTATGTCAATAGATCAATCCTGGAGGCAAATTATGTATAAAAATGGAAATCTATTTATTTTCAGACGAAATTCGGTAAAGATTATTGAAAACGACTTGGTCAAGTTTCATTACAGCACTAATAAACTTTTGAGCAACACAATTTTTTAGAACCAACTTTAAAAAAGTAGTTGTTAACCATTCTGAAAACTACTTAAAATAACTCCATCGAAAATCCATTCAAACATTAAATTACCTTATTAAATATTTGTGGCTCCAAGTCGCCCAAGACGTCTAATGCTCTTGGCTCGCTGTTTGCAGTGAAATGCATCGGTCCAGTGTTGTCTTTCTTCTTTTTCTTCTTGGGACCTGTGTCTTTTTTCTTCTTCTCTTTATGTTTCTCCACCTCCGGTTCTTCGGTTTTCGCTTTAGGAGGAGTGACTCTATTCTCCTTGGGCTGGTCCGGAGTGACTGTGCTGCTTGGGGTTGGCGCAGACGGTTTGTCTTCAGCTCCTGAACTGTCATCATCAATGATTTCCTTGGAGACAGGCTTCTTGTTGACTGTGTCCACCTTAACACTTCCTCTGGGTCTTCTCTTCACCTGAAACATACAATTTGTAAATAAGGACGAAATGGATGAACATGCAAGTATACATAGTTTTTGGAGTTACTAGCTCCTTCTCCTGTAATAGAGTCTTTGTCTTTGTTGTTTGTATTGTCACACACAATGCTATCATACAGTTTTGAGATTTGTGACTTAAGTGACCACAAAGTACTGACTTAGTGATTAGGCAGAAATATTTTTCTCCTTCCTTGACTGGAACAACCAACAAGAACAACTCTACTACAGTACTAAGAAGGAGCTTGCAGCTCCAAAAATTCTACGAGTTTATTTGTACATTTCATTAATTTTGGGCAGTAAACTAAGCCTGCTATTTAACCTATCCATCACTCAATCCTTAAAAATCCTGGTCTAAAGGGATCCTTTACAAAATTTGTAAACATTTTGTTAAGTTTTTGAACAGCTACAGTAAAAGCAATTGCAATTAACTATCCAATTGAGTTTAATGGTTTTTGTATCCATGTTGTTTACTGGCACTTTAGTATGAATGACTTAAGTTCCACTGTTATAAAACTTTAAAGGAAAATTTTGGTTTGTAAAAGAGCCAACGAGATTTGTCTACTCACTGGAGGTTTCTTGGTGTCGGAGCCGAGGCCGCTGCGTTTGCGCAGTATCTTGAGCAGGTATTGCGCGCGCATGTCCAGGTGTTTGGCCTGAGGTTTCTTGTCGTCATTGGCCAGTATCTTGTCGCTGATGCCGAGTGAAGGGTCCATCTTGATAGCCTCCCAGCTACCTAGCCCATACTGATAAACTCCCCTCAGTAATGCACTGTCTTCTGCTTCGCCCCACTCTACGTCGTAGTTAGCTGACTTGGTCCTGTCAAAAGAGGAATAACTTTGACTATGGTACTATACATTCAAATCTCATGAAATATGTATCCAGTTTTGAAATAAAAATTTAACAATTTTTTTTCATATGTTTACGTTAGTTACTTAACCTATTTTTCCTACACATTTGTATTGGTTTTAGGCCGAATATGTGAGGCTCTACTAGGAGATTGTGATTTTTACATTTCAGACATAACAAAGTGCAAGAGGTATGATCAGTATTTTACTCACGAGTGTCCCAGCGTCCACTTGGCCCTCTCCTCTGCATCGGCAGGTAAAGCCAGGTCTAGGGGTTCCAGTTCCTTCTCTATACTCAGCAGAGTCTTGGGATTGACTGAGACTCCACCAAACTTGATGCTGGGTCCTCTACCTCGCCTCCTGCCTGTGTTGACAGCTGCAACACAACACAAATAATCACCCACACTGAGGCTACCTTTACTTTCAAAATGTATTGTACAAAAAAATACACATACATTTTTGCCTACTCCCCTGATACTCCCAGAACCTAAATACAAGGGAAAATGTCGTATGAGATAAATATGTATAAATATTAAATATGACAGTCCCTGGCCCAATAAGTATTTTCCAGGCTTTTACTGGTCTTAAATATCTTTCCCCAACCCTAAAAGAGCGCTTCTAAATTTTCCTCGTCCTAAAAGTACTTTTCAGGCCTCGACTAGCCATAAATATGCTTCCCTCATTGTACCTAAACGAGCTTGGCCTACAATGTGCATTCCAATTTTTCTTTCAGTAAAAACTTGAGCTTCCCTGGCTTCATCTTAGTCAAAATGAGTATCCTTTGACTACATTCTCAGACCCAGCAGAGCTTATTAAACATTCTCTGGCACAACTTTTATGTGATTCTGTAATTTATTTAAGTAAAACATATGCATACCACTTTTTAAGTGATCAGTTTTAAGTTATCAAAATGTCCACGCCCTGCCTTAGTATAAGAAATACTTTCCAGTACTCTTCCTTTTCTACCATTCTTTAAGAGCCTTTTAGAAAATCAAACAAGTATCCTAGAAAAGCACGTACCAGACAAGTTGCTGTCTTCGTTCTCGTTCTCCTTCTGCGCCTGTTGTTCCCCAACAGCCGCCAGACATCGTTCCTTCAGCAGGTCGCCGAGCCGACGCAGCTCAGCTAGTGGCTTCTCCTGCAGCTCCGCGTCACAAGCAATCGCCTCTAGCCGCTTCATGGGCGCCGGGAACTTCTTGTAACTCTTCACAAACCTCCGAACCTGCACGAATAGTTAATTTGTTACGGACTCATGTTACGTTATGAATTAGGAAAGGAAACACAGAAACTTAGCTAAGAATAGAGCTACAGTTAAAGTTAACACTAAATTAACACGTTGGATGCAATGCTCTATCAGAGTGACACGAGTTGATTTAATCATGGGTACCATTATCTCCATCAAGTATGCTTCGAAAGGTTATGATTTTTCACCAATATTTTAATATCTTTGTCGATTATCTGCATTTAAATGTTGTACCATAGAAATAAATAGCTTGAAATAGTATTTTACTGCCCTGATAGCATTTTCAACACAAGGATTGAGTTGGGGAGAGATAATCAGAGAAGGCTGATATCTTAACAAATATCTTTGCATTTTACATTGCAATTTGTCCAAACAACAACGAAAACAGTAAAATTGTACCTCAGGCTCAGAAAATCCTTTGATCATCTCTTTATTTCTCTGTGGAGGTCTTCCTCTCTTTCTCGGCCGCTCTTCATCACTTCCTTCTTCACTTCCAGATTCTGAGTCAGTTCTCTTCTTTCTTTTCTTCCCTCTACCGCTGCCTTCACCTAAGAAAAAAAAGAGTTTTTTAACCAGGACCAAAACATTAGCAATTGAAAAATGATATATTCTTTGTAAAAACTACAAAGAGAGAGATTTGATTTGATTTAAACAGGAAATAACAAGTTATACATGGAAGTACAAGCAAAACAGTCCAAACAAGGAACAATAAGAAATCAGGGAACCATGAAAAATCTATAACTCATAAAATGAATGGGAACATATTTTCAAAGTTATAGAAGGGCAAGGAATAGTTTATTCTGTCTGTAAGGATGGGGAACACCATATCATGCTCTGAAGGTAGACCTTATGGTAAATAAATGTTTGAAGCCTTCTTAAATATCTACTAGCCTTAACTCAACAATTAGTTGTGACAGCCTCAGAATGGAAATACTTCATGAAACCTACCAAAAGCTAATATGAATACTTGGAAACATGGTTATTTGTACATCCTAGTACGGTTGTTAATTCAAATTACTGATATTAACTCGTCATGTAATTACCATCACTCTCGGACTGATTAATTTGCTGCAGTGTCTTGCGACTTCTGGGAGGTAAGTACAAGTCTTCCATTTCTTTGGCCTTCTCTTCTTCTTCCACCTTTGCCCGGTAGTTTTCTGGAATGATCTCGTCCTGAAAACACCAATCAACAATGTAGTACAATAAATTGAGTTTAGACCCTGGAATTGTATACAAAGTTTAAATAATTTAATTTTGGGGAAATAGCACTTTTCAGGGCATATTTAGCTAATTACAATTACTAATCTTGATTCTTTAATGAACTTTTAATAAAACTGAGTCAAAGATATGGTGTGCAGAGTGGTTTAAGGATAGTAGAATATTTTTACAGTTTTCAAGTTCTTAAACCTCTGTTGGTCGCAATGTATCATTTTGATACAAGCAACAACCTTTTCGGCCACCATTTTTTTTGGGTTACGGAATCCTAAAAATACTCTGCAAAAAGATTCATCAAAATCAAACCAATCCCAACCAAAATTGCTAATTCTCTTCTGCCCAAAGTTCATAAATGTTATCTCCAGTGTAGCCTCTCATGTTATCTCGTCATGAGAGAGTGTTCAAGAGATGGTAATGTAGGAGGACCGTATCAGTAGTCTGCTAACTCATAGCAGCCCACCTTCTTGTCCTCCAAAACGAAATAAACTTCATACAAACACATAGGTCGTCCAAAAAGTAACTGGCGTTTTAATGTAGCGCAGTAGTCATCTGACAACAAAGTGTTTCTACACAAAGTAGGCCTCTTCAATCGACTCTTAAAGAGTTTTATGTTTCGCGACCTTGTACTGTGTATTTTTTAGCTCCTTAACTCTTAATTTACTCAGGTAAAGAAACTTAGCCCCTTAAAAAAATACTTCTTGTAGGTTTTAGTTGCTTTGACCATTTTCAATATTTTAAATTGTCTGCTACACTCTAGACAGCTGTTGACTCACCCAGTCCCTTGTCTCTTCCTCCTGCTCCTGCTCACTCTGGGTGTCTTTGTCCTCCTCGAAGGCAGCGAAGGACGCGACCTTGAAGGCAGACAGCAGCTCATCCCCTGCAGTAGCTGGTGCGTCCTCGGCGGTTTCTGCCCGACGCAGAATCTCGTCAATGTCACACTGCGCGGACAGAAAACACAAGTGAGCAATGGTAAATGTTACATTTGCTTTTTCCTTTAACATTTATCAAAATTATTATTATTATTTATTATTAAGCTTTGAATTTAAATTAAAACTGAATCGTCATTGTAAGCAACTCGTCTACCCAAAGGAAAATATTTTTAAATGGTTGTAAGTCAAATTATAATAAAGTTAAAAACACATCATAAATTGATGGTACACTCAATTTATAAAAATGGAGACCTCTTAGACTTCTAATCTTATCTCGCATGGGTAGAATGTGGTCCCAATACTCCACATCTAGTGCTAGATTACTGCACCAACTGTCCATGTCAAGGCACCTGATGGGAACTAAAATAATGAAGCGTATGTAATAAAACTTGTTTAGGGAAGGTAAATAAATATATGTCTAATAACACTCTACATACGAAAATTAGAATATTTCACTGTCACAGACAACAGTTTCTTTTAGCTTTTTTAAACTTTTATTTTCTTCAAACCATCTTGCTTTTATTCAATTTTACATTGAGTAAATTAACTCTTAAAAATCCACACTTTCCAAAGGCGCCCAAACATTTCTCGTTTGAAAATGTTATCAGTGACAATAAAAAAACTAATTTGTGTGTAGCCTATAGTTTTTCTTGGCCCAGAGTCATTCAATTCCCATTTACATAAACCTGCTAGCCCCACAAAAATCTCTAATAAATTTAAAGTTGTCTATAACTCGTCTATCTATAGTTTCACTCACTGTTGGCTCTTCGTCAGCATTCTCTTCGTCTTTAAACAGTTCCTCAGCTCCAAACTTGAGTATAGCAGTCAACTCTTCCTTGTTGAAAGGTGTAGAGTTCGAGCCAGACTTCTTGTCTAGTACAGTCCGTCCTGTGGTGTCCATTCGCTGGATCACCAAGTGGTCCAAGACCATCTTCTTCTTTGCTCTTTCTACAATGTCCTCTTCTACGCTGGACTTGGTTACCAACCGGTAGATGTTCACCTGAACATAATGTATGAGTCGGTTAAAAGTTTGCAGTTAACATATCATAGTAAAGTGTTATGTTAATGTGTCTAGTACAGTTGTCTAGTACAGTCCGGACTCAAACTATCTGTCCAGACTTATCCGAAATAAGTCATCAGGAGGGGCTTTCTAACAGCAGATATCAACACGATTACAATTGTTTGTTTATTTCTGGCCTCATTATCAACAAATAAGACACAGGACTGGTTTTGAGGTGTTCAGATTACAGTAGACTCCCTCTTATCCGGACTCCTCGGTACCGAAGCCAGTCCGGATAACGGTTTTCCGGTTAAACCGACGTCCCCAAAAAACTTGTTAAATGGACCGTTTAAATGCATACTGTATACAGTATTTGACTTCAATTTAGGAGAGCATTGTATTTAGACACGTGATCACTGGTCACAAATCTTTCCCACAAGAACAGCCGTTTCAGTACCGCCCACTTCCTGCCGATCTAGTCCGGTTAAACCAATATGCTGATAAAAATTGTCCGGTTAAAGAGATTTCCGCCCAGTGCTATCCGGTTTAACCGGTAGTCCGGTTAAAAGGTGTCCGGATAAGAGAGAGTCTACTGTAGAAGGTATTGACTGTAGTAATAGAAAACATATTTTATGTCTGTATAGCACCGACATGTATAATGATTATCACAAAGTTACAGTAGACTCCCTCTCATACGGACTCCTCAGGACCGAGGCCAGTCCAGATAACAGTTTTTCCGGTTAAACCGACGTCCCCAAAAACTTGTTAAAATGGAGTGTTTAAATGCATACTGTATACATTATTTGACTTAAATTTGTATTTAGCAGTATTTATTTAGAGAGCATTGTATGTAGACGTTAATTTATACACATGATCACTAGTATCAAATCTTTCCCACAAGAACAGTCGTTTCGTCGTATAATAGCCTACCTGATTCTTCTGTCCTATCCTATGAGCCCGAGCCTGCGCTTGCAGATCATTCTGAGGGTTCCAGTCCGAGTCGAAGATGACCACCGTGTCCGCTGTTGCCAGATTGATACCCAAACCTCCCGCTCGGGTAGACAAGAGGAAGCAGAAGTCTGCAGAGTTCTCAGCGTTGAAGTGGTCTAGCGCTTGCTTCCGCAACTCTCCCTTAATACCGCCGTCTAGTCGCTGGAAGGGGAAGTGCCGCAGTTGTAAATATTCTGCCAGGATGTCCAGCATGCGCACCATCTGAGAGAATATCAACACTCTGTGTCCTGTCTCCTTGAGCCTCACCAGTAGCTTGTCTAACAGCACTAGTTTGCCTGACCCCTTCAGCAGCATCTGCCAACATAATGTCAAAGTTTGAAAAAAACACTTCTTTGAGGCAGCAAGACCTTGGTTGTGTATTTTAAGCTGAATATGAATACAGGGTGAGTGTAGAATGGATTGAGATGATTTGTACAGCTTTGTTATCAGCTGCCTCATGCGTCAGGATCATGAAAAGGCCCATTGATCAAGGATAGCTGAGTCCAGTTTTGAACTATCAAAAAGCTTCCAATTTTTCTCAGGATCGAACCAATGAACTTTTGATTACCAGGTGAGCACTATAACCACTCAGCTATCCAAATAATTAATGGTTCAAGGAATTGTATATGAGATAGTGAAGAATACACACTTACTTACCTAAGTAAAAAATTCATAGTTGAGGATTACTGTATAGTATTCAGCATGATATGATGAGCTTAAAAAAAAGATAATTAGGGATGGACGAGATTGGATTTTTAGTTCGAGACGAGACGAGACGAGATTTTTTATTTCTCATAAAATTTCGAGACGAGATCGAGACGGGATTTTCCTTCTCATACACAACGGGAAATGCACGTTCAAAATTTTTACCTGATTTTGTAACATTGTTAGATGACTGTTTAAATACAAAAATAATGATAATAGGCAAGAATATTTACAATCTTTTATTAAAAAACATCAGCATAACATTTTTTTATTAATCACGCCTAACTTATTAAAAATGCCTACGATTAGGAAACATAGTGATATCAGTTAGGATAGAGTTCAACTTATCCTAAAATAAAATAAATCATAAAATAAAAGCAATATTAATTTTTATAAAATAGTTACTTGTTTTGACTTTTTATAGTAATAAAACATTTCTCACACTGCTTACACTTTACAAAACTTCTCAAATGTTATTAAAGTAATATTATTAAAATAATTAAAGTAATATTTACATTTAAAGAATTAATGAAATAAGAACGACTTCACAAAGGAAACGCAACTACAACACGCTCCTGTATTGCGGGTATTGCATTGACTTTCTGCAGGCATTTTTAATTTTTTTTTTTTTTTTCCCGTCTCGGTAAAAATCTCGGCCAAAAAGAAATCTCGTCTCGTCTAACGAGATTTAAAATTTCCCGAAAATTTCCCGAAATTTCGAGACTTGACCATCCCTAAAGATAATTCAAAACCCTGCTGATCTTAGAAAGTAGCAAAGCTGCCATCTTATTCATTCAACACTCATCCTTTATTCATCTTTAAATTTAAGTATACATGGTGTGTCAGTGTCATCATCAATCTAATCATAAGGGATTAAAAATGTTCTCTACACAGTGACAGTAAATGGACGTTGGTAGTTACAAGTAATAAGGTAATCAATATTTCAACATTTTATTGTATACAGTTGTTTACTTATTTTTTCTTTAACATGAAGACCCTCTGTATGATTTGTTGTATTTACTAGTGATTCTGTAGCATATGTACTAAGTTCCCCACCTGGAGTTGATCGTCTGGAGGCAGTCGTCCCTCAAGTTCTACAGGTTTGGTGAGAGAAGAGTGATTGCAGCATTTCTTCAGCTCCATCACAATGTTGATGAAAGTAGCCGGAGACCCTCTGGTTCCTTTGCGCAGAGCGTTGTAGTTTTTCGTTAATATCCACTTGTAATATTGTTTCTGTATCGAGGTCATCTCGACACGAAGAATTTGTTCCACCTGGCACAAAACACACAAGACAAATAAAAAATGCTCTTTATCACAAGCTGATTCTTAGCCTTGTTGTTTATTCCATCCTAAGTAAGGTCTATTCCGGTTCCAGATGACATTTATTTGTCGTTATCAACCGAATGATGCTATCTAATGAAACAATGAGGTAACGATTATATAATAAGACCAGGATTTGGATTTTGGTCGTTCCACAACAAAAAACATAGGCCTAAAGTATACCAATAGTGTATAAATACACAAATAAATTTAAAAAAGCATACTATTAGACAAATATATATTAATTTTTAACAATTATATACAATTGACAAATTGTAAAATTATAAATTACCTTAGCGGGAAGTGATTTCTCCACATCTTTCTTCACCCTCCTCAAGATGAAAGGTTCCAGTTGTTTGTGCAGTTTGGCATAACCCTTTGTGGCAGCATGATCGTGCTCTCTTTCAAACTCCTCCCAGTTGTTGAATCTAAAGGAATCAGAAATGAGCATGTAAAAACCCCCTATAAATTAATAGTGCTGTGATGAAGAAAATGGAGTGCCCAGTCAAATGGCTAGATCGCAGTACTAGTTCTCAAAACTTCATTAAATAACTCTATTTTGACATGTTCTGGCAAATACACAAGAAGATTTATTACATCTATAATTAACTACTTATTATGTTCTCAGTCTGGTGTATTATACACATCTATAGTGTTGTACTACTCCCTTCTGGAGGAGCGAGTACAGCGCTGGACTTCAATCTCCGAGTTCCCAAGTTCAAATCTTTCCAATGACCAATGGCTATGGATGACCTGTGACCCTTAGGCCTAGCTTGAAAATAAGTGTTGAAGGATCCGGGCTAGAGCCAAGAGTCAGTTTTAAAGGTACAATATTCAAAAACCTACTTACTTCTGGGGCATGATGAAGTGCAGCAGTGCCCACAGCTCCTTGAGAGAGTTTTGCAGGGGAGTGCCTGTGATGAGCAGACGATGGTTGGTGTCAAACTCCTTGAGAGTCTTGTACAGCAGAGAGTCATCGTTCTTGAGCCGGTGAGCCTCGTCTACCATCAGCACGGCCCAGCCTAGACTGCCGAGGAAGGCTTTGTCCTTCAGCACAATCTCGTACGTAGTCAGCACCACGTTGAACTTGAGCCGCTTCGATGTGGCAAACATCCACTCGTGATCTCTGATCTGTACAACACAGTTACAATGTTGTTTTCATTGTTATATGATTGAGTTTTGGATATATAGATTTTATTTTACAGAATTTAGGTAGCAAACCTAAGAAAATTAGGGTCCCAGTGTCTAATAGATACACATCAAGATCACAAAACATGACACTGATATATCCTTGTAATATAAGACTTCTTCATAGAGAAGGTTCAAGAGAAATGTCAGTTTGTGGTTTTTGATTCTGAAGTAGACACTCCATCTACATTGTCCTGTGCGCTTAGTATTTCATAATATTCATTTTCTTTGTCCTTTCAGTTTTGATCATTTGCTTGGTCAATAAGTTAGTGTATTCAACAGATGTGAGTACATGATATTAGGGCACAAAAAATTGTTAAGGTAGGTATGTGACTACTTACAATATTACGAGATGAAACATCGCCCAGGTATGTGACTACGTTCAACTCAGGAGCCCAGAGACAAAACTCCCGTTGCCACGACGTCATTGTGGAGAGAGGAACAACAACAAGGAACGGTCCGTAAACCTGGTGTGTGTGGAACAGGTAATACAACGAACAGATTGTCTGGAACAAGAGTGACACAAGTTACTGATGTCCATACTTGGATACGCAAGTTACTTAGAGGAGTACAAAAATATATTTATTTTAAAACTCTGTTCTTAAAAGTCAAAATAGGCGGTTTTTATTTGAATTTTTTGTAGGCTATTCTAGTATTTCAAAGAGGATTTCAGATAGTAGGCTATAAAGGGTCTGCACAAAATAATTTTCTATGTTTTAAGGGTGTATTAAAATTTAAATTTTTGTCATATTACCACATTGAACTCCTGTAGCAGACAAGAGACTCAAAAGAGCTAGCTTAAATCTAGGATAGGGGTGGGAAAAGGCTGAATTACTGATGAAGGAAGGAACACAACATTTGACTCAGATCTGGACGAGCTTGCTTACAGCATGACTTCGATGGAGACCTTAATTTACAGAAAACCATCATGGATATAAATACAAATTAGATCTTAAGACATGGAGAAAATAGTCTCAAATTAAAAGGTAAATTTAAAATGTTTGGGTTTAGAAATGTTTGTACTTCCAGTGAATTAGTGAAAAACTAGAAACATATATTGCAGCTTTATATCATTGTTATTAGCTGTAATCGCTACTCCAAAAACAAAGAGATTATTCAGAATCAATAAAAAGGAAGATATGTATACATTTTTGTACAGAACTGGGAGAGAAGTCCTGACTGACCTGGATGGTTTTTCCAAGCCCCATCTCGTCTGCCAATATAACAGAATTTTCCTTACACCACGAGTGTACCAACCAGTTGAGTCCACTGATCTGGTAGTCTCTCAAGGTCAACACCTGAAACAAGTCTAACTTTAGCAAGAAGGATCATCTGATTGTATGTAGGCTCTAGAGATGTAATATAACTAACCGTTCCATTTATTGGCTAAATTAAACCAGATAAAATGTTTACATCCACTTTAGAATCACCCTTCTTTGTGACAAGTATGTCCCTATATATATCTCAGTGTGGAAGAAAGTCTATATACATTGATCCCTGTAACCTAAAGATAAAATAGAACAGTTACCAATACCAAAACAAATCTTTTGTTGTTTAATGGAAAAAGACTAAAGATTTAAATCTTTTTACAAAAATTACAATTAAGCCCACAACAATTTAAGCTCTAAAATAAGGCCAAAAAGAAAAGACTTGAAAGGTCTTAGGAGTTACAATGGATTAAAAAGACTTTAATATCACATTACATTGAAATATTTGAATACTTGCCTCATTTCCTCCCATGTATTCAGGCTGATCGTTGATTTTCACAAACTTAGGTCTGATTTTCAGAGCTTTTGTCATTTTTGATGGTGTGCGTTTTGAGTCTTCTCTGTCCCGAAATTCTTTGATTTTCTTCGGCCATTTTTTCTCTATGAGAGCTGCATCTTCCCAAGTAGCTTCTGAGTAAGGTAACGACTCCCATTTGATAAAATATTCTGCTTTGTCTTTTGATATGCCTGCATCAATAAAAAAATTTGATGATCTTAAAAAGAATGTTTAGTCAAATAACATGTACAATAATTTAGACATTATACTTTAGTTTTACATGAACACATTTAAAAAATTACACGAGGAAACTGCTGCCTCTTAAAGAAATAGTTCCCCTAACCAAAACAATTGATAGAAATTATTAAGCTGGGAAAAAGTTTAGGTAAAAATATATGTAAGGATGTTCTGCTTCTTATGCCACCACGATTCTTTCCCATTTCCTACCATTCCAACAACAATCTATACAACCAAGGCTCTTGTGTCCTTCATTATAATAAATCAACATCAACAGTTGTTAGTATTTTACCTATGATCCTCTCCACCCTGTTATAGCTAGTCAGCAAGTTCTGCTGCAACTCCAACTGACACTCGTAGTATTCTATATCTTCTGGAGTAGTCCGACTCTTCCAATACTCTATCTCTTCTTCCTTCCTTATGAAATTTTCCAGTTTCTTTATGCCTTTGGCCTGAAAAAATTACAATAATAATTCATCGTGTTCCAACTTACATCCAGGATTTGTATCAAGTAACAAAAATGTTCTGTAGGAAATCATTTAACTATGTTCTCTTTTAAAGTATTGGCTACAGCTAATGCATATAGGTAGTCTATTACCTTCTGATCCTTGAGAGATTGTTCAGATTCCCATGTGTTGTGTATGTGAGACCACCCCTTCCACTTGATGAGGTATTGCAGCTCTGTAGTCTCTAAATCTTCAGGGTCGCAGCCTATGTTTGGATCACCATTCTCTTCCACAGCGTACACTGTTGTGATGTTCCCCACCACTGAAATGGCACATTTCAGTGATTATTAAAATAGAAAATTGATTTTGTATAGACTTTTTATTTACACCAAATATCCTCTAATCCAAAACTAATTGGAACTCTTTTCAGATTATGAAATTGTTTGGATTAGCTGGAATTGATGTAAAATTGCATAAAAATATGATTTTATGTTAGTAAATGGGCATATTATTCCCCTGCTATCACAGCAACACCTTGGATCGTATCCCACAATTTGGGGAATCTGTGATTGTCTTATATGGCCACAGAAATATCAGTGATAATCAACTTTGATTGTGGCAAGACCCACGATCATCTCCCAAGATCTAGTTCTACTTATTACACAATGGCCTTAAATTAAAGAGAACCTACAAAAAGCCAGTTATAAATGGACAATCAGCCATATGTTATTGATAATTTCCCCGAATCATACTAAATGCATGCACAATTTACATATGTTTCTTAGTTGGCTGAACACCCTGGTTTAATATATCAGGTGGTTCTGATGGGACACATTTTAGGATTTGCGGGATTCTGGTCTGTGTTAAAAGGATAGCTACAGTAACTCAAATATATTTTTTGGAATGGTCTTATGCTAAAAATGTTCTATCAATATGACAGCACATCAAAATTATAGAATTTCCATGCGATTATGAAAGATTTTCATTGTTACCTATTACTTTCCTTTCCCTGGCTTATATACAAGATTGGTGGCTCATTACTTGCGTACCTCCTTTCTTGCCCCGTCTCCTGGCCAGGACCCTCTCGATGGTCTCAGCGTTGTCCACTACTGCAGGATCAGGTTCCGTATACTCCACGTCTACAAGGTCATCGGAGTCAGTCTTCTCTTCACTGTCCTCCTTATAGCTAACAGCTGTCGTGGCTGCACCTCTCCTGCCCTTGGACCTACAAAATCCAACAAATAGTCCAGAACTGAGGTTAAGCGAGAGTTGATGACTCAGTCGGTTGAGTCTGCAGTTCAGTAAGTAGCGATGGACTTTATTAGCTTATATTAATAATTATTATGTTTAACACAATATTCCTGCCCTTAGGCTTATTTATAAAATGCCATATGTGTTATATCATTTTATAGCTTAACAGATTTTTTTTATACTGTTTGACAGTTTTTATAAGGACGTATGACAAATATTTCTTAAGCAAGTTGTTTGTGGCGCCTTTGTTATTGATTTTTTCCAAATTTTTTATTTGAGTTGAATTAACATAAACTTATGTATTTTAATGGATTCTTCTTATAAACCATCTATCACCCTGTATACTGACCTTTTAGACTTGTCATCGTCAGATGAGTAGTTGGATTCTTCCGAGGATGAGTATCTCCTCTTGGGTTGACTACGCTTTGGCGGTGACCTTTTGGGAGGAGGCCGCGCCACTCTCCTACTTGGAGGCTTGCTGCGAGGTACATCCTTGTCCGTAGAACTGTCATAGTCTGTCTCTGAATCTGAGTTCCATGTCCTGGGAACATCAACAGTTAGTAATACTAGGTCTCAGGTACTCCAATTGATCAGAGCGAAGTTGTAACTAAATAGATTGTTGTAATTTCCATTTACATTTATAATTATTATCTGTTATGTTTATGACCTGGGGCAGTGGCGTCGTCCTGTAATCCAGCTACTTGGTGGTCACGAATTGTGGATATTTATAGACATGCACTGGATGCAATACTTTTTAGGATTCTGGGATTTCAATGTGCTCCGCTCAACTAGAGGTAATGTTATTGTCAATGTTCGCACTTAGCTATACAATATCATGGTCACCTTGGTGACCGAAACCCGTAGTTCTAACACTAGATGGGCTCGCTATCCATGGTCACCGTCTTCGATGGAAAACTGTATCAAATTCAAAGTGACCAGGGCTGACATTGTTTCACTCAAAGTCCATGATATTGTAAAACTCTTTGTATTGATAAAGTTTTGTGAAATGTTCTAGGCTGTGGTTAAAAATACAACAAGAAAGAGAACAGCAAAAGCAAGACAGAGATTGTTTGAACTAGAGGAAGAATATGAGAAAAGAGAAATTCTTAGAAAAATGAAGTTGATTGTAACAAAGAGAATGAGACCGGAAGTATGACTTGTTTGGATGAAGAGGAGGAAGATGGCAGATAATGGAAGAAGAGGCAATGTGGAGAGATAGGAGAAAATGAAACAGGACAGGCTTCCTGAGCAACAGCTTTATAGATGGCAAATATTGTTCTTACTTGTTAGGAGACTTCTTGTTGGTAGAAGACCTGCGACCGCCACGTCCTCTGTCGCTAGTGTTGGAGTCACTCTCAGCGACCTTGAGACGTTCAGGTTCCTTGCGACTGCGACCCGACCTCCTGATCCCATACACATCTGGGTTCTCATCCCAGGCCTGCTATTAGGCAAAAGATATTGAGTAGGATTTGTTTTATAAATCTAGATCTTGTGTTAGCTCAATCAATTTCTACCAGTTTTCTTAGATAGCAAATGTGAGACTTAAGTAAAAAAGTCAACTTAAAGACCTTTTGTCATAATCAACTGTAGTAGCCTATGCATAGTTGATGTGTTCCTAATATAAAAAACTTCTTTGTGTTCAGAAACCAGGAATTGACCTTAAGTATGTTACAAGAGTATTAAACACTAGCCCTAACTATTTTTTTTTTTATTTTTACTAAAAATACATTGTTACTAAAAAACTATATAACTTACAGTGTATTGCACATTTCCATTGCTAACTTTTATTTTTGGAGGATGACAAAAGTAAAACTGTTATTATTCTGGAACCTAAGCCTTGTTAAAACCTAGCCTTGTTACTATCTAACGTTGAACTTTTGTTAGATAGCATGATAAATTAATAATACTACCACAAAAAGCATCTGAATCCAGAATTTATCTTGCTTGGAATAGAACCGGCAACCTGTATGTTTGAATGCAAGCACTACAACCAAGATGTCTAAAAAACTAGAAAAAGGTATCCCCATTATCCACCCTTTAGAAAAACACTAAGAAACAGTTATCAGTTGAGTATGTTTAAAGAAGAATTGTAAAAAACAGCTAAAAAATTGATTTGAGGAATGTCAGTAGAAAAAGACAACATTTTTCTCTTTAGTCAGATGTTTGTAAGACTAATTAATGTTGACAAAGAGAATTTTACCTTTTCATGTCTCTTGTGTGACTTAGAAGGACTAGAGTTAGTAGTTGTTGATTTGCTGTCCGATTCACTTCCGCTTCCACTCTTAGACGAACCTTCCGAGTCCGAACCAGAGCCAGACTCACTGAATCAATCAAATTTTGTTAACTCCATGGACGAAATAGTAGGGAGGAGGAATCAGATAGGCAATCGTTATGTATTAGCATTGACCTTTGGATAATGAGTAGACGTCTCATTACATATGGACCAGCAGCTGTAGCCTATCTTTTATTTAAATAGAACATACAGTAATAGAATAAGCCACTTATAGAGCGTGCTTCTATCAGAATTACATTTTATCCTTTTTTGTTTTGTATAGTAGGCCTACCTTGTAGAATATGAAGTAAAAGAGGTAATGGTTTACAGTAAGTTGGCTTAGTTTACAAGTTACTGTATTCACTATAAATAAGTAAAATTAACATCATCAAAGGGGTCAGGGGCTTGATTCAACTAAGGTTTATGCAATACTACAACTTCAATTTAAGGGAATGGGATCTCTACTTATATCAAGTCAAAGGCATAATCTTAAGTTTTGTCCAAAAGTTGAGAGGCCATACACAGAAAAGTCCTAAAAGGCCTAAAACTTAATTGACAACATTGTAGATAGCCTGTAAACTTATAGAAATCTACCACTTATAAAACATAAGTAGATTAAAATAATCGGTAGCCTATGGACAGTTTTTAAATGATACTTAAAGGTTAGGCCTAGTTTGGTTACAGGAAGGGCTCTAAGCCAAGATTGTGATTTATAGAATAGCAGCTGGCTTATTGAAGAAAAGTTTCAGGCAGGCACTACGGCAATAGTACATAAGCCTGAGTAATTTAAACTGAGTAATTTAATTTGAGCAATACAATTTGACAAATTGTTTATTTACTCTGCTTGGTTTCAAAGGTACATCCTTGCCCAGGAATTTGTTGGGCACTGCTCAGAGCAATCAAGTGGAATTCTTTAATATTTTTAGATCGTATAGAAACTAATCAATCAATCAATCAACTTCTTTATTTCATAAAATGCACAGATTGGTACATGAAATTGTGTCAACATAAGTTTTCTTATCTAGATCGCTAAAACTAGGGGTTTTACAGGGGTAAATAATCTAATCTAATCCAATTGATCTTTACCTTCCAGATCCAGATCCTGATGAAGACCCTTTGCTCTTTTTCGACCCAGCTTCACTTTTGACACTTTCAGGTTCGCTTTTGACACTCTCAGGTTCACTCTTTACACTTTCAGGTTCACTTTTGACACTTCCCGCTTCACTCTTGACTGATTCCGCATCACTTTTGTCTGATTCCGCATCACTCTTTCCTGAGTCTCCACTTTTAGACTCGTCTTCTTCCTTGTCCGACGCTGCGTTCCTGTCCGATCCAGACTCGTCCTCTGACCCCTCCTAAAGGTCAACAAGTACACTTTTAATTGTAATACTGATATTTTTGTGTTTCATTTTGTACTTCTTATGTTATTGAAATTTTAATTATTAAGAAACCAAAGAAAATAGTTAAGGACAATTTTTAATTTTGAAAGGTTGAACTCACAAGGTTTAAGTTTGACTTTCAAAATTAAAGACTTTTAAAATTATACGGCAAGTTACAGAACGACTAAGAAAAAAGGAGGGCCAGGGCTTATTAAAGAAAAAGAACAGAATGATAGACTGTAATAACAATGGATAATACCAAAATAAAATTTATCAAGGTTTTGAAATCCCTATCAAAAAGAAGCAAAGGAAACACCAAATCAACATACAATTTTAATTCAAAGTGCTCTGAAACTTATTTTTGGGCATTCAGGTGTCGGATTTTTTTAAATGTATTACTATCTTGAACCTTGGGTACTAAAGCAACACATTTTGAATGTTAAAAATAATGTAGGTGCAAAAATATCTGCTCAATGCTAAAAAGATTGATATGAATAAAAACTGTACACTGTTCAATGATGTTTGTTTCGATTTGGTTTTCTTTCTTTTTGTTTGACTGTATTTCTATGGGCTGACAATTGTTACAGGACACTGAGCTAATGTTCAACAACTATGTAATAGGTAATCTTCCAACGGACGAATCATGATGTATTTCATGCATTAGGCTCTCAAAGCTCACAAAGCTTAGCTACGGTACTTATTTTAATTCAGCATTTTTTCACACATAATCACAAATAAATAAATTTGAATTTGAATTTGAATTTGAATTCCCACTTGTCAGCACTCGTTAATTCAGCATTTTTGCCCACTTGTTCATTGCCAGGAATACCTTTGTGTCCTGGAACCCAACTAAGGATAACCTTGTTATTCTCTCCCAGAGCTATCGGTCTGATGACAGTCCCATACTGCCTTAGCCCAACAAAAACAAGCAAGTCTGGAAAACTGTGCGTTCAGTCAAAGGATGGAATAACCTGTGTATAGTTGTTTTGGTTTTTAAAAATCCATCGAATATAAGATTTGCAGACCAATTATACACAAATGTAAGTCATTACAAGAAATAATCTGTTGAAATTTTAAAATATTTATGATTAACTGACCTAGTTTAACAGCATCGATTACTGCAATTCCAGTGTTGTGCATAGTCATCTTGTTTATGGTAATATGACCTAACATGTGGTGAGCTATTGCAACGCTAGGCTACCTAAAGTGAGCTCAATCATGTACTAAGAAACTTGATAATCTTATAATTTAGACCTACAGTTAGCCTATATTGACCAGTGAGAGCTCTTCCACTAGTACTTTTCTGCTTGTTTTTTAACTCTTACTAGGTAGTCATATTACATTCAACCATTGAGAGTTTTCGATACTGGTCAACATTGCTATATCCAATTTGTATTTAAATAAAGTTTAATTATCCTTTAACAGTATAGGTTATGAGTCCTTGATGGTTAGCGGCCATCGGGGATAACTTTAAACAGCTGCTGAAGAGTTATAAATCCAAAAATAATTTTTAAACACCAAAGTGGTTACAGGCCTAATTTAAATATCTAGTATAGGCCTACTAACTGTGAGATTAGAAATATTCTTTGTAGTTTTGAATTGTTCTCCATGGGAGTCCATGGAAGCTAACGGCCATCTTGGGTGTGCCCGGCATAAGAGCAATGATAATTTCTTTAATTTCAAACAGCCGCCAGTTCCTGGGGTCCCGGGTTCAAATCCCGCCAAATAACCAATGGATTTTATCTAAGTGATGATGCCGTAACCCCTAGGTCTAGCCTGAAGTAATGTGAAAAACAATTCCGGGCTCGTGCCTAGCGTCCTAGGAAAAAAAAAGGACTCTTAAACGCTAGTGTAACAATTCCATTTTCTCCAAAGTTTGAATACTGTAAGCCTGTGATATTTTTTGTGACATAAAAAGATGATTTAGTTTACAATAAGGGCATCCCTTTCCTGAAACTGATTTGGTTCAATGTAGGCCTTCTTACAAATTCATGGCCGGATAACTATGATGATGGTGCACCTTATGACAAATACCAAATTCTTCTTGGTTTCCCAAGCAGTATGTAATGTTGTAAGACCTATTGTACTTTGCCGTGAAATTTGTTTTTCAAACCTGTCATGTGCATCAATGGCTGAACATGCAAGTTCAAAAGCATTTAATATGCGATACTGAGAACAAAGATGTCTTCATGCTTTGCCACAGGAACGACTCAATGTAGACAATCCCAACAATTAGACTGACCTGCCTCGATTTTTAACTCTAGTTTTAGTAGGAGACAAACTATATTGGAAGAAGAGGTGTTTTTAATAATAACTATGCGAATACCTGTCCTCCATGGAAACATATACCTACCACACCTAAAATACTCCTGTTATTGTGTCTCCTGTTCATGTTTCTATAGTACTTTATTATTTTAATACTTTATTATGAAAGGTCTTTTGTGGAAATTTTATCTTTCGAATTTTAAGTTTTTAGGTGTTAATGCCAATGGTAGTTTATGTGAAGGAGAACCGATGCTTTTAAGGGAAGTGGCACAAACCCTTCAGATGTAGCCTAAGTTTAGAAAAACTTAAGGTGATAATTTCTTAGATTATCAATTTGAAGCTTGATTGAACAATCTTATCATAAATTTAAAGGTTAGTCATTAGGCTCAGTCTAATGAGAGAAAACTTTTAATTTCAACAAACTTTGGATCGTTGATAGCATTTAAAAATTAAATCAACAACAAAATGATAATGTTATCTCAAAACTTAGGTATTTTATCACTGCAGTGTTTCTTATCATCATTCCTTTTCACTCTTCACTCTAAAAGGTCAGCTCAAGGTTATGGCTTAATTATGTGTCAGTTTTAACTTACCATTAACTTCAATTGCAGACAAAATTCAATAATAACAAATATCACATGAATAAAAAGTAAAGTAAAAAAAGTAATTCAACACAATTATCTTACTTGATTACTGCATCTTTGACCATTAATTCAGGATTTGATAATCTTTTAAATTACGGTGGAACCACAGTTTCACAATTTTAGAGGGCCTAAGAAATATATTTCTTTGTATTTCTTGTATTAGGCCTGTATCATGTAGGCTACATAAATTTACATCTAAAAATAAATCAGGAAATCTCATCATCCATTTATGTGTGATTAGAATTCAATCATTCAAACACACCGTCAATCTGGCAACTGTACTCACTGTGGAAATACGGTTGAGCACAAGCTGCTCACAGTTTGATCTTTTATCCTTAATCTTCCCAGAACCTGTTTTCTTAATCAATAGAATATAATTGGTTGCCCACAAGTTATATATTAACATTACATTTCATCTATCCATGATACGACATTATGCCAGGGGTCAATTGTAGGCTACTTTGTGGACATACAACCAGTTTCATGACTCTTTTTGTGTATATCTAGCACCATGACATTTTTTAAGTTTTTTGTAAGGGGACGTTCTAAACCTTGATATTGTAACCATCTAACGTCTACTTTAATTAGGTACCATAGTATCTTTGACTTTGATAGTATCTTTCATCCGAGTCCAATTGCGATCTTGCTTGAGTTAAACCATGGACCTTCAGATATGAAGGCGAGCACTACAATGACTCCATGTTGACTGATTTCACAAAAATTGCTCGCTATGAATAATGAATACAAACATTTACTGCAGTTGTGGATAACACATTTCAATAATTCTTAAACCTCTGCATTGGAATGTGGCATAGAACTGATTCACAAAGTTTTATGCAAGAGAATTGAATTGGTTTTTATTTCAATAAGATTTACTCCAACCAATAATACCTCTTTGATTTTTAGTATGGCGGTATATGAATTCTCTCAACAGACTTGGTTCACATATTTAGATTATCAAAACAAGTTGTGTATTAAATAACTTAAACATTACAACCAGGCATTATACGTGAAATGTAACCTTTATATCAGGGCTATTTGACTGACACTTCTGATCAATCAAGAAATAAATATACTGTAATTTTAATAACTAAAATAATCTTTTTTACCAACTTGGCAAAACTATATTATAGTAAGGTCAACTTGAACAAAAGTGGGAAATGGAAATGTAAGGTATCTCTCACTTGGATTTTAATAATAGGTAGTTCAAGATATCTAAAGAATGCAGAATTTGACACACCTTTAAAAGGGGTTTCACTAATGTGAAAATAAAAATGGTAAAAAACAAATTTGAATTAAATACCCTTTATAACTAAATGCATGACCAAGCAGCATGCTATACAGTCACATAGAAGAAAATAAAAAAAATGTTATTGTTATTACCAAATTTAATTGGCAAGTTGGGTGTGATTTGATATGGATTGAGCCTGTACTTTAGTTCTTAGGTACTAAATTATTTCCACTATTTTGATTATTGTTGATTCAAATTGTTGTTATAGTCCGTCCGTTTGGCTATGATACCCAGCGGATTAGGAACCTTCTCGGAACTCGACTCACCCTTCAGACCCGCTCTCCAGGCTGGCCGTTGATAAAAAGTTTACCTACCTACAGTCACAGTCCCACAGATATGTAACTTTTATTATTTTCCTAAATTGTTATTTGAGTTCTACATTTAATTCCAAAAATAATGTCCAAACACAACGTGGATACTTAATATCTACAATCTGAAAGTTTTAACATAAGCTGATGGTGATGATACAGTGTAATTGTAATACTATCAGATCGTAGATATAAGGTATCCACATCGTGTTTGGGCTCATTATTTTTGGAATTTCTAGAACTCAAATTTATAAAGCACAATTTATTTTAACTTAAAACAAAAAAAGTTACAGATCTGTGGGACTGAGCCAGCGGGTGAGTCATCGTTTATCTCCGGCCAGCCCGAAGAGTGGGTTGAGAGGGTGAGTTGAGTTCCGAGAAGGTTTCTAATCCTCTGGGTATCATAGCCAAACGGACGGACTATAGTTATTATTCTTATATCAACGAAGACTTCTGTCGGATTTATTGACCAATGTGATGAGGGTTTGAAAATGGGTCATTGTGCCCAAAACTAGTCACCCCAAATAAATTAAAGACTAAAGACAGACAAAATAGTACGTAGCCTATCATATTATTCGTACATCATTCTTGGTGGCAAAAAATGTTTCAATTATTCTATCAATTTTAGCTAAGTCCTATTATCTTATTGAATTGATTTTACCATTTTTAATTAGCACATATAAGTTAAATTAAAATTATAGTAGACCTAACAATAATATAATGAGCCTTTCCCTAAATTTTGTTAGAATTATTCAACAGCCTATGTTGTGGAACGTTGACTTAATAAATTTATACCTGTTACTTTCAGTCCACATCAGGGTTTTGCCCGTCTGGGACATCTGTCAGGTTGGGACAGTACAGACTTCAGTCCTTTTTACCCAAGTTTATGTTGGACAAGTGGGCTGTTTAGATTGTTCTCTAACCAAAAGTGGCAACCCTGCTCAATATCTTCCTTCATACCAACAAAGGAGGCCCAAAGGCTACGTTGGAGTGTCATTATTTATTATTTGTAACAATGATGTTGTCAAATTAACTCTTGGAGACATTTGAACATTACAGTAGAACCCCTGATATCCGGCCTTAGTCTGATCTTTGTTAGGCCTATCAAGTTACACTACTTTACATACAACCGTTTTTTAATTACTAATAATCACTAGGTAGCCTACTCAAAACTTCTAAGAGAGGTTATGTTTTTGTTTACAACCCCTCATTGCCACTGACAGTGTTGCAGCAACTCATTGTTCCAATCACTAATTGTACTAATGGTTAACAATTAAATTGGTAAACAGCTGATTAGTTGGAGTTCAAAGCATTACAATTTTACTTCTTCTCTCTCAAACCTTAAACCTCATTGGTCCGTTACTGTATCCGTGTCGTTAAGTAAAACTATGTTGTTATGTAAGTAAACAATATGCTGTTATGTGAACTTTTCAATTCTAAGAACTGGAAACTGAAACGGCTATTTTAAAAACTGTCATAGGTAAGTTTTTTTGTTGAAATAAATAAAAACATTAATTTTAATTTTTAATGTATGTTAACTTGAATTTGGTTCATGTACCACTTGTGGACATGTTTCATGTGGCTTCTACAAACACCAATGCGTAGTAAAACACTCACACAGACTCCAAAATGCCGTTTTGTCGCATACTATCACCATAGTACCGTGCCCACCGGTGGTGCACGTCGGAGTTTTGGGGGTCACTGCTTGCACCACCACCCGCTGCTTGGTCACTGCTGGTACAGGTCGGAATTTTCACAAACTTAGTAAATCAGTAAACAAATAATCGGAGCGAACGTGTTAAAGAAATATAATTAATATACCGTAGAAACCACCTAACACCAATTATCATCAGCTAAGTAGACTAAGTATAAGGGAATGTTTTTTTTTTGTATTTGCTAGGCTATTTTAAATCTTTTTAAATCGGTTGGCCCAGTGATGAAGGATTTTAAATGATTGAAGGTATAAGGGTCATGACAGCTCTGGAACAATTTAAAAGCATAAAGCCACAAAAAACTATCCCCATGACATATTGACAAACAAACTTTACAAACATTTTATTCAAATCACTGATCAAATTGGAGTAGGACCGTGTTAAAGGTGACCGGGGAGCAAAGTTCAACTCTTTAACTAGTCGAGACTTGGCACTCGTTACGTGTACACCAGAGTTTGTAGGCCTACAGTTTTAGCCCGCATTTGAAATGTTTTGTGTGATTTTTTTAAATGTTACGCCACCATTTCAAGAATGGTTTTAGTTTCTTCAAGTTCTGCGACTGGTTGATGATGCTAATGCATTGAAAAGCACTGTCCAGTGTAGGAGGAGAGGAATCACAAGGCAGTTATATAAAGGGTTTTAACCTTTTTACAATATTATCAAAGTGATTCAGAATAAGTTTAAAAAAACAACACAATATGAAGTATAAATTAACACTTAAGAGCAGTAGCCTATTTAGAGGATACACGATTGTCGTGTTATAAGTTATGTTATTGCCTAAGTTATAGGTTAAGTGCTTTAAATTAAGGTAATTTTTACATTAGTGAGGCATTCTTACCATCCCACGCCTTGTCTAGTATTTTGTAAAAATCTATCGTTGACGTTACAACAATGTAACACACCTCTAAAAAAACTAAATAAATAAAACACACACACTCACACATATAACACACACACACACAAATACAACAAACCCCCTCCAAGAAATTGACAACTCTCCGGTCTCCACGAATGTGAAGAGAAGCTCCGATATAAGATGTACAGTATATCGCTAATTTGATGTAACTACTAAGGCCTACCATAACGACACGGTAACTTGTTCTTGAGAGTTAAATTATACTATAAACTAACAAACTAAAATAATAAATGTATAGGTAGGCTAATTATCCACAAGTGGATCACGTTAACCACACTGCTGATTAACCACAATGGCACAAATCCAAATAGAAGATTATACCTAGGCTATGTTATTCAGCAAAATCCAAGATGTTAAGAAGAGGCCCACTATCTCATAAGCAGACTATTGTCAAGCAGACTATTGTCAAGTAGACTATTAAGTTTCCTGTGTTATTACTTACCAACCACTGATGAGTCAGGAATTAAATAACTGATGAGTTGATAACTGATAATTATAAATTGTGTGGGTGGCTAGTTTTTGCTAGGCCTATAAATTGCGAGGGTGGCTCTAAAATATTAGGCTTTTTTTTAAATAGACGTGAAAGAAAGTATATTAAAGGGCAGAATTAGGCTTAACTTAGTGTGTACCTGCAAGTTATTTATGCTAAGCTGTGCACTCTAACTTAATTCAATGTTAATTATTTCCCTGGCATTATAAGTTAGATTCGCATTAAGTTATCCACGATTTGTATCAAATCTATAATCACTCAGCCAGTCATTAATTTGAATAGGTAGTCGGGTCAATCCATTTCAAGTGGTCTAAAGGTGGTTGCTTCAAGATTTTAAAATTTTTTGATATTTCTATCCTTGAAAGTACATATCATTAGAAGTACAAAAATACAATTATTTTATTTTTATTTGATTTTTCTACTGTATGGCGGCTATTTTTTTGTTAGTCGAATGCCCGTTTTCAGCGATTTCAGAGCTCTGCGTTAAATTAAATACCTCTGGTTCTACTAATCCTAGGACATTAAAATAAAAACCAATCTCTTCAGAAAGATCTAAACTTTAATATGGTAATATAGTTATGCACTTAAAACTAAATATATAGTTCTAATTACCTGTACAAAGTTTAACACAACGGTGTTACGAAAACAGATTTTTAACAATTCTTTTCACATAAAGGCAATAAACTATGAGTTTGTTTTTTTATCTGATGGTTATAGGTGTGTACTCCAAATTTCCAAAGTTTCAAGTTGTGGACTTGCATAGGGTTTAAAAAAAAATTTCAAAATCTTAAAAGTTTGATGCTTAATATCTTTGTTGGGCATGAAAATCAAAATTTCAAATTTGGCTCAGATATAGTAGGTAGGCCCTACTAAGTAAGAGTATTATCCTGCTTATGCTAATAATTTTATTTTGTCGACTCAACTGGTTTTAAAGTTATGAAACATTGAAAAGTACTCAAATAAGCATTATACGTGTAATTGTGTAGGACGCATAATATTATATTATAATACACTATCAATGTATTTTTTAGATAATGTTATAATTTAATAGATTTTGTTTTAAAACACTCTACTTTGTTGTCTGCCACAGGTACAAATCTGTGAAAGGATTGTGTTGAGGGTATTGGTGGGCGTCCTTTGAATCAAAATTTTAGTTCTAATTCATTTTTTGCTACTTCTTCATTGTCTACATAAAAGTATTGAATAGTTTTAAGGTTTTTTTTAACAACAGTTAGTTAAACATATCCTTGGCATTCAAAATTTGGTTATCAATGGTAGGCCTATATTAGTGGTGACTCATAGTGACTTTGCTCTTTGTAGTGCCTCCTACACCATAGGAAAATATTGACTCCACTTTAAATGTATGGATTTGGTTTTAATTACAGGGTGTCTAGTTTATTTCCATTACAAAATTCAAGACTAATTCCAGACTTTTCAAGACTAATTCCAGATTTTTCAAGACTTGTTTGTTCAACAAATAGTGGGTGTTGATACCAAAATGTATCGATTCTCGATCCTTGATACCGGTACCAATTTTTATAGCTTAACCAAATTGTTTAAACAATACTACACCAACCCATGTCTTTGTCATAAAGTAGTATCATGATAATGTCGTGTTTTCAAGTAAAGAAATAATGCAGCAATAAAAAATTCTAACTAGCAAATTAGTTTTTTTTATCATGAAATCTTCCGCGTACCATACGTTTAGACATCATCATTGACTGCAGCGGTTACAGAAACGTGATCGTCGTCGTCCGCGATCATGGCAAAATCATGAACATTTCCCGTAGCCTTGTAAACATCAATGAAATCATCGTCGTCTCCGCGGTCTCAGAAACGTCATCGTCATCGTCCGCGATCGCGGCAAAATCATGAACAATTCCCGCGGCTGTTTAGACATCACCGTCATCTCCCGCGGTCACGGAAACGTTATCGTCGACGTCCGCAATCACGGCAAAATCATGAACATTTCCCGCGGCCGTGTAGACATCATCGTCGTCTCCCGCGGTCACGGAAACATCATCGTCACCTCCCGCAATCGCGACAAAATCATGGACATTTCCACGGCCGAGCAGATATCATCGTCGTCTCCCGCGGTCACGGAAACGTCATCGTCATCTCCCGCGGTCACGGAAACGTCATCGTCATCTCCCGCGATCGCGACAAAATCATGAACATTTCCCGCGGCCGAGCAGATATCATCGTCGTGTCCCGCGGTCACAGAAACGTCATCGTCATCTCCCGCGATAACGGAAACGTTATCGTCGACGTCCGCAATCACGGCAAAATCATGAACATTTCCCGCGGCCTTGTAGACATCATCGTCGTCTCCCGCGGTCACGGAAAAATCATCGTCATCTCCCGCAATCGCGACAAAATCATGGACATTTCCCACGGCCGAGCAGATATCATCGTCGTCTCCCGCGGTCACGGAAACGTCATCGTCATCTCCCGCGGTCACGGAAACGTCATCGTCGTCTCCCGCGGTCACGGAAACGTCATCGTCATCTCCCGCGATCGCGACAAAATCATGAACATTTCCCGTGGCCGAGCAGATATCATCGTCGTGTCCCGCGGTCACGGAAACGTCATCGTCATCTCCCGCGATCGCGACAAAATCATGAACATTTCACGCGGCCGTGCAGATATCATCGTCGTCTCCCGCGGTCACGGAAACGTCATCGTCATCTCCCGCGGTCACGGAAACGTCATCGTCGTTGTCCGCGATCGCGACAAAATCATGAACATTTCCCGCGGCCGAGCAGATATCATCATCATTGGCTTTCGCGGTTACGTAAACGAAAGACGACGATCGCGACAAAATCATGAAAATTCCCGACTTTGAAATCAAATTTAAGACTAAATCCCGACTTTTCAAGACCATTTTGAAATTCAATACTAATTCCCGACTTTCCCGATTTTCCCGACTACTAGACACCCTGTAATTAATATGCCTATTGTTTTGGTTTTCAATTCTATGTGATTTATTTTCTTTTAATTTATTGTTTACTAGCTGTACCCGCGGACTTTGCCCCGTTTAACTTCTTAATTTTCAAGATGATCTCGTTCACATGGCTCAATCACGTCCTGGTTGAAGTTCACCCATCTTTAGGTTGGAGCTCGTTCGCTACGCTAACTCACCTCCAGGTTGAAGTTCGTTCGCTACGCTTACTCACCTTTTGGTTGCAAATTAGCTGTTGTCATAAATTTAAAAAAATAATAGTGCTGCTCTCTGTTGGTAATCTTGTAACTTTAATGCTATTGAACATCATAGAACAGAACCAACTTGTTTAATTGAAACAGCTGTTAAGATATTATTTTCTCCATAAGGATAACATGGTAACTTTGGGAGCCTGAGGGGTGGACCCCAGAGGTTAAAATCCTTTCTTAGTGAGCGTCTACTACCCAAAAGGAAGATGCCTGCCAAGTTTCAGGTTCCTAGGTCTTATGGTTTCTGAGATTTCGTGATGAGTTGAGTGAACGATGTTATTTGATAGTGGTATTTGAGCTATAGTGGTATTTGAGCTTTATATATACCGGTATAGATAAATTTAAATTAAATATGACACGAGTCAGCCATGTTATCTTGTGGGACGTCTGACGATAAACCAATACTAGCCTTCTTGTGACATTGAAAATTCTACCATAGATTATAGGCCGGGGCCTGGATTTAAAGGTGGCCGTGGCTATACAGTATCATTAAAAGATTTTTTAACTGAAATATTCAGTCATAGGTACTAAAATACCAGATACAAGGCATTTTTTTGATACTGCACACAGAAAAAATGCCTGCAATGGTGTAGGAGGCATTACAAAGAGCGAAGTCACTAATAGTCTACAATGTACCATTGACAACCAAATTTTAAATGCTAAGGATATGTTAGATTTTGTTAAAAAAATCTTAAGGGTATTCAATACTTTTATGTACAAATAGGTAGTGAAGAAGTAGAAAAAAACTAATTAGAACTTCAATTTTGATTCAAAGGGCGTCTACCAATTCCCTAACCACATTCCTTTTACAGATTTGTAGGTACCTGTGGCAGACCACAAATAGTCCAGGACCTGACTAGGGTTCTGTGTGCATGTCGTGTATAGAGAATTTTGCTTTTGCATTTCAATATAGGTGTATTAGGAAGTGTTTTCCACTCGGGTGTCAAGTTCGCACCTGGTACGTTTTTGAGCTATGACGTCATCAAGATGGCGGCTCGGCAATTTTTAAATGCGTATATTTTGCAAACGGTTTAACGGATCGGGATGATTCTTTTTTTGTTTGAAAGATATTTTTACAAGCTATCTTTTTTGTATTTACACATTTCTTGTCAACTTAATATTTATCTAACTATATTAAAAAACATGTTTTTTAATATCATTGTTTTTGAATTTTTCCTCATAACTTGTTAAACGCTTATAGAATGAAATAACTACCCATTACAAAAGTTGTAGATAATTTTATGCCCTTTCCAACGATACCAAACGATTAATGTTTGAAACTAAAATTAAAGCCAACAGATTAAATAAACCGTTAACTAACACTTAACATGGTAGAAAGTCCGGAAAATATTGAGGCTGGAACAATTCTTCAAGTGCGTATATTTCGCATACTGGTTAACGAACCGGGATGATTCTTTTTTTGTTTGTAAGATATTTTTTTAGCCTATCTTTTTTGTATTTACACCTTTGTTGTTAACCTACTATTTGTCAAAAAGTTATAAGCAAAAGTAAAATAAAAACAACAATTAAATGTACATTTATTAATATTGTTGGATAAATAGTAGGTTAACAACTAAAGTGTAAATACAAAAAAAGATAGGCTTAAAAAATATCTTACAAACAAAATAGAATCGTCCCGGTTTGTTAACCAGTATGCGAAATATACGCACTTGAAGAATTGTTCCAGCCTCAATATTTTCCATACTTTCTACCATGTTAAGTGTTAGTTAACGGTTTATTTAATCTCTTGGCTTTAATTTTAGTTTCAAACATTAATCGTTTGGTATCGTTGGAAAGGGCATAAAATTATCTACAACTTTTGTAATGGGTAGTTATTTCATTCTATAAGCATTTAACAAGTTATGAGGAAAAATTCAAAAACAATGATATTAAAAACCACGTTTTTTAATATAGTGAGATAAATAAAGTTGACAACATAAGTGTAAATACAAAAAACATTTCCTGTAAAATTATCTTTCAAATGAAAAAAAAAATCATCCCAATTCGTTAAACGGTATGCAAAATATACGCATTTAAAAATTGCCCTAGCCGCCATTTTGATGACGTCATATCTGGAAAACGTAACAGGCGCGGACTTGAGACCCAAGCGGAAAACACTTCCTAAGACACCTCCTATTGAAATGCAAAAGCAAAATTCTCTATACACGACATGCACACAGAACCCTAGTCAGGTCCAGGACTAAAAGTAGCGTTTTAAAACATCAAAATTTTTAAACTCTATTATTCAAATATAACATTACCTATATTAAAAATGCATTGATAGTGTATTATAATATAATATTATGCTTCATACGCTATTACACGTAATGCTTATTTGAGTACTTTTCAATGTTTCATAACTTTAAAACCAGTTGAGTCCACAAAATAAAATTATTAGCCTACAGGATAATACTCTTACTTAATACTATACCTGAGCCAAATTTGAAATTTTTATTTTCATGCCCAACAGATATGTAAGCATAGGTAGGCCTACAACTTTTGAAATTTTGAAAATTTTAAGATTTTGAAAATTTTTATTAAAAACTCTATGCAAGTTCACAACTCGAAACTTTGAGAATTTGGTGTAGGCCTACACACCTAAAACTGTCGGATAAAAAAATAACAAACTCATTGTCAAATTGCCTTTATAAAGAAATTGTTAAAAATAAGTTTTCGTAACATCGTTGCGTTAAACTTTATACAGGTAATTAGACCTATATATTTATTTTAAGTGCATAACTATATTACCATAATAAAGTTTATATCTTTCTGAAGAGATTGGTTTAATTTTAATGTTCTAGGATTAGTAGAACCAGAGATATTTAATTTAGCGTAGAGCTCTGAAATTGCTGAAAGGGGGCATTCGACTAACAAAAAAATGGCCGCCATACAGTAGAAAAATAAAATAAATAAAAAATAATTGTATTTTTGTACTTCTAATGATTTTATGTTTAAGGGATTTTCAAGTATAAAAATATGAAAAAAATTAAAAATCTTGAAGCAACCAATTAGGCTAATTTATTTCTGGACCACTTGATATGGATTGACCCAGTCAGAAGTCTAATGTAAATTCAAAGTACCGTAGCCTATGTGAACAAAAAACAAGCAAAGACAGTAAGTTAAATCTTACGCAGAGGATACGCATCCGGTAACCGGACGTGGATTAGGCGTCCGGCAGTTACTGTCATAACCTAACCTAACCAACCAAACTTGCTGACATTGAAAAAATCGAATGAAGGTTAACTTAAATTCTGTTCATAAAATAAAATTACAAATGCCAACAATTCTAACAAAAGATGTACAGTTAAGAAGAAATGGCATTCAAAGCAAAATCTTTGACAAAAAGTTAAAATTGTACCGATGGGTTTAGAACCAGGGACCTCTTGCATATCAGCCGAGCACTCTATCCACTACACCACGAAACACCGATGGCTGTACATCGTATCGTTGTGGTAATGGCGTTACGGGCCCCCACATCCCGGTGACATCACTGCAGGACGCCTAATCCACGTCCGGTTACTGGACGCGTCTATCCTCTGTGCAAATCTTATCTTAATTAAATTTTATATCCTACAACACTCATCTCCATTCACAAGTTAGGCCTACTTGGCTTGAAATACCTAAGTACCTTTATATAGTCACCATTTCAGATAAATGTACCTATTAGGAATATAGTAACTAATTAACCCCTAAAATATTACACTCCAACAATAGGAACCCTACTGTAAAAGTAAAAGTAGCCATAATAAGAAACAGACACCATTAACTATAGATACTTATCATCGGGGAGTGGCAGTAACTGGATGCAAAACTGTTTGTACACACGAAGAGATTAGCTTACATAGCAAGTTAAGTTAGGTAGGTCCATATAGTCTATACTCCCAATTCATGACAGGAACTCAGAATTCAGTCATGAATGTTTAGCCCTAAGTTCGCCCATTCATAAACAGCCTAAATCTAAAAACGCCGGTTATATGTGGGCCTGGGGAAAGACCAACTGGGGTTTAAATCCAAGTTTAAAAACCAACTGAAAACCAAAAATGTAAACAGACTGAGTTTATATTCATTAAAACAGTAAATCTCCAAGAACCTACTTCTGTCCCAATTGCAACGTTGCCTATTGGTCTAAGCACCCTCATCTTTAATGCAACATCACCCTACAGTCCACACTACAACACTGAACAGCAACTTTCAGTTCTAAATAGCAAAAATGGGTCCCCAATAAAAATTTGAAAATTTGACCTTGAGTCAAGGGTGTATGCCCATAGATTACTATGCACAACTAAAATTGGTGGAACACTCGATATTTTGGAGAATATCAATGAAAACAAGATGTAAACAATCAATTTAAGGTTATGTTTATGCTTTGAAAGTGTCTAAACCAAGTTGAATAGGCTACTCTAACTATAGGTTGGTGGCATATGGGGTAGCCTAGGAAGCTGGATAATGGTTGTACACATATTTATACGGATAGAATTTGCTAATAAGGTAATATTTATTAATTTAAAGCCTGAAAATGTTAGGTTAGGAAGGGAAAAGCAACCAAATGTACCTGATTTTACCAAGTAAAAATACGATTTATTCAATGAAAATTTTACAGACGACGAAAGAATATATTAGGAAGCTTATGAACATAAAATATAGGTAAAACTCTGCTACATTAATTAATAAAAAAATTATTTCGCCAGCCTTACCTGGTTCATCATTCAAGAAGGACGCGTGCACTGCTCGTTATAATCCGCAATAACTCGACACTATGCAACACAACTATTGTAAAACTGCTTAAATCCGAGAAAATATACGACTAATTATTAATATATTGATGATTTGGTCACAAAAATATACTGTATGACCTGATTTTAGGGTGTCTTATTTTATCTATTCAAGTCGAAATGGCTGCCAATTGCCAACTTTCCTTCGTGTTTTACTTTATTTAAACTTACTCGCGAAATAACGAATATCACAAGAGATTATGTTAAATTTGATTCACTAGAAAAATTAAACTAAATAAAAACAAAAGTATAACAAAAAAGCACGGAAGACTTAAAAATCTTGTAAAATGATCACCGATGCTGAAATATAGACCGCAATGACGACGGCCATCTTGATGATCTCTTCCTCTCAAAAGTACCACAATGCTCAGCGCGATTCGTGACACGACAAAGAGACGAATTCGCCCGCACCTCGCCCATGCTCAGTTTGAAACGCGCCAACGTTTAAATGTAGCAACAGCGGTCTTTGGAAAACGTATATATTTGAGCGGTACTATAACAATTCTGAGCATCGAGTAGACAGACAGTCTTTCCACGAACGATCGGACGAATATTAGCGTTTTATACCAAACGTTTAGGCACTTTAAAAACTAGTTATTTAGATCTAGGTAGATCCTTTGAATACATTATAAAACTATGAATTACTAAACAACATGGAAACCGGGGCTGCCTTTAGAAGCGCTTCAATGACTACCTGATAAAAGGCATTCATTCGTTCCCCTAAACCCATGGAAGTCTGGGTACAAGAATTTTGTGAACTACCTCTGCAATTTGATTAAGAAAGCATATATGTTTCTCAATAATAGGATTGATAGTGATTTATCGAGAAAGGAAGAGTACATAGTAATGATAGCTTTCCTGGAATGTAATACCTATAGAAATCCGATTTTAAAACCTTTCTGCCAGAGCCACGTTTTTGGTCAAGGCTTCATGGAGTAATGGTCAACACAGAAATCAAAAGAAAAACTCCAGAAGATTGACTAGGAAAACCAAGGACTCTATACAGCTTTGATGCTTAAAAGAATAACGTCCATTTATCATGTAACTGATTGGGATGTCTAAGATAAAGGTTTGGTTATATTTAAAAAAAACTAGGTATTTTGGAAAACGTCCAAAGTGAATGATAAAACGAAAGAAATACAATCCTTGATTCAGGGAAAATACTGAATTAATTTAAGAAAATTCATAAAAAAATTTATTCAGACTTTATGAATCCTTAATGAAGAATGCCAACAAATAGTAGTTTCCAGAAAACATCAATGGGTATTAAAACAATGGAAGACTTGCATAGTTTAGAGATAATTCTTCCCAAAAACATTTTAAGAACTGCAGAAAATCTTAAAAAATCAATTTATTCCACTACAATTAAGATAAACAAGAAAAATATTAAAGAGTCATTGATGGCATTGAAGATTTACTGAGACATTCAGGAGAATTTAATGATTGATAAAATCAAAAGCCACATACATTCACAAGCACCATAACCTTTGTTAGAAAAAATAGCTAATACAATCATGACTTACTAGAAAGTGCAGAAGATGAAAAAAAATAGCAACAAGCCTTTTTGAGCTACAATGCTAATTTTTTAACATGCATTCGTATAATATAACTAATTAATTGGTTTTAAGTTGCTTTCCTAATAAAGTTGAGAAGTATAAAGAATACAGTTTGAAGATAAAAGTAAGATAAATAGGGAGAGTGATCATGCGGATAAATCAGTGAAAAATATCAATATTTAGAAACATATTTGTAAGTGATAAAGACAAGTCCAAACAAGTTTCATGATGATAGAAACACATATAGAATATTAAGTTTTAACTAAGCTAGTAGAAACACCAATGTTAGTACCATGCTAAAAGAAAAAAATCACTAAAATTGATTACATATTGCTACAAACAAAACACACTCACATGAACTCACCAAAATGTGGTCGCTTTTCCTCCTCTTGATTTTCACTAAAATACACATAAAATATTTTCAAATCCAACACTGTTCACTGTATTCATGCACTGTACTGACCAAATAAGCCTCTTCTTTCACCAGTGTAACTTCCAGCTGAAATTCCACAACTTGAGAGGATAAATTGGAATGGAAGAAAAATAAAAAGTTTAAATCAGCTTTATAAATTTTATTTATAAAAAGACAACACACGATTCTAGAAAAAAGTTTGTACAAAAAAATAGTTTAGTTTAGAGTCTCCTCCGTTTACGTGGCCTCGGTGGGTTGTCAGAAACTCTCGTACTATCTGTGACTGATATGATGTCTAAACCTCCCATCACAAGGCCTTTGACAGATGACTGAAACACACAAAAACACAACTTCTTAAAAAGACTAAATTAGCCTGGTATGCCGAGGAACAAGTAAAATCAAAATTTGCATTTACTGAAAAGAAAAGATGCAAGTGGATAAACACAAAGTAGACTTTTACTGGCCATGGGCCAATAAAGAGGGCTTAGTAAAACAGACCAATGCGGATTTTGTGTATAGGTGATATTTGCTTTTAATTATGGCTGGAATGTCCAGCCCTAAATAGCCTGGAGAAGGTTGATATGACTTGGAAATTCGCCTTGCCTGTTTTCGCTTCCATAAGTGATTTGTAGTTATTTATTGTTATTGTTAATATTTATTCATTTAAATAGTTGTAAGCTATTTGTAATATTTTATTGTATTATACTCCGTTTATAAACTTTAGGCAGTATTAGGGAAAGAAATATATCCCCTCCACATCATCCTACTGTACCATTAAATTAATAGCTCAACAGCTGATGTTTGTAAAAAGCCTATCAGCTGCTATTAAGTAAAAACAGCAGTGGGCGAACTTCCCCTCAAACCGTCTAAATTTTGTGAACGGAGTATCTAATCTTGTTAATAGCAATCTCCGTATTTATAAATAAGTCAATATAAAATGGTAATTACCATTGTGAAATAATTAAATAAAAAGTGAGAAATAGAGACAACAGCATTTATAAGTGAAATGGCTCAAAGGATATGATGAAGTGTTTCAAGTGAAAAGGTATAAAGGGCAACAAAAAAATTTGCACTTTAAGTAAAAGGGCACCATAGGAAAAGATGGCATCTTAAATGAAAGATGCAGTGGAGAGGGGGAATTTAAGGTAAAATGGCAGCATCCAGGAACGTTTTTTAAAGAGCGGGCGAACTATAAGAGAGGGTGTATTTGAAATGAAATGGCACATAAGAGGTATAGCCTATGATGTTAAGTGAAAGAGCACCATAGGAGAGGGGTATTTAAATTTAAAATGCATTATAAGTGAAAGGAATGACTTATGTGAAAGGATACCTATGTTTGGGGGGGGGGGGGGAGATTGATGATGGTAAAGAAGCAAACTGTAACTTAAATTCATTACACTTTCCAGATAGCTCATGTAATGTTTTTCATTAGTTATTCAATTGAAATCTAATATGAGCCACCAGGGTTATGTTTGAGAAATGAAAGTAGGCTAGCTTTAAAAAATTAAGTAGGCCTATTATTTGTTTAGACAAATGAATCGTTTAAATTATCAGGCCATTTACTAGTTTGTTTACATTTTTTGTAAACAATTCAAATTATGATAACAGGTCACTTCATAAAACCCTCATAAGCCACTTTATAAATTTTTTCTAAGTATGTCAGAATGTATACATTAAAACATATGCTTTTGTTTTACTTGTAAGTGTTTGTAAATCTTTCTTATTGTACATCTTTCTAAGAGTAAATAATTTTAAAAAGTATAACTTACAAAATATATATTTTATTAAAACATTTTTAAGCTTTACAACCAAGTCACGATTTTGAGGCTTGTTTTTAGGCTTGATTTGTTTTGCCTAAAACATCCGATTATGTAATCGCTGAATTTTTGTTGACTTTTGTATATTGCATTTGTTATAAATGTTGAAGAACAATAAAACTTTTCTGATTTCCGATTTGTCAAAAAAAAAATTATTTCAAAAGAACTATTTGTTGTGGCTTTTAGGCAGTACAACATTATCAACCCAGATTTTCAATGATCCATGTGACATTTTTATTATCACTATGGCATCCTGAGCATAATGCCATCTTAGTGTCATCCTGATTGTCGTGATGACATCGTGAATCTTCCCTGTGATTGCAGTGATAACCTGAGTGTTGTGATGACATCATGAACATTTACTGTGATGGCAGTGACAATCAAAATTGCCGTGATAACAAAATGAACAACCGCAATCGTCGTGATGACATCCTCAACATCCCTTACACACAGTGAAATCCTGATTGTAATGAGGACATCATGAACATTTCCTGCTATCGCAGTGACATCCTGATTGTTTTGATGACATCATGAACATGTACTGTGATCTCAGTGATGTATGAAATTGCCATAATAACATCACAACATATCCGCAATCCCGATGACATCCTGATAATTATCATGTCAGCATGATGATTTCTTATGAACCAAGTGACATTTTTATTAATACGATGACATCCTGATCATCCCTCACAATCACAGTGCCATCCTGATTGTACAGATGACATCATGAATATTTCCTGTGATTGTGTCATCCAGTGACAACCACCAGTGAGTGTAGTGATGACATTATGAACATCTACTGCCATTTCAGTGACATCCGAAATTGTCGTAATAACACTATGAACATCTACCAGAATTGCGGTGACATCCTGATTGTGGTAATGACATTATAAAGATTTTTCTTAATCCCAGTGACATCCTGATTGTCGCAATTATCATGAAGATTTCCTAAACATTCACTAAATTCACAGTGCACTATGGCCGAATAACATTTTGCACATTTCTTGTAAATGACATTATGATTGTCTTGAAGACATCATGATTGTCTTGATGGCATCATGATTGTCTTGATGGCATCATGATTGCCTTTATGACATCATGATTGCCTTGACATCATGATTGCCTTGATGACATCATGATTGTCTTGATGGCATCATGATTGTCTTGATGGCATCATGATTGTCTTGATGGCCTCATAATGTCATGATGACATCATGATTTTCATGATGACATCATGATTTTCATGATGACATCATGATTGTCTTGATGACATCATGATTGTCTTGATGACATCATGATTGTCTTGATGACATCATGATTGTCTTGATGACATCATGATTGTCTTGATGACATCATGATTGTCTTGATGACATCATGATTGTCTTGATGACATCATGATTGTCTTGATGACATCACGATTGTCTTGATGACATCATGATTGTCTTGATGACATCATGATTGTCTTGATGACATCACGATTGTCTTGATGACATCACGATTGTCTTGATGACATCATGATTGTCTTGATGACATCATGAACTTTTCTGTAATCCTAGTGTTATCCTGATTGTCTTGACGACATCATGATTGTCTTGATGGCATCATGATTGTCTTGATGGCATCATGATTGTCTTGATGGCATCATGATTGTCTTGATGGCCTCATAATGTCATGATGACATCATGATTTTCATGATGACATCATGATTGTCTTGATGACATCATGATTTTCATGATGACATCATGATTGTCTTGATGACATCATGATTGTCTTGATGACATCATGATTGTCTTGATGACATCATGATTGTCTTGATGACATCATGAACTTTTCTGTAATCCTAGTGTTATCCTGATTGTCTTGACGACATCATGATTGTCTTGATGACATCATGATTGTCTTGATGACAGCATGATTGTCTTGATGACATCATGAACTTTTCTGTAATCCTAGTGTTATCCTGATTGTCTTGATGACATCATAATTGTCTTGATGACATCATGATTGTCTTGATGACATCATGATTGTCTTTATGACATCATGATTGTCTTGATGACATCATGATTGTCTTGATGACATCATGATTGTCTTGATGACATCATGATTGTCTTGATGACATCATGATTGTCTTGATGACATCATGATTGTTCTGATGACATCATGATTGTCTTGATGACATCATGAACTTTTCTGTAATCCTAGTGTTATCCTGATTGGTTTGATGACATCATGATTGTCTTGATGACATCATGATTGTCTTGATGACATCATGATTGTCTTGATGACATCGTGATTGTCTTGATGACATCGTGATTGTCTTGATGACATCGTGATTGTCTTGATGACATCATGAACATTTTTCACGATTGCAATGACATCCTGATCATCTGACATTGTGGTGACATCATCATATTTATGATTTTAATGATGAATTATGAACATTTTCTGTCAACCTAGTGACATACCGATTTTTTTGACGACATATTAACACCTCTGCGATCATAGTGACATCCTAAATTGCCGTGATAACATCATGAACATCTACTAGAACTGCAGTGACATCCTTCCAGCAGGATTCATGATAAATTCCTGAATATAAAGTACTAATGGCGGAACTTCCCGTTGAGCTTCATCACACCAATTTTATATTTATAATTTAAAAACATTTAAAATATTGTTGAAAGAAATCACATTTCAACCACATTATGTATTTAATTGCTGTTTGGGGATTGTAAGTTTGAAATTTTTATTCATTTTATTTACTAAAATTTTTTTTTTTTGCACTTTTACTTTAAAAATAAACTTTCTATGGAATAATATTATTATGGTCTCGGCAACAACGGTAGTTGTCTCCCACAATTGCGGCAACACGCATGCACATAGCTTGCGTTCTTGGCAACAGCAGTAATCATCTCCCATGATCGCGGCAACACATGTGTGCATATCTTGCAGCCAATACTGCAACCAAGAGCATGTTTTGAGGTCTTGGCAACCCCAATTTTCGTCTCACACATTTATGGCAACTCCCAGGAGCATATCTTGCTGTCTCAACACCATCAGTAATTGTCTTTCGCGACCACGGCAAAAACTGTGAGCATATTTTTAATCTGGACGTCATCACTGATTGTCTCTCACTTGCGACACAGAAAACGTACTACTATAACCCAGAATGCCAACCACATGGTAAAAAGCATTAAGCGGTTTGAGAGAGCTTTGCCTGTCAATCCGTAGACAGCGCCACTAGCGTTGGTTGCTATGCTATTGCATGGCAACGCTGGTGGCGCTGCCTACGATTGACAGGCAAAGCTCTCTCAAACCGCTTAATGCTTTTTACCATGCAGTTGGCATTCTGGGTTAAGAGTCTTCCTTAGTGGAAGCCATGTTGGATTTCTTCCCCATAAGAACAATGTTAACTTTGGGTCCAAATATCTCATCAGCAAATTGTCATATAATTATGGATAAGGAGTTAAATTTAAGGAATTGCGGTCCTCTAGAGTTTGACGTTTTTTATTTCACAATTTTTAATTTTTATAATGAATAATTGATTATTAATTAGCTTAAAATTAAGCTAATTATTGAAAGGAAATGAAAATGGATTTTCGAAATTCAAAAACCTCAGTCACGAGTCTATTATGTTAAAAATACAAATTTTAAATTTCAAAGCTATATCTTAACAAATAACGCCGTTACGTGTCCACAAATGATGCATGTTTAAAATTGTTCTTATGGGGAAGAAATCCAACATGGCTACCACTAAGGAAGACTCTTAAAGTAGTACGTTTTCTGTGCTTGCGATGCAATAACACCAGTGATAGTTGGTACCTGCCTTTTTTTTAAATTAAAAACAATTTCAAAAACTTAAATTTAGTAAAAGTAAGTTTGAATTTAGGAATTGGATTTGGGTTGTTTGTACCTCTCTTTCTGCAAAAATTTAGAAAATTTCAATCCTTTTTTTAACATAAAACATTTTAAAGAATTTGAAATAACCGGCATCAGCAATCTGACACATACTTTCTCCCATTAGCTTGTCAACAATCTTTATCATAGGTAAGCGATGAGAGCAACTATGATAATAGGTAAAATCACAAAAGTTGCATTAGCTTTTGAACCGTAATTTTTACAGCAACGGGGGTTGCACTATGTTGTTAAGAATTATAAGGACCATCGCATACTAATTTCAATCAAAACCGGCTTTATGTCAAAAATCCAATTTTCTCTTATTTTATGGTGTTTTATGAGAAAATAAAAGTTACAATAGCTTTTAAACCGTAATTTTTACAGGAATGGGAGTTCTACCATTTTGTTCAGAATTTAAAACACAGATTGAACAAATACAGCCAATAGACATAAATAGGCATCTAAAAACAAGTTCCATGTACGTTGTTGGCCTATTGCAGTCTTTTTGATGGTTTGAAACTGGACCCAGCTGTTCCTGATCATTGGGCTTTAAATAAATGATCCTGACTAATGACCGCTGATCTTAGTCAGTACAGTAACAAAGCTACACAGGTCATCACACACCATTCTACACTCATCCTTCACTCATATTTGGGTTTAAATACGCACCTAGGTGGCGTCCCCATTTTAATGATTGATAATTGATAATTGATATAAAGGTGCTGTTTAATTCAACATCAACATTTTCGAAAGTGATTACAGTTGGTCGTAGATCCAGGGTCATTTAATAGAAAATGTATATAGGCTACTGAATATAAACCGCTCTACCGATAGGCCAATACGTTAAAATATTTCTAGGTGTTTTTCTCCAAATTATGTAATCTTACAAAGTTCTAAATCCTTAATTTCCAGTATCTTTTGGTTTAATTTCCTTTCAAAACATTTTCAACTTTTTTCAGCTTTTATTACTATATTTTGAGAAGGTAGTTATAAAACTTTATCCCAGAAACATTGGATTTTTTGAAATTTCTATTTTAGAATCATTATTTTTAAAAAAAATCTGATTTCTTGTTATTTTATGTGTGAATGTTTTATTGTCTTGGCAAAGTCTCTTATTTTTTACATGTAGTACTGTTCTATAAATATAAAGACTAAAGACAGTCATAATTTTCAGATTATGCCTACAAAATTGATCTCAACAATGAGCATCATCAAGAAATTTAAGCATAGTCCTACTTGCAACTTTTTGAAAATGTAGGATTCCTTGTAGATTTATGATTGATGTTGCGCTATAAATCTCTATACCATAAAGAACAACATCTACTGTATTGTAGGCTAGCTTACCCTAAAAGATAGGTTAATAGGCTACTGCAACACATCCAAACATCTAGCCTAATTCTGCCAGTTAAACGACACGGTCATCTCTCAAAGACAAACATTCAACATTTCTGATCATGACTGATTATTTTATTGATTTGAATTTACGCTACGTCGCTAAACTTATCTTTTGTCAAGTAATTGTAAAAGTGTGCGAGCAGTTCTATTTCCGAGCTGAGCCTGGCCTACAAGCTCGAGAGATCGAACACAAAGTCAAACTTGAGCCAAAATTGACAGATACAGAGAGAGAGAGAGAGAAAAAAAAATAAATAAATAAAATTTAGATCGCTAGACGCATCTTCCGTGTTAGCAAAAGTTTCATCCATATTTATTAACTTATTAGGTAGGCCTATCTACTAAAATAATTATATTTTACACTATATTTTAAAATTTTCTTAAATTTAATTTTAAAAAGGTTTTTTACTATGCAAGATTAGTTTATTAATTTAACTACGCTACGCAAATTCATAATAGAAAAAGCTTGGCTTCAAAAAAAGCTCAAAGGAAGCTCGGCTCGATTGAAAATCTCAGACTCCCACACCTCTAAGTTATTGGTTAGTATTAAAATAAAAACGTCTGCCATAAAAATAAGGTTGCCAATGACAAAGAAAAATAATATATATACTTAAAATATTGAATTATTATAGGCCCTAACAGCTATAAGACTGATTAGGTTTGATGTCTGTTATGTAAATGATTTCTCATTATAGTCAATGAACCTGTTTCATAAGGATCTGTCCAAATCATCTTGTTTCCAAAAAGTTCACAAACAATTTTTATAATGTTCCTTCAGAACCAACAAACAATCCAATCACCTCCATTTTTGAAATTTTGAAATTTTGCTTGAAATATTCAAAGGTTGATTCAGGTTGATTTGTTTCTTTTCTCCATTCACTTCATTAGATTGATTTATGTTGATTTCATATCTAATTGTTGGATCGAGAACTATCCCTTTGTTTGTTTGTCTTTCTAATCAACAAAATGTCCACTCTTCTAGTGTTTCCATCACAGGTAAGACAGTGTACTTCTTCATAGACTTCACATGAATTATTTTTCTGAAGGCCTTAGCTAATAATACTTCTAATTTTGTGGTGCCTCGTGTTTCTAAGAAGTTCAACAAACGGACCCAAGGTAGGGGTCTCAATCCTGGAATCCCAGGATCCCAAATCCTGGTCAGTGTTTGATACCTCGAAATCCCGGGATTGGCGTTTTATAATCCCCGGATTAACGGGATTGCAAAACCTAAGTTTATATTATTTTCTTTGTGAATTTGAGGAGTTTACTTCCGAAAAAAAAAATACGCTTAATAACACTTGAAACACATTATACTATTTACTTAAAGGACGAAAAATTTATACAGTACATGAAATATGGTATGAGTTATACTCTATTTCAATTGGACAATTTAATTATCACTAAACTCAATATGCGAACGTAATGTAAATATGTGTTTCAAATGTATTACACGTATTTTGATTACTTTCTGTAAATTGTATGAGGCCTACATTAGTTAGAAGTTAATTACAGTACCGAAATAAGTTATTTTGAGTTTTACTTTTGACATCAAACACAAACAACGCAATTGATGTGGCAAACATTAAACATGGCAATCGGTAATTTAAGTATTATTTTCTTGATAACAATTATTTATTTATTTATAACATTGAAGGCCTAACAATTAACTATAAACACACCATTATTATTTCATTATTAAGCTATCTATTGCTTATATTTTGGGTCTATAACTTTATCTTTGTATTTTGGTTTTAAGTGAGGCGATTCATTTTTTTAATCCTAAATTACGAGGTATTTTCCAATAAAAATACTGCAGGTAACTTATAAATACTTCTTAACTTTCAAAACATCTTTAAAACAAACAAATTTTGATTTGACTCACCGTTCTGCCGGGGCCAAGACCTTGTATCCTGACTCGCACTGTCTTCAATCCTTGGTTCAGAACCATCTGTAAAAAAGCATAAGTTAGGCCTATTATAAATACCTTAAAACACGACTTCAATTTAGATCACAAGTTAAACTAATTTTTCATTAACTATCAATATGCTTTAACTTCCTAGATTTGTTTACAGTGTAGTCGAATTTTGCTTGAAGTAGTTAGGGCAATTTTGCTTACTTCAAACTTTTAACTGATATTTCGGGAATGAAAGAAACTTACGGAAGTAAAGCTGATGGCAGTCGCTTGAGCGGCGATATTCGTTCCCTTTCTTGTGTTTTTAAATCCTTCAATTCCACATGATCGGTATATTTTAACTTCACCTGTAACAAATTCAAAATTGTCAAACACCTCATGTTTCAAAATAAATTGATGTAGGCTAGCCTATGTTCCATGGCATGTTGTAAGATGCTGATAAAAACTGAAACAGAAAGTTAACCCCCGAGAAACACTAGAAGAAGGCAGTTTCAACTAAATATAGTATTATGATTTAGAAATAATAGGCCTAGCAGAATTAGACAGAATTATTCCTAAAAAGAGAATGGATTACTATCTTAGACATGTCAACAAGAGCTTTTTTTAGAAAACAAAAATAAATTGTTGTACATTTATGTTCAAGGAGATATAATCCTGTTCAGATTGTGGCAATGTCAAGCGGGACCATGTGTGCAAAAGGTCTGTTTATGACAATAGGTGAAATCTATTTTTAGATAAAATTAAACGATCCATACCAGTTTTTCCATCAGATAATGAAAATATTGTGTTATTGCGAGAGACTCGAATGTTCACAATCGGCACTTCTTTGAATGGGATTCCTTTGAATAGTAAATCAGGTGTCTCTTCAGTGGGAAACATGTCTCTTCGACTGCAACACACGGACGTCAACATTTTATCAGTAACTGACAAATTACTTAACCATCCGAGGTAGATACAAATAAAGAAATTTTGAAAGTTATTGGTTCTAGGGTATATCAAATAGATACATTTCAGTAGGCTAAGTTACATTTCTTATCAGCAATGTAACTTAGTAAAAAGTTTAGGTAATATTAGACTCAAATGTATTTTACTCTCAAATGTTTAAGAAAATGTTGCATGAAATAAATTTTAGAAATTAAAACTGTCAAGTTAACATTTGACGTTAGGGTAACATCTAAGATAGGGCCTAATCTAGATTTTCAGTTTGGACTTTAATAAGCGCAGTACCGGTAGTATACAAACCATTGTGTGCCTAAAGCTCTCATTGACAAATCTAGTAAACTTAGGTGTTCCTAAACTGTTCTCAACATGGGTTAACACTAATACCAAAACCCTACCCAGGCTGACGCTAACCAAAACCCCCGGTCTCTGAGACCCCATTTGAAAAGAATGGACCATGCTTAGAAACACACTAACCGAAACTCTGGGCCTATGAGACCCCGCTTTAAAATACAGTACACTAACGCTGGGCTTCTGAGATGGACATGTTATGAACAGACAACCTGTCAAGGTCACGACACTCACGCAAAATGAACAAACGATACCGGTATATCAAAAGATACGGTCCGAGGAAAAGAGGGGAAGGTATTAGGGGAACGGAATCCCCCAAGTAAGCAGTGTTGCCAACATGCGTTTGTGAAAATTCCTGTGGGTCTGTCAGACCGGGGTTTCGGTATAGGTGTTAAGTTATAAGCCCACCACTCCTTTAGCTTAGAATAGAAAAATCAAAATTTGTACAACCCTTAAACTTAGTTAATAAAACTTAGTTTTATGCCTAGGTTCATAAGTTTCTACCTATCCATTAACGGATGAAAATGTTAATTAAGTAGGTAGTTTTACAGATTAGTAAGATAGGCCTACAGAGGACTCGTCATGCTTAAATGGAAAACCCGGGTGCGCTATTAAACCTGGCATGATAGGGTGGAAATGTAGGCTATTACTTGTAACAAGCAAGGAAGAGCCTGAATGGTGATGGCCACAAAGCATTTTTGTTCAGAAGTTTAACGCGCAGGGTCTTCCTACAGCGTGAGCGGTGTAGTACTTGATGACAAGGGGGAAATGAGAGTGGGAGAGGATGACAAGAAGAATTTGCTCAGACACCACTTAAGTGTACCCTACTAACTTTTATGATTTTTGTATCCTCTGGGGCCCCAAACAAATTTTGGTAAAAATATAGTTTTCTCATTATTTGGCCTATTTTGGTCACCTTTTTTTCTCTGACACTTTTGATGCAAACGTCTAAGTCATTTCATCCTGAAAATCGTGTTTAAAAGTCTCACGAAGTAAAAGCGCTAAAATTGGCATAACTTATTATTTTAGAGTAGGCCTAGTGTTTTCTTATTTTAGCGAATTTCCCATATAGGGAATAAGCTATTACCGTAGTACTCATGGTAAGGCCTGGACCCGAGACTGATCTATTTTTTCATTTTGAGGTCTCTAGAGGCCAAAAACACCATCCGTTCAAATTCATATATATATATATATATATTTATATATATATATTTATATATATATTTATATATATATTTATATATATATTTATATATATATTTATATATATATTTATATATATATTTATATATATATTTATATATATATTTATATATATATTTATATATATATTTATATATATTTATATATATATTTATATATATATATATGTGTCCGTTAGCGCGATAACTCGAGCAAAAATGATCCGATTTTGATGAAATTTGGTACAAACGTGTAAACCTACGTTTATTCGAACGAGTTCGCGATCCAGCATAATCGGACCATGGGAACGGGGGATTATGGGGGGTTTTATGGGGTAAAAATGGGGTTTTCCCATTTTTGAACCTAAAAACAAAAAATTTTGCGATTTCTTTCTAAAACATTTTGTAGAGCTTAAAAAAAGAAATAATTTAGTATATTGAAGCGCTGTTGTATGCCTTACGGTCACGGAGAAAATTAAAAAATAGTGTAATTAAAAATTCCCATGTTATTCTTATGGAGAAAATGAAAATTGTTGTAGTTTACTTGTTCATGGGTATATATTGATAAAATTTGGCAAATTTATTTATTTCATCCTATACTATTGATGTATGGTCCAAAAACACTTTTTACCTTTCCCGTAGCAGCAAACCTAAGCACTTGTTAAATCTAATGTTATTTAAATAGGGAATAATATGTCTTATTTATGGAAATATTTTAGTAAAAATGTAATCAGACAAGTTGAAATTCGCTTAGTCTGCAGGTTTGCTGCGGCGGGGGTTTTTTTTATTATTCGGGCCATTTCAAACACTTTTTCCCTCTGGCACTTTTTGGCAAATGCCTGCGTTTAAAAACTTAGGCTATTTAATTCAAAATATTCATTAAAACAATCACACACACAGTTCATTTACACGCAGCTTGGACCGTATAAGCCTGCACAAAATTTTTGGATTTTCCATGTCTGTTGCAGAAAGTTTAAAAACGTTCTGTTTTGGGGCTTTTACTTACATATCTGTGGTAGCCAAACTTACATGCGCAAGTGGTTAACTTCTGTTGGCAAAGTAGTTTATAGTAATTTAACACGTTGACTGCGGCCTACTGCTATAGCAGTAGCGCCGCACTGGCACTGCTCGCGGCCTACTGCTATATCAGTAGTGTGCTAGCCTGCCAAACATTGTGTCAGTGTACTTATGAGCCCAGTACACGGCCGGGAACGTTGTGATTGTTGCCAGTCTGTACCTTAGAATGCAAGCTTTATTTTGGTGTAGGTTGGTACTAAAAATTTCCGTAAAATCCCGTTTGGTAATGCTTTTGTCCCGTTTTCGGGGATTTTATCTATTCGAGCCATATTTCAAAGACTCTGGTTCTTGATCCAGGCAGTGCTGCTCCCTTTGGGTGTTTCAGTAAACTAAGTCCACTTTCGGGGTGACGCAGAACAATCACCACTGCTCTTTTGTGACTCGTCTTACTGAGATATTTCAATGCCAATAGCGTCGCCGATTCAGTAGCACGCCGGGGCTCCGCCCGCAGTATAAGGGAGCGCCATTGTAAAGATTTTCAGCAGTGAACGTGTTAAGGATCCAAGGGAATCCTCCCCCCCCCCCAAGTAAAAAAAACAGCTGTGTGATCCCTTGTTCCACCGTTTTTAAGTTAAGTTAGGCTACATCTTTAAGTAACTTACTGGCACCTAGATTAACGGTCATTAACTTATGGAATTTGTATCGGGTACAGTTTCTGGCTTTCTTCAACACCTTGGCAGCTTCCAGAGCCTGATTTATTAGTCTTGGCAATAAGTTAAAGACTACCATACTATAACTAGTATAAGATGGCGATAGAACCATTAACTTTTTCCTCATATGCTAGGCCTAGGCTAGCCTACAATTTTAGTAACTTAAGTTAGCAGACCAAGAGATCACAAACAATGGTAATAAATCTACACTTTGTGGTGCCTGAGACAGTTTGATATTCAACAATAGTGTGTTTGTGATCAATAAAAGGGAGTCTATCGAATCACCCGTCGAAGTTTGACCTTGACCGATTTAAAGGTCAGCAGTGAATATTAACTTAAATTTACTTAAGTATTAAAATCTCAGCCTCAGATTCTTACCTTTGAATCAATACATCCATGTTCACTGCTCTCTCGCCTGAAGTTCCATCATCTTTCTTTGGAGCCGAAGAAATAAGAGATCTTTTATCGTCTTTGTTACGTGGCAAACTGAAATGGAATTGCCTAACAATGGACACTAGAGAATTCTCGTGAAAACTACTTGGAAGTATTGAGAACTTGTTCGTTTCGTTAAATTTTGACTCTAAAGATCTAAAAATGGCTTTGGAGCCACAAATTTGAAGTATATTACGTAACATATTCCTAAATAAAATTAGTCCATTTCAGAGATTACCCCAGTAGATGCTCCACCTCCAACGGCGAACAGGAAAGAGAACGAGAACGACGAGGCGAGGCAGCAAAAACGATCGACCCGAGCGGCCGACGACAAGCACCGCCCTTGAAGGCAAACAACACCAAACAACGTTTTGATTTGTTTACAGCGCAGGCTCAGCCATCGGCTACGAAATTAACTCTTGATCGTTGGAAACATCCAAGAGAGTTGGTATATATCATGGTATATGCATTTTCCTTCCACCATGGGTTGTATCGTATCATAGATAAAACATACTCCCTTAGTGTTGGTTAGTCTATGGTTGTATATAGTAATCCATCCATGTTTATATACTGTAGTCAATAGTATAATGTAAAGCATGATCATTGCTATTGTTAATTGTTATTTTATGCAAATCTGCTAAGATTGTTTGTCTGACCCTGACCGCATATTATTCACACAGTTTGCTCCCCATCTATCCTCAGGATTTATCGCAAGGACGCAAGCTTGGGTGTTCGCCAGGGATCTCATCTGGGATCACTTCTGTTCTCAGTCTTCATTAACAATATTATAATGAAGTCATATAGGTAGACACTCCTTTTCGACGATGACATCAAGCTGTTCAAAAGAAGGTGGTGCAATCAACAAGCAAAAAGCGTCTTCAGCCTGACTGATCACTTATTGCAAACGCGCAGAAGACGCTTGTGAGTACAAATTTTGAAACGTTACGTTTCCAGGAAAAGCACTTTAAAAAATTTTTATTCCGGTTTTGAAAATTTTATTATTATTTTTATTTCATTAACATTTGAAGTTTCATAAAATGTCCATGGTAACGCAATATCTCTGGTGATTTTAGCGAATTTCCCATATAGGGAATAAGCTATTACCGTAGTACTCATGGTAAGACCTGGACGCGGGACCGATTTTTTTTTTCGTTTTGAGGTCCCTAGAGGCCAAAAACACCATCCGTTCAAATTCATATATATATATATATATATTTATATATATATATATTTATATATATATATATTTATATATTTATATATTTATATATATATATATGTGTCCGTCAGCACGATAACTCGAGCAAAAATGATCCGATTTTGATGAAATTTGGTACAAACGTGTAAAAGTACGTTTATTTGAACGAGTTCGCGATCCAGCATGATCGGACCATGGGAACGGGGGTTTACGGGGGGTTTTATGGGGTAAAAATAGGTTTTTTCCATTTTTGACCCAAAAAACATAAAATTTAGCAATTTCTTTCCAAACCATTTTGTAGAGCTTAAAAAAACAAATAATTTAGTATATTGAAGCGTTATTATGCGCCTAATGGTTACGGAGAAAATTCCAAAAATTTGTAAATTTAAAATTCCCATGTTATTCTTATGGAGAATAAGTAAACTGTTGTAGTTTGCTTGTTTGTGAACATATTTTGATCAAATTTGGAAAATGTTTTTATTTCTTACTAACTATTCACATTTTACAAAAAAAAAAACAGTTTTACCCTCCCTGATGCAGCAAACCTAAGTACTTGTTAAACTAATTCTATTTAAATCAAGAATAAATGTTATATTTTTAAGTAGACATTTCAGTGTAAATCCAATCAGTCAAATGGAAATTCGCTTAGTCTGCAGGTTTGCTGCGGCGGGGGTATTTTATTAATAGAGCATCTTTGATGGAAAAGCACAAAATTTTGTCACGACCATCACGGATATAAAACTGAATGTTAAAAATAGTTAATATTATTTTTATAACTATTTTGCTATAAATTAATTTACTTTTATGGCCGTTATACAATAAACAGCTCACTAAGCTTTTGGTATATTTGGTTTTTCTAGAAAAAAATAAAAAAAATTTAAAAAAGCCAATAAAATCTTTTTAAGTTTGTATAACTCCGAAAAACCGTTATGTTTTTATAGAGGTGTGCTTCTTTTGTGTATAATACATTGAAATATGATGATATTTTACTTTTTGAAATTTATATGATCGAAATCATAAACGTGATAGTGAAGGACAAGCTGTGCGGTCGTGAATTTTGTCTGGAATAATCTAAATCTTTCTAAACAATCATTCAATTATACTGTTAGTTATAAGAAAAATATGTGTTTCAATTGCTGAACTGAACTGTTCAATTTACAATGATATTTAAGTTACTGTCACAACCAAACACAGTATAATCCATAAGGCTGGATTGGTCGTGAAAAAACCCCGCAATGGTTGTGAAACTTTGGTCGTGACATTACGTGTTATTTGGCTCTGTTCTGGCGGTAGCCCTGCACCTCATGTTCAAAGTGGACTTCTAGTTTAATCTAGCAATTGAAATATCTTATAAACAAAAATTAACACCATGTCTACTTCATCAAATGAATATGTACGGTCATGGACACACCAAAATTACAAAAAACACAAACTTGCCTTTATTAATCTTGTAATATCTCCTTTCAACTCGAAACGACCGGCACTACAATCCTGACGTACACCCCGAACTAGTCTCTAAAACCAACTAACTCTAACTCCATTGACGCCAGGCTTACCACTGTCGTGTTCCAAAGTTGCAAATTTTTCCCTAATGGTCGTGACGTCAAATCGAGGGGCAGACCTATTTAGTCATGGTAGTCAGTTTACAATGAAAACAAAAATATTATATGCTCCTTTTTCATAAGTTTAATAACTATTGATGTAATAAAAATATGACATTATATATTTCGGCATGAATAACTGTTCTAAAAATAGCATGAAAGTTTCAAAATGTACCCTAGGGACACGTGACGGTCGTGAGTTTTGAGACTTTAAAAATACAAACAAATAGGTACCTAGAACCTATTTAAAGCCAAATAAGGGTGTGTAACACGTTGTCCCCGTCCCAAAAAATGTTAAACCACAATGATAAAGTACATATTCAGTATCTACGAAGTAAAAGGCCAGGGACATAAAAACATGTTTCAAAATTTTCACTCTTGTGTGAAACCAAGTCAAGACTGCTCACTGCTACAAGGAGGCCTAATCACGCTAAAACCAAATAAGTGAAGTCAGTCCAAAGAAGATTCATCAGGTTCCTGGGACACCTAGAGGGGTTACACTACTACTTAGAAGTCCCCATTGATGTTGTCTCAGAATCCTACGTATCCTCTCAGGTCTTGTTGATGTTGATGATAACCAAGAATAAATTAGGGTTCGGCACAGATCATTGAGGTAACTCCTAATTCATCTGCAGTTTTAAACAGCTTGCACATGTTACTTACATTTAGTCCTGTTGGCTAGGTTAGGTAGTTCTTGAAGGTAAAAAGAATCTGCATTGATAGCAGGATATCATTGAATACACATTCAAAAGCTCTGATAAGGTCAAAGAGGGTGGGAGCATAACTATCCAACTGCTTCAAAGGCCTCCTTCACTTCATTTCTCTTACAATGTTGGCATCAGCAGATGAGGTAGATCTCCCAGCAAGGAAATTATGCTGTGAGTCTGAAAACAACTAGGATTTTTCTTCAGAGTATCTGTACATTTTTCATCACCATCTCTATCACATTGCTCGATTGATGATCACTACGCGGAGTATCAAGATAGGCATGTGAGATTGTGAGATGCTGGCATATCACCTTTCTTGTAGATTGGGACCCCAATCTAGCTTGGCTATCTTTAGCTTGTCTGGTATGACACCTATCAAGCAACTGTTGATGACTGTGGTCAGGGGAGCAACAATATAGGAAGCAAGATCCATTAACATTTGAGATGACCATTAGAGCCCTTTCATTCAAGGCCACTTGTTTGCCCACCACAGCTTAAACTTTCCTTCCACCATGAGCTTAAACATTGTATTAAATGGTGGTCAGTGTAGCCGAGCAGTGTTTCATTGCTCAACTGCTAGCCGGCAACCACGGTGGCGACAACTAATCGCAGGGCTTTGAATTAAATAGAGCCGTCAGACAAAGTCACTATTGGCTGCCACCGCAGAAGTGCGGGCATAAACTGTTATGGGGTAAACAGTCAGTTCACGTGCGGAGATGACAAACGCATTTTAGTGGAGTGGTTTCCTGTTAAACTGTTTATTTGTTTGTTTGGAAAAAATCAAGGAGCAAAAGAAAAATAAGGTGGAAGTTGTGGCAAAAAAGAAAGAAGAACAGAATTGGGTTTAGCAAAATATTAGAAGACAAAATTAATTAAAATACTTCTTATTTGGATGATCTTATTTGTGAGATTGAAAAGTACTGTACCCAGAAATTTGAATAGTAACGCTAGATGTTCTGAATGTTTAGAAATTCTTAAACTTTAAAGTCCAGAAACCTTTGTTGGCTTCTTTGAGATGGGATTCCATCTGTCAAACAGCGGAGCTCTTCTGAGCTCTTCCTAACAAAAGCCAAGGCATCATGAGGGTTATCTAGAATGTTGATTATTTCTTTGGCAGATGAGATTAATAAAGTGTTGAACTCTTCTGGACTCGCTAAGCAAAACATTTTAGGCTTCTGGGGCTTTAACACTGCTGTTTCCCACACTCCAGGCTGCTTTTCATTAATTATATGATTTTGATAGTTTCTGAATATTCAATGTTTGATGAAGGACGTATCACTCTAAAACAGATACGCCGAACTTCCAGCGGAGCAATTAGATTGGAGCATTAACATCAGCCCTTAGAACTCGGTATAGGGAACAACTAAACTAGTCTAATAGGAATAGACCCTTTATCATTATTTACCAGAAAATTTAATTTAATGCATTCTTCTTCCTGAGCAGGAGTTTAGTAAGTTGGAATGAGGGACATTGTGACAAAGTGCAGCGTTTCTAAGTGAAATAAAATAGAGTACTCATTATTGCCAACCTTATCCACTAAAAAGTTTGACCATTTTATCAACTACCCATTGTTGTCAGCTCATCGTTCTGTTCTAAGGCTCAGCTCTCTTCTTTTTAAAAATACCAAAAACTTACTGCACTGTCCTAACTTTAACTTGTCAGTGAAGTGGTTTTCACATGTAGATTTTGTAGCTTCTAAAATTGTAAAAGGCATATTTATGATAAGAGCACTTAGGTCCACTGTTTCAGTTGATGTCCTTATTTGTATATATTATGGCCACATTCATAGCTATTTGTCTTATGGTACCTCACTGTGGGCCAACAGTTTTTATGCTAACAGGTTGCTTTTTACTTTACAAAAGAAGGCGGTGAGGTTAATTTGTAGTGTGAATAGAAGAACACATTGTAAGCCCCTTTTTGTGGGTCTTAACATTCTCACATTTCCATCTTTGTATGTTTTGGCAAGTTTGTTGTATGTAAAAGAAAACATTTCTCACTTTGAAAATATATCTGATGTGCACAACTACTGTACTAGATCAAAAGATAATCTGTCTACACTAAGGCATAAGTATACAGCCACTCAAAATAGTTTTGAGTACCAAGGTGTTAAAATGTACAATTTCTTGCCTGCATCCATCAAAAACCTGTGTGTTTTAAAATTCAAACATGTTTTAAAAACTACTCTAACCCAGGCTTGCCTTTATAAACATGAAGAGTACTTTGGTTTAGAGTTTTAGATATTTTTGTTGCCAGAGCCATCTTGATTGTTTTGTTTTTCTTTTGACGATTGTCATGAACTTTGTACATAGTTTTAAGGACAATAAATCATTTAATTTCATTTTATAAAGAACCCAGTGTGAGTGTCAGATAAGACATTATAAAAGTATCTGCAGCTAGCCCTAGCCCTCCAAACTTCATAAAGGCACAAGCCTTCATGTATGAAGGTTACTCGTTTAATTCCAAGTTCCAAGCGAGATTGATTGTGGACACAGGTGCCATTCATCATTGGGTTAACAATTAATTATGGCTGCTAAATAAGAAATTGGCTATACAGCCCAACACAAACTAATGCATTACAGGTGAGTTTAGAGGTTTCTAAACTACTTCATACGATTTACACAATTTCCTACCCGTCCATATAAGGACTAAACTCTTTATTTTCAAGTGAAAGAAGTGAGCCTTCCTCCTCAGGTATTAATTCTGTGTACAGTATATGGTTTGTAACATTAAGAAATTACCAACATACATAAAATTGTACTAAAAGGATATGATCCTTCAAATTTTGTTCCTTGGGTTACATCATTAACCTCCTCATCAACAGTCAAATGTATGTGAGTGAGAGCAAGGCACTCAAGCAGACCCAGACAAGCTTGGAGTTCAGAGAGACTCTTCCCTTGAACTCATGGCCCATGGGTGCTCAAAGGACCCATGCCCCCCCCATTCCACACGGGGGTTGGCGGTATTTTCCTCCACGGGTTGGAGGAAAACTTTGCTACAGTAACAATATATGTTAAATCTTAGATAACATAATGGAATATACATTGAGTTTTCTCTGGGAGAGGTATTGCCCACCCACCCTAAGGGTGCCACTATGCCAAAGGACATTCACTTGAAATGTCCTATAATGGATGGAAACCTACCTTACCTGATCAGATTAATGTCTGAATAAGACAAGTGGTTAAAGTGATTGTCCTAAAATGAAGGTCGTGGTAAGAATAATAGGGCAAAAAAGCCAGAAAAAGAATACCGTACTTAATATAATAAATAAAAACTATTTCTAAATTAAAGGGCCAATCCAGATCAAGAACTAGAGTGAATTGAGATATATATATATATATATTTTACGGAGAACGAAGCTTAACTATTTGTGATAACACAGATATCTAGCTTGTTACACAGTTTTTTTCCTCTATGTAAAATAATTCCAAGGAAATGATTGCACATTTGCAGTTCAACAAATTCATTTACAAAATATAATGCATATTAAATTCAACACAAAATTATATCCCTTTGTCCAATACATCACAGCGGAATACAATAATATTGATTTGTAAATTGTATAATAATCAGTCATTGTTCAATAAAAGAGTGTATAACAGAGGTCATCAGCGCAAGTCCTTTTTTTCAGCAAGGAATTTTTCAATCTCTTCAACCCTGGAACAAATAAAATGCATTATTATGTTACTAAAATTACAAGAGCTGTTTGGTAACGATTGCTCTAGGCCAGGCGTTTGAGGATTTTTAAAGTGACAATTATAATACAGGAAGTGTAATCTGATGGATATAACATATTAGGCCGATGAACTGATTCAAAATGCATTACTGAAATACTGAAAACTACTTGCTTATTTTGTTGTTGTTTGCAGTCTTAACTCATTTTGAAGAAAGGTGAAAATTAACTCTCTCATTCCTAAAACAATAATCACACCAGAGAGGCTGTGTTGATGAGGCCAAGTACTGACTGTAGTTTGTAGTATAAGTGAAAAATTCAAAAAATTGTAATTAAATAATAGCAATGTACTTTAATAGTAATTAAAGTACTTAAAATTCAATAAATACTAAATAGAAAAGTACTTCATCAAGTAGTAAATAAGTTGATACTAACGTGCGAGGGACCTGAGTCATCAGTTCGTAGCCGTCCTCCGTCACAATGATGTCGTCCTCTATTCTAACGCCACCTGAGCCCCTTAGCTGAGCTATCATAGCTGGCACTAGGAACTTGGACTGCAGCGGATCCTTCAGGGCAGAATCCAGCAGCTAGGCAAACCAGGGAACATTTAATCACCCCTGGATATACTTTAAGAACGACATGGTTCACATGCTGAGACCAGTCTAAAAAACTGTCTATTACTAACCCTAAAAATGTAAAATTTTTAACATGATTCATTTCTGTATTATTAAAAAAAATTGACTTCTTGATAGAGTTTACTTTGTTTGGTTGAGAACTAAATAAAGTTTGTTTTATCTACATTGGCCAATAAATTCTTTTCATTAAAATACTGTTATGGAGGCTAAAATTACAATAGAAGAAACTTCCAATGAATTTGTGTTGTCAGCTGTGATAAATAAGCTTACACTGTCTGCAAAGAGACGGATTCATCTGCAAGCTCTCCAGAAAGCTCCTTTATCACACAAATAAGGAAAGGTCAAGTATAGATCCCTGAGGGACACCAAATTTTATCTTTCTCAAGAATGATGCAGCTTTGGTCCTCACTAAATTATATAAATTATTTACTTGTACAAACGTTTGTCGGTCTTGGAGGAAGGATTGGAACCAATTCAAGAGGCTACCCTTCACATCTAGCAGTTCCAGCATATTCGACAATTTAGGACATTCAACACCATCAAACGTTTTGATCAAGTCTATAAATATACCAGCAATTTTATTTGTATTTCCTATCTTTTCAACTAAGAAAGTCAATGGTGGAACTCATCAACATATTAAACTCTTGCTATAATTAAGCCTATAACATTTTGTCTGAATTTAAATGCTCACCATATCAATAAAGTAACACCCCGGCTCTACAGTAAGCACCATGCCAGCCTGTAGTGTGCGCGCAGTTCGCAGATTGCGCAGCCCAGGCAAGTCGACACGCTTCGGGTGCTCGGGCAAGTAGCCACCAACATCGTGAACATCACAACCCATCAAATGACCGAGACCATGCGGCTGGAACACTGCACCCAAGTTGGCCTGCAGGGAAACAAATTAAACCAATTGAACATAAAACCATAAATCAACCACTATCAACTGTCTCGACTTATTTCTCTGAGTAGACCCCTAGCTACTTCGACCTTTGGTAGCACCCCTGAACTTGGTCCGTCAGCTTTAGGCTCTTACATATCCAAACATATGTAGAATCCTTTCCTTTAGCCTCATGGTTTCCTAGGAATTTGAATACAATAGAGTCCTGCAAACTTAGCGTAATGTAGACTGGAAGGGTGCTGAGTTTTTGAAATGCTGGGTTATCGGGAACGACGGGAACTTTTTTTTTTAAAAAAAAGAGGTTGGCGGCCTCTTTTAACCTTGCATTTGCCCGTCCACATAGACTACAGATCTGTGCGTGGAACGTATCCAGCAAAGCAAGGAGTGAGCCGGTACAGTACAAAGGGCGGTACAGTACTAGGGTTAAAAATAAGAACAATACAATTTTTAAGCTTTTTAACCGCCTTTTTTATTTGTATTTTTATATAACAGTTCAGATATATTCAGATATATTACAGTCATCAGATATAGTACATCAAATCATTAGTATGAGTTGCGAATAAATTGGCTTTTTAATTGGTTGGCTGGCTTGAGTCCATGATTAACTCAGACTCAAAGAATCGCTAATTTTCTGAGCCAGGTGATGGCCAAGTTATCCAGACTGCCGGATCATCGAGTGCCAAGTCTGCGGGACTCTACTGTAGTAGAATGTAAACATAGCAGCTTGCTCACCTTATAAGAAGTACAGGTAGGCCATAGAACAAACAGAAGACATTTGTGATTTTTGTTTCTCTTCTGTGAGTACTGTGCCCCCTACCTGATCTTATTTTGAGATAAGATAGCTGCTATCCCTTTATTCTACAATTAAGCTTAGCCTTGAACCATTCGTTGAACAAAATCTTCACTGCAATTCAAAGACTTGTAAAACGTCTAGTACACACTGTTGGAAACTTGGTTTACCAACTGTTTAGGCTCATCCAAAACTCACCATGTATATTATGAGAACAAAAGTAATGTTTTCAGACAGAGACAGAGCTTTGATCCTCAAAGAAATTTCTACAGGTCTAGAGAGTGTGCACATACCTTCATCATTAGGTCAACATCACCAGTCAATATGCCAGAGTCCTTCAAGCCAGATAACATCACTCTGTTGGCAAGTTTGTGCATCTCAACCCAGCTGACTCCTGTAGCAAAGACCAAGATGTCAACTTAAGTTATATTCACTAACAGTGTACAGTAGAACCTCGCTAATTCAAATTTCAAGGGAAAGACAATATATTTGTACTTTCGGACCATGATGGCCAAATAATTGAAGTTTTTACTAATACGAAAAATAGCCTGAATAATTCTTCTGTTTATTTTGAACATAAAAGAAATTTTAATGATAAAAACGTCGAACAATTTATATCTGCTTTACAACATGAGTCATGGCTTAATCTTTATTAATGTCCTGTGGAATGCAAGTATGATGTTTTTTATGAAATATTTATGCATTATTTTAATACATTCTTTCCATCAACTCTCTCAAGACAACATACTAACTGTAAGTGGATTCCTAATGAACTGAAGTTGGAAAGACAAAATATTATTAATCTTAACAAAGCGGCTAGAGAGTTAAACAGCAAAAAGTTGTTACATGAGGCTAGAGAAACTAATAAGCAGTTTAGAAAGAAATTGTTTTCTTCAAAAAAACAGTATTATAAAAGAAAAATTGGTAGTTCTGACAATGTTAATAAGGCAACTTGGAAGATTGTGAACTCTGAAGTAGGAGCTAAAACTATTATTAATCATAATATAAACCTAGTAGTAAATAATGATGTATGTTCTGACCCCTCCCTGGTCTGTGGCCAATTCATAAATTATTTTGCAGATGTTGTAAAAGAAACTGAAACTTTCAATAATATAAATACATTCCAAAAAAATGTTGATGACACTCTGCATACTGTACTTCCTTCAGATAAAAGGAGCTTTAAATTTAGCTTTGTTGATGAGAGCGACATTGATAAAATTATTAAAAGTCTAAAAAATTCCTATAGTGCTGGCTACGATGGTATTCCTGTGGTTCTTTTTAAAAAAGCGAAATCAGTCCTACTTAAACCAATAACTCATCTCATTAACTCATCTTTGATATCAGGAATTTTCCCTAACAAACTCAAAATAACAAAATTAAAACCGCTATTCAAAAAAGGAAACAGACAAACAGTATCAAACTATAGACCGATTGCTTTGCTGCCTTCAATTTCAAAAATCTATGAAAAGGTTGTTTATAACCAACTGGTATGCTTCTTTGAAAATAATGGTACATTTGATGACTGCCAACATGGATTCCGAAGTGGCAGATCTGTCATAACAGCTGCCACAGCTTTCATTGAATCCATCGTTGATAGCTTAGAGAGTAAATCTAAAGTGGTAGGGTTGTTCATGGACCTCAGTAAAGCTTTTGATTCAATTTCTCATGAGTTGTTGCTTTCAAAGCTCAGTAGTAGTGGACTAAATAGTACTGCATTGAGCTGGTTCAAGTCATATCTTTTTGATAGAAAACAATACGTAGAATTTCGTCACTGTAATAACAAAAATTATAAAATTTCTTATAATTCTTGTACTCGGGAAGTAAAATATGGGGTGCCCCAAGGATCGATCCTAGGCCCTCTTTTATTCATCTTTTATTTGAGAAATTTTCCTCAACTCAGTGATTTTAGCAAGCTTTGCCTATATGCTGATGATGCAAATTTAAAAATAGCCGCAGGAACCTATGCTGAACTTGAAGCCAAGGCCAATTCTGATATATTATTACTTAACAGTTTTTTTAATTCGAATAATTTGCGTTTGAACACAGATAAACCTAATTTTATGTGTTTCCAAGCAGGAAAAACTAAACCGCAAAATCTGCCAAAAATTGTAGTTAATAACAACATAATTCAAAATAAAGACCACATCAAATTCTTGGGATTAGAAATTGATGAAAATTTGAATTGGAATCATCATATTGATCAGTTACTTTCTAAAATTTCATCTGGCCTTTATGCGCTAACAAGATTAAAACCCCTATGTGAAAAGGAAACTTTAAAAATTATATATTTTTCGTACATACATTCAATCATATCATTTGGAGTTTCACTTTATGGTGCAGCAAAAAAGAAAAAATTAAAATCAATTCTAAAAAAAGCAAAAGAAAGCTATTAGAATTTTGTGCAATTTAAAACGCAGAACTTCAGTCAAAGAATATTTTAAAACTGAGAATATTATGGCTGTTTATGGAATGTATGTCTATGAAACAGTATTATCAGTAAAAGACAGATTTAATGAATTACAACTTATTGGAGACTATCACAATTACTTCAATAGAAATCGAGAAAACCTGGCCACAAGCTCACATACTCTGCAACTTTTTACGAAGACACCTAAATATGCCGGTTCCAAATTTTATAATAAACTTCCTAAAGAAATCAAATTAGAAACTTCCAAAAATAAATTTAAATCAAAATTGAAAAAGTTTCTTATCAACAAGGCTATGTACTCCTTTGAAGAGTTTTAGTTCTATAAGTTATTAATTGCTCTGTTTCATATCAATTGAAACTTTTGGTTTTAAAATAATTTTATCTATATTTTTAATTTTGATATTTTCATGTATAAACTTTCATATTGCACTGCTTGTTTCAATTTATTTGATCTGAAAAGCTATTAATATTGATGGTATGTTGTTATGCCATGCATGATAATGATGAGTATTTTAGTTAGTTAGTTAGTTTTATTAAATTGCTCTTGACGCCATTCCTGTATCTATATATTGTACTTTAATGAATAAAGTTATATGAAATGAAATGAAATGAAATTTCGAACTATAGGAAGTTTGAAATATAGAGAGTTTGAATTATAGAGGTCAGAATAAATAAAATTCTAATTAAGGAGGTCCCAGTTTTAAGTGTAGAGAGTTTGAGAGAACGGAGACTGATGAACACATTGTGGAATATCAATGAGAGCTTCAGTTCATGTTTTAACAGGCATATTTTTTGTTCTAAATTCTAATTACAGAGGCCATTACAGTCCGGCCATTACAGGCCAAATTACAGTCACGCAGTTCAAATTGTAGAGGTTGACTTCGAATTTTGGAGGTAACAATTTGAATTATTATTTTTTATTTTTTTTTTTTTTTTAAGAGGTTGGCGGCCTCTTTTAACCTTGCATTTGCCCGTCCACATAGACTACAGATCTGTGCGTGGAACGTATCCAGCAAAGCAAGGGGTGAGCCGGTACAGTACAAAGGTGAACTGTACAAAAGTTTGTGGCAGTGACCAGGATCCGAACACACGACACTTCTGCCTTGGGCCCAAAGTCCGTGACGCTACCAACTGAGCCACCGACTCACCAAAAAAAAAGCTATGTAAGTAAGTGTATGTAAGCTATGTAAGTAGCTATGTCTATGGATTTATGCCAACAAAATTCAAATTGTAGAGGCTCAAGATGTACAAATTTGAATTGTAGAGGCTGCAATAATAAAAAGAAATCACTTTGAATTATCGGTATATTAATTTTTGAATTTTAGAGGTTTTCTGACAGGGTAACAGACAAACAATACTAATTATAGAGGGTTTTGAATTATCAAGGTTCAAATTAGAGAGGTTCTACTGTATTATATACTGTGTTTAGAGTGTAGTCATTCCCGTGTCCCGTGCGAGACAAAGTCGAATGCAGGATTACCATATGAGTCCGGTAAACACGTTTTGGACAAGTGACAATATTTTACGCCTAACTTAACTTTTAAGTTAACTTAACTAACTTAAGCTAACTTAAGCTTACTTAACAATAAAAAATCTTTAGTTTAGTATATTTCATCACTAGGGCTTAAGGTAGCCTTTTTCGACCCCAGCACAAGTTTAACGACCTCGGCTTTGCCTCGGTCAGAAAATGTGCGAGGCTTTGAAACATACTTTTGTCCGTGTGATGAACTATATTTTTCGTCATACTGCCCCCATTTTTAAAGTAAACTAAGTTACAAAACAAAAATACTTTTCATTTAAACATAACCCTCCAAACCTACTTCCATCTTGTTTTCAATTTTGAAATTGTAAATAAGCAGCTGTTTATAAAGTTATTCATTCACATCGTCTATTACGATTGTGTTATGGTACATTATACTAGCGATATTTCGAACTACAGACATGTCAAACTATTGATACATCGATTATATATCAACCGGGTACTTTGAATTGTTAATTGTAATCACGAATATTAGAACAGAAACGGTATGGACCATAAACATAAACAAATGATGTAACTGACTGGAATCATATATTAATAACATTAACTCATGGCTTGGACAGTTTCATTAATAGTAAAAACATGCTTAATTTCGATCCAGTGACATAATTTGTAAATTGAAAAAAATACTAGGCCTAATATCCTGGTTACAAAATAACGTAATCAATCTTATAACAAAACATTTATTGATACATTTTTATTTACAGAACCAGTGGAACACGGCATTCAAGAATAGCGTAACTTTATAAAGTAACATAACATAAAAAAATAATGATGATTTTAAGAAGTACGATTTTAAGAAAACGATATTTAACATGACCTATAGATATTTTTTTACTATGTGAAGTGTGACCTATAGATAAAAGCTCACTTAAATGTAATGTTTATGGTACAATTTTGATTATTGGAAATGTACATTCCTTGTTGTTGAGCAGATTTCCTTAGATATACGCATGGTTCACGGTATTTTGACTGAAAACCGTCTCAATGTGATTGGTGTTGGATCGGGAAACTGTTGAATCACTTAACTGTTCAATTTCATTATCATGGTCGAAAATATCATCTACTCCAAAGTAATCTTGACTTACAACGGCATCTTCATGTTGGATTGTATGTTGGGATGAAGTGACGGTGTGAGGTTTGGATTTTATGTTACCAAACAGTTTTTGTGAAACTTTAGACTTTGCTGCTAGGGAGTCTTCAACGTATCCCTCAGCCACACCAGAGGAACGTCGTCCTCCATGACGCTTTAGAGATAGTAGGTCGTCACCTCCTTCAACTAACATCGTGGCCGATGATCGTCTTAGAGCATGGTTGCTATCAGGTTTTTTAAGTTTAAGGTACTGGGCAACCAATTTTGACACGCCGACGTCGCTTACAGTGTTTTTTCCAACGTTTTGTGTAAAACACTTGCCTTTCCTATACCCAACAAGCAGCCTGGTGGTATTTATTTGTTTTGAAGGCAAGGCTAAATACTCACGTATTAAGCCACATGGGTCAAATGGACAGCCTTCATTGCTTATTACAAACCTTCGACTTTTGTGAGTTTTGCTGTCTTTCAGCGATACTACATAGTAGTATACATGGTCTTTGACATCGTAAATGGTCAGATTAATAATGTCATTACAGCGGCAGGCACCGAAAATTCCTAGGGAAGTAATAACCTTAGTCAACAATCAAGATTCATTGGGTGCTTCTATCATGAACTGTGTTATCTGGCTAGCAGATAATACATTAGATTTTTTAGGTACAAAGCCAACATTTTGTCTCTTTAAAAATTCCGTACATTTAACAAATTGTTTACATCATGCTTTACTGTTATCGTGCTTTTAATCATAGAAAACTTGCTCCATAGTGTTGACGGCTTTACATATTATGACATTTCATCTAAGTAAACCAATAATACATCATCACTTACGCGTAAAAAATTTACAGCAAGACTTGCTTGTCAGACGACAAAACAAGTTTCACGTGACTACCGAGATCTAGATCGCAGCTACCTAACATAAAGGGCACCAGTTTATTACAATAGCCCCTGTTACAAGTTGAGTAGCTGTAAAGCACGGTGGCAGCCTCCAACCTGCTACGCAGTTCTATGGCGACCGGTTCGCTGACCACATTACTTAAAGCTAGGTCTGGAGGTTATTTAACATTTGGTTAAAACCCCATTGGTGATTAGCAGGATTTGAACCTAGAAACTCTGGCCTGGATTCTCGCACTTTACAACTAGACCAGCTCGCTCTTTCACAAAAAGGTTCTCATCCCCACCTGGTTTGACGGCATCCAACACTGCATCCCTGGCTGCCAACACAGCGTTGTATACAGCACGCTGCAGCTCGGTAAACTTGCCACTGACTGGGAATGTAACAGTGATATCCGCCACATAGCCGCAGTACTTGCCACCCATGTCAAACAGCAGCATGTCTCCTTCCCTGATCTGCTTGTTGTTGGGAGCGCCTGCGTGGCCGTAGTGAAGCACAGAGTTGTTGTGGCCCGAGGTACAGATACAAGTGTAGCCAACGTCCCTACACCTGTCACAGACAGAGAGGAAACTGTAAGATTGATTATGTACCAGCTAACTAGCCTAGTTTGAACAACTGTTTGTTATTTGTTTAATTTAAGGTTTTAAATTTGGAAAAACACATTTACAATCATTATTTGGCCCATTACACTTCATTATGGATATTATTATGGGTTTTATTATCTATATATTAATAGGCAAGCATGTTTCTTTAAAACCTTTTTTTCTCAGCTCATGTGCATCACAGGGAAAATATACGCATACTGTTAAAAAGGAATTTTCCTGTAGATGTGCAGAATCCCTTTAAAAATTAAAATAGGCTCAAATGTAAGCACATAAAATGAATTTGAAAGTAAGAAAAATGAATATGGGCTTTATGGGTTGCCATGCTGGCGGCGTAATAACGGAACGGGACAATTGGCACAAATTTTTGGATCTTCTGCCCATGGCAGTATTGGCACAATCACTTGAGCGGAATAATAGGGTCAACTCGCCTGATTGGAAAAGGCACGATTGGCACAACCGCTCGACCAGGTAGACACCATCGAACGAGGGAAAACGGGAAGTTTAAAATTCCCCGTCAACTTGTTACCACAGTCATTTGCAGTAATATCGCGTATTTTTAAAAGGTTAAGTTAGGTTTTGTTAAGTTAGGATAGGTTAGGTTAGGTTAAGTTAGGTTAGGTTAGTGTAGTTTTATTTGGATCCAGCTAGAGCAGTGACCGTAGCTGCAGATTTGTCGCGCAAACTTATACCTAGATTACTCCAATAAGCACCAAAGCAAGGAATTAGTGGGGACAAAACAATTTCCATTTTCCCGCATTCTGGCTACCTGGCTTCTACTTCTTTACCGGTCTGATGTGCCAATCTTGCCTTTCCGAACCTTACAGGTTGACCCTTCTTAATCCCCTCTAATGATTGTGCCAGTCGTGCTATTCCAAATCGGCTAAAAATGTGTGCCGATCGTTCTACAGCCGTAATAACAGCGAAATATAAAAAGAAAATCAAAACAAATATAATAAATTACAATCACATGTTTTATTTACAGCGTGGGGTGAAAATAGAGAAGCCTGTACCTTTGACTTACAACTAGACATTCCATCCCCATGTTTAAGTTGTCGCCTGTTTTTAAATTAAATTCGTTGTAGTTGATGTGAGCCACCAACAGATTGCGCTGATCTAATAGACTAATTTCTGTCGAATACACAATATTTTTACCAAGTCAAACTTTTGGAATAACTTATTATGTGCTATAGCAGCTGTCATGATGAGCCATCAACTTTGTCAGAAACAAAAAATAAGGTAGAAAATAGAATTTTAGTCACACATTCTGTAAATGGCTCACACAACTATGTTTTTTTATAAAATAATGGCTACAGCTGGTTCATACAGGTCTAGATGTCTACTTCAGTATCCAATTGTCAATGTGTGTACTTTACATATTTTTGGTCGAGTTTTCAACCACTTGACGACCACTTAAACAGAAAATCAAAACAAATTAAAGAAATTTGAATACTGTAATATTTTTTATTTAAGCGTGGGGTGAAAAAGGAGTAGTCTGTACAGTACATATTTTTGATCGAGTTTTCGACCACTGGACGACCTCTAGTGGATATTAAAGCAAGGTCCATCAAAAGATTATGCCAAAAGAGTGGACGAAGAAGGCAGCTTGGGAGTACAGTTGACATCGGATGCTCCCAGTATAGTTTTTCTTCCGCATAAAGTACGGATAAAATGCACTATAGAGGCAGCTAATTCAACATCCAACTTTACACTGAAACTCTGTTGGTATTAATTTATTGTTGTGATCAGGCAAGTGCGCGACTGCCCTAACAAACTAAGCAACACCCTGCTATAGGCTACATATGCTGTAACTATTTACCCGCCAGTGTAGTAACAGTAGTGCTGGAAGATGGCCTCGCCTTGGTACTCGTACATTCCCGGTTTCATGTTTCTCATCACTAATTTGTGGGCGTCGGACGAAACTTTGTTGACATAGCGAAGAACATCTAGCTCCAACGGTGTCTTGATCACTCGGCTGAAAACCCATTGACAAAAATATAACTAATGCTTGACAGATATTTTCAGTTTTTGGCTGATTTTACACTAATGTTAGGGCATATAAGGAAGAGAACTGATTTGAGACTTACTTCGCTGTTTGAAAATTTAAGGGTGTCAGGTTAAAAGATTATTTTATAAATTTTAATGTAATTGGATTAGCCTACGTATTAAATTAGAATTTTATTATTATTATTAATTATTGAGAAGGGGGCGCTAACTGAGTGTGTATTTTATTTTAATCAAAACTATTTTTTACTAGCCAGGGACCATCAAAGCCCATCAATAATCAAGGATTTTAAATTAACCAATTTAAAATTTTAGGCTGTTTAATTATCCTGACAAATATTGTGGGACTTCCAGGCTTCAAATAGTAATTTTATAAAATGTTGGTACAAACCTAGAGGCTGAACCACAGGCTCGAGAAAAGTTTGCAACTAAGCTATAGGCCTATCTTATAGCCTACATTATGCTTAAAAAGATGATATTATAATTTCATCCTGAAAGTTTAAAAAATAATAATAGACTTGTCACTTTAAAGTAAAATTAAAATTTTTAAGTTACGCTTATTATTTTAGTTAGCCTAATTAATTGTGTTAAACAGTTAATGCAGTATTTTTTTCTGAAGGTAAGTAACAATACTTAGGCTAATTAAATTTTTGCAATTTTCCCAAGTTGGAGTTAATACTTTTTTTCCTTTGACCAGTAGGTTTGTACCTTTTATAATTTGTGGCCAGTTAGGCTGGGCCCCACTACATTGTGGCATTAATCACCGTGGTTTAACCGTGGGGGCATGCACTGACACTTAGGAAACGACTGAATGAACTCATTGCCAGAGTTCTCTTGAGCCCAAACACCCTTAAACGTCCAAGCGCCCTAGGTGTACGATGCTGTTAACCTATAGAAAGTACTTCACCCGGTGCTTAGGTAATATAATGATGCAAATACTCTACAGCACAGTGAGGTTAAATTATAGTTACAGAATTTTGTATTGTCTTATTGGTTATTGATTTGAATGCATTCAGTTAAAAGTAGCCTCGCTTTTAGAAACAAAATTCAACCTTAAATTCAAAAAAATTCTCCAATTGATGGTTTAAATACTAAATCTGTACCTGTAGGAATTATATTTGAAGGCGGAAACCGTTATATTTACATCAAATTAAACGACCAAATTAAAGTATTATTAGAGTGATGATAGGGGCAGAATATGGATCAAGCTGTCGTCGTTCTTTTAAGGAATTAAAAATAATGCCATTGACTTCTTTGTACATCCATGAAACAGTAAATTTTGTTAATTTAAATAATACACTTTTTGATGAATTTAGACCCACTCATAGTTATAATACCCGAAACCCAAATCTGCTAAATTATCCAATTCATAAACACTCTCATTTTGAAAAAAACCCCATCTATATGGGGATTTGTCTATATAATAAGATCCCCTCAAAAATAAAATCCTGTAGGCTACACCACAAAAATTTAAAATTTGGACTAAATCATTATTGGTGGAGAAATCATATTACTTCCTGGCAGATTTCCTAAATGACCGTGACATTAATTGACCATTAGTTTATGTAAAATATGACACAGAATGTTTTTAATTGTTTTTTTCTCTGATATTGCTTCAAGATCTTTATTTAAATCTGTCTTTTTTCTAACTTGTCTGAATTGGTAACTATCTCTCAATTGTGCTGTTCTTGTTGTATTTTGTTGTAACTTATTACTTTTAGTTTTTATAACTTATTGATTGACCATGCATCTGTTCACCATTGCCTTTGTAATGAAGAATGTTTTATGCAATAAAATACTTATGACTTATAAACATTAGAATCCAGAAAATTTAATTGGACTAACTTAGCCTATTTTAAAACATTATGAAGAACTTACGTCCAAATGATGCAGCGTAACTTTGATGATCACAGTTAAATGACATTGTGCATTGCCTATTTCCTTTGAATTCCACTTTGTGTAAGCTTTTTTTTATCTTAAGTCTTCTTTTATCAAATAGGTAGCCTTGTTACAATCAATATCAAGCAGAATAGAAAAGGCAAAGTTATTATATTTCTGAAATAGGCTTAAGTCATTTTCTTTTGCCTACAAGAAAAAATTTTTTATCTACAATTATCCGAACTTGCTGATTCTTGCAAAACATTAAGTCCATTTCTTTGATATAAAAATATTATTTGACTAATACCAACTTTAATGAAAGACACGTCTCACTAATTAAGAAATCGCAAAATACTTTAAGAATACTAACTAAGTAGGCTTTAGTGTAAGTAGTGTAAGCCTATAGGATTTCCCCTATACTATAATGTTTTTGTTTTGGGAAATGGCGATTCAGCAAGAGAAAACCTTTCTTCAAGATACTCCAGCAAGGCTTTTGTATGAACCCTGAGTTGAGCAATGCTAGTAACTTCCAAGGTAACCACTTTCAGTCCAAGATGACGGAGATGACGTTTCCTCATCTCTTGCTGACCTACGAGGTGCTTTCCTTTACTACAGTAGTGTTCTGGCGTGTGAATGATAACAGCTGTGTGCATGTTGTAATCTCTTTCAAAATTAATTGGAAACATTTTGAACATTGTATTGTTACTTAAAATGAGAGCATCTATAACATAAATGTCCGCTGAAGGCATTTTAGCTGGTATGAGATTGTAAACGACTTTGTCTTGACCTCCTGCAATGTTACTCAGATAATTACGAATACTGTTGGCCATCCGTTTGACTCTTCCATCCTGCCAAATCGGAGGCGAGCTCATCGGTTTTGGAAGGATAGGTCCCTGATACTGAGAACTTTCCAGCGTCATAGCAATGTCCAACAACTGCAGTTTCAATCTGGCCAGAGAAACCACATCTTTGTTTTTGTAAGAGTGCAGCCTATCTAGGAAATACGGATTGAACACCTTCTTAACAAAGTTTAAGGGATGTTTCTGGAGATAAACGCAATGTAAAAGCATATCAATAGCTTCTTCTGGACGAAACTGGATGAATTTCTCTTCCAGCACGGTCTCTAAGGTTTTCCAAAAACTTTGGCCATTTGAGGGATGATAATTTAGTTTTCCCAGTGGTAAAAACAACCTTTGTAGTAGAACAGGAGTCAGTGATTTCCCATGTGCGACCAAGTATTCTGCTGAACCTTGCATTAGTAGAGGTGACCTGACCCGGAACTTTCCACAGTAGTCCATTATACTGGCCATTAGTAGAGGATTTTTTATTGATACACCCTTTGCTTTGACATACCGCTCTAGAGCGTGCTCGATTCCAAGACTATTATAGTCGACAGAGCAAAATCCATTTATGATTTCAATGAGATCATCCTCTGATGCAGTGTGGAGATTTTTATTGACCCACTGTCCTAAAATTCCTAAGATCCGAGGAGAATTGCTATTTATCTGTTTTAGGATTACAAGAATTTCTGAAACGTTGTATCCGTTTAATGTGTGCCAAAAATCCAACAACTTCTTTTCAATGACTGAAAGAACTAGTTTTCTACTATGATATAAATATGGAATGGAACGCACCACATCCATGACATTACTTTGGTCAATATTACTAGCTTTTTCACTTATACCGACCCACAATTTCTCAGTGGTTTGTTTACATTTAGGGGCGATGTCACTAAATATTTTAATGGCTTCACATGTTTGTTCAATGCTAAACTTACCATCAGTGACTCTACACAAAATTTCATTGACAAATCTATCTTTTATATCTTGCTGGATATATTTACCAATAATATCTCGATTGACAATGATGTATCCACTCAGCAAAATATCAGTATCTGTACTGGAAAGTATTTTATCAACCAGCTGGGTAAGTACCGCTGTGCGAGTGAATGTCTCGTTTTCATGTAAGCCTTCATTTGACGAAGTAGTTTCTTTGTCAAGATGATGATAAACTTCTCCAAGTGATGAATTTCTTATGGTTTTGTTGTTTTCTAGAGTAACAATCCTCTTCAGAGCATACAGAGCTACTTCTGGTGTAACTTCATTTGTGGGGATGGTTTCGAGAATTGCAAATATTCCTCTTGCCGTGTAACACTTGTTGAAGTAATCTATAATTTCTTTGGATTCTGAATCATCTTTAGCAGATACACATATTTCTGGTTTTATAAGGTCTTTAACATTGCTTTCTTGCTTATTTTTACAGAAAAGTGTGGAGTTGCTAGACACTTTCCTAACGATAACAGGCAATTCCCTGATGTTGAAGCCATCCTCGAGAAGAATTATGGTTTGCCCTAGTTCTCCGCCTGATCGAGAAGATTTTGATACTGACTGGATTAACAAAGCTGGTGCTCTGTGAATATTAGTTTTGCTCAATAAGAAAGCACAATACTTGGGAAATACAAAACTATGAATCAAAGCTCTTGACATGTTGTAGGCTATCACTTAAATGACACTAAATGGAGAAATTATTGCACAGGCGATCATACTGAACTTAGTACACTTTTCCGGGTCATAGTTTGTTTTTGTAAAACACTGATAATCTGATCATTATTAAACTCATACTCAATTGCACTATAACTTCTTCACTGCGCACTTAACCTAAAATTACGTAATACAAACTGGTACTGGTATTAGCCTTTTCCTACGAAAGGAAGATAAAGCCAAAGCTGTCTGCTAGCTTGATAGAATGGGGACTGGGGAGTGTAATGGAATCGGAATGACTTGACTTCGTAGAGCGAGTCTGCTCTTTTTGTACTTGTCAGCTGATTTTATGTCAGCTGATTTGACATGTCATTCGAAAGCCAGAGCATAGAGACTAGAGAAACAAACTTGTCTGCAGCAATAACATTAAACATTATACGTGTATGCCTAGTGTAAAATTCTAATTTCTTTTGTCCACCACGATTCATAAATTGCCATTTACTTTAATCTTTTACTGAAAGTATACTTTTCATCCTGTAAAAATATGTGTATTTTTCTGTTCAGTAACCCATAACCCCATAGTAAAGGGCATGACTGGCGAATTTAGCTCAAACATGAGGAAAAGTCTATTTTCATGATTTGACTTTAAACTGATTTTACTAGAAATCCGTTTGAGAACTTGTAAATCACCGTCTTTTTGCACATCTAGGTAGGCCTACCCCATAAGGCACCCTCTAGGCTATATCAAATTTGATAATTCTAGGTCGCATATGTTTCGAGATATAATGACCATCTGTCAATCAGTGGTATTTACTTTTTATAAGATAACCCACGAAAACTCTAGACACCTTTGCCACTAGTAAATTTATACGACTTACCACTCTGAAATTTCTGGATAGAGAATTTCATTATCGACCTTGAACCTGCAACAAAAAATGTATTTACATCAGAAACCTAGTCTTATAAATATGACAGAAGCTGTTCACAACCTCAACTTTGAACCTAACAAAGCCGGGCTTTGTTAAGCCTAAGTAGTCTTATTCAAACAAGTACGTAGTTTTTTTAACTGGTCAGAAAAATGTATTTATTGTAAAGCAAATGGTACGCCTTTAGTTTTTATGTTCGTTTAAGTGATTTATTTACATTACTACGACAAACTTTAACTTGTTATTTTTATTATAATAATTTTTATAAATAAGTTAAGTTAACTTTAATTTTTTTCTGAGTTTTAATTTTAAGTTGGCTTACGCACAGACACCTTCCCATGTAGATGTAGGACTTCCCATAAGAACAAAACATTTCAACCAATAAAATGTTATATAACTACTCTCTGTTTTATTTTAGAGCGGAGCGAACGAGCTCCAACCTAAAGGTGAGTGAGCGTAGCGAACGAACATCAACCAGGACGTGATTGAGCCATGCGAACGAGCTCACTTGTGAAGTTGAACGCCCGGGGCAAAGCCCGCGGGTACAGCTAGTGATTTAGAAACGTTTTTCATTTCATTTCACTTTTTACTTGAAATATAACTTCAGTCGTTCACTTACTCGCTGATTCCATCGAACACAGCTTCAGTGGAAGAAAGGCCACTGTCAGAATTCACTCCACTCTAAAACAAATAAACAATGCAAATGCCATTAAACCAACTAAAATTAATTCAATTGTTAGTTGGGCAACATTCCATGGCCAGCAAATAAACATTGAGGCATTTTTCTGTAACCAATATAATTTTGCTCTCGCTGTGTACGGTAGTTTATTTATTCCGTTGGTCCTGGTCTTGGCGTGGGCAAATCCTCCTACTCGAAATCCCCTCTCTTCACACCCTCTCTCGCAAAACTATTTCCCCAATGATCATATTTACTTTGAAGGACAGAAGGGTAAGCGTAATCGTGTGGAGGTTCGGATTGTTGGGAAGATAGAAGAAAAGGGCCGAACAGAAACAGGAGAAGGCCCGTGATTAATTTTGTTTTAGCGCTTACCAAAAGGGGAACAACCGATGATTACAGTAACAAAAATTATATAAGCCCAATTTCATATGAGTTTGAATTTGTTATCAAAGTCAATGCCAATAAGAACGCCATTTACATGACCCAAAACAATTAATTTGTTAGGAGACGGATGTAGGGGGAGTTCCTTTTCACCCTCCAGGGCTACTTTTACTCAAACCTAAAACAATATTCACATTTAGGTCCTAAGTCTACAAACGAGACAAACAGGTAAATCTAATTTCTCATCCAAGAAAATTTCAAACGTCACATTCCACCGTGTTTTGAGTGGGGGGGACAAAGCGTCCCGATCCATTCTCTTTGTTTACGAAAGTCGGGACAAGAAAGGAAATGAAGATGGCGCTCGTGTGTGGTGGGGGGAGATGAACAGCTGTTGTGACGGAATGTGAGCGAACCAGCCGAACATTGCGAGAAGGAGAAGACGCGCCGGCGCGGCGTCACCTCCACCTGGAGACGTAAACAGAGCCTCTGGGGTCAGAGGGGGGAGGGAGAGAGAGAGAGAATGGCAACGTCCAGACAAGCTGACCTTGCAAAGGGGCAACATTCCCATACATTCCATGGCAATGGGGATTGGTCCGTTTACAGCAAGCGTTGAGCATGTATTGTACTATGTACACAAAGGGTAACCCTTGAGGGATATTTTAGCTGCTGGTAGTTGGGGATACTATTTCGAAAGTGCCTCCATAACTTTTAGTAAATGTTAATACGTTTAATAAAAAAGGCTGTGCTGAGCTGGGGTGTTCGCCGAACAATCAAAAGGTCGTTGGTTCCCGAGAAAAACAATATTAGAGGTTCATGGTTTGATACTGGACCCAACTGTAATAGATTATTGGACTTATTGGTCTTGGCTAAATAAACCAGCTGATCTTAGTAACACAGTTAAAATGATCATTCTATTCTACGCTCATGTATTTATATCAGTATGGAATGCATGAACAAAGTACATCAGTACATCGCTGTCTTGGTGAAGTGATTAGGTCAAATGGGGGGGAGTAATAAGTAAGACGGTATGAATATAAACTATGAAAATGGAACATGGAACTATGGAGTGGAATTTTTCTTGTGTGATGTAGAAAATCGTTACGTACTATGTTTTGTGAAAACATTTCAATTTTTTTTAACACTTCTCGTCCCACTACTTCAACCGATTAAGTGAAGTTCAAACTGGTCAACCCCACCATTATGAAATGACCAACTGGACTGATGAAGGGGACTAGGGGAAAATCTGCTAGAGGAATCCAAATCCAAAATGTCGATTTAAACTACTAACTGTAGTACTGTATTGATGTTACTGTACGTAGTTCTATTAATTTCATTTGCTAAAACTAATCATAATTCGACACAAAAACAAAACGCGTTATCTCCATTTTCCACGTACCCACTTAGGCAATCTATTCTCTGAATGGGTTGGGTTAGCCACTCGTGGTGTGAGGTGGTGGTGGGGAGAAAGTAGCGTTATCACCAGGATGTTTGGGTAGGCCCGTATTGATTGTGGAAGCAGCGCTGCCACCCCTGTCACACCTCCTGAGCTACCAACATAGCAGCGTTGAAACTGAACAATCACGCCACGCCAGTGTAAACACACTGCGGCAATCAATACGACGCCACTTTCGCAACACATTGCATTTGTTATCAAAATCATAATTTTATGTAACACGTTAGTCGCAGCAATAACTCAATATGGCGCTACTTTGGGGAAAAAATCTATAGCATATTATATCAGTCATGATTCTTTTGGTGGTAAACTATTATTTCCAAGTAAACGTCTATCACTTCGTTGTGGGGTAACCCGTTAGTCATTGCGATAATTCAATACGACACCCTACTTTTAGAACAATTCTAATGTTAAAAAACACGACTTATATGTCAATCTTTTATCATAATTTATTGCTTTACGATAAATAAATCTTTGTGGTAAACTTGAATCACATTTTGTGAATCAAGTGTCAATCAAGTATTGTGTGAATCAAGTGTGCTACGTTTTGTGCGTTGACACCAGAGAGCACAGAATAGAAATTTCTATTCTGTGCTCTCTGGTTGACACAGAGGTGGGCTATGTTTGACAGCTACACTTACACTCACTTATATCTGTCGATTATGCAGCTTCAAAAATACGCAACCACTTCGTGAATATCGTTGGAAGCACTGCAGCTACACTTAGGGGTATGTTGTTTAATCGTTGTAGCTTCGAAAACATTTGGAAATCATACTACAAATTGTATACGAAGATATGGTAATAACACTCAGTTTAGATTGACAATAACTAAAGTTATATAGTGATGTTATTAATCTGTGCTTTAACTTTATATTACTAAAAAAAACGACCAAATGTCTTCATACTTCATTTTAGCCACAATCTTGTCATGTACTGGATAACAATTATTAATTGTTTATAAGTCCACACTACTAATAGCTATGCTCTATAGTTTTATTAACTTAGTTATATTCAGTCTCTTCTTATCTCTTTGAACGACGGTGGGAGGTAGACAATAGTCAATTCAATATATTCACTGCGCCACATTGGAATGCCTTATTGCTTTTCCGTCATTCAAAATGAAACCGTCGCGTCATGTCAAAAACAGCTGAAAGCCCGCAAACGCTCTAGAACTTGAAAATTGTGTTTTCATTTTGATTGCAATCATGGGTGAACTGAACACAATCGATATTTAAAAACAATCGTTAGCTATCAGTTTCCCTTCATAATTATCGTATTGCATCTGATTTAGAGAGTCATCCAACATAGAGAAAGTTCGTCTTGCCTGAAGCACCTATCCGTTTTTGTTTTCTAGGATTGTTGAGCTAAAAATATTGATAAGCGGGAATCGAATCCGTGCCGACCGTGCCTCAAGGACAGAGGTGTGTATCCTACTTCCTACAATGCTAGTACGCGTTCCTCAATATAATAAATACCCAAGAAAAATATTTCACTCTTCGGATTTATCTTCTCTGATTTGTCACATGTTTGGCTTGCATCATCACACACAGGCATGACTGTGAGGTAAGTTTGTCACACCAAGCGTTACTGTGGCAATGGAACAACACTGCATTGTCACACATGATGGCGTCTGCCACTGTCAACAATGACGTTTCGGTGACCGGACAACCAGCTGCAGTGGTAGGAGTGGATGACAAAGAGGGAGTTTTTCTCAAACACTGTATCAGGATATATTTTTGATGTGGAATTTTATTGCCTAGAATCGCGGTAATTTAGTCTAAAACGGGATATTTTGGGGTCTGTGGGATTTAATGGTACTTTTAATATGAATTATTCTTTTTTTTATTGTACTGTATTGGTATTAAGGGAAGATAATTGAATAAGTATGACTTCATAATCTATTGACATTAAATAAGTAGGATCAAAAGGGAGCAAAAGGGAGCCTAAGTCCTAAATAATAGCAAGCAAAAGCTGGAAACTTGAATGTGGCAATTAATGTTTATTAAATAAAAAACATATTTATATAACTTAGGTTGTTTTATTTTAATTTATTCAAAATTATAAGTGTATTTATTTATTTTTACTAAGTGAGAAAGTTTGTATGGATGGATGGATGTTTTTGACAAGTAAACGCGAAAATACTAAACCGACAGTGTTGAAATTTGGTATGATGATAGCTCAAATTCCCGATTACACATAGATGCATTCTTATCTCAAAAATCCTTTCGGGCTCCGCCCCAGTGGCTCTGGAGTTTCCCACATTAACCTTATGTGTAATCATACTTGAAAGGAATAACAGAATGTTGTCAGCTGTTTCAACTTAACAAGTTGGTTCTATGATATCAATTTGAACCAACTAGCAACAAAAAACTGTAAAAAATAATAAGAATTTCACTTTTTTATTGTTTAGGCGCAGTGGTAGAACATGATTGCTATGGTAGATGTGCTCTTCTATAGCATTAGCATACCGTAAATTAAAAGATCCAAACTTTCTTAAAAACCGTGTCCTCTCCCATTGCAAACGCAAAGCACGAGTAACTGCAATAAGAATTTTATACTTATATGCCAACCCCATACGAAGGACGGGTACTCTGATAGTTATCCATTTTTGTATCCAATATCGACTTTATCGTATGTATTGACGAATCGTAGTAGAGATACTACTGCTTTAAAAATCACTTGATGACGACGCGTGTCCATTATACGTCCTGCAATATTCTAATTTTGACATCATTGTTTACCATTTCGTGAAAAGTGCGATGTTTATGTAATTCTGCTTATGACATAAGCCTAATTTCACGTCAGACGCTTGATTATATTGCATCAGCTTCGCAAGGTGATGAAACCATTCATTTGGATTACTAGGCGAGATAAATAATCGCAAATGTTTTAAAACATACTGTAGGCACAGAGAAGTAATATAATATATAGGTAAAAGGTAGGCCTATTACTTCTCCGTGCTGTAGGAAAATTCGTTGAGCGTTAGATACTAAGCTTTGTGGGATAAAGTCATATACAACGACCAATGTAATAAATCCATACCGATTTATAAGAACATATCGTTTTTCTAGTCACATCACCTCAATATTGCCATAATTCACCCGTGCGACCCGCTGGTGGGAAACGGGGACATCTATCTAGGCGAGGTTGGTCAGCCTGCACGCTCCATTTCCCGGGCTGGCGGGCGCGCTCTGTTTATAAACAAAGCTACATTCCCGGCAAGGCGCGGCGACATTGTTGCCAACTAGAGACCGGCCAGACAGTTGCCACACAAGAAACCGTGTCAAGTCAACCACAACCGACAACAGACATCTGTAATACGATAAAGTGACGACCTCGAACAGACAGTCTGTTCACGATAAAGTGGGGACTGGAAAACATGTGAATCTACTTCTGTAATATACAGGTGTATGGTAATGGCACACAAATAATTTTGCAAACAAAAGATCCACTATTTATCGATGTGGCTACAAAATTATACATCAATGTACATGCATGACAAATCGTGCAACATAGGAACGCAGATTTTTTCCATACAAGCCAAGACCAGACACCAATTAAACAAATTGAAAAACAATGGACATTTTCAGGTCAATCGCTAAAACAGGTACTGTACTGGGGTTGGGCGATTAATTTACATTGCATACAAAATAGTGATCTATTGTTTTGTCTGAGATGGATCACACCGAAGTACCGAAGTACTGTAGCCGTGACCAACCCGATTCATTCAATGTATACAAGTGCATAAATGATTATAATAAGTAATTATGATGTAGGGTAATCACAATCGGTAAAAAAAATGATTTAGTATTTGGAATGTGTCACGGTTTAGTGCACATTTGAAGGAAATTGTTCAAATTTCTACCAAGGACAACACGACGCGGACTTCCCCACAAAAGCATCACTGACTTAAACAAAGAGTAGAAAACTGAACAATAAACCCCAAACAGTCAGCCCAAATATCAACAGCCAGCGAGTGACCTTGATGCGTCGACCTGAGGTGGTCAATGACTTCCCCCTCCACGCCACGTCTCGCACCAGCTGTCTGTAGTCAGCTGTTTTGTATTGGTATAGCACATGCTTTCACCAGTGCTGCCAACCGTCCCAGCGCCGAGCTAAATATCCCTAACAATAGGTAATCTTCTTTAGACAAATCTTATATAAAAAAAACTTAAGCTTGTTGGGTTAGCAGATACGGTTGTATGGTAAATGTAGTTTTAATAGTTGCTCACTTGACCCTACATCTGGCAAGAGGCTCAATGAGAAGTGTAGTGTGAGATGGCAGAGGCTCATTGAGCCGAATTTGTCATTGGCACACTCAAACACATATTTCGTTGTGTTATGATGGAATAAATTACTAACAACCTATACTGTTGTGAAGATGAGATTACGGGCTTTATTTTTCATATATAAAACATCTACGGGCGATTCTATATACGCGTGTGGGAAATTTTGAAAACAGGTGATTTTTTATAGTGCTGTGACAGTGCAGTACAAAACTCTTTAGGCGACTTATTAATAAAGTTTTTTTATAATTTAGGCCTATTTCTTTTTTGTTTGTACAGTTTATAGCCTATAACCATGCTTGTAAATATACTTTCTTCATTATAAGTTTATTTCTAATTTAGGCCAAGGCTATTTCATTTTTTGGTTGGCAGCCAATTTTTTGCGTAGGCTTAGCCGATTTTAATTTTGTATGCCAAATACAATGTAGGCTTACTTTGTAAATATTTGTAATAATCATATTTAGTCATAAAATATATATTTGAATGTTTTTCAACCCAGTTTATGACTTGTTTTTTTTCACCATATCACTTTGTAATGACTTGTCACTTTTTTCGAAAATGAATTTTTCGGTTGCGACTTTCTACAAAACACTCTATAGGAGACTTATTACTTAGGTTTAGCAAAAAACCCTATATATATTCTAAAAGTACATAAAATTAGTAACAAAATTTATATCTCAGAATTTCATACATGAGGTATTGAAGATGTTATAATCATTTCATTCATGCGAATATGTTATACATTTTTCATAAAAAATGTAGAAGTTGTTTATATTTTGAGTTTTTTAATTTTTTCAGTTGCAATAATCAGTAAAATACAAATATTTATTGAAAGCCCTATGGTTTTTGAGTATAAACATGCAACTTTTATTGACTCTTGGAATTTATTACTATTTTTGACATCACTCAAAATTTTATTTGCGTTTTTTTTGTGAAAACACATTTTGAAAGATTTATTGACTTTTTACTAATCCTTTTACAATTATTCCAAAAGTCTTTATATTACTATGTAGAGTACTAAACTGCCAAACTTTTTCCAATATATCTTTATAAGAAAAAAAAATTGTAAAACTTCTTATAATCAATAAAATTTCAAATTTTATTTTTCAAAGTAAAAAAAAAAAACTTATCTCTTTGTTACTATGACAACTATGAGTAAAAAAATAAATTACTTTCACTAAATTGTTCATTGTTTTGTGCTGAATCAGAATATATATAATTTATTGTGTTTTCCATTCAATATAACAGAGTTATTAACAGTTTAATGAGGCCACTACCAAAGTTGACCAAAACCTCTGCCATCTCACAGGTGCACAGCTAGCAGACGACGCCGCCAGATCTAGGGTTGAAAACCGGAGGAATTCATTTACCTCCCAAAACGCGGTGTAGTAAAAAAGTCTATAAACTCAAATTAAAATGGAAACACCCGCTGTGTAAGTTTGAACTATAATATTTAACGATTGTTTTGGCTACTTGCATTAGGTATCCAACTGCATTTTCCATTGATAAATAATAATGTCAAAGAGTAAAGAGTGCACCCCTAAAATAATGTGTGAGCTGATTACAGATTCCTGATCTATATACGAACTATTTCATACTCAACGTGTTGTAAAACGTCGAGTATCAACAGAATCATAATCGATACTCGCACTTTAGAAACGAACTGAAAACACGAGCTTGTCTGGGTCGAGTCAATAAACAGCAATGCGTCCGTAGTCATGGAGATTTGGTGTCGGTCTCGTCAATGTAGTCAAACATTGCAATGTTTTGCCGCCATTCCATTGATATTGATATAGAATGTCTTGTCAAACTTCCACTAATTTGAAACCATTCAGCGACCATGCATGTAGAAGTTGTTTATAAGTTGTAATCCATTTAACGGAACATTTTAGAAATATGAAGAGTTCGAAACCCGTTCAGCTGTATATATGCTGTATGCAGGGTGTCCCGTAAGTAGAACTCTGGGACTCTGGGAACTTGTGTTATTGCTCAAAAGTCAAAATAAAGAGGAAATCAAGAATGAAAACATTTCCAAAACCGCTTCGTCAACCAGATATACGCCAAATCATTAGATCCAAATGATGGTTTTGTGTGACAGCTCAGGATAGATAATTTTTGAAAACCCACACTACCAAATACACACCCATAGTTTCTCATAGTACCGAATAATAAATCATTCCCTAAGTAACAAAAAAAAAAATAAATAAATAAATACATATTTTAATGAAATTTGAAAAATGTGTTTATTTTATACTAAGCTATGACTATTTCAATAAAAACACACCTTCTTCGTAGCAGCAAACCTAAGTACTCATTACAACTAATTATATTTAAAAAGGAAAAAATTTTGACCATTTTAAGGGTATAAATTAGTGGAATTCCAGGCAGGTAGATGGAAATTCGTTTAGTCTGCATATTAGTTGTGGTGAAGGTATTTAACATTTTATCTAATCACGTGCATGAGGGAAATGTACCATTTTTGTTTCAGTTTCACCGCTGATAGCAAAGGTTACTCGCTGAAGCAGTTAAGCTTGTGGATCGATAAAGTTGTCTGCTCCACACTTAACCCCCCCCCCTTAGTAGTTACCCCACCCAAAAAACGTCCTCCGTCAGACAAAAGTTATTTCCGGAGCCGCGCACCGGTTGTGACCTTTGCATGTTGGTAAACTGTTAACACGGCGCGAAGCCTCCCTCTGATAATGTAAACTGTAGACTGTGCGGCGCCCAGTGTTACCATTGCAGGGATTTTGTGTCCTAAACTAGGGATATTTTGGTTGTCTGTGGGGGGTGGAAAATTCCGATAGTAGTTCTCCGTGTTGCCTGTGAGTTTTATTGCAAATTGAGTAAAATCTGGCTGTAGAGGAATTAAATAATGGATGGTTCCGATGGTGTCCTTATATTTCTCAAAGTCCCCTTTTATAGGATTATATTACCCAAATTAGAGTATTTTTGAGTGTTCATAAATCAAACAGGATTATTTCCGACAAATTATGAGTCATTAAGAATGATTTACTGATTCGCACATCATACACAGATTGTGAAACATTTCCTTTGCTAAAAAAATACCTAAATAAGGCAGTCAAACTTACCAATGTCAAAATCTGATCCGGCTTCAAATGATTGATACAGTTGGCTATCTGAAACAAGAAAAAATACTTATTCCCAGGTTTATATTATTTTTTGGATAACCACAGAGAAGGAAGGTACGGAGGTAACATTCAATGGTACACTGGTGTCTAGCACTGATGGTGTCTAGGGCCAAGTACAGCATTATCTTAACTTCTCTGTGGGATGGATAACGAACACTTGTAAATCAATCCTTTATGGTATTTCATGGTTGAGCAAAACAATCGGAATCAAACGATAAAAGGACATCAGTTTGAAGCCTCAAATCCCTGATTGTTATAGAGGTCTTTTTCCAGTTGCCGTGACTGTACAATGTACATTGTACAACGCGCAACAAACAAATTGAGCAACCGTATCGAGCCATCAAAGCCCTTGACTATGACTCAATGACTCAGTGACTCACAGTTCAGAGCGCCATGATAGAAGAGAAACCTCAAGTTATAAGAGGCAATCGCAATGGCATTGTGATAACCACCGGAAGTCATGTAGGGGGGAACATCGCCCCCATGAGTAGGCCTACACATCCGGCTCACACCTTAACGCCAAGTAACTTTGCACAAACTTTCCTGTTGAAAAATACAGAGCACTTTGTAGAAATACTTATCGACGAGTTTTAGTGTTGTAAACACGTCTTGAAACACATTTCACCACGCAGTTTAGTTACAATACCAATACATCTTCGTGTGTACATTTATTCACATTCACAATTGGAATATTGTCTTATTACTGTGGAATTTAATACTTTGAATGTTGTTTGATGGAGGATATGTAAGAAATATTAGATATAAATTTACTTCAACTATTAACTATTGTAAAATACCAAAGTTTTCTGAATAACTAAATCAACTTCAAGTCTAAAAACAATTACAGTACTTCATTTAAATCCAGTAGTCAGTAGTTAATTCTACAAGAAAAACAAAATCTTAACTCTATTGTCTCAGCAAACTCGAACAAACGGTTAAGTTTTTTCATTAAGGGATGTTATATGATTTCCTCTCTCATGACATAAGCGAGTATCTTTGGGATTATTTATCCACTTGTCGACAATAGCAAAAACAGCCCATTTACAAGATAACACCGATAAGACAGCAAAGGAAACAAACGCTGAAGTTTTTTCACTAAGGGGTGTTATATGATTTCCTCTCACACGACATAAGCGAGTATCTTTGGGATTATTTATCCACTTGTCGACAATAGCAAAAGCAGCCTATTTACAAGATAACACCGATAAGACAGCAAAAGAAACATTTGTTGTATAAATAGTGCATGCAAATAAACAGATAAAATTACAAAAACATTCATACAGTACTTGCTGCAATGGAACTTCAATAACAAGTCAACTTTGACAACTAGTGTCATTTTAAATGCCATTGATTTTGTATTATACTTCAAATCCCATGTTATTGCAAACCTCGATAAGAAGGATCGCCGAGATTTTATCCCCTACTGATCATCGACGTCATACCTCGATAGCAAGCCTTATTTGATAATCCTCATTGGATTCTTATCATCGAGGTTCTACAATTAAATTTTTCCTCAGGACACTAGGCACAGGCCGGAATTGTTTTTTCATTACTTCAGGAGCTATTGGACGTCGTGCAATTGGCAGCGGCTTTGGACGTGGTGCAACTACTACTTTTTTAAGAGTGTGCGCTGTTTCACAACGACCAATCCCATGACGTCCAAAGCTTGTAGAGAGACTGTTTTTGCAGGTACTGTACTTTTAGACATGATGAGATTCGTACGTCGTGCAACAGTCGAATAGTTTATATTGGACGTCATGAGACAGCTCAAAAATTATATTTTGGACGTCGTGACACTGAATAATATCATTGGACGTCGTGACACTTGAACGTCATACTACACTATCCAAAAAATGTGTCAATAAAAACAACATTAGTTTCAATTTGATTCCTCATTTTAAATTAATCAAGTAGGTCCTATAGGACTTTCAATGATAATTTTTAAGGCTTGAACATTTCATTAACATATTGCGAACCGTTGAAAGACAGTTCCCTCTGCAGGACTCCACTCCAGTTCCCAGTTCCAGGAGTCAGCGCGGTCATCCTGCAGGACCCGTTACCTCTGTTCCAGGACAACGCGGGGTCTCACGACCACAGGTCAGAACAAGACGTGACCTGTAGTTCAACACCGGCACAACAGATGCTCACTGCTCAGGTCAACATTGTTAATTTAATTTACTGTAGTTTTACAGAAGATCTTTAGATAGTTTTATAATCGAGATCGAATACAACCTTCTGGTCCTTAAACAACTCAATGAGAAAATTGTTCGAGTTTTCATAAGCAATGTTTTGAAGCTGTGCAGCCACGGTATACTAAAAACACTATTTTGTCACCAGCATGGCAACCCATAAGGCCCATGTTAATTTTAAAAAAATGTTAAATTCATTTTTGTGCTTATTTTTTTCCTATTTCAATTTATGCGCAGGTTTTCCCTGCGATGCACATGTGCTGAGAAAAAATGTTTTAACGAAACTCGCTTGGCTATTAATATATAGATGGCAAAGATTTGTATAGCATGTATTGCATAGACTCCGATATTTTTATAACAGGATCCTCATACTTTTTTTTAGATAATTGGTAGTTCCAATATCATAATTAATATTCGATTTGTGTAATTCATAATCATATACTTCCCTTAAGTGTTACGACATAAAAATATTAAGAATTTAAACAAATTGATCGAAATTAATATTCGATTTGTGTAATTCATAATCATATACTTCCCTTAAGTGTTACGACATAAAAATATTAAGAATTTAAACAAATTGATCGAAATAGATAAAACTTTACTAGACTAACCTCTACCGGTATTGATCTCAAAACTCGAATAAACCCCAACATTACACCAATATTTTCAAGTTGGCACAAATACTTCACTCAAATCGATTTAAACCTGTTTCCGATGTTTACTATGATTTTCGTTTTACATTGCTATTTGGAAAGATTGGAAACTAGAACTTTTTCCAATCATATGATTCTTATAATAACTTTACCCACTCCTACCAGTCAAGTCTTTTAAAACCTCTTTTGAAACTCCAACTCTGACAAGGATCCTAATGTCATACTGGCCAGAGAGCACAGAATAGAAAGTTTTCTATTCTGTGCTCTCTGCATACTGGCATACTGATCATACTAGCATAGGATAAAAGGATTTACACATACTCCTTGTCTATGTACTATGTATACTCCTTTTATCTATGATACTAGGTACTTCGGCTGTACCGAAACTGCCACGACGTTTTATGATCATAATCCATACCGAAACTGCCACGCCAATTAGTGAGGATTATAAGGGTGTTTTTGAGAATGCTAGAAACACTGAAACTGCCACGGCGGATTCCTCAGGAAGGGGAGGTTGGTTTGGCAACGTGCAGGGAGAAACGGGAATGAGAATATCCCTCACTCATCACAGTGACGATTTTGAAACACAACACTTTACTTAGCTCATAACTTAGTTAAATGCTTTTCATGCCACTACTTAAAAGAGGCCATACTAACTTTGCAGTTATTTAAATCAAGTATCAATAGAAAAAGTCATTTAACTACCGATGAAGTCAGAAATAATTAAATAATATGTTCTAATGGATTAAGATTGCAATGGAATGTAAAATGTTTCTTACTAAATGTATTATATGAATGCTCTTAACCCGTTATAGTGAATTGCTGGTATTAAAGAAATCGATAAACACATATTTTATCATTAGATTTGAAGTTTTCAGTTTATAAATATACCAAGGTATAGGTAGGCATCGTCAAAATTGCACAAGAAGAAACATAATCTAATGCAAATAATAGCACAACAGGATACGTGTCCTGAAGTATAAATAAAACACAATTGTGTATATATTGATCATATTTGGCGATTTTATTGATTTCATCCTATACTATTAATATTTTGATTTTTTGGGCTGCGGTGGAGGTAATGTATTTAGAAATGAGCTGGGAATACTATGAAAACATGCTTTTCAGCAATGAGTTGGAAATACTGCGCGCACTGCGTTCCAATTGTCTTAGGAATTGGCGTCGAAGTATAAGATCCTTTGTGATGACTAGAATACACAGAATTAAGTTCGAGTCTTTCCAGTTAATTAATTTATACTGTACCAACCTCCATGGTCTCCAGAGGGGCGTTCTCGTGGAATCTCAGTGGAATGCCCTCCTATTAGCTTGATGTAATATTTTTCAAATTCGGTATTTCTCAACAGTTTTGTGCCATCCTTCAGAGAGTTAGTAGTAAGGTATGGTCTAGTCAATTAAGTTCGAATAATGTGCAGGTTTACATTAATAATACCAGATAAAAACTTCATAATTGATAAGTATACATTTTAGATACGGTTGGTAAAAAATAAATCTTAATTAGCCTAGGCTACTTGTAGTGATAATTCAGGGTCACTTAATTCTGCCAACCTAGAAACCGGGAATAGCGCGTGAATTTTAACTATCAGGAAAAAGTCCATGAGTTGTAATTGAATTTAGTAAGAAATCGAGAAATAAAAATGGTAAAATATTTGCCGTAAAATCCACCCGAAAACCCAGAGTTTACACGTATTGCGCAATCGAAAAACGCCATTGCGAGAAACTACTGTAAAAATGACCACGGACATTGCCGCAATATCGATAAATCATCACACACTAAGCCGCAAGGGCAAGATGATCATTAATTTTTCGTCGATCGCGAAAAATGGTTACGGGTGTTAAAATAATCGCTGGAGATGAATGCTAATGTTGCCGCAATTGTGAAATCATCACCGGTCATCATCATTGCTGTCGTAGTTTACCATCACAGTTATTTCTGCGGTGAATCGCTGGAAATTATCACGGATTTGGCCACGATCGTAACATACGATCACGGATGTTTGTTAAAGTTTCTTATGACGATTCTCCATTTTTAGGCGTTTCCGTGATCGCAAGTAATAATCTCGGTCGTTTCTATGATCACAGAAAATTTTCACGGATGTTACGCCCGGTAGGAAATCAACACGAATTTGCTTCCCATTTTCTCATGTTTAATCAGAATGAAATGAGACTCGGTGTGTGTTTTTGCATATTTATTTAGTAATATACCTCAATTATAAATTTTGTTTATTCACATTTACAGGGCTGGGCAAAAGTATGGACATCACCAGTTAACCTTTTAATGGGTTACGTCAAGAAAACAAAACTCTGTACACGTCTCTATCTCAAATTATAAGTGGAATCTCTATCTAAATCTGTGGAAGAGTGGTCCATGAGTCAGGGGCTGAAATTAAACGTTAATAAGTGCTCTGTTCTCCATGTTGCCCCTCCTGACTTGCAGAATGCACTAAAAATTGGGGCTTATGGTAAGATATCTCTTTCTGGACATGCCCTTGAAATATGTAGCCAAGTAAAAACACTTGGTGTGATATTAGATGACAACCTCACCCTCTCGCAGCATGTGTCCTATGCGTGTCAGAAGGCATTGGGTAGATTACGCGGACTGTATAGGCTTAGATACCTATTGCCTGAGGACGCTAGGGTCCAGATAGTCAAGTCGCTAGTTCTCTCTGCTATTGAATACTGTCTTCCAGCATATGGAAACAGTATATTAAAAGGTGACTGTAATAAAATACAGAGAACGCAGAATGCAGCAGTCAGGTTCATTTATGGCCTAAGAAAAAGAGAACACGTAAGTACATTCAGAAGTGATGCGAAATTGCTGCCCATTGAAGTTTTTTGTAAGGCCTCTACTTGTGTTCTCATACACAAAACGTTATCCCTAGGTAAGCCACTCTACTTGAGAGAAAAACTGCCAGCCCGGCGGGACGTTTCTAAGCGCAGCACCCGACAGAACGATTTGTTGCACGTGCCTAAAGTCAGCCATGAGGTAGGTCGGAGAGCCTTTGCTTATTTCGGACCTAAATTGTACAACTCTGTCCCTTCAAAAATAAGAGAAAAAGGTTTAACAGGCTTCAAAACGAATATAAAAATGTGCTCATTTCATGTATAGCTTTTAGTCTTATGTACTTATTTTGGTTTTAATTGTTTGTTAGATATTAGATGACGAAAGTTGTAAGAGAAAAACAGTTTTGTAAAATTGACTTAACGCTTGAACCAATAAAGACAATTTTATTTATTTATTATTTATTTATTTATCTCACGCAAGTGAACTTTTTGTTGTATTCAAATTTTGTTCTTAAACCCAAAATGGGTTATTTTGGTGGCCACATCGAGTGACACCTCATATTAATAGGCCATTAGTCGAAGAAATATATATCGAAGAAAGAATATCGACAAAAGCTAGAGGTCCCTATCTAAACTCAACCCACTACAGTGACTGAAGAATGGTAAGCGTTAAAATCGTTTCAGTTACTGTTACTCGTTGTTATATATAATCTGTGAAGCATTTTGCGCGACATCCTCCCCGATTTTTTCTCTTGCAAACCCACTTACTAACACCACACTTTGTATAACAAAACTGTAGCCGTCTACTAACAACGCCGCACCATTTCTCTTCGTTTCAAATATCTTATCCTCCATCGAAAGACTATCAACTAAGTATAACTAACACACCAACACCCTTACTACTAACTCTCTGAAGGATGGCACAAAACTGTTGAGAAATACCGAATTTGAAAAATATTACATGAGTCAAGCTAATAGGAGGGCATTCCACTGAGATTCCACGAGAACGCCCCTCTGCAGACCATGGAGGTTGGTACAGTATTTGTAGTTCTGCAACCTAGCGTCTTGGGTGAATAAAACTATTTTTGAATATTACAGTTTTACAGTATTATATTAGTATTTGATCACCTCTAGTGTAATTAAAAGCGTCGAACAGATCATATAAAATGCAGTGTTATATAAGTGGTAAATGAACATGAAACTTGTTCCTTAGTGGTAAATAATTATTCAGAATAACTATATTTCAGAATAATTATAAAGTAAATATATTCTCAAGAGACGGAATAAATACTTATAAAGTAAATACTCTAACAGTCGCAACACTAAAAACTTATATTAACATAAAAATAAATCCTAAAATATAAATACGAAAGGGCAAATCAATCACTTATTTTTCCAATCAACGTATTATTGTGAAAGAAATTAAAAGGTTAAGACAGAAATGGGAATTTTAAGCCTCCCGTTTCTCCCCGTCTACCTGAGGAATCCGCCGTGGCAGTTTCAGTGTTTCTAGCCCTCTCAAAAACGGTGTCCGGGCAAATGCGGACACGGAATATTGGGGACACATCATTAAAGAGGGCATAAGCGGACACTAGAGATTACTGCTACCTGACAAGGGGTTGACAGGTCTCTGCAAATATTTCAAGGGTGGAACATTGCGGACAAATGTATCTACGATGGGGAAAAAGGTGCGAGGGAGAAAGGCCACGGGTATTTGGCAGTTTAAATCTTTATCTTTCTATTTATAGCTAGACTCTCCCTACCCTAAACTATTATACGCGATAGGCTACGTTTGTGCTTACAATGTTTTATAAAAATAATCATAATAAATAACAACATTTTTGAAGGCTATTTGTTCCAGTTTTGGAAATCCTTGGATTATTTTTTTAAAACATTGTAAGCACAAACGTAGCCTATCGCGTATAATAGTTTAGGGTAGGGAGAGTCTAGCTATAAATAGAAAGATAAAGATTTAAACTGCCAAATACCCGTGGCCTTTCTCCCTCGCACCTTTTTCCCCATCGTAGATACATTTGTCCGCAATGTTCCACCCTTGAAATATTTGCAGAGACCTGTCAACCCCTTGTCAGGTAGCAGTAATCTCTAGTGTCCGCTTATGCCCTCTTTAATGATGTGTCCCCAATATTCCGTGTCCGCATTTGCCCGGCATTCCTCAAAAACACCCTTATAATCCTCACTAATTGCCGTGGCAGTTTCAGTATGGAGCATGGTCGTAAAACGTCGTGGCAGTTTCGGTGTCCCCGATCATCTCATACCATTCTACACTCATATCAAGTGGCGTGCTCATCTCAATGAAATGACAATTGTCATCACAAGTCCCTGAAAACACCCAGCTACATATTCCTGTTCCTCACAATCCCCCTGGCGACATTTCTCCCAGTTGTGACATGTCTCGCTGCTTGTGTAGTTTATCTTCACATTGTTGGATACACTCTATACTCGTATATTCGTGCATGCTGTGAGGGCCGTCGCTGGTTTTAGCACAAGGTGTATAATTAGCAACACCTTCGGCCTACAACACCGGCTGGCGTGATCTGAACTGTATTGTAGCAGTAGGCCTCACACAACAACCATACTGGACGACTGCTGAGGAAGAGCTGATATGTGATATGGCAACAAAACCCATCAGCTATAATAAGGGCCACGAGCTTTTGAGAAAACTGCAAGCCATACACCTATCAACCACATAATTGAATGGGACGTCTTGAGGAGAAACTTCTACGAAAATATTAGTTTTTCGATATAACCCTCTCCTAAGAGCAGGATTGAAGATACATCAGCTGTTAGATTTGTTTTGGTTTAAGTTTTTTATTTACTTGTTTAACCTTTTGATTCTACCATAGATCTACTCTAATGCTGATTTAAATTAGACTTAGTAATGGCCTAATGCTGAATAAATCTATAGACTTAGATTTCGTAATACCCAATTTGATTAATTTAAATCAGCATTAATATCAGAATAAGTAGACCTAATTGTTAAATTAATGACAAACGAAAAAGAGGAAGTACGCTATTTTTCACCACACTATACCCTATTACCACTATTCACCACAATAATAATTCACACTGATAGTCAACACAACTACAACTGGTTATGTGAAGAAATAATTTGAGGAATCAGCAAAAATAATAATAAATAGTTGCTAGGCAGCGTTGACAATAAAACAACTCTATTGCAATGCTATGGATACTGATTGCGTATTTAATTATATGCATTCATGTTTTAGGAAAGTAAGCGGGCAGCTGATTTTGCGGCCCTAGGAATGTAAAAACCTGTTCTGTCCCCAAATGATAGCTGGCATGGTCAGCAAAACGTAACTTTCCGCCACCAATAAACGTATGTAAAACAGCTAAAAACATCATAGTGTGTGAAAACAAATTAAATGTAAACAAAGTACTTATTATAGTGGGTTATTGTATCGTTGCCATGGATACCAATAAAAATGTTTCCGTCCTAAAGCAGCAATTCAAAACCCTATCAGCTCTAGGGATCACTACGATATAAACAACTCAGTTCTTTACATCAGTAGTTCTTTACATCGTTGAGGGATCATCACAATGGCATTTTAAGATAACGCCTTCCAAAATGCAAAACAAAAGTTTCGCGTAAATCGGATGGACAGTTTGGAGCTTGTAAAGATAAGATACATAATTTTTTTACGTACATTAGATGACTTTTTAAAATTGTCAGTCAAATTTTAATGAGGAAACGGAAGTTTTTAAATTCAGAAGAAATTCAGAAGGGCATTATCATTTATACCAAAAAAGAACTTAATGTAAAGCTTTATTTGCTAAATACGAGATATTAACTTTGACTTCACTTTATATATTTGAAATGATGGTGAATTTTGAAATTAATTATCAAATGTATAATGATAAACAATTTAGTCATCCGTATCCTACACAGTCAAAACATTTTCAATATCCAATATATCGTCTATGTCTATATGAAAAATCTCCTTATTACATGGGTAAGGCTTTACAACAGTCTAACCACTAAAATTTTGAGTGTTTAAAAATTTAAAGTAAGTAAATGTATTTTAATTTAAGTAAACATATTTTTTAAGATCTTACAATGGTACCTGTTTCGCCAACTACGCTGGATCTGTGACATGTTTTGTGGCAATAAAGTAGTATTTCATTTGATTTCAATCAGAATATCAGAAATAACTTCCCAAACTCGCAAAACATCTGCTGATGCCTCAACGTATGCTAAACGTGGCAAAACACGTGTCATTTGGGGATGAAATGCGCCGGATATTATGTAAATGCTCAAATATTTCCGAGAACGATGTCAAATAAATCCAACTCCGCTCACAACGGGATCAAATATTGTATTTCCATTTCCATATGAATAGGGAGAACGAGGTAAATAAAAATGTCCCGTCAAACTTAATTCGAAAATGTCACATTGGAAATGTATTTTTCCTACAGTTACCTAACAATGTACATGTTCTCTCACTGATTTGAGAAAGCAAAGTGGCCAATTCGCTCATCAGTGAGACAATGTTAATATTGTCTCACTCTAATTACTTTGTCTCACTCCAGATTTGCAACGTGAAGGCACGAAATAGTGAGCGCGTAATGCAGGCAACGTCGTATGCGCGCGAAGTACGTTGGCAGCACTGGCTGTAAATCAGCTGGTCAGCTGTTGTACTGTTGTATTTGTCACTTCACATTAAATGTTATATTAAAAGTTCACTTCTGTGTAAAAATAGGTTATGTTTCTTCACCAATTTATTTGTTTTATGGTAACTGTAGGAAAAGTATAATGTGCAACTTGAGTTCAAAGTGCAATTGCCTCACTCGAGAAACCATTCCTCACTCGCCTACGGCTCGTGAGTAAGGATTTCTCTCGAGTGAGTCAATTGCTCACTTTTCTCACTAGTTGCACAAATAACTATAGATTCGATTAAGTGGACACATTAGAACTGTAGAATGTGAGATTATTTGAGCAAATGGAAACGAAACTGTTTGTTGTCTATGAGTTGGAGTTAAATGTTTCATAGAAAAAATTACTGCTATTAATTCGGTGTAAAGAATGCTGAGTTGATTTTATCGGTACCAGGGATTGAGCTTTGCTGGGTAAAATCTTTAGTAAACTGTATTATCTTAGAACAGTCTCTGCTCAATGACATTTATACAAATCCACTTTTGAAGTCCATCTTCAATCTGTTGTAAATGTAGTTTACTGTAGATGATTTTGTTTCTGTAAGCAGTAGTGAATATTCTTAGGGACTGTGTACATTCCTACTTGAGTACTGCTAGAAGAATTGTAATACTTCTGTTAAATCTAAAGCATGTTTTATAGCGTTTTAGTGGGTAACCATTGTATATACTAACGTCGATTTGATTTTTCTCTTTTATTTAAAGTTATATTTTATAACATTTGCTTTACTGGTTGGTTATATAACGAGAGGACAATGAACACATCAAGGTATAATAAACAGGACAAGGTATTTAGTTGTAATGAACACATCAAGGCATAATAAACAGGACAAGGTATTTAGTTGTAATGAACACATCAAGACATAATAAACAAAAAAACTCCTTCTACAAATACCGAACAAAAGCATAGGTACATCTACCTCAAAATTGTCTTTAGTGAATTCATAGGAATAGAAAAATTAAATTTGTGTTCAGCCTTGATAAAGATCAAATTTAAGTAAAATGTTTTTTAACTTGGCAACAAATCTTCATTCTAAAATATTTAGACGTGGATTAACTTAAAAACCTAAATCTATTCATGGAATACCCTGACATTTGTTTGATCAGTATTGGTGTTTATTTGAAAATGAAATAATTTTGCAAAACCCATTAAATGCAATCAAACAGAGCCCTGTCAGTCAATTAAACACATTAAACACACATTAAGCACATTAAACACATTATAAATAAAAAATGATAAAATAAATGTCTATGTATTTTGGCTAACGCTTCCCTAAACGAGGAATAGTTTGTTTACGTCTAAAAATAAAACAAAGGTAGACTGTTTAACAAATGTAGAGCAAGTGAAACCCACTTATTGTGGAGACAGCGGAGTAATCCTTTTATGAAGTTAAGTAGAATGTAGCAAACGCGACTCTTATGTAACTTCTTAAAACCACCGTGAACATTCCGTAGGTTGGTTGTCCTTTCATCTTAAGCAACAGCTGACAGCTTACACAATATAGTTTCAAATACATATTACAAGCTTTGAACTGTAAAATTATGGTTTCCTTGATTTCTAAGAATTTTCTGGTTTCTTGTACATTTTTTATCATTTTTTTCAACAGCTAATCGATTGCAAACACATTTTTATCTTCGAAGTATTTACTATTATTTTCTAGCCTGGTTAATCTTTCTTTTCTGGATATCAAACTGTTTTGTGTATTTTTTTTTTACTACGAAGCAAAGGTTGCCTATTTCGATGGAACCATGATATTCCTTTTATTTTTTATCGTAATCTGTTTAATCTGAAAATAAATAAAATCTGTAGGCATTTCCTTGTTCCATTAGTATATTTATCACTATAATGCTCTGTCTTCCTTTTGGTGGTATAAAACAGTTTGCTATTATTTATTTTACGCGTATCTACACTGTAATAGTATATTACGTTACTAGTCCTGAAAATAAGTGTTTACCGGACGAGTGTGGTCGTTCCCGTGCGAGACGAAGTCGAGTACGGGATTACCATACGAGTCCGGTACACACATTTTGGACGAGTTACGTACGATAGTTTACGCCATACTACTAATTCTGTACAAATCCTAATATATTTTCACCAACTAAAGGACTAAAAATCACTAGTCATAACCTCTAAGAGAGGTTATGTTTTTGTTTATAACCATTCATTGTCACCTAAATATAGTATAATCAGCTGATTGGTGTCCGGCAAAACTCATTACAGTACAGTAGTACGCAATGAAACCCCATTTGAATAAGCTGGCGGCAAACAGCTGTTTACTGGACTAAATCCTTGCGTGGGAAGTTCGTCAAAATAATGTAGTGTGGCGTAAAATGTTTTTTTTTAAATCTTAAACCACACTCTTAGCGAATTTTTATTTTTATTTTAAATTGAAATATTGCAATAGTATAGATTGGTAGTTTCTAGTATTCGTGGGTAGTAATCACTGATCAGGTCAACGGCCGATTCTGAATTACATACGTAAGCATAGACTTACTATTTGAAATTACACAATTAAAGTTTCCTATTTGCCGATACAATTTTTTCCTGTAGAATCATTAGGAATGCAACTAGTTTGGAAATCTAGAGTTTTACAGGTTTCCTTCAAGTCTATACTTTAGTCTTGTGTTCATCTCACCGGTCTAGTTCTCTCCCCTATCAAGAGTAAGGGGAATTTAATTATTTCCCACGACCTCGGCCAGGGGTGAAAACAAGTGAATATAACATCCAGCGAGTACGGAATGTGTAGATAGAATTATTTGGGTTATGACAGAATATCAATATTATTACCGGATCTTCCGTCCCTGGGTCATCCGTAGTCAATCGTTATTGAAAGTGTATTTATGGCAATTTTAATGGTTCTGTTGTGGTTGTACGGTCTTTTAAATGCGTAAAACGTGCTATAACTGTTTAATCAATGTAACAGGCCGAGTTTTTAGTTCTAAATACAACTTTCCAATTCCATCAACAAACGTTCAGTTTAAACAGTTTGTCATTTATTTCATTACTATGAGATATTGTAGAGTGGCAATCTATTAACTTTACTTCAAAATAAGTTAAATTATTACAATTATCTAGCTTAATGTAAACTAAACACAAACAAATGTAGGAAACTTAATTTGATTAAACTTTTAGACGGTTAAATGAGATAAGCATAATTAAATGCTTATGTACATTATAAATACAGTTTCGATGAGTTATGTTTTAAAGGTAAACCGTTTAATAAAACATTTTCCAGGCACTTCAAGGTACCTAAAGGTTTACACAAATACTCACATTAAAAACAGTTTTAAATTACACAAAAAAAAATACAAAAAAAATTAATAAATTAAAAAATCATGATCAAATCAAACGAAACAGTGCTTTATAATGCAGTTACAAAAAAAGTAATCATCGATGCGATAAAATGTTCAAAAATGATAACTTTGAAATATTGAAATGATGGAAAGAAGGTTTAGTGTAACTGTGATACAACTATTTACTCTTCCAGGCAACATTTGCACAAACCACCCTGTAAACGTGACTCTGGAATATAATACATAACAGAGACATATAAGTGTTATGTAACCTGTTACCCTTGTACAATACACAGTGTTTGTAAAACAACCTTCAACTCTATTTACTTTGAGTTTAAGTACACAAGTTAGAGTTTCAGTTAGAATTACAGTTAGAGTTACCCGTTCCTGTGTTAAACATCCTGTAGTATCGTAGTATACACTTAATTGCACTATAACAAACTCTGATGTATTTTTCACCTAGAAATATTTTTTTACCTAACAATTGAATTTAAATAAACCATTCCAATCGCTTCATGATAAATGTTGACACATTTTCACATAAATAATATTTTTTTGCTGACATCCTGCGTTTCAACAATAATATTTGTAATTTCACAACAAAACACGGATGTGTTATTTCGCACAATAATTTTGTTTTAGATGTCAGCTTTGTTTTGTTTGACAATACAATATGAATTGTTTCATAACAAACCGGGGTGTGATTGTTTTACATACATATAATGTTTAATAAACTTTATTTCGCCATCATTTAAATTGTTGCAACTCAGGTGTGTTTTAACAGAGAAATTTATTTTCTCGTTTTCTTGTGACTGTGTTGAGTTCATGAAGACAAAATCAAAATTAAAGTTGTGCTAAATTAAATTAACAATTTTAAAATTCCATTGTAAAATAAAGTGCTAACCATATATTTGACATCCAAATCGAAAAAAATATTACAGAATTTAAATACAAATTATAAGAAGTTATAGAGGATTGGTGAGAACGTTCTAAATGTCACTTAGGCATTGGCTTACAGCATCCATTTTGCACTACCTCGAAAAAAATATCTAATCAAAATCCAAATTAATCATAAAATGTATCTTAATCACCGTTTTAAAATTATCATTCAACTTAAGTTATTAAATATTTTTTATGTTTAAGTTTAAATTAAATCTTTTGATTTACATTTAGCACGAATGCCCACCCCTGATATAATTACATTTTTAATAGTGCTTAACTTACTTAAACCCTGAATAAAAACATTGTATTAGCAAACCAACTAGTAGTTATTATTAATATTAATTAGATAGTCTTAAAGTAGAATAGTTAACAACAACAACAAAAAATAAAAGGAGAGGTATATTTAAAACTTCCCTTAAACAAAACTTTCCTAATTTAATGATTCACAACAAACTCCGATATGTTTTTACACACAATAACCCTGAGTAACCTGTCAAAAATGTTCTAAGAAAATTTATTTTCAACATACTGTCCGCAAAAACAGCCATTTTAGTTCTATAATTCGCAAAATTATAGTTTTCGGGTTTACTTAAATTAAAACAAAAAAATATGGTAAATCTTTCTGTTCGCTAACATCAACATTTCTTTATGGCACATTATAAATGTTGTTTACTATTTGAAACACAAACAACAGAAATGTAAACATTGATGAAGACTTATAATCTCAAATTATGGGGTATTTTGTATAGATTAGAAGCTTATTTCCATAGTATGATGAAAATAGTTGTTCATCACACGGAGCGAAGTTGTCTTTTTGGTACGTAAAACACGACTGAGTACAAAAAAAAAGGCAACTTTCGCTCCTAGTGTCGAAAACTAGGATTTCATTGTTTGAGAAAACCTAGATGTGTTTTAACACAATTAATCTCGTTTTAGCTGTCAACAATGCGTTAACAAACATACAACCATAGATGAAGTAAATGTACTTTGTTTTTGAACAAACCCCTCATAGGTTTAATAATTAGTTTCGTTTTAACACGATTAATGTTTACTATTTTAGGTCACAAAACAATTATTGTAAGTGTTTAAAATGCATAGTAATTGAATTTTAGTAAGAGGTATCAGAGCGAATCGAAAATAATACTGTATTTGTAATTATTGTAAGTGTTTAAAATGCATACTAATTGAACTTTAGTAAAAGGTATCAGAGCGAATCGAAAAAAATACTGTAGGCCTATTAGTAAATCATTTGTAAAAAAAATATTTTTAAATTTTTACGGAATATATTTGAAACATAGCGAGATTGGACAGAGCTAATGGCACATCAGCACTTCAAACCATTTAATGGTAGGAAACACTGCTAATGGCTAATGGAGCTTCGTTGAATCATTAAAATCTCTGAGGGGAGTCAACGAGTTGACAACCCCCAACTCCCCGTCGCTGTCAGTATAAAATGCAATTTTCGAGGTAGGAATTCCGTCAACACTAAAATAAATAGTCAAGAAATATCACCAAGAAAGAATTCTAGATTAATATCTTTCCGCAAACAAGTAATATACATTGCATACCAATATCTTGCTCATGCAAAATCAACAATCCATTTAATGTATATGAAAGGTAATACAAATAAAACACACTATTGCTGGGTGAATATAATTGAAACCTTAGGATACCTCAAGTATAGTTCTCATGCTTCTGTTAAAGTTTAAATGCTGTCATAAGAAAATCAATGTAACAAGAAGTACGATTCGATGTATGTGTGACGTAGGGTAAGCTCAGAGTTTATTTAATTAATGAAAATTACGAGAGTAAATTTTTAAGCCATGTTAAAAGAATAACCAGAAAACATTTATGATTATTTTTACAAAAATATTAATTGTTAAACTAAGATCAGCTGTTCATTATAAATAAACAAGCCGCACTTGCAGTGTCGTAACTAGTCAGATATACAGCTACGTATTGCAACATTAGAGATATAGTCTGAGTCACCTGATTACATACCACCAGTCACGTGCTCACCTAACCTAACCTACAAATGTTTGCTCACTGTTTACCATTGAATATTGCGTTCTAACAGGTCGCGCACGCTTTGATAATTGTAGCAAAAATGTTAGAAAAATAATTGCATAGCGTCTGTTATAGTGTCTGCATTGACATTATTTTACGTCTAATAATTTAAAAATGTGAGCGTGTTAACGACAGAGGGAAATGTTCGTGTTATTTGCAAAGTGCCCGCCCCTTGCGTCAGGGGTAGGATTTCAACATTGTACAGGTTGGCGCTTATATACGTATCATCTTCCAGTTTGGAAACGTAATTTTCTACATTGTCGCATTGGAGTTATACAATTTGTAGTCAAGAAACACAGCAACATTACCAGCCGACAACTGAGAAGTTACAACTTGTGCGTTAGGCTATCCACACTGTTCATTAAATCTACGTTACAAACAAATCAAACAAGTTTAACATATAACAGGTGGGTACTGCACACCCGGTGTTTAGCGCAACAGACGGTGGCCTTGAAACGCAACCACAAACTGTAGGTTGGCTGTGATGGTTGCAACCATCAGGAGCACACCAGCATATGAAAATGTATGAGGTTTACACCAAAAATAGACGATTGGGGTGTGTTGCTTATTTCACGGTGTAAAGTTCATAGTGGTTATCGTATCGGACTTAAAAGTGCAAAAGGAACTGGTTTAGATTTTCTACTTATCCACAAAAATTGTAGGAATTTTGAAGGCTTTGCCTTAAATTCGTCGATGGTAAATTAGTGCAAAATACCGTTGACGTGGGCACCGACGAAACTAAAATACATTCGGTTCGGTTGGAAAGAATCGAATACATGCAAACAACATGATATGCATTAGGTGAATTAACTAAACAACATATTTTTCTATTGCTATAATACTTCAACAAATGATGGTATGCATTGGCTTCTAAAATAAAACCCCTCCTATTTGGCAACTTTTCAGATAAATCATTTACTGTTCACTTCTTAATCTCACATTTATTCGTCCGTGACTTATAGAGGCGTTAACGAGGTTGAATTGTCCTGGAAGTATTAGATTAATACTTCAAGTTTGCAAGGAACGAGTCTTGCTGTTTAACAGGAGTAGCCCACGTTTACTAAAGGAATTACCAACGTGGATTTGACACCATTTCCGCGCACCAAAGAAATAGCGCCGTTTCTTTTTCGGGCACGACTCACGAACAGACGACACGACTGAGCGCATCTCCGAGGTGAGCGTTGCGTCCAGTAGTGTTCTAGATACACGATAAACTGTACACAACTACACTGGTGGTCAACATCCTTGCAACACGACCAAGCTGTATAAACAATCTGGTGGCCGAGCTTTGCTCTGAGGCACGACTGAGCGGTTCTAGCGCATCTCCGAGGTGAGCGCTGCGTCCAGTTGTGTTCTAGATACACGATAACTGTACACAGCACACTACACTGGTGGTCAACATCCTTGCAACACGACCAAGCTGTATAAACAATCTGGTGGCCGAGCTTTGCTCTGAGGCACGACTGAGCGGTTCTAGCGCATCTCCGAGGTGAGCGCTGCGTCCAGTTTATGTTCTAGATACACGATAACTGTACACAGCACACTACACTGGTGGTCAACATCCTTGCAACACGACCAAGCTGTATAAACAATCTGGTGACCGAGCTTTGCTCTGGGGCACGACTGAGCGGTTCTAGCGTATCTCCGAGGTGAGCGTTGCGTCCAGTAGTGTTCTAGATACACGATAACTGTACACAGCACACTACACTAGTGGTCAACATCCTTGCAACACGACCAAGCTGTATCAACAATCTGGCGACCGAGCTTTGCTCTGAGGCACGACTGAGCGGTTCTAGCGTATCTCCGAGGTGATCGCTGCGTCCAATAGTGTTCTAGATACACGATAACTGTACACAGCACACTACACTAGTGGTCAACATCCTTGCAACACGACCAAGCTGTATCAACAATCTGGTGACCGAGCTTTGCTCTGAGGCACGACTGAGCGGTTCTAGCGCATCTCCGAGGTGAGCGCTGCGTCCAGTAGTGTTCTAGATACACGATAACTGTACACAACTACACTGATGGTCAACATCCTTGCAACACGACCAAGCTGTATAAACAATCTGGTGACCGAGCTTTGCTCTGAGGCACGACTGAGCGGTTCTAGCGTATCTCCGAGGCGAGCGCTGCGTCCAATAGTGTTCTAGATACACGATAACTGTACACAGCACACTACACTGGTGGTCAACATCCTTGCAACACGACCAAGCTGTATAAAAAATCTGGTGGCCGAGCTTTGCTCTGAGGCACGACTGAGCGGTTCTAGCGTATCTCCGAGGTGAGCGTTGCGTCCAATAGTGTTCTAGATACACGATAACTGTACACAGCACACTACACTGGTGGTCAACATCCTTGCAACACGACCAAGCTGAATAAACAATCTGGTGAGCGAGCTTTGCTCTGAGGCACGACTGAGCGGTTCTAGCGCATCTCCGAGGTGAGCGTTGCGTCCAATAGTGTTCTAGATACACGATAACTGTACACAGCACACTACACTAGTGGTCAACATCCTTGCAACACGACCAAGCTGTATAAACAATCTGGTGACCGAGCTTTGCTCTAAGACACTTACCTCTCTGATGTAGAACACGTCGTCCACCCCGTACTTCTCCTTGAGCTCCTGGTTGGAGGGTAACTTGCCCATGTAGATGGCGTAGGTCTCGTCCACCTCGGGGGCGAACAGATAGCTGCGACCCGTGGCGATGTCCAGGGCACCGTACATGTCGGGCACCTCCACACCGAACATCCAGTGGAAGTACGACTCCTGCAAACAACAGAAACGGGTTATCAAGCTGTCATCAGCAACACGTCCACCTGTGACTTATATAAAACCCATAAGGATGTGATCTATCAATTATTCAGATCATATGATCAACGAACTATCACAATGTGATCAAATCGTTATCTAGTGAACTGTGATGAATAAACTATCCAGCTGTGATCGACTCAATATCTAGGTGTGTACAACATAATATCCAGCTGCGATCAACACACTAGCTGTTTTGGTTTTGATCAACTCACTACCACCAGTTTGGCCAGTTGTGGTGAACGAACTACCCATATGTGATCAACGACCTATCCAGCTGTGACCAACACAAACACACTAACCAGCTTTGATAAACTCACTAGGCAGCTGTGGTGAACGAGCACTCCAGATGTGATCATCGAGCTATCCAGCTGCGATCAACACACTAACCAGCTTTGATCAACACACTAGCCAGCTGTGATCAACACACTAGCCAGTTGTGGTTAACGAACTACCCAGATGTGATCAACGATCTATCCAGCTGTTACCATCACACTACAGACAGCTGTGACAGCGATGATCAGCTGTGATCATCGGACACTACGGACATAAACAAAGGACTGTTCAGTTGTGATTTCCAGGATAAAACAGCTAGAATCGTCAGACTATTAATTTCTTACGACAAACTATCAAATAGTAATCAACGTTTATTCATCAATAACTCTAAAAACTGTTGACGTAGTCTTGATTTTATAATTCATCAAGAGAATGTTGAAATACCGATTACTCAATGGCAGATAAAACACGGTCAGTACAACGGTTCTCTAACTCTGAAAAGATTGAATCCCCCTTTAATAAGCCAAGAAATTATTCACAAATGTACGTTTAGTCACCAAACCAAAACACAGACGCGTGACGTAGCGGGAATTATAAACACGTCATCTTCGCCACGTCGCCAGTGTGGTGTTTAGCAACAGTTCACAGAAGTGTGCGTTGGCGGGGAAAGTAACCTGGATAAACGGACAAACCTTTGCCGCACATCACACTCACAGTCACTGTGGCATGGACCGATGTATCTCACCTGTAGTACGTAGTGATATTAATATATTTTAAAACGTTTTTATTAGCTCGCTTTCTTGTCCAGTACAAATTTTGAAATCAATTTTATACTAACTTCCCGATGAGCTAGAGACTTGAAATTTGAAACATAGCTCATAAATGGATGACAATGCAATATTATATCTTTTAATTTTCATATTTCCCTTGGACTAAGCTCCATGGGCCTGTTTTTATTAGCTTCGCTTTCCTACAAATTTTGATATCAATTTTAAACGAAGTTCCCGATGAGCTAGAGACTTGAAACTTGAAACATAGCTCACAAATGGATGACAATTCAATATTATATCATTTAATTTTCATATTTTCCTTGGGCTACGCCCCTTTGGCTTCAAAATTTTCTATGTTTACATTTTAAAAGAATGTAAACATCTATCTATATATTAATAGGCAAGCATGTTTCTTTAAAACCTTTTTTCTCAGCTTGTGTGCATCGTGGGGTAAATCTGCGCAAACCGTTAGAAAGCAATTTTCCTGTAGGTGTTCAGAATCCCTTTATAAATTAAAATAGGCTCAAAAATAAGCACAAAAAATGAATTTAAAATTTTGAAAAATTTAACATGGATATTATGAGTTGCCATGCTGGTGACGAAATAACAACGAAATATAAACAGAAAATCAAAACAAATGGAAGAAACTCCAATCACATGTTCTATTCAAAGTGTGGAATGAAAATAAAGAAGTCTGTAGTGTACATTAAATATTTTTGGTCGAGTTTCGACCACTGGACGACCTCTATACTTATTTAATACGCAAGCAGGTTTTTTGTGACAATTACTCCTCCGAAACTACTGAACCGATTTACATGTTCTTGGTGTCATTGGAAAGAGCGTAACTTGAAGTTGTGCAGGAAACTTTCTTTTTAGGGAAATAATTAGAGGGTGAGGCCCTGGGGCCCTTTAAAGTTTCGTATTTCTCCATAAGATTAACATGGGAAACAAATATTGTTATGAAACTCAAGCTGTTTTAAAAAATAAAAGTGAGAAGATGAACATATGTTAATTGTAAACAGTCAATAAGTTTGCTAATTTAACAGTTAGTTTGCCACAAACATTTACTTACTCGGTTGAAATGAAATAGTTACTATTTGAATTTGGGTTGGTGTAATTATTACAATGGGAAAAAACTAGAGAGCCTGGATAAATTGATATACTAAAAAGAAAACTGAATTAACACTGTGCTGCATTTCTTAGTCATCATTGAATGAGACGATTTGCAAACTACGGAAACATAGGAAAGTCATAGAACACCACCAAGGGGAAGAAATAGAAATAATGTGTGTTATAAACACTAAAAAACAAAATCAGCTTTTGAAAAATGATAAGATATTTACAAGAAATGTTGATTATATCGATCTGTTATGTAAATCTTGAGTATTACATAATCTTTGAGTTGAATCTTTTATAGTCATAAAAAAATATGACTGTTATTCGTTTTAAAATAACGCCTGTAATACTTAGCAATTGCTCGATTTCGAGCAACAGGGACACTAGTATAAATTAATTTAAGTCAGCTGTAAATACTTAAATTTGACAGTTAGAAGAGCAGAGGTTAAGAGGTACAGGTTCTGCTCCCAAGATATTGTAAAAATATAAACCAATCATTTCAAAGTAAAGATATAACATCTGATTACAGATAATAAGGTTTTGGGTTTTGGTTGTGTATTAAGAGGCTATATAAAATAGATTTAACATATTTACACATTAAAGACTAAAAACTAGAGAATAATTTATAAATAAAAATTAGTTTTTAAAAATGCCACGTTTTTAAACGCACTAAAAAGTATAAAATAATTTATAAAATGTTGAGAGAATAAATACTTGTAAGATTTAAAACGAAAAACGTGGGGCGCATGCAATAGATCATAATAGTTCAATGGGTGAAGTTAATTGTAAATCAGCATGCGCCCCATGTTTTTCGTTTTATATCTTACAAGTATTTATTCTCTCAACATTTTATAAATTATTTTATACTTTTTAGTGTGTTTACAAACGTGGTATTTTTAAAAAGTATTTTTATTTATAATTTTTTTTTTTTATTCTTTGATTAGGCGAATCAAAGAAATGTGATTCAGAAGTAAACTTTTAAATTATTCCAAGTATTTTCCGACAACATTATTTACTTCTCTTCGTCAACGAGGATGCACATGTAATCGTCTACTACAAACTTATCATCTTGGCTCAGTTTTATAAATATAAATAATTCCGAAAATAAATATACTTTGGCTGATATACTACCATAAAAACCCAAGTCTCGCCTATTTTTGTGTATTCCTTTCATTTTCTTTTTAAAAAGGGAGAGTCGTTGTAATAATATTAAAAATGATATTGTAGTTCAGTTATACATATTTATACATACAGTACTATTATACATAGTATATCAGTTTAATGTTTTTTTAGAAAATAAGACGAATTGTAGTAATATATTTACACTTATACTGTAGACAAATCCATTTAAAAGATGATAAGTGGTGATCAATTTCGGTTGGACACTCCAATCTTCATACAATTTATGGAAATTTATATGTATTTTACCGTCTTGTGAGTCAACAGAATAAGTTGAAATATATTACAAGTATTATTAAACATATTTGTCAGGTAATTTAGTAACACGTACTGATCAAGCAGTTTTTTCTTAACTTTTTTTTAAATGTAAGTTATATAAGTGCCACATTCTATACATAATTGTTGTTTTTGATTGCATGTGAATTGGGAGGATTTAATCACCCTATTGGCATTAGCTCCTGCAGTATATTTTATCATCACGATAAACACACAAATAATTTTACAGATTAAAACAGTTTAAATATTAAAAGATTATGTGTAATCACAGATAAAAGCATACATTACAGCTAATATTCTCTAAAACATTATCATGATTGGCTGGAATTGACTTATGGTTTAGATATAGATCTCTAATATGGTTTATGAGCCATTAAAATAAAATATAAAACTAAATAAACATTAAGAATGTAATTACTTATTATAACATCCCAAATTAGCCTACTGTAATCTTTATGCACGACATAAAATATTAAATAAATCATCATTATTGTACACCGTACTTGTGAACTAGTAAAACAGTTATACAGCTAATTTGTATATTTTATGATTCGGATCAACGCAATAATTTTCCTTTCGATATTTTACTAAAACATAAATAAGGTGTACAAGCATTGGTGGAAAGGTCGGATAAAATGATGCCGGATTAAAGATTATTTAGTCAAATAGAACAACAGGAGGAGGAAGAAACGACCAAGATTGTGAAATCCAACTAATTGTAGTGTAGAACTGTGGAACACACAACAGAGATTAATCGCTAACGACTTGTGGTCTAAACATAGCAGACAAACCTAATTTGGTCACTCGTGTTGTGCACGGTTGTTTAAACAAAACCAACATCAATGTACCGTACAGTAATTGTGTTCAATTTGATTATTTCTTCATCAATGCACAACGTTGCCACTTTTACAAAACAAGGCCCAGTATGCCTAAAAACAATGCGTACAGGTATTTTTGTTTGTTAGCCTTTCATCACAATCGTGCGATAATTATTGTTTTTAAACTAAAATCGTTATCGTCGTCATTATAATTAGCAAATTTCCCACATAGGAAAACTGTCTTACCGTAGGTCTGGTGGTAAAACCTAGACTCGAGGGTCCGCTTTAATTTTTTGTTGAATATCTCAAGAAGGCTAAAACCATAATCGGTTATAATTCATTGGAGAACTATAATTATTGCTTGACAAACACTATTGTTGTTGTTTGCCTTAAAAATTGGGGTCGAATATAGAAAAGCTAAAAAGCAACTAACATGAAACAACGCCATCAGCAAAGCAGCTGCAAAGCAAAACTTGGTGACCTTGACAGCGCATGATAGAGGAATTCAGAAAACTGACGTACTTTCTATAAAAATGTCTTTTTGCGTAAGAACTTATAAAAAACAAATTGAAACTATTACTTTGGCTACAAACTAACAACTTCAGTGACATTAAAGTAGACAAGGGAGAGCAATGGACGTTTTGTAAACAATTCGCATCTATAATATTAAAACGTAACAGGGTTTTTTTATTTCACGATTCTGAATCAATCACTTGACGGATTTTCAGGATTTTTGTGTTGAAAGAAAGATAATTTTGAGAACTAGGGAAGGTCGAAGCCATAATTTTAGTTTACGGTTCCAGTTCTTTATAAATTAAGTTATAAATTCTAAAAAGTCTAGCAGCCGACGCCAACATTCTCTAGCTTTTTCTATCATTTAATTTGCTTAACATAACAGCTGTAAACGTTCAGTGTTTGTGACAGAAATTCAGCATTTGGATAAAGATGAAAAGACATACTTAGGGTTGACTTATTTATATTATGTGTAATGTATATAATAATAATAATCATTTATTCGTTCAATTCTTTGGTAAGAGCAGAATTTCACGCAATTTACATAATAAAATATACATAGTCAAATACTAGATGTTAAAATTATTTTTTAAAGCAATCTTTAAACTCTTCTGTTTGTTTTAGTGCAATATAATTTGTTTTAACTAACAGCTGGTTGAATTTAGAAGTATTCCATAGAATTGTGAGGTTATTTTTTTTACTCAATGATTTTGTCATTGATTATTGGAAATACGTAAGATTAGTAGTGATCATTAGAATACAGAGATAAGTAAAATCATTGCTGTATACAAATCTAGGATCTGCCCACGAAGTCTAAAAAGAAAAGGATATGCAAATTATTTTGCTGCTCGACTTTTTGAGAGAAAGAGTAGGAAAATAACAATGTTTACATGTTTTAATTCATCTTGGTAGCTTTTTGTTTACAATAAATGTGTGACTGCTTAAATTTTGTTTGGATTAGGTCCATAAATATTGATACTATCAAAAAAGGAGATCAAGAATCATCATGAATCACGATTTTGAATTACCACAACAACCTTAGATGGGTTCCTTAGTCAATGATTTTATCCAGAGATGAAATATACAGAACACATCGTTATCATTGACATCGACACAATCACTGTTTTATTGTAAAATTATCGGATTTAAAATGCATATCGTATAGGCCTATATTGGTATGAAAACATGTTTGGTCACGTGACATTTGTTTACAAGATGATTTTTCACATTATAACTGCGAGACAATTTTTCTTTATACGTGCACAGAAAACAATACGTGTGAGCTTGCTGTTCTGACTTATAGACAGTTTTAACCACGAATATTAGAAAATACCGTTTTTACTTACTACTCGATTCCCGTACGTAGGACGACGGGCTAACACCTCGTTTTTCCTGAAAACTAAAATACTTTTAAAAGAATACTTTTCGCTACACTACTGTGAAATGGCCTGTTTTCGTTATATGTTTATCACCTGCGTAAATTCATCATTACACTGTTTACTACGGCAAAATAATGTTAACTATGCAAAAGTAATGTTTACTATCTTTTTTTGGATTTTGCCGACGTAAACAAACAAATATGTGTCATTGTTTTGTCAACTGTTTTAATTTTCAACAACCAAAACTGTACAACCCAATTAAATATTAAGAGACATACTTATAATTTACTATAAGACTAGTGGAACCCCGTCGAAATCGACGGTTAATCTTGAGGTTTTATGTAAATTCAGCTAACTGCGATGGATAGAGTGAAGTCATTAAAATCTTAGTTAAATGAAGGGAGGATAAGCAATAATAAGTATGACGATTGTGTTCCCTAAAATACGTGATTGATGAATTCGTTTAACACAATATTTCCTACCTTTTTATCGGCTTTAGGTTGCCCAAAAGGTTTTTTAGGAGTCTTATAATTGTTTGTTCATGAGTTTGTTTCATACCAAAGCCACTTTCACTATATGGGAGAATGAGTTCATATAATTAGTCTATCATGTTACGGAAAGAGTCAATATTTATTACTAACCACTAATTCCATCAGCTTTAGGAAAATCATTCAGATTGTATCCGGATTTATAAGTAATCATCATCTTTGGTCATAAAAATTCAGAATTCTATCAGCATATTAAATCAGTTTTTTTTGTTTGATAAAAATATCTGATTCTCCAGAAAGCAGTAACATTCTTACTTCGATCTCAGTAATTTTAATTCCTTCTCTTGCCACATCGACCCATGTATTTAATTATCCTATTCTTACAAGATAATTCGTTAACTTATGGGGTAGTTTTGCCTTGGCCATGTAGGCCTAGATCACATAAAGCCGTGCACGTATTTCGTGGATTGGAATGAACCATAATTGTAGGAAATTTTATCACGAATCTTGAACATTTGCTGAACCAAATCCATAACCTAGTCCAGCCTTGGTAACAAAAAATGCAAATGCTATGAGATGTGATGACACTGTTGTGTTTCCGAATGTTTTGTATGTAGTGAGGTTTAAATGCGTTGTTCGACCTAGCTACATGTGTACATCAAAGTAAAAACTGTGTACACATTTTTTTAAATACCTGAATTGACATTAGTACTTTACCAAAACCATAGACTACGTAGTTAGTCTATTCCAAAACTTGAACACAGCTCTCATCCTCAACGTACTCATCTATGACACAATTTTCAACCCGATTATCAAAAACTTTTAGACCAATAAATTAATATCTGGTGTTCTTTCTTGAATTTAAAAATAAATGGTGATTGAAAGTAGGAAAAAAAGGCAAGTGCCAACCTTACAATATATATATAAGCTAACCCGATAAGGAATAATTATATGTCCCTTTGAAATTGATATATCACACTTATTTCATAATTTAAAAATTTCTAAGAGCAATAAAGCATAGATTTTTGAACAAAACATTTAAAACGTATCATAAATTCATCATTTTGTTGAAACTATAAAAAACTTGCCATGCAGTGGAGAATCAATTTAAAATCATAAATAATAATGTAAACATTTAATTTTGACAGTTTCAGTAGACTTTTGAATACAATTTTAATATTAACAGCTGGTTCATTAAAAGTAGTGTAAAATTATCCATATGGTCGAAATGTAAACAAAATTGCAGAGTGAACTTTAAAGGCCTCTGGGGCAGAGCCCCAAGAAAATTTACCTCGTTTCTCTTTTCAGGGCTCACCTACAGACCAATACCTTTCTTTAGACACCCCTACCAAGTTTCTACGCCCAGCCGTTCTCTCAAATTAGCTGTGACAAAAACCTCGTTTTCCTCCTTAAGAATAACATGGGATGGGAATTTAAAGGCCACTGGGGCAGAGCCCCGAGGGTATTCTCCATATTTTTCTTTTGATGGCTCATCTACAGACCAGGACCACAGACAATATAATACTTTAATGGTTTATTCCATTGTCTGTGCCAGGTTGGTGCCAGGACCTTTCTTTAGACACCTCTACCGAGTTTCTACGCCCAGCCGTTCTCTCCAAATAACTGTCACAAAGAAAAACAGTTTCAAATTAATATATAGATACTTCTAATTTACGGGTAACCTACCTAAATAGACTGTCTACGACTATTTACGGCTAATGGTCTTCAACTAAAATGCTAATCACGAAGCAAACTATACTAAGTACAGGAAGATAACCTACAAAGTGTAGCAACAATTTATTTTTTACAGCACACTTTTCGAAAACATCGATAACCAAAATAGGTTACAAACCAAAACATTATTTCCATATTTACAACAGCCTAACAATGTTGTGTCGATACGTTATCAACGCATTAGCCTTATCACTGGCTAAGCTTCCCAGCTGAAGGTTGCGGATATACCACGTGTTGTTGCTACAAACTGTAGCACTATAGTGTCAGCAATTGCTGATTAGATAGTTGAGTATCCGGTCAAATTCCACACGCACCGATAAATCTTGCTGTTTGAATTGCAAGATTCAGTAATTGTATATCCAGTCACATCGAAGATACTTCAAGTAATGATGACTTTATAAGATACAAGGAGTATGACTTAGAGACATTTGAAACACAGTATCTTACTTAATATTATAAATCTGAAAGTTTGTGAGTTTGTGTGTATGTTTGTTGCTCAATCACGCATAAACTACTGGACGGATTGGGCTGAAATTTGGCATGATGATAGCTCACATTCCCGATTAACATTAAAGCATATTCTTATCACAAAAACCCTTTCGGGCTCCACCCCAGTGGCTCTGTAGTTCCCCATGTTAATCTTATGATTTTTCATATTTAAAAGGAATTAATGAATCTTAACAGCTGTTTCAATTAAACAAGTTGGTTCTGTTCTATGATGTTCAATAGCATAAAAGTTACAAGGATTACCAACAGGGTGCAGCACTATTAATTTTAGCGAATTTCCCTATAGGGAAGTAGCTATTACCGTAGGTCTCATGGTAAGACTTAGGCCCGGGACCGATTTACTTTTTCATTTTGATGTCCCCAGAGGCCAAAAACACCATTCGTTCAAATTTTTATATATGTATATATATATATATATATATATATATATATATACAGGGTGTCCCTCGAGAGGTGTCTCAAATCGATTACTGGAAAACGGCTTAACGTACAAGGATGAAATAAAATTATTTCCAACTAAATCGACCCCAAGGAATAACGTAAAAATATTTTTAACTTTTTTCAAATACAGGGTGTGCCAAAAACTGAGGGTCCCTAGTTCGAATCTCGGAATTTTCAAATGTAAACATATGTCATGTTATACATCATTTTAAAGGTATTTGATAGACAAACATTTTGGCGAAAACCAAAATTAGTTATCTTTTTCCGTTTCAAAATGGCGGCAGTTTTTTTGAAAGAAATCTATATTTTTTTAATACTCTGTATTTCCTATACCAATGCATTTAGCACTTCTCCGGTTGCATTTTCTTACTCGTTATGAAATTAGCTTTACTGTGATATGCAACAAGTAACGGTTTTTTGAAATAATAAAAATTCCAAAAAAAATTATTTTTAAAAATTTGCAAATGCTCATTGTTCAAAATTTTCAAATAGCAACATATGTCAAGTGGCACATTAGTCCAGGCAAACTAAACAAACTTACATAGGGACCGTTAAAAAAATTGCAAGAAAACGTTTTATGGTTTTATTTTGTAGAGTTGGGTTTGCAGAATGACATACTAAAAGTTGCCAAAAATCGGTGCACGAGAAAACCACTAAAATCACAATTTAAAATGGCGGTTTTTTTCAACATTGGACAAATTAAAAAAACATATTTCACATGTATTTGTTATGCACATTTTTCGAGATATTGACTTGGGACCACCGCCTGTATTTATTGAGTGGTTAGTACTTCATTTTGATAGGGAACATGTTTTTGGCCGCCATCTTGGATCCGCCATATTGGACATAGATAAATTTTTTTCAATGTAATGATAGTGTTGTGACACATTATTACCAACTACATTTTTACACTGATTTCAATGCCGAAATCCGTTTTTAAATATCTTTATTCATTTAGAAGATATATACAAAAGAAAACTCTGCACCATACATTTCTTATGGACGTTTCGTAGTTTGATATTTTTTTAAAATTATTTTTCTTATATCTCCAGTTCTTATTAACGCTTTTAGTTCGTTCTAGGCTTAAAATATTCAGTAATGTAAGGGCTTTCATTTGAGCTCTTGATCATTAAAATCAGACGAGTTAAAGACCAGCTACAAACCTCAGAACAATATTAAATTTAACTTTTTATAAATATATTTTTATTAAAATATTTATAACTCAGGTTGTTAATACGTCACCAAGTTCTTTCTTGTCTCAAATTACTCAGTGAATGTTAAGCTTTGATTTTATTAATCAATTAACAAAATCTGACAATTTTAAAATGAGCCATGGACCATAATTTAACATTAAAATGTATTTATTTTGAAATTTGTCTTTAGTTAAGGACATATATCCCAAACCCTAATAACTCCTGGAAAGTAATCCATAGTTAAAATAAAAGTCTATATTTTGGCGAATTATTTAAGACTATAAAGAGTTTTGGGAGTTATTTAGAATTAGGAATATACGTCTTTAACTAAAGACAAATTTCAATATAAATACATTTCAATGTTAAATTATGGTCCATGGCTCATTTTAAAATTGTCAGATTTTGTTTAATGATCAATAAAATTAAAGCCAAACATTTACTGAGTAATTTGAGACCAGAAAGAACTTGGTGACGTATTAACAACCCGAGTTATAAATATTTTAATAAAAATATATTTATAAAAAGTTAATTTAATATTGTTCTGAGGTTTGTAGCTGGTCTTTAACTCGTCTGATTTTAATGATCAAGAGCTCAAATGAAAGCCCTTACATTACTGAATATTTTAAGCCTAGAACGAACTAAAAGCGTTAATAAGAACTAGAGATATAAGAAAAATAATTTAAAATAAATATCAAACTACGAAACGTCCATAAGAAATGTATGGTGCAGAGTTTTCTTTTGTATATATCTTCTAAATGAATAAAGATATTTAAAAACGGATTTCGGCATTGAAATCAGTGTAAAAATGTAGTTTGTAATGATGTGTCACAACACTATCATTACATTGAAAACAAATTATCTATGTCCAATATGGCGGATCCAAGATGGCGGCCAAAAACATGTTCCCTATCAAAATGAAGTACTAACCACTCAATAAATACAGGCGGTGGTCCCAAGTCAATATCTCGAAAAATGTGCCTAACAAATACATGTGAAATATGTTTTTTTAATTTGTCCAATGTTGAAAAAAGCCGCCATTTTAAATTGTGATTTTAGTGGTTTTCTCGTGCACCGATTTTTGGCAACTTTTAGTATGTCATTCTGCAAACCCAACTCTACAAAATAAAACCATAAAACGTTTTCTTGCAATTTTTTTAAGGTCATATCCTATATTTACCCGACTACATCATTTTATAGGTTTTTCAATTCCCAACAACTTTGTAATTTACACTTACTTCGTATCTCTTTTAGTTTTTGTGTAAATAACAAAAAACCTAATTTTCCTATATCAAATGCATTTTATTTGGGTTTGACATGGTTCAACACTAAATGAAATGAAGCCTTTAGTGTCAAACCCAAATAACATGCATTTGATATAGGAAAATTAGGTTTTTTGTTATTTACACAAAAGCTAAAAGAGATACGAAGTAAGTGTAAATTACAAAGTTGTTGGGAATTGAAAAACCTATAAAATGATGTGCCACTTGACATATGTTGCTATTTAAAAATTTTGAACAATGAGCATTTGCAAATTTTTAAAAATAAATTTTTTTTTTAATTTTTATTATTTCAAAAAACCGTTACTTGTTGCATATCACAGTAAAGCTAATTTCATAACGAGTAAGAAAATGCAACCGGAGAAGTGCTAAATGCATTGGTATAGGAAATACAGAGTATTAAAAAAATATAGATTTCTTTCAAAAAAACTGCCGCCATTTTGAAACGGAAAAAGATAACTAATTTTGGTTTTCGCCAAAATGTTTGTCTATCAAATACCTTTAAAATGATGTATAACATGACATATGTTTACATTTGAAAATTCCGAGATTCGAACTAGTGACCCTCAGTTTTTGGCACACCCTGTATTTGAAAAAAGTTAAAAATATTTTTACGTTATTCCTTGGGGTCGATTTAGTGGGAAATAATTTTATTTCATCATTGTACGTTAAGCGGTTTTCCAGTAATCAATTTGAGACACCTCTCGTGGGACACCCTGTATATATATGTGTCCGTGAACACGATAACTTGAGTAATTTTTATCCGATTTTGATGAAATTTGGTTTGAAGGTGTAAGGCGGGATAAACTTGAACGAGTTCGCGATCCAGCATGATCGGACCATGGGAACAGTGTTTTATGGGGGGTTTTATGGGGTAAAAATTGGTTTTTCTCACTTTTGACCCTCAAAATACAAAATTTCCCAATTTTTCTCCAAACCTTCTTAAAGAGCTTAAAAAAACAAACAATTCAGTATATCAAAGTGTTTTTGTACGGTTATTGGTTACGGAGAAAACTAAAAAAATGGTAAATTTAAAATTCCCATGTTATTCTTATGGAGAATATTGTAAAATGTTGTAGTTTGCTTGTTTATGGATATATTTTGATCAAACTTGGCAAATTTATTTATTTTATAGTAAGCTATCAATATTTTACTAAAAACACACTACTTTATTAGTTTCCTTGTAGCAGCAAACCTAGGTACTCCTTAAACCTAATGTTATTTAAATAGATCAATTAAAAAACCAATTCAGCCAAATGGAAATTCGCTTAGACGGCAGGTTTGCTGCGGCGGGGGTATTTTTTTTATTTATGACAACAGCTAATTTCTAACCAAAAGGTGAGTGAGCGTAGCGAACGAACTTCAACCTGGAGGCGAGTTAGCGTAGCGAACGAGCTAACCTGAAGGCAAGTGAGCGCAGCGAACGAGCTCCAACCTAAAGGTGAGTGAGCGTAGCGAACGAACTTCAACCAGGACGTGAATGAGCCATGCGAATACTTATGAAGTTAAACGGGGCGAAGCCCGCGGGTACAGCTAGTAGGGTCATATACCGTCAAAGTTATCGGACAGCGATGTTGCTTGTGTCCTCTGCTACCCTACAGAGTCATTGTAAACAAACTACTATATGATAGTCCATCCTTGACGACGTATGACTAAACAGGACTGCTGTAGGTTCTAAAGTTATTGGAATCCGAGTGTCATTTATCGCTGAATATTGCCAGACAACGATAAACCCGAATACAGTATGAAGTGACGTAGCGCACAGCGATTGCCAAGTACCGGTCTCAAGTAGGCTTGTCCCAGTTTACCTACAATGTCGCAACAGTTCGTGGCTCTACAATCGACACGACCTTGCAACTTGTGTATTGCGACTTGTAGTTGGTGTATTGCAATACAGGTCTCTCGAGGAATCCGCGAAAAGAATGCTTGCTGACGATTTGTGCACCAATCAAAACGCATCATTTCCCACCATGAGGCGAATGTGAAATCACGATAAATTATCGGCACGGATTTCTATTCAACGTGGTATACGTTAAGTGTTGAAATAGCAGGAAAAACTAGCAAGGAATCCACTTACAGTAAATACAAGTGTTATTTTAGCGTTGAAAGAATTTCAACGCAAGAAATACAGTATGGAATTATTGGTCTATAGAAAATCAATACTCTTGGGGTTGGTACATGTTTAAATTACCCTACCAAAACGTTTCTAGCTAACAATGTATAGTTGTATTCAACCATGAATATAAATTTAGAGATAAATCCAATTCGTTCAAACAATTAATATATTGAGAATCATAGATGAAAATGCCAACAAAATTGAATTCAATGTACCAATCCGCACGCTTTTATTCACCATTCCCAACGCCAATTTAACTACTATTACTCCGACTATTTATTTGTATCTTTGTGTCAATTCTGAAGCCATTGAAGAATGAGTCCACAATTAATTAACTCGTGACCAAAACAGGTGTGTTTACAAAATAACATCTGACTTGTGACGTCACCGATTTACCTAATGACATACAAACTTTCTAAATCGACAATCTTAGCTTTAAATAAGCTGTGATTGAATGAAGGTTGACATTGGAAAAGTGCAAATAGAAGACAAAACACGCTTAGGGAACTCTGTACTATGGACTCTATTGACTATAAAATAACATAGTGAGTTTTCATGATAGTGTTAAAAGCCAAATCACATTTTTGTATATTTGTATACATTTTGTTGTACCTAGTTTAGTTAGCCTAATTGATCTTCTTTAGAGCTAAACTTTCAGGGGGATCTATTTCCTTGTTATTTATTTAGGTCAAAAATAATTGTACTGTATTCACTGTAAATACGTTCGAGTAAGCGTAAAGAAATAAAATAAACATTGTTCCATATTTATGTACATAACTTCTCAGCAAATAACTTAATCAGAATAATATTTATGTACCCCACTTCATCTTGTTGCATACAATTACAATCCAACTTTACTAAGTTGAGTAATACTTATATTTGTCAACATTGCAATGAGTTTTAAATGCATGCTATTTATATTTATGGATAACTATCCGGGGGGAAATTATAGAGTGAACATAAATTGTCAACATTGACCCCACCAAACTCGATGACAAGTTAGAGCAAGCGGAAATCGCAGGGCGGACAAAACATAGAATCACGCCTTTAATGACTGACTGATTACATATCACATGATGAGAGGCGCCAAACAGCTGCTTAATGAATCAGCTGATTCAGATTTGATCAGCTGTGGATGAGTCACACACTCATCGTTGAACTATCGCTTCTACTTCGAATATTTACCACATACCTCACAATATTCGTTTATATTTGTGTTAGTACGAAAATAATCCCAATTAGGTTATGTGACAAGGTTACAGATTGCTTTGAACAAATTGTTCGTACTGTACATCAAAATAATCATAGAAATACGTGTAAAATAAGTAGTATATATGTAACATAACCGCACTTGTATTTTAAACATATCTTCAATTTAAAACCTTTTATATGTAATACTAACAACGGGCTAAAATTGTAAAAAAATAATGAGACTTGGTTTAAGAGTAGAATAGAGAAAGTCCTTCTCCACTGATGAGTCCTTATTTCCATTCGTTTCCCAAATATAAATCCTGACAAGGGCGTGACAATAATTATAATAAATGTATAAACATTATATTCCAAAAATATGTCTCACTAAGGGGTCCAAACGTCCCATCAGGATATTTCAAAGCCTACAAGTATCCAATTTCCAGAATGATTATACCACTAAGGGGTACAAACAATACAACGATAATCACTCTGTATTTTATTAAGGATGTAAATATCCCATTTCATAAAGATATCTCACTTAATGAGTACAAATGTACCATTACCAAGGGAAAACCCCGCCACAGCAAACCTGCTAAGTAAGCAATTTTCTATTTTTCTGATTGGATTTTAACTAAAACTAGTGTACATGTTGCTCGAATTCGAGTAATTGTAAAGTAATACAGGATTTGCAAACCAATAACAATCATACTTAGCTATCAACATTTCAACAAAAACACACCTAGTATGAAACCAATAAACTCGCAGAATTTAATGACAATAGTAGGCTACACAATCAAGCAAAATAAAAAATATTTTTTTATCCATACGATTAACATGGAAATTTTAATATTAGGGTTTTTTTTTATTTTCTCCGGAACCTTTAGTTGTACAAAACTTTGACATGTTTTAAGGTATATTAGAGCACTTTTAAAAACCTCTAGTAACTAGAGAAAATCCAGTTTCCTAAACAAATCTCGTAAATAAATCCTGATGTTTCAACATCAACAAGGTCCGTTTACTCAGTCCCAACATCAACATCCCATTTTAGGAAACCCCCCACCACCACCACGAGTTGTTATGTATTACAGTATTGACGTGATGCAACTATAAATGTCGCTGTCAACGCTGTCATGGCCGCTCAGTTGTAATCTGACGACCTTTAACAGCACAAACAGCAAACAGCATGAATCACCACAACATGGCGCGAAACTAAACATCACCACATGTGTATGTCAGATGTCTCCACGTGGCGGAATGCTGTGTATGCACAAGTCATTTGTAGTACGTAAAGAATGATATTGCTTTTTCATATATCCTTTATGTCATACGGTAACTCTAGCAAAAATTACCCAATTTTGAATAAATTGTTTACAAACGTGTCCTACGATTATTTTAACGAGTTCGCGAACCAGCATGATCGGGAATATGGGAACGGGGGTTTATGGGGGGGTTTTATGGGGTAAATATTTTGTTTTCGACTTTGAACCCTAAAAGTATAACATTTTGCATTTCTTTCTAAACCATTCAAAAAACCATGACACTTACACACTTAATGATAGGAATCGTAAATGTTTCAATTCCTGGGTTTAACAATATTCAACTTTAAATTCCCTGCCTTCCATAACTGGGAGTAGCCAAAATGTTGAGTGCAAGTACCTTGTAAGGTGATTTGCATATACGAACACTTCATAATTACTATAAATAACCATCAGCCAGTAAACCCAGGATCCTGTCTGATAATGCGACAGACTTGTCCTTATTTAGGTGGAAAGTCAGGACAGCTTTCCTCCTTGAACACGTAAACATTAGCACTAAAATTGACCACAACAACTTTACGTTGACCAACAACACGTACATCGATTGCCAACACCGCTCGTTTACTACTTATGTTTCAACTTTTCGACTTAAAAAACGTTTAACTGCGAAAAATTATAAGTTATAAGTGCTTGTGGTTTCAGTAGATGTTTGAACCCTATATTCAGTTACGGTTCAATTAGTACATATACAAAAACCATTCTGGTGAATTATTTTTCAAGTATGATTTTAACTGTCGGGTTTCCACTGACATGGTGTAAACGTTTGGACCTTCTGTCGTGAAGTTTTGAGATCAAATCCCGCCGATGACAAATGCTTTTTGTTTTGTAATAGTGCTGAGACCCCGTGTTTTGAAGCCCTAAACGAGTGCACTTATTAAGCAACATAATATGGTTCTCTAATTCGAGGAATACGTTCTCTATATTCAAAGACTCCTGCTGTAAATGTTTGTCAACTAGATCGAAGCAAAAAAGAGATAGCTCGGCGAGATTTAAGTGGTTCTCCACAACCACAACATTGGATCAAAATAAAAAAAATTAAGACACATATCGAAGTTTTAACTTACTAAAAACATCAACAAATATTACAAAGTATTTTCAGTTTATACAAATAGTGTCTAAAATTAATGGGTTCTCTTTTAGAACGAACAACCCAATATAAAATCCAAAATTCATCTACGAGGCTAATGAGACAATGGGGGAAGTTTAAAATTAAAACTAAAGAGCTCGGACTGTAGTATAAAAAACATGCACCGTATCTCCTATAAATCAACATGTGCCGTAGAGGAACATGACTAACATTTGAAAACTATGAAAAAAATATTTAAATCAAACATTTACTTGGATTTACTATTGCATAATGATAACTCTTATATGTCTTATATGTGTTATTGCTAGAACCCATGTCTAAAATCAAACCCAAATTAAAATCTTTCATGAAATTGGTGATTTTAATACCAAACTATATTCTTATAGTAGTAATAATCGATTATGGAATCCGATTACGCCAGAATCGATCAAATCTCCACCAAATATCCGATCAAACTTAGAACCCACTATTGTTTTCGATTGCTAACACGTAATATCCAGCCGGATGGGTAGTTTAGTGATGTCAACATCAAAAGTACACAAAGCCATCCGTAGGTCGTTAACCGGAGGAGTTATTCGTCCAGTGGGGGGGAGGAGTTATTTTGAATTTGACGTTAGGTCCCTGGAGAGACGGATGTATAAATGGATCGTCCAGTCATTGCCTTTACACCATAGGAGATCATCTACCCCACTCACTTAGCACAACATTGTGATAGAATGTTTACATAACCGTTCTCTAATTTACTTGGAGTGCTTTGGTTTGAATTCCGTTTTGAACAATCCCAAATAATCTACAGAGTCGTTAAAGAGGTTGGCAGTCGATGCAACAATTAATTCAATCAATATTTGCATTGCCTTTAATGTTTACTCTAGAAAACTTCTTCTACCGAACTATTAAACGGTAACAAAATTAACTAGGTAATGCAAAAACTTTCATTTGGCCCTGTTTTAAGCATATCTCCTACATGAAAAACGTGACATTTAATCGTCACCATGCTAATCATTGTAATGATCGGGTTCTTCAGTTGTTTCACTTAAGTGTGGGCCAACATAGATTAATGTTGTGCTTTACACTGCAGAAAACACTTGCTCATTCACTATTTTTTGTAATAAAAATCAACAGTGCAGCTTAGTTTCATCAAATTCTTTTTTGTCCAATTTAATCCGCTGTGTAGCAAAATAGAATAGTTTTATCGAAATGTAAACAAAGATTGTCAAGTACAAATGTAAACATTGTGTGTGTTTCTTTTGTTGTTATGGATAAGTAATCCATCCATCAATATACTTAATAATCTATCTATACAATAAGGCTTTTCTCGTGTAAAATCCCCTTTTCCAGTAGATCTACTTAAAATATTTTTACGATTAATGTGTCAATTTAAAGGTTATTATCTAGCGGAGTGACGAATGGTAATGAAAAAGATAATTTCCTTTGGTAAATTTCCCCCCTTGGGTTTAATTTATTTCTAGAGACCATTTTCAAAGATCCAGTGATGTTGACCGACTTTCTTTATAACGTTTAAAACGTGAATAGTAATTTAACAGCCGATCCTGCAATCGAAAGCTCAAATACAGTCATATTGTAAACAAGAAACGAAACGGTTTATGAAAATAAATTTTAAATACGCTACATTTTAATAATCGTAACCAGATTAAGGTAGGTAAATCTTTGTCACTGGTGAACCACTACTAGATCTAAAATCAACTAATTTAAATTATTATAAATTAGTAGTTTTATTCACCTAATAACTGTCTTAAACAAACATAATCTTGTTAAGGTTAAATGATATTGTATTCGTTTCGTTTTGCACCCGAAATATGCTTTGAACCTCGTTGAAAAGAGCAATTTTCGCACGGGTACCCTCCTGAGTACCGGTACAGTGTACTTGCAAACGATCGGCATCAAACCGTTGGGGGGAAATCCATACGGAGTCCAAAATTCCTCGGGGATTTTAAACACATGAATATACCTCATATGTTGGACGAGAGATCATATTAGCTTTTTCGGTTCATGATTTTTCATTCGCTCAGAACCAACGAACGAAATAAATATATGACTTCTTTAAAAGCCTGATAAGTAGGTTGGATCTGTAATGGTTAGTATGTTGCATCATATCCATAGTTATTGTCAATCAACAATAATATGAGTAAAATAATAGGGATGTTGCAACATTTTGGCCTATGCAAAACATCAGACAAACTGAATACATAGTTTCACCGGCATAATACAATAGGCCCTATATTATATATTGCGTCGGATGAATTTTTAAGTGTTGCATGAATTATCAAAAGTTTTAAAACTGTTGACATAAGTGTCAAAATATCAACAATTAAATTGAAACAAAAAACAGCAATAGAAAACTTGAATTTATAGTGCCTATATACAGAGTATAGAATTGAAGCAGCGAGCTGTAGCAAAACTACACTCACGAGACACATGATACTGCATGTGTAATGTACCTAGCTCTACAGGATGTGGTATGGTATAACACCTCATACAGTGCACAAAATGTACCCTAGATACTATTAACCCATTCCCGTCCTACTTTGGCGTAACCAAATCTATATTAATATCTATATATATCTATATGGCGTGGCTTGTGCATATACAGGGTGACACAAAGGAACCGGACGTTTTTTAAACAGCTGTTCCATTGTTGGTGCATGTGGTAGGAAGATTAAAGTTATGTCATTACCTTCAGTGAGGCTTGCCATTTTGTTGAAATGGCTCAGTGGGCCCTAGACCATCGCGTTTTCGCATACAATACTTTGCTCCGAAATTGTGATATACAGGGTGACACAAAGGAACCGGACGTTTTTTAAACAGCTGTTCCATTGTTGGTGCATGTGGTAGGAAGATTAAAGTTATGTCATTACCTTCAGTGAGGCTTGCCATTTTGTTGAAATGGCTCAGTGGGCCCTAGACCATCGCGTTTTCCCATACAATACTTTGCTCCGAAATTGTGAATCAGTCGTCAAATCCAGCGGGAATTTAGTCGACATTTTAATATTGAACGCCATGAAACGGTTCCAAGCCGAAATATGCTATTAAGATGGGTTTTAGGGTTCCAAAAAACTGGGAATATAACAAGAAAGAAACCACCAGGCCTTGTTAGAACTTCGAGAACACCCAAAAACATCGCCAGAGTGAGAGCAGTATTGAATGAATGTTTCCTAACAAGGTGATTTCTTGCTTTTTTGGTGACATACCGTGGCCGCCAAGATCACATGGCTTGTCCACTAGTGATTATATCCTTTGGTGGTTTCTTAAGGAGCGTGTTCATGCTCACAAACCACGCACTCTAGAGGATTTGAAGTTTGCAATCACAGAAGATATCAATGTCATTGAACAAGACCTCCTGACCCGATTTTCAGATGATTTTCAGGTTTAGAAAGAACATTTGTAGATAAGTACATGGCCACCATATGCATGACTCATAAAAAAATGACTTTTGTAACAAATGGCAAATGTTTACCTCACTATGTACAATATTAAAACTATTTTATTCCTTTTAACTACTGTGTACTACTTATTTAAAAAACGTCCGGTTCCTTTGTGTCACCCTGTGTATTTGGAAAAGGTATGCTGTTTGTTATTATGTAGCAACAAAGTGGTGTACAATAATATTCAAAAATACTACTCAAAGTGGTATAAATGTTGTATACAATTATTCACCAACAAAGCAAGATGTTTTGGTACTGCATAACAACCTACCGTATCGCAGCTGTTGCCAAATAAAAGGTCAGATCGCGGGCTATCGCCGGAGCAAAGGCCACAAAAGTTGGAGTAAAGGTCGAATACCACTTTGTGACATGTCAGTACATGATGTTTGGGAATATGTCACACTTTGAAGAATAAGTCAACTTATCTTGTTTTTGACTCATAATATTAATGTGATGTCATATTTTAGTTCCAACATAGCATATGGACGTAAGTGTAATTACTTAGATTATAGTTAAAATAACACTTGTAAGCTTGAACAAACATTGCTGTAGCGGTCTTTGTACTTGTGATTACCAAATCAACATAGAAAAACAGAATTTGGACATCATACAGTCAGAATGTAGACATCAGATCAGAACAAATACAACATAGAGAAACAGAACCCAGCCTAGACACAACAGGAACTAGATAAACAGAACCCAGATAAACATAACTTAGACTCACAACAGAAAATAGACATAACAGAACCTGAACAAACAGATACCAGACACAACAGAAACTAGATACAACAGAACCTGGACAAACACATCCCAGACACAATGGGAATTATACACAACAGAATCTAGACGCATAACGGGATCTAGACACATAGTATATAGCAAAACAGAACCTTGATAAACACAAACTAGACAAACAAAACCTATTCAAATGAAACCCAGACACAACAGAACCTAGACAAACAGAACATATATCTAGACATAACAGAACCTTGATAAACACAACCAAGAGAAACACACCATATACCATCGGAACCTAGACACAAGAGAACCTCTAGACAAACAGATGCTAGACACAGCAGTAGAGGCTAGCAGGCACGTGAGTGTAGGACAGATGTCAGAACGTCTGTTTGTACTTTCTAACGAATGTTTTCATCCGACCAACACTACCGTCCCTTTAGACAAACATGGGCTAGACAACAGAACCTAGACACAACAGTAGAGGCCAGCAGGCACGTGAGTGTAGGACAGATGTCAGAACGGTCTGTTTGTACTTTCTAACGAATGTTTTCATCCGACCAACACTGCCGTCCCTTAGACAAACAGGAGCTAGACAACAGAACCTAGACACAACAGTAGAGGCCAGCAGGCACGTGAGTGTAGGACAGATGTCAGAACGGTCTGTTTGTACTTTCTAACGAATGTTTTCATCCGACCAACACTGCCGTCCCTTAAGACAAACAGGAGCTAGACAACAGAACCTAGACACAGCAGTAGAGGCCAGCAGGCACGTGAGTGTAGGACAGATGTCAGAGCGTCTGTTTGTACTTTCTAACGAATGTTTTCATCTGACCAACACTGCCGTCCCTTAGACAAACAGAACCTAGACACAACAGTAGAGGCCAGCAGGCACGTGAGTGTAGGACATATGTCAGAGCGTCTGTTTGTACTTTCTAACGAATGTTTTCATCCGACCAACACTGCCGTCCCTTAGACAAACAGGAGCTAGACAACAGAACCTAGACACAACAGTAGAGGCCAGCAGGCACGTGAGTGTAGGACAGATGTCAGAACGTTTGTTTGTACTTTCTAACGAATGTTGTCATCTGAACAACACTACCGTCCCCAAACATGAGCTAGACAACAGAACCTAGACACAACAGTAGGGGCCAGCAGACACGTGAGTGTAGGACAGATGTCAGAACGTCTGTTTGTACTTTCTAACGAATGTTTTCATCTGACCAACACTACCGTCCTTAGACAAAAAATGAGCTAGACAACCTTGATAAACACAACCGAGACAAAAACACCATATGATATACCATCGGAACCTATACTGAGTTGCATGCTATATATCCTAGATACTATATAGACACGACAGAACCTCTAGAAAAACAGTAGCTAGACAACAGAACCTATACAAATGGAACCAGAACACAACAGAACCTCTAGACAAGCACTGCCGTCCCAACGGTTAACCTTAGACAAACACTACCTCTAGACAAACAGAACCTAGACACAACAGTAGAGGCCAGCAGGCACGTGAGTGTAGGACAGATGTCAGAACAGAACGTCTGTTTGTACTTTCTAACGAATGTTTTCATCTGACCAACACTGACCAATAGGCCTACTGCCGTCCCTTAGACAAACAGGAGCTAGAGAACAGAACCTAGACACAACAGTAGGGCCAGCACTCAGCAGGCACGTGAGTGTAGGACAGATGTCAGAACGTCTGTTCGTACTTTCTAACGAATGTTTTCATCCGACCAACACTGCCGTCCCTTAGACAAACAGGAGCTAGACAACAGAACCTAGACACAACAGTAGAGGCCAGCAGGCACGTGAGTGTAGGACATATGTCAGAGCGTCTGTTTGTACTTTCTAACGAATGTTTTCATCCGACCAACACTGCCGTCCCTTAGACAAACAGGAGCTAGACAACAGAACCTAGACACAACAGTAGAGGCCAGCAGGCACGTGAGTGTAGGACAGATGTCAGAACGTTTGTTTGTACTTTCTAACGAATGTTGTCATCTGAACAACACTACCGTCCCCAAACATGAGCTAGACAACAGAACCTAGACACAACAGTAGGGGCCAGCAGACACGTGAGTGTAGGACAGATGTCAGAACGTCTGTTTGTACTTTCTAACGAATGTTTTCATCTGACCAACACTACCGTCCTTAGACAAAAAATGAGCTAGACAACAGAACCTAGACATAACAGTAGGGGCCAGCAGACACGTGAGTGTAGGACAGATGTCAGAACGTCTGTTTGTACTTTCTAACGAATGTTTTCATCTGACCAACACTACCGTCCTTAGACAAAAAATGAGCTAGACAACAGAACCTAGACATAACAGTAGGGGCCAGCAGGCACGTGAGTGTAGGACAGATGTCAGAACGTCTGTTTGTACTTTAACGAATGTTTTCATCTGACCCCAAGGCACGTGCCCAAAGTCCATGTGACCTGTCAGACACATCGACCATTCGGCAAACAATCGCTTGACTCAAGTCACCGACCTGGGAGGTTAAATTATTTACAAGTTCTACTAGGTTTTCAAATCTCATCCAGTCAAAATGTAGACAAACACATTTTGACTAGCATAATATCTTTAGCATTTTATAAAAACCAAATTATTTTCTCCCAGATCAGTATTCAGTGTTTCCAGGAATGCATACACCAAACGTTTTGCAGACATTAGCACACGTGTACCGAGATCACAAACTTCCTGGAACCCTGGAAGTCTGCAATCCTGGAACTCCCGTCTGGATGAATCGACTCCTTTGTCACGGGTGTGGACGGATCGTTGACTTGCACCTCCCGGAGAGACAAAGGTATGCGGGTACGTCCCCCCCCCGGGGTACAAACAGGTGACTAAGACAGACAGACACACATGGCGCCATCAACAGACATCTCACACCTGCCCCAGACTGCGGGGTTATGTTCGCGTCTGTACTTTGGTTATTGTGTAATTTATCATTTCATCAACTATATTTTGTCCATATTTTACGAATGTCGCAGTTTTTCAATCACTTCACATTTGTATGAATCATTGTGAATGTAGAATCTAATGGGGTAATTGTGTAACTCGCTGATCAGGATTTGCTATATACAGGGTGAATTTTAAATGAGTTCCCCCCATACTTTTTTCTACATTTCTTAAGATATCATCTCCGGACCACGTCAGATCATTGTTGAGTAGTAAGTATTTCATTTTGACTGGGTGTACATTTTTGGCCGCCATCTTGGATCCGCCATATTGGATACAAAGTTTTTTTTTCAAATGTAAAGGTAGGGTTGTGACCCATTATTTCAAACAAGAATTTTACGCTGATTACAATGCCGCAATTAGTTTTTAAAAATCTTGATCCGTTCTAAAGTTATGAGGACTTTTTATAACTTTATTTTTAGCGCATTTTAACATTGTGCATTTACAAACTAAGACCATAATCTCAAAATAGTGCTAGATAAAGATAAGTATACAACACCATTCATTGTTGACATACTTTCACTTGGTTGTGACGGATGTAGTTTTTTCAGCCGCCATCTTGGATCCGCCATTTTGAAATGTGATCAATTAATTTAAATATGAAGGTGGTGTTGTGACCCATCATTTTGAGCTACTTTTTTATGTTGAACTCAATGCCGCAATCCGTTTTTCATTTTCATCTTTGGATTTTGAAATATTGAAATTTTAAATAAGAGTATTTTAATATTTCATCAAGAAAGCTTGATAACCAAAAACGGATTGCGGCATTGAGTCCAGTATAAAAAAGTAGTTCAAAATGATGGGTCACAACACCACCTTCATATTTAAATTAATTGATCACATTTCAAAATGGCGGATCCAAGATGGCGGCTGGAAAATTTACATCCGTCATAACCAAGTGAAAATATGTCGACAATTAATGGTGGTGTATACTTATCTTTATCTAACACTATTTTGAGATTATGGGCTTATTTTGTTAATGCACAATGTTAAAATGGGCTAAAAATAAAGTTATAAAAACTCCTCATAACTTTAGAACGGATCAAGATTTTTAAAAACGAATTGCGGCATTGTAATCAGCGTAAAATTCTTGTTTGAAATAATGGGTCACAACCCTACCTTTACATTTGAAAAAAAAACTTTGTATCCAATATGGCGGATCCAAGATGGCGGCCAAAAATGTAAACCCAGTCAAAATGAAGTACTTACTACTCAACAATGATCTGACGTGGTCCGGAGATGATATCTTAAGAAATGTAGAAAAAAGTAGGGGGGGAACTCATTTAAAATTCGCCCTGTATTTTGCCAGGACGATTAATATGAGCAATTGATGGGTTTTAATATAGATAAACTGTATATAATTCAATGCCCCGCGACGAGTTGCCGCCACTGCAGTTGCCGGCGGTTGCCGACTAGCAGTTGCGCGAGAAGACACTGCTCGGCCACTGTGTAGTGGCGGGCAACTGCAGTGGCTGCGTGTGAAAGGTCTCATTTAAAATTATGTTAAAGCTGTGGCGGGCAACCAGTGGCGGCCACCGGTGGCGGCCACCAGTGGCCTCGTGTGAAAGGGCCCTAAATGAGAGGATAATTTAGTGCGCAAACTGATTTTTATACTTTCCATGTAGTATCTACAATTTCAAGAAAGTAGAAACTTTAAAGCTGAAACAGAGTTATGTGAATTAATGCAATATCCCATCATGGTACTTATTGTTTTATGAAATAACACTTAAATGAAGATCGAGGGGGATAGATAGCTTTAATAATACTGCACATTTCCAAAACATCTTCATAACATGATAAGGTCGACGATGACTATTATTAAGATACAATAGTAATACTCTAGACCAGTGTTTGCACAACTCCTTGGCTAAGAAACATTAAAAATACTTATAACATTAAATTACACAAAAAATGTAAGCGCAGAGGTTCTAGGATCTCATTTATAACATATCTTCTTTGACAGACAACTAAATAATGGCTACCGAAGTGGCAACTCAATGAAAACTATAATCTTTTGACCCAATCAACCAATATTTAAGAAACGACTATACCCTAAATGGGAGTGACCTAGAAAATTTGTGTACTTTAAATTGCGTTTAGGGGAACTCCCATATTGCTAATGGTATACAAGACAAACAATAGGGCTTTAAACTCAATGAGTGGTAAAAACTACGATAGGTTCATCCAAATATATTTTCTATAAGTAAAAACTGACAACTTGGCCATGTAGATAAGACATATTACAGCTGTACACCTATTCCAATATCCAAAGTCAACGGCAAGCCCACAGACGCTGGCTTGACTACACACATTTGTCACCAATTGGAAGACGTTTGCTCACTAAATTTAACAGTAACCATATCTATATATATAATTCTGTAAGAAAAAATTTTTACCAGAAAATTGTGGACGTCTGGTAAGTCGCAGAAAAGTGGGAGGGGTCTTAAATTGAAGGTCTTGACCCCAGGGACTCGGGAAAAATAGCAGAATTCCCATAAAGTTGCCAGAAAACGAGATATAACGTAAAATATCCACCATAAGAAATGCATGGGGACTGAAAAACGTCTCCATTATATCAGCTGTTTCTTATTTATTTGCAATGTTTACATTTATTCCGAAAGTAAATGTCGGTAAATAATGTTTCAAAATGAATTGTGTTTAATTTTTTCCCCGTTTTTATAATGAGTGAAGTAACTAGACAGGGTAGGGTAAGACCTGCAAGACGTGGAAGAGTGACCAGGAATTCACCAGACTTAAGAAATGCAAAAGAGAACGTCATGTAGGGCCTAACTGTGAAAGAAATCCAGAAGCTGTTTTACAACCTGTCTTTAGAAGAACGCTGGAAAATGAGTTGAGTGTTGTTTCTCACAATCTAGGTTCTCTTTTCTTAAAGCACTTGCATGCATTGTGGCGCATTTCGCTTCGCAGAGGAGGCCACAAATGGACATTTGAACGCATGTTGCCACAATGGACATGCCACAACCACAAGTAAATGACGAAACAAAAACTGTTTTTACATGATTCGAACTTCATAAAAAACATAAGGCAATACAACAGTACAATGGCTTTTGCGTCGCTTTGCGCTACACAAAAAGAGATTCCGGGAAACGGGCCTTACTGTCTTAAAATTCAGGGACAAATTCATAGATATATTTCTGACTTACTACAGCGAAATGGGGAGTTGCCTTTATAATAATTAATAATAATTTTAACCTTTACATTTGGTTCTCAAAATGGAAACTACAATAGAATTCGCAAGATTACAAAACAAATCTTCAATTTTAAACTAAAAAAGATGTGCAATGTTTGGCTGTATGATTTCAACTCTGATTCGTCGTTCTCCGGGCTCAGGCCAAACCGTTTGCACGTTTCCATTTATTAATATGTTGTGATATTGATTTACTCATTACGGTATTTTACAATTGTATTTCATTGACACATCAGAAGCAACTAATATATGACTCCAACGGAAGGAAAACCAAGATATAAAGCAAGAAACACTGTTAATTTTAAGTAACATAAAATTGATAATTTTAAAAACATATTTCGAATATTTGTCTTTTTATACATGGTTTTTTTATTGTAGTCTATAAATTAGGGGCTATGTTCCTTACAGGCCACTAGTAATCAATTAATTGCTTAACCACCTCTTGTCACCTAATACACTCTACTGCATCAAAGCTATGCAAGTCGATAAACATGTAATGTTGTATTGAAAAGGATTTGAACCTTCGAACAAAAATAAACAGTTGTTTTAGACACGGCCGGCTGCCAAATGTGAAGCAGACAGTAACCGTGGATGACCGCCAACCAGATACGAAACACACTGCAAGGATATGCGTGTTTGTAATGAGTTAGATATGTATGTGGAACGCAACAATAATTGGCGATTAGTGGAAAAACATACGCAGGCTGTGGAGCGGATATTTTAATGTTCCATACTGTATATCCAAGGAAAACATGAGAATCCTCTACAATAAAAATACACAAATTCAAACAGTAAATATAGATAAGAAGCTGGAATAGTTAATTTTATAACCCAATGACAATTAGTTTGGAAATACAGTAATGTGTTTCTATAAACCGCCTACAGTATCATGATTGTCTTTTGGCATTCACCAGAGAGTAGTGGACATTAGAATAAGTTTTGTCCTAAATAAGGGATAGACAATAAATAGGGATCGACCTGGACATGAAATGCACTTACATACATCAAACCAATTTTTACATACTATAATATAAAGTCAATGCAAGAACGTTAATTTATTCTACATCGCCCACCTGGCCCTCAAGATGTTCAATAGGCTGCCAGCTGGAGTTAAATGCCTGGATGACAATAGTTTCAAGACTAAAATTAAATCCTGGCTCATTGGTAGAGCATATTACCATAGCCGTCTCTGAAAGAGTTCTTCGAGGACAACTTTAGCGACCTCGTCTGGCCAAACACACCATTGACGCAATCAATCCAGCAACGCTGGTCAAAGATGAAGACTTCAAGTATCAAGTAAGTAAGTAAGTGAGAGCCTCAAAATTTGTACCTCGATATAAACAATTCACTTTTTCCATCTGACACTGCATTTGACACATTATTGGTAACCGCCTACGACAGTGAGATGCGTTGGCAAGTATTTTTATATTACAGTGCAAATAAAGGCCCAAAATACACGAAAAGATAATAAATATTTATAATCAAAATTATTCCCTGGAAACGAATTGGCAACATGATTAACATCAAAATACGCATCAAATCCTATACATTACGGACAATTGGACTACATATCATAACCTCTGTTGACCTATAGGATCACTGCAAGACATACGCAGCCTACCTCGATAACAACTTGCAGTCGTTAACCTGTCCAAAATTGCATTGTTTCACAAATAAATAGCTCGAACTCGACGATACTAATTGAGGACGACTAACGCCATATCAGACACACAAGTCAGCGTTTCACTGCAGTTGTTTTGTAAACAGCTTACACAACACTCAAGTAAACAAGAGAACCGTGTCAGACACAAACACTAAACTTGCAACTTTCTACCTACGTTTTAACAGTGTTTAGAGTGTTCAGCATTTTCTGTGCTGGTTTGCGAGTGTAGGACTTTCGGCCTGGGGTGATTATGAGAAACTTACCCTCCGCAACAAACAATAGGGTACGTGGGTAGCTCTGAGTCTGCTGTCCCCAAAAGATTCCCTATAGGTAAATTGAAAAGATTTTGTGGGTAAGAGGGAAGTAGGGAAGTGGTGATATGGGGTGTTTGACACAGCAAGCTGGCCAAAAACTATGAATAGGATTAGGTACGGTACTTCCAAGAAGGACCTGAGCCCCAGAGCACTCCAGAGCAAGAGCAGGCATTAGATGGATTTAAATCTAAGTTTGGGCTAGTTTAGTTACAAACACCGTGCTAAAAGTTGTATATTTAAACAGTTTTTAACCAATTTTATCGACGATTTGACGACATATATGTCACCTCAGTTCAAGATACAAAAACAGTGGATATGTATAAATTGACCATCATAATATTAGTTATAGATATTATAGTTTTGTATATACATTATAGCTTTCATAGATAGGCTACTGCAGAAGGTGGGGCCACCATCCGCCTATTGTCACTATAGCTTTCATAAATCACAAACGTTGACGAATTAGTCTCACTTAATATGATTTCAAGGCTTGTTTACATAAGAATCCATCCACTCAATAGTACACAAATATTATCCATACAACAGTATATTATATTATTACAGTGATACAATCAAATTTTATGTAAACGGTTAAGGCCATTTACCAAATAAAAATATAGGCATATGGCATATCAAAGTGAAGCTTAGAGTGTGTAGATTTTGCCGAAAAGTATTGATATGGACGAACTCCCTAAGGGCTGTGCCCCACAGGCTGATTTTCAAAAGGCTACGCCTTGCATGTTTTGGAAGTTATTATTTGATTAATTTAGTGAACAACAGCTGGCCAATGCAATCGACAATATAGTTTGTTTGTTTACATTTTTGTTTACTTATTTTATTATTTACTTTTACGTTCTTAAAAGAGTCGCGGTGAATGGACAGTGAAGCTAGATATGCTAGATAGATAGATAGATAGCTAGATATAGCTGTTTGTTACAAGTGAGTAACTAAAGGTGTTCGAACCATGATGACTATGAGATTAACAAACCATGTATGTTGTTCGTTCCAAGAGGTTGTCACCGATCTTTAACAGATCGCAATTTCATTGAAAAGTATTAAAGATGTCGTGAAAGAGAGCTGCTCATTCAGATAATGTAAACAAGAGACGTAGTATAAAAATAATGATAGGCCTACTTTCTACTTTAATTAAATTACAGTCTGGTGTAAGGTAAACAAAAAACTGCAGTGTTTAAAATAATGTTTACCTAAAAAAACTTCTGGTAGTGTCCCATTTACAAGCAAATACAAAGTGAAAGTAAATAACAATTTGTTATGTAAAAACCAGATAAACACTAAGTATAAAATACGAAATTAAAAACTAAACCAATGTAACAAGAGACAAGTATGTTATAAAAATGCGTTTAAAATATAATCCTATATATTAATTAACAGTCTGGTGTATTGGTACAACAAAATATTAAAATTAAACTTGTAACTGCAGTGTTTAAATGATCAATTACTACAAAAAGGCTTCTAGTGATGTAGATATTTACAATCAATAAAAGAAATTTACAGTTTGTTATATACAAAATCATAAAATTCATTTGGATGGAATTAAATGCCCCTATGCTTTTCATTCAACAATTAATTAATGTAATTTGCAATTTAATAATTGGAACACACAATTCAACATTGTGCATTTCCAACAAAAATTATGTTGGATGGAATGAAATGTACTGTTGTTATTAGGTGAAATAACACAGAACAAGTAAGTATCCAAATTAAACTTTTACGGCCAAAATTTAGCGTACGCAGCCAATCAAGTTAAAATTACTACAAGTATTTTGCATTTAAAGGTTTCGTAATACAGTACTGTTAAATAGGTACCCTCTAGTGATGAAATGCACTATTTTGTATTGTTTAACTACTGTACACGAACATCTGTTACATATTTAGCGTTCGTGGCCTAAGAAATAATGAATTCAAGTTCAAATAACTGCAAGTATTTTACATTTAAATTTGTCATAATACAGTACTAAAAACCACTATCATATACAGTATTAAAAGAAGCATAAAAGATTTATTATATGTAGTAAGAATTTGCGTATTTTTGAATCTAAAATTTTGAAACAAAAATAGGTTTATTTGGGGCGGATATCCACCACCCGTAGACACCATCACTTCCTGAGTCGTTAATGCCAAAGATTACAGCAGTATTCTAATACAATAGTAATGTATTTCCTAGAAGGTTGGCTCCAATGCTATTTGCCCTGTTTCCTGTGTCGACGACCCTGTCCACCACCCCACAGGTATTTCCGGGAGATTCCTGGGATTTAGTGGGTAAAGCGCAAGCTCAGGTCAGGTACCTACTCCCGAGAAACCTACCCTTTACACCACATAATAGGGGCAGCCCAGGCCGAGTCAGGGGCAGCGCAGGCCGAAAGTCCGTTTCCCGCTGGTTTGCTAACCGGTCGATTTGAAAAAATTGCGAGGAAATAGATCAATGTTGACTCCTAGAGGTTTACAATAACATAAGGACAATATTATACAGTAGCCTACAATCCTCAAATCAAGGGTATTTGAAAATTACACTTGTTTTAAAGAGTATATTGTTATTGAGGGTCTTCATGTGGAGGTTTCACTGTATTATGGGAGTGTAGGACTTTCGGCCTGGGGTGATTATGAGAAACTTACCCTCCGCAACAAACAATAGGGAACGTGGGTAGCTCTGAGTCTGCTGTCCCCAAAAGATTCCCTTTAGGTAAATTGAAAAGATTTTGTGGGTAAGAGGGAAGTAGGGAAGGGGTGATATGGGGTGTTTGACACAGCAAGCTGGCCAAAAACTATGAATAGGATTAGGTACGGTACTTCCAAGAAGGACCTGAGCCCCAGAGCACTCCAGAGCAAGAGCAGGTATTAGATGGATTTAAATCTAAGTTTGGGCTAGTTTAGTTACAAACACCGTGCTAAAAGTTGTATATTTAAACAGTTTTTAACCAATTTTAACGACGATTTGACGACATATGTGTCACCTCAGTTCAAGATACAAAAACAGTGGATATGTATAAATTGACCATCATAATATTAGTTACAGATATTATAGTTTTGTATATACATTATAGCTTTTATAGATAGGCTACTGCAGAAGGTGGGGCCACCATCCGCCTATTGTCACTATAGCTTTCATAAATCACAAACGTTGACGAATTAGTCTCATCTATAATTTCAAGGCTTGTTTACATAAGAATCCATCCACTCAATAGTACAAAAATACTATCCATACAACAGTATATTATATTATTACAGTGATATAATCAAATTTTATGTAAACGGTTAAGGCCATTTACCAAATAAAAATATAGGCATATGGCATATCAAAATGAAGCTTAGAGTGTGTAGATTTTGCCGAAAAGTATTGATATAGACGAACTCCCTAAGGGCTCTGCCCCACAGGCTGATTTTCAAAAGGCTACGCCTTGCATGTTTTGGAAGTTATTATTTGATTAATTTAGTGAACAACAGCTGGCCAATGCAATCGACAATATAGTTTTCCTACAGTTACCTAACAATGTACATGTTCTCTCACTAATTTGAGAAAGCAAAGTGGCCAATTCGCTCATCAGTGAGACAATGTTAACATTGTCTCACTCTAATTACTTTGTCTCACTCCAGATTTGCAACGTGAAGGCACGAAATAGTGAGCGCGTAACATGCAGGCAACGTCGTATGCGCGCGAAATACGTTGGCAGCACTGGCTGTAAATCAGCTGGTCAGCTGTTGTACTGTTGTATTTGTCACTTCACATTAAATGTTATATTAAAAGTTCACTTCTGTGTAAAAATAGGTTATGTTTCTTCACAAATTTATTTGTTTTATGGTAACTGTAGGAAAAGTATAATGTGCAACTCGAGTTCAAAGTACAATTGCCTCACTCGAGAAACCATTCCTCACTCGCCTACGGCTTGTGAGTAAGGATTTCTCTCGAGTGAGTCAATTGCTCACTTTTCTCACTAGTTGCACAAATAACTATTGTTTGTTTACATTTTTGTTTACTTATTTTATTATTTACTTTTACGTTCTTAAAAGAGTCGCGGTGAATGGACAGTGAAGCTATTTATAGCTGTTTGTTACAAGTGAGTAACTAAAGGTGTTCGAACCATGATGACTATGAGATTAACAAACCATGTATATTGTTCGTTCCAAGAGGTTGTCACCGATCTTTAACAGATCGCAATTTCATTGAAAAGTATTAAAGATGTCGTGAAAGAGAGCTGCGTGTTCAGGTACAACCTCGGCCAACCTTAGGACGTAAGGTATGAAGATTCCACTGCCTTTAACATCCTTTCACATGAAAATTTCTCGAACTTGGGCCCTTTAAATGAAAAATAAAGTCAAAGTTGATTAAATTAATTTAATGGTGGTTTCTGTTCACCCGTGAATTCACGGGTAGAACCTCTTGGTTCAGTTTAAAGTGTGAATTGTAGTTTAACAGCTGAATGTACATTCGTAGTACATTCATTCAGATAATTTAAACAAGAGACGTAGTATAAAAATAATGATAGGCCTAATTTAATTAAATTACAGTCTGGTGTAAGGTAAACAAAAAACTGCGGTGTTTAAAATAATGTTTACCTAAAAAAACTTCTGGTAGTGTCCTATTTACAAGCAAATACAAAGTGAAAGTAAATAACAATTTGTTATGTAAAAATAAACACTAAGTATAAAATACGAAATTAAAAACTAAACCAATGCAACAAGAGACAAGTATGTTATAAAAATGCGTTTAAAATATAATCCTATATATTAATTAACAGTCTGGTGTATTGGTACAACAAAATATTAAAATTAAACTTGTAACTGCAGTGTTTAAATGATCAATTACTACAAAAAGGCTTCTAGTGATGTAGATATTTACAATCAATAAAAGAAATTTACAGTTTGTTTTATACAAAATCAGAAAATTCAGTTGGATGGAATTAAATGCCCCTATGCATTTCATTCAACAATTAATTAATGTAATTTGCAATTTAATAATTGGAACACACAATTCAACATTGTGCATTTCCAACAAAAATTATGTTGGTTGGAATTAAATGTACTGTTGTTATTAGGTGAAATAACACAGAACAAGTAAGTATCAAAATTAAACTTTTACGGCCAAAATTTAGCGTACGCAGCCAACGAAATAAAGAATTCAAGTTAAAATTACTACAAGTATTTTGCATTTAAAGGTTTCGTAATACAGTAAAGTTAAATAGACACCTTCCAGTGATGAAATGCACTATTTTGTATTGTTTTACTACCTTACACAAACATCTGTTACTTTTATATTTAGTGTTCGCGGCCAACGAAATAAAGAATTCAAGTTCAAATTACTACAAGTATTTTACATATAAATGTTTCGTAATACAGTACTGTTAAATAGGTACCCTCTAGTGATGAAATGCACTATTTTTTATTGTTTAACTACTGTACACGAACATCTGTTACATATTTAGCGTTCGCGGACTAAGAAATAATGAATTCAAGTTCAAATAACTGCAAGTATTTTACATTTAAATTTGTCATAATACAGTAATAAAAACCACTATCATATACAGTATTAAAAGAAGCATAAAAGATTTATTATATGTAGTAAGAATTTGCGTATTTTTTAATCTAAAATTTTGAAACAAAAATAGGTTTATTTGGGGCGGATATCCACCACCCGTAGACACCATCACTTCCTGAGTCGTTAATGCCAAAGATTACAGCAGTATTCTAATACAATAGTAATGTATTTCCTAGAAGGTTGGCTCCAATGCTATTTGCCCTGTTTCCTGTGTCGACGACCCTGTCCACCACCCCACAGGTATTTCCGGGAGATTCCTGGGATTCAGTGGGTAAAGCGCAAGCTCAGGTCAGGTACCTACTCCCGAGAAACCTACCCTTTACACCACATAATAGGGGCAGCCCAGGCCGAGTCAGGGGCAGCGCAGGCCGAAAGTCCGTTTCCCGTATTATGGACATGAATCAATAAATTACAGAGTTTTTGACAGTTTGACTGAAAAACAATGGACTGCAAACTAAAAATAATCAATCTGAAGGAACAACATTCAAGTTACAGTTGTGTGAAGCGCTAGACCTCGTCGTAATCAGAGAGTTGCCGGTTCGATCCTGAAAAGTCACAAGCTTTTTGATCATTAGAAACAATTCTCAGCTGTTGATCGCTGGGTTAATAAATAGTCCTACCTGATAAAACAGCTGATCTTAGTCAGTAACAAAGCTACACAGATCTCTCTCAATTCTAGCAATATTCTAGTCACCCAAAATTTAGATTCAGCTAAAGATACACCAACACCCAGCCTGGTGTATCTAAAGAAACAATAAGGATAATTCTAACAAAGTACTCCCGAGTGACCAAAAACAATCAACACAAAGAAACATTAACTCCAGTAACTTCCTTCAATATGTTTTAAAGTACTCCAGAGTGACCAAAAATAATCAATACAAAGAAAATAAACATTAACTCCAGCAACTTCCTTCAATATGTTTTAAAATACTCCAGAGTGACCAAAAACAATCAACACAAAGAAACATTAACTCCAGCGACTTCCTTCAATATGTTTTTCGTCTGCTTGCAATTACCTAAACCGAGGTTGTTTTACAATACAAGGAGTCCAGGCAATTCCACCTTGGCCTCCGCGGCTGGCCTACATCGGGGACCTTGGAGGTTGCCACTCTGTCTGCCGCCCTCGGTCTACTGGTCGTGGAGTAGGCACTCCTGGTTGGGGAGAGAGATCTCAACAAACGGAGATATTTCTCGCTCCAGACAATGTTCTTGCCAGTAGAGACTACGAAATTCATGTGTTGACGACATTCAAACCAGTGTAAAATAAAACGATGTATACAGGGTGTTCCGGAACTCTCTACCAATATTTTAGGGCATTGTTCCTGGGTAAGAAACATATCTAAATATCATATTTAAATTGTCCGGAAGTCCTTAGTTACTCAGATAGCCGCCATTTTGTTTTTTTCACTTATTAATTTTTTTCTGAAAATTGGTTAAACATACGAAGTTGAAACTTTGCAACAACATTTATGACAACTAGACAAAGCTATAAAAAAATTATAACGATTTTTCAAATTCATAAAACAAAATGGCGGCTGTTTAAAATTTTGTTTCTTAAATTACTCGAAAACCGTTGATTTTACAAAAACTTTACAAGAATAAGTTTTGTAAGGCAATTTTATTAAAAATCGATCGACACCTTAATCTTTAAGATCGGACGAGTATTAACTGAGATATGGCAGTTTTAGTGATACGTGTCCGCCGGATATTAGTTGCAGCGCATGCTGAAAGCGGTCACGTATCACTAAAACTGCCATATCTCAGTTAATACTCGTTCGATCTTAAAGATTAAGGTGTCGATCGATTTTTAATAAAATTGCCTTAAAAAAGTTATCCTTGTACAATCTTTGTAAAATCAACGGTTTTCGAGAAATTTAAGAAACAAAATTTTAATCAGCCGCCATTTTGTTTTATGAATTTGAAAAATCGTCATAATTTTTTTATAGCTTTGTCTAGTTGTCGTAAATGTTTGTGCAAAGTTTCAACTTCGTATGTTTAACCAATCTTCAGAAAAAAATTAATAAGTGAAAAAAAAACAAAATGGCGGCTATCTGAGTAAATAAGGACTTCCGGACAATTTAAATATGATATTTAGATATGTTTCTTACCCAGGAACAATGCCCTAAAATACTGGTAGAGAGTTCCGGGACACCCTGTATAAGCTGCTGGACCCAGTTTTGAACTATGAAAAGACTGCTGACTTTTCTCAGGATCAAACTTGTAGTTATTTGACCATAGGCAAGCACACAAACCTCCCAGCTACCCTTCTAAGAACAGTTAGTACAGTAATACTATGCTTAATGCAACATTTACTTAAAAACATCTGTATTTGATTTCAGCGCAAAATTGGATATAAGTTTGCTAACACTATCTCAAAGCAAGACCGTTACTTCCTCTTAGAGACACGATACGGCTCTCAGTTGTGTAAATATTCTCTTCCCACACCACTATAGACTCCGCTATGTTTTGTTAATTAATTCAAAATTAACCCCTACTTACTTAAAGTGCACTTTGCAAAACATACATATAATTTTTGCCACTCATTTTCATCGAATTCATAGGAAAATTACCGTCTTTTTTCATGGCAAAACCACATAAAAAATAGAGACTTCTGTACTAGGGTCCCCACAAACCAAAACGCCTTTTTTAATTGAATACATGTTAATATTGACGTTTATGTAAATTTGAAAAGAAATACATGCGTTTATGTTGAGAGAGCAAACCTAAATACTCATTTAGTCACAAACGACAATCGTGATAGCGTGTAAACCTAATTTATTTTGAACTTTTGGAACAAAACTCCAACCAACAATAAATAAAAGCTGGCTTGAATTAATTAGAAATATGCTCAGGATCTAAGTTTGCTGCAGCCGAGGTGTTTTATACCGATGTTAATCTACGGCCCAAAATCTTCACAATTCCTAATGAAATCCCATAAGGAAAACCAGCAGTCGCAGAGTGTAGATCGCAGTCGATCGTAGGTCAACGTAGTCGCTAGCGGCTGAATCCTTTCACCGAACTGTTTGAGGTCATATGGTCACTCTCAGTCCGGTAGCTCATATTATATCCCAGAAATCAGATTATCTCAACATGACCTCCAACTTGAATATCACAGCCAAGGGAACTCGTTTGTATCTCTTCAAAGTATGGGACGAAATGGGATTTTTAATAAATCGGGGATATTTATGAAAACATGTAGGATACATCTAGGTTGACGTAATCGTAGCTTATTTCAGCTCTGTACACGTCTGGAAAGTTAGTATGTAAATACATAAGGATATTCATGCAGTTGATTTGGAAGATGTGGGATTGTATGGGATTTAAATTGGGGTAATGTTTGAGATATAAGACATGCCTCTTCGGTTTGATCCTGAGAAAAGTAGCAATAGGTTTTTATGGTGCGAAACAGGACCATGGACTTTGGCAACCAACAAATACTTAGGGTAATTTAAATTTGAGAAATAAACAATTTTTGGAATTTGGAATTGAAAATTGAGTTTTAAATTAAGCAACAGCTTAGGATTGAACAAATGTATCTTATCTAACCATTACAAAGTGTGCGATATTTATTTTGTTTTTACGCCATTAACAATTCTTAAATTTTTCCAAGGGAATGGTCCAAAATCTTCTGATACTTGTGTTATCAAACATTGACTGTTTTATATCCTAGTGAAAAATTTTATCTAGCTGGAGAAAACGATCTCGCTTTAACTCAAACCAGCGACCTTCATATTTGTATACATCAAGAGGAAACGGAAACATCACTACTATTGACAAATCCTTGGTCCAGCCCAGTTGCTGAGCGGCTGACGTGTCGGTTGAGTCATGTCGAACACGTCAGCAAAAAGTCTCGAGTCGCCACAAAACTATGGGAGGAAACGCCACGTTGTTATTGATGATAATAACGATATGACTACAGTGATGTGTTTATATGTAGCGGTAACATGTGATGTTGTCAGTATTGCAGCATTTTTGCTTACTGAAGTAGACATCTCATCAATATGAACATCTGTAGCCGTTTTCTCGTAAAACCTACATAGTTGAATGAGCTACCCACACACAGCCTACAGTCTACAATCTGCAGCCACAGTCTAAAATTAAACAACTGTAGTAAGTGGTTTGAGGCATAAAATATACTATAGTTGTCCTTTTAGTTTGGCTAAGTTAAAGAATTGTGTATTCGACAGAAATCAGTAATTTAGCCTACTGCATTGCACTCAGTTGGTGATTCAGTTCAACATACCACCATTCAATTTGGATACTGAAGTAGACATCAAGGACCCCATCTATGTGGACCAGCCGTAGAAAATTCTTTACGGTCTCTACTATTCCTCCCAAGTTACATTGATGTGGTTTTGCTCGGTTTAAAAATGTACGTATTCGACAGAAATCAGTATCCACGCAATCTTTCGGTGGCTCAGTTAACATAACTCTTGGCAGCTTTATCAACACGGCCATGGGAGTGTCTAGTCGCATCCATAGTCAATGTTACAGTTAGTAGACAGCAAGGTAGCACGTCCGTGAACTGAATTGTAACTGTACAGTATACAGTAGTTGTCATTTCCGGGTCGGCTACACTTGGGCGGGTTACACACCGGTGTCGCGGATATGATGTCGCCGATATTTCTGATGTCGCGGACATGATGTCTGCGACATGTAATAAAATGCAACCATGGGAGAAGCGATACGTGCTGGCGACATGATAGGGAATCAGTTCAGTTTTTCACCAGTTTCAATAATGTCATCCTCTGAAGAAGATGGTGTGTTGTTGCTGCTGATGCTACGGAGACGAAGACGACGACGAAGAGTAAATGTGAGAAGAGAGTTCTGGACCCATCCTTATTGGAAGGATAATCAGTTGTCCAGTCAATTCACATTGACTCTAGTATAATAAAACCACCACTCGAGTAAACCCACCACTCAACTCACAAAACAAAACAGAAGTACCAAGACCAAGTGACAGCGCCGAAACTACTAGAAACGTGTTATGCGCATGCGCGGGCCCAAGAGACACGAGACATGTCCGTCCAAACACCGACCGGTTGGTTCGCTCGAGACACGCGTCTGCGACACGAGTCGCGGGCAACGTGTCCGCGACACTGGTGTGTAAAGCTCCATAAGATAACATAGGTTGGTTTTCGAGGGGCATGTCGCGGACACGAAAAATATCGGCGACATCATATCCGCGACACCGGTGTGTAACCCGCCTTGATTTCACTTTGTTTGTGTCTCGCGCCGTCACATCCGCCATGTGTTGTGCGGGTCACAGTCACAAGTTGGGAGAATTGTACTGTAGGAAACAATGCACTTTGCTGAGCCTGAGCAGTTGTAAACATTTGTTTGGTCATTTAAATCTTTGTTCACATTAGGAACAAGTGGAGAATTTTATTTAAACTGTGTAAGTTACGTTTGGTGGACAACGGAAATGTCAATACAGAAGATATTTTAATGTTTGGTGTTGGGTCAAGAATCCCTGTCTTAACGTCAACTTAGAACAGCTGTTTGTATAATAATATGTGCTACCTATGTTAGATCAAAGACCGTGAACGTTTATAAAACTGCTACCATACGTAGATGTTTAGGACCTTTCACTAAAAAAGACTACAGTGATGAATGCTGGTGCGTTGAAGCCGAAAAACATATTTGATCTGAAAATTAGAGACGAATATTCCTCAATACACAAAACTAACCACGCACAAAAGCAGATACTAATAGCACTTTCAAAAAACCAAAGTACTGTAGCAAGAAGCTTGTTTATTTAAGACTTTAGACATAGTAAACACAACCTTTATGCTATATGCGTGACTAGTATTACAAGCTTAGGATCGACCAGTGGACACAGGTAATTTAACCTTTTATTGAATTAAAAGTTATTTTTGTACAAAGAATTTAAAATTGTGCAACATAAACTTGATATAAAAATAAGTAGATTACTCATCCAAATGTAAAATCTTACGCCGGTTTTAGTTTCCGGTTTGATTGTGCTGACGTCAAGGAAAAATTATTATCTTATCACAGGGTACATTTTGACATCGGGGGCTTTATTCTTGGTTATGACAAAGAGGAACATCAGTATTTATAGATTGCTTTATTTAGCTGGCATAGTTTAAAAGTTTATTTGACAACAACAAATAAACGGTAAACGCCACCCAACACGAACCGGACATAATGTTATAATCAGCTGATCCATGATTAATCTATATGGAGTACATGTTTACAATGCCTCGCTGAGTTTTCCCAGTAATTGGTTCCGGCAAGCTAACATTGGCGCACAATGGTGTCGTTTAAAGGTGTGATCCACGGTAAAAGTCGTTGGGATAAATAGAGAGCGTGTATTGCGGCCAAGGCTGTGACACGCGGCACCTGCCTACCTACACAAAACACAAACACAACATGATACAATACATGACAACCCAATAAACACTACGTAACTCATCAAACTTACATGTATTTGTTCCTATGTTCTTGACAATAAAATTGAATAACTACTTACGTTTATGAGCATAAAATTAAAAGCAATTCTAGTTGGGTACACGGCCAGGGTAACCATTCGCTATTGTATTTTTCGTGGGGATAGGGGGATTACAAACATAGTACTGTAAAGATATTTTACCGTAACTGTTACAGCGTTTCTATGCTATATTTGAGAGTTTCAAAGGAATAAAACATGCTAAATATGAATTAAAAGTCTTAAAGCCGTATTTGTGAAAATTATATTTATCTGTTTTTCACATAATTTAGATACGTTTGCATCATTGAACTCTATTTCATGAAATTGGGCGATTTTACACGAGTAATCGTGCTAACTTACATATGCATTTTAAAGGTGTTTCTAACCTATGGGAATCTCAAAACAAACAAAAACAATCGGTCCCGGGTCTTGGTCTCACCATAGAACCTACGGTAGTAGCTTTTGCGCTATATGGCAAATCGCTAAAACAAGATGCAATACAAAATAAGACAACCAGAGAGAATACAACACAAAATCAAATAAACGCTACGACACATAATACTGTCACTTTGGTACAGTCCAACCTGAAGAAGCTGTTTCACGTCCCGAAATGTTTTGTAAATTTTACAGTCGCGAAGGAGAATTACATGAATTCTTGTTTATAAACTCAAAGCATCAAAGATTTAATAAAAGATATATTGAGTTTGCAACGTTTACATAGCACAAGCGAGAGCCAAGAATTTGAGTCTCATAGTAAAGACCCCCATACACTATCCAACATGTTGGACGGACATGTCGGGATCCGACGTCTTGTCGAACATATTGGACAGTGTGTGGGTTCCGACCCGACATGCTCGACGGATATGTCAGGTCGGAAGCTCGGTCCGGTAGCACCACCCGACTCGAGCCGTTCGCCTGACATGTTGGACTGTGTGTGGGTCAACGGACTCATTTTTCCATAATGTCATTTAATGATAATAAACAGTCAATGTCAGGACTTATTTAACTCTACAGAGACCAGAAGTCGTTGTGTTATGTCAAAAGTAAACTATATTGCAACAAACATGCGCGTAAAGAGGGGCACGATATCCTGATGGAAGGGTGGCAAGGAACTGTATCCAGAGTGTGATTTAAAGTTTGTTAAAAATAAAATTGAAAATTTGAGAGCCTCGTTCTGTAGGCACTAAAACTCTCTAAAGTCATCGATAAAATTCCCCCACAAATAGCTACAGTAGTCTCGAAATCCATCTCAGAACTAATAGTTCACCTGACTTGTTGGGTAACATGCTCGACAGTGTGTGGGAAACACCCGACATAAGTCAGGTTGGATGATGGGTCCGTCGTCAGGTCAGGTTGTCAGGTCGGGTGGCATGTTCGATAGTGTGTGGGGGGCTAAACAGAACCAAGTGTAATTTCGCAACTTTTACACATGCCTCACTCGTGGAGTGTATACTTGTAGTGCTAATTGAATAGTTAACAGCTATGTGCTAATAGACACCTGCCACTGTCACGACAACGTAGACGTTTGTATAGTGGATACAAAACTATGTACAAACATGGCTTGTAGTTGTAAACACCCTAACTACTCAGTCTTTTCACGAATTCCTGAATGTGGACGATTAAGGCGGAGTTTAACCCAAAATGAATGCAATATAAGAGTGGAACGAGTGATATGCTTTTTGTTTTTCAATTGTTACTGAGATCAGCTGTTTTTGACAACGCCATTTACATAACAGCATGATAAATCTTGTGTTCATAAAACGCTGGGCCCATATTCTATAACCATCAAAACGACTAATGTTTTACTCATAATGACGACCCAGAGATGATACACATCATCATGATACACAGAGTTAAGCTTTTTTGCTAAGCAGCAACTAAGTAAGTTTTACGGTAAAATTCTGCGTGAACGTTTGTTCTTCTATGTTCATATTTGCCCAGTGGAACCAATCGCTCCCAAGTTAGTCGGACGAAATATAGGCGAGCTCTTTAGCCACTAGTTAACCATCTATTAAAAACACATAAAATGCCTATCAACAACAGTGATATAAACACGAGAACAAGTGATTTGTTTAGTAGTTTTCAAAATCAAAATCTTTAATACCGTTTACGTGAACGGAATAGACAATATCTGATCAGTATATACAGTATACTAATTTAGACGAAGTACAAACAACAAAAAAAGCCTAATATTTTTAAAATGAATTATCTATTTAAATTGTATATACATTAAGAATCTCATTACATCTGATCCACACGTTTCTGTACTCCCACAAACTAAAATCGAATCAATCATAATGCTAAAGCAACTTAAACCAACCGATATTAAAACACCTTAACCTTCTGTTTGATCATGTTAAGGTGCGATATCTCATTGTGTACGTACACGCTAAAGGTAATGTTTAACATTCCCAAGGTAATTGAACTGTTTGTTATCAGCTGTGATTTATAAACAACATGCGACCTTATCAGAATGTTGTTTAGTGTTCGCTGGAAACACCAACGCCTACATACAGAATGTGTTGAACCAACTCAAGTACAACTCACATTGTTTTACCTTCAGACACAAAACATTCCTTGTTACTGTAAAAAAAAAAAATAGTAATATCTATATAAATGATAACAAATCGGTGTTAAACATTTCATCCTGCAACCCGTTTGAACCGAATCAGCAAACGGTTTAGACAAAATAATTGTTTACCAAAATATTAAGGAATACTTCCCTTTTTGATATTTTTGAAGAAGCCTGGACCCCAGTTCTAAGAAACATCAATGCTTAAGGAAAACAATTACAGTATTAAATAGTCTCCATGACAACGATGAGAAACGCAACGTTTACTTTTGATTTATTCGGGTTTCTCAAAATGGTATAGTGCATTGATACAATGCTGATCGTAATAAGACAAATAGGACACTTTAATTTTATTCTACGGTGATGGCAGTGATTTTTTGAAAATAAGTAGCGGTCTTAAATAGTGATACAGTACTACAGTAGTTGCAATTCATATTAACTTTAAACGGATTTACTCTCAGGGTTAATGTCCGCATTTTCTTTTCTTTTTTTTTGTAACTGTAAAGATAGAACTTGAGGAATGCAACTAGCCTTTTGAAATACGAAGGTATGACAGACCAATGTTTCCAACAACTACATTTAATGCCTTATTTAAGAGGATTAATGTTTATAATATAATGCACATTTTTAGTCGACGATTTTGACCTTATTTTTCGAAATACTTTAATTCTTTACTTACTTTTTAATTCTCGCTATGACGCAGGGATACCTACAACAACATTTATGACAAATAGAAAGATACTCCCGCCACAGCAATCCTGCCGACTAAGCGAATTTCCATTTGTCTGAATTTATTTCAGTTAAATATATTTTAATAACATTAGGTTTAACGAGTACCTAGGTTTTTCTGCTACAAGGAAACTAATAAAGTGTGTTTTTGAGTAAAATATTGATAGCTTAGTACAAAATAGATAAATTTGCCAAGTTAGATCAAAATATATCCATAAACAAGCAAACTACAACATTTGACAATATTCTCCATAAGAATAACATGGGAATTTTAAATTTACAATTTTTTTAATTTTCTCCGTTACTAATAATTGAACAAACATACTTTTATATACTAAATTATTTGTTTTTTTAAGCTCTTTAAAAAGGTTTAAAGAGAAATCGGTAAATTTTGTGTTTTGAGGGTCAAAAGTGAGAAAAACCAATTTTTACCCCATAAAACCCCCCGTAAAGCCCCGGATGCGCGCGCACGCGCTGTGATGCTAAACCGGCTGTACATCAGTCCTGCTGAAAATAAGTTTTATTGTCGGATTATATGATCTTTTAATTTAAACGTGATAACTAGTATTATTGGGACGTCCAAGTTTATATTTTACGGACACTACGAACTCATTGTGTGTAGCTGAGCATCGTAAGTAGATGTTAATGTGATGTGGACAAACACATAACCTAACTAATGGACTAACAAGCTGCAACATACTGTCTGAACAAGACGCACGCTTCATTGTTGGACACGCTCAGAACTTCTTGTTGTTCTACTGAACTCTACCTTATCAGCTGTGTGGTGGTCGAGTGGTCTAAGTGACTGTAATCAACCCACCTGAAAATCCAGGTTCGAATCCTAGTGAGGGCTAATACTTTTTGTTCAAGAAAACTCATTGTTAAGGTTCATTTTTGGCAAATAAATTTATTGCATTGATTTTTAGGTGTAAAAAGATAGTTAGTTTGGTTATTATATATTTATTGGTCTATATTATTAGGTTATAAATCATTAGGTTAAAATATTGCTAGAATTTTATTTATATAGCCTATTTAAAATTTTTACTGTAAATTAAAAAATTGTTTATTATTAATTGTTATGCTATTTATTGTGATTATTACTGTTGATTAAATTGGTATACGTTTTTATTTATTAGGTATTAGTTATTATTGTTATTAGTTATTAGTAATTTATTAATGTATTATTTATTTATTTATTTCCAAGTTATCCATTATTTATACTTGTTACTTATTCTCACTATTCTAATTTAAAAACAAAACCAAAAGTAAAATGCCTGTAATCACACGTTCTAAAGACTTGTTGAATCTCACAGATGGGTTATTTTTTATCGATCAGGAAGTTATTGACCTTGCTTCAGGTTTTTATGCTGAGCTGAGATCAACCATTGCTACTTTTGGTGAGGACTCGGTAGAAAAATTGATTCCGCATGTGACCAGCTTAATGGAAAAACTCAACAACGTGTGTAAGTCCAACGAAGAAGCTCTCAGAGAAATTAATCAGCTACAAGATCAACTGAGCATGGCTGAAAGTCGTTGTATGGACTTAAACAAAAGTTTTAAAGAAAAATCCATGGTTTGTTGTGAGTTGGAGGATCAACTTGATGCTGACATCGGTAGTCTGACCGCTGACCTGGAGAAGGTCAAGGCCGAAAATAAACAGCTGAAGAAGAGGGCAGAGTCAAATGTGGACCATGAAGGCATCTTGCTGGAAAGTCAACAGAAAGTAGCTGACCTGACCGCTGACCGCCAGCGCTTGATGACTTCAATAGAAGTGTTGGAGGCAGAGATAAAATGCTTGAGGGGAGAACTGAGAAGAGCTGAGAGTCGTGCAAGGCAGAGAAGATCTTCATCCGACATGAGCCTGCTAGCGGAGCTATCAGCTGCGGAGAAACAAGAGCCTTCACTCCACACTGTTACCCCAGCTTCACTCCGCACTGTTACCCCTGCTTGCTCTGCTGCTCCCTGCACACCTCCTCGGCCTACGACTCCACACTGTGACACTTCACCTGCACCTAGGTCGGAGGAGAAGCCGGACGGACAACACAAGACATTAAGAAATGTACTTGTAATTGGGGACTCACACTTAAGGTACTCAACAAATATGTGCAAAGAGAAGGGGGCATATGTTGAATGCTGTCCAGGGGGAAAGATTTTAGACATTAAGAATGTATTGTTAGGTTATTTAGGTGTAAGTTTGTCTGTGATATATTTTCATGTTGGATGCAACAATCTCAGACGTGGCTATCGGGGGGGCCCGGGGTACAATGGGGGTCATGGGAAACGTGAAGCTCTCCACAGCATGGCTGACCTTTTGTACTCTGCCAGAACACACTTTCCAAATTCAAAATTAGTTCTGAACAGTGTTCTGATTAGGCGAGACGTTAGTTATAGAGCACTCCACGACTTTAACACCCAGGTTGAGCTGATGTGTAACAACTTCGGTGTTACATTCGTGGAGGCTAACACGTGTGTTGGCAGAGGGGATCTGGCCCGTGATGGAGTGCACTTCAGCCGACGAGCTGTTTCTCGCCTCGGGCATTTGCTCATGGATGTGATTGGGACCCTTTTGCAGTCTCAGAATGACCCACATGTCTCTGGTCAGGGTGATGTCAACTTAATGCCTACCCCGCTTTCTCCTGTACTGGGCCATGACGCGGTGGCTGCAACTGACTGTGGCCATGGCAGCAGTCAGAGTGTTGTCACTGTGTCGGAAAACTAGTCGGAGGGGGAGGTGTGGGCAATGTCAGAATTGGTCACCTAAACATACGCTCTTTGAACACTGGATTCACTGAAATGTGTGAACTTGTCCTTGATTCGAATTTTGACATTTTTGGTGTGACAGAGACCTGGCTTCACCCTGACACTCCCTCAGACAACTTCAATATACCAGGATACAGTTTGTTGCGCTCTGATCGCCACCACATTTCTGGCTTATTTGAGGAGGAGGAAGCCGGTGGGGGCATTGCTTTATACATCAGGGAAGGAATTATGTATGACCAACATATTTTTCCAGCCAACCTTCCACCTGGTATAGAAACACTTTCTGTTGTCCTCAGGCTAAAAAGCCAGAGACTGGGTCTGTGTGTAGTATACAGGCCTCCCAATGTACGATACACTAACCTTGATTCTTTGTTTCACTCCCTATTTGTTGACTTAGCAGTTGAAGTCGACTCTGTCATCTGTCTGGGTGACACAAACGTTGATCTTATGTCAAAAACAAGTAGTGATTCTAAATATTTATGCCGACTCTTGAGAGAATCAAATACAATCCAGTTAATAAACGAGCCTACGAGGGTGACAGCAACTTCAGCCACCTTGTTAGACCACATATTCGTGGACAGGTCGGTTGAAGTCAAGAGGATCGGCGTTATAAATGCACCTAGCATATTAGATCACAGAGGGAAGTCAATTACGGACCACAAGCTTATTTTTTGTGAATTGATCCTAAGAAAAGAACATAAGAAACCAAAGATGATCAGATATAGGGATTTTTCAAAATTCAATGTTGACCAAGCGGTAAGAGAAATTTCTGAAATAGATTGGAAAAAGATAACGATCTTACAAGGAGTAAATAATATTGAAAATGCATTGACCAATGAAATTAGAAAAGTATATGATAACCACGCACCTATAGTGTGTAAAAGGGTAACCAAGAAAGTAGCTCCGTGGAGAAATGATATAATTAAGAAACTGACGAGGGAAAAAAATAAATTAAGGAATAGATATTGGAAGTCAAGAAGTGATCCTGATTGGCATAAGTATAAGGAAATAAGAAACAGATTGAATTCAATGGTCTGGCATGCGAAAAAAAGGTTTTTTACCAACAAACTGTCGACAACAAACAACAGCAAAGATTTCTGGAAATGTGTAAAGAATTGCGAAGTTTATAAGAACAATTGTATAGAAACTATTGACGGTTTTGAAGCTAATGACATTAATGAATATTTTACAAAAATGGGGTCTGGTGTCAAGGCTGATGAAGAAATTATTAAATTTTATATGACTAATAAACAAGATGAAACAAGAAACGAATGTCGATTTAGTGCTGTCACCGAAGCAACTGTAAAACTAGTGATGAATCAAATAAAGTCTAAAGCTGTAGGCAGTGATGAGATATCAATAGACATGTTAAAAGCTGTGAGTCCGTTTGCTATTGAAGCAATCACACATCTTGTAAATGAGTCACTCATCAGTGGAGTATTCCCGAATGCATGGAAGCAAAGTATTGTCAGGCCATTGCCAAAAACAGCTGCACCAACTAAGGTAGAAGATCTTAGACCAATATCAATACTTCCAGCAATATCTAAATTATTAGAGAAAATAGTGATTGACCAGATATCCCAATTTATGAATGACAATAGGCTGCTACCTAAACTACAGTCAGGTTTTAGAAAAAACCACAGCACATGTACAGCTTTGACCAATTTATTCTGTGACATGATTGATGCCAAGGACAAAGGGAAACATAGCTCACTTGTCATGCTTGATTACTCCAAAGCATTTGATTCTATGGACCATAGTATGCTGATTGCAAAAATGAAATATATGGGTTTTAGTGATAGAATCACTACCTGGATTCGCTCTTACCTTATCGACCGAATGCAGGTTACCAGATTGGGTAGTGAAACATCGTATCCCCTCGTCAAAAAACGGGGCGTTCCTCAAGGTAGCTGTTTGGGGCCTGTACTTTACACGCTTTACACAGCTGACTTTCCCAGCTGTGTAAAACATTGTACTGCACACTTGTATGCAGATGATTCCCAGTTGCACTTGTCTTATGAGCCTGGTTACATGAGTGAGGCCATCGACAAGATCAACACTGATCTGGAGAACATTTCCAAATGGTCTAGCATTAATGGGCTTAGGCTAAATCCAGACAAGTGCACTGTACTTCATACTGCCCCTGTGAACCTAGTACAGACACTGAGAGATAATGGCTTGAGCATCAATCTTGATGGCAGGAGTCTGGCAGTCTGTGACAAAGCCAAAACTCTTGGCATCATTATTGACAGAAATTTGAATTTTAAAGATCACATCACGCATGTCTCCCAACGAGCAATATGAAGACTGAGAGGTCTGTACAGGTTCAGAGGTATGCTGCCTGAGGCTGCAAAGCTTCAACTCATGCAGTCACTGATATTGTCAGTAGTCTACTACTGCTTCCCTGCATATGGCAATAGTATCACTAAGGAAGACATGTGCAGAATACAGCGAATCCAAAGCTCAGCAATCAGATTTGTATTCTGCCTTAAAAAATTTGATCATGTTTCCCCTTTCCGTGAAGCAGCCGGGATGTTGCCCATGGAAGCCATGTGCAGGTTTTTGACGTGCTGCATGACTCACAGGGTACTGACTCTCCGTGAGCCCGACTATCTTTGCGAGAGGCTTTCTGTCCGGGATGAGGTCATACAACGTAGGACACGTCATGGTGGGAGGCTTCACTTTCCAAGGGTCACCTTGGAATTGGGGAAAAAAAGTTTCTCATATTTCGGACCCACATTGTACAACGGATTACCCGAGAGCCTAAAAACCGTTGCATCCAGGAATACCTTTAAGATTAAGATTAAAAAGTTTTTAAAAGATATGAATGTTTAGTTGTAAGTGCAATAGGTTAATGACAAAAGTTGTTCTGAAAAACTGACATGTATCAGAGAAACGCTGGCTAATAAAGACGTTTTTATTTATTTATTTATTTATTTCCCATGGTCCGATCATGCTGGTTCGCGAACTCATTCAAGTTTATCCCGCTTTACACCTTTAAACCAAATTTCATCAAAATCGGACAAAAATTACTTTAGTTATCGCGTTCACGGACGTATATATATATATATATATATATGTATATATATATATAAGTCTCTATATATATATATATATACATATATAAAAATTTGAACGAATGGTGTTTTTGGCCTCTGGGGACATCAAAATGAAAAAGTAAATCGGTCCCAGGTCTAGGTCTTACCGTGCCACCTACGGTAATAGCTACTTCCCTATAGGGAAATTCGCTAAAAGGAATTGGTTTACGCTATGCGTGGTAGTACGTTATGAAGTTGTTTTCAAATTGCATTCTTAGGGAAAACAATATCATAACTCATACCGAAAATGAAATTTACCCAGATTCTTCGGTAACAAAATCTACATCGGATTGAATAACAGGTTATACAACCATACGGGACTATTTTCGCAATAGATTTCTCCAAAACACCTTTGATTTTTTCATAGTAATTTTGAAAAGTTATAACAACGTCAAAATACCACAGATTACAAATTACGTAATAATATACTTCGAGCGCAGAGAATAATTAGGAATACTAAGGATATCGGGGGGAAATTCCAAACAGGATAAAAAAGCATGTCTTTACATTACGTAACGATGGTTTTCCAAGTTGCAACTTTACATTCCCAAACATACACTTCATCGTAGTTTGAATATGTTGCAATCCCACCAATGGGGGTAGACAGTGAACCCCCCCCCCCCCAACCTCATTGCCAGGAAATACTAAAAACCGGCCCTCGCTTTCAGAGAAGACACAAAGATACGTTGTACACAGTATCTTATTTTGATAAAATAAAAGTATACGTTTCCTTTCTAAAAAAACTATCTAGTTGCTTATTTATTAAACAAACAACTCCACAGTTGCAGTGAAAACGGTGGTCGTTTTTATGTCTCTCGTCTCCTTATTTCTTTGTTATCTAAATCGATGGATTTTGGGACATTTTTGAGAATAGTGACAGTTGTTGAAAAAAACAAAAGAAAAATTTAATTGAAAAACTAATGCGGAAAACAAGAAGCTTTTACTATGGATAAAAATACTGGCCATCGTTTGGGATGCTTGCAGCATTGGAGTACACTTTTGTCTAGATTACAGCAATTTGTCTTCGATTTCGATACTGCTACAACATAAATTATGTGGTGATGAAACAAGTAACTGCAACACTGGCATCGATATTGACTGCACTGAAGAAAGATACGAACTCTGCTTTTGATTTGTATTTAGTTATTTCAAGTGAGTGTTGCTAGTGGCAGTTTTTTGTTCAGTTATTTATCAAGTTATCACACAAGAAGCTAGTACGTTGAAATTAGGTTTTCTTCAATATTTGTGTTATAACTTTTTATGTTCGTGTTTAGCGTGTTACATGTATTGCTCACTAATCTTCGATTGTAGGGTTTTCTGGTTAGTATTTACAATGTTTATGCAACCTAAACACAACAAGGTCGAGCTCGTGAACCTTCCTTTCACCTGAGGTCTACTGCGGTGTAGAAAGTGTTCGGGAGAAAACTCAGGTCAGGTAGCCGTAGTGAATAAAGATTCATTATTTGAACTTTGTCATATTTTAATTATTTTTTTTTATTGTTAGTCAACGTATATTGGATGATTTGTGTTATTGGTCGTTCACCAATGGGTGTGCATTATACTTTTTGAATCATCTTTGAGTTGATTTGGGAAATCGACGAAATCGTTGAAAAGGTCACCGTCTACGACCAAGATCTATAAGCAATAGGGTATTCAAAATTTGCCAAACATTAAACGATTCCCAACCATTTAGGATCCTTGGTGAAGAAAATCCAAGTTCATCTTTCAGTTTATCTATGCAAACTGAGTAAAACGTGTGCAGTTATATGGAACGATGATATTTTGGCTACTTCATTTTTCTACTTAGGTGCGCTTCATTTTCCAGTTAAGGTGCTTCACCGTCTGCCATCGAGAAAAAAGTAAGGTTTGAAGAATGCAGCACTGTGTATAGTCAAATCGTTCACATTCTTTTAATCTCTTCAAAAAGTGGAAGTTTGCTTTTCAACCCCTCTCATTAGCATTTTCTTATTCCAGACTAAAAGGCTAGAAGGGTATCTTTCTCATGTAAACTCAGGAGGAGAACACACAATGTAGAACGTAAACAACGACCAGCCCATGACTAGACGGGTTTGCGCAGACCTTGCAATTTGGAACCTGCGCAGAATATAGTCTCAAAATACAAGTATTTGTAAAAATCTATGATCCTGCAAAATCTGCAGGAACCATAGTCATCCGACGTCAAACGATGGTCCTACGTAATAAACTGTACATTTTAACTGGCCATGTAAACGCCCGTGATCAAAATTGTCTTTGTTTGGTCCGAACCAGATTTAACCCCGAAGAAAGCAGTGCTAATGGCCTAGGTCAGGTCATGAACAATGAACATCTCTGTGACGTAACCAGTCTTGTGAGAAAGCGTCCACGGTCGCGCGTCGCGCTTTCCACGGCATTTCCGCTAACATGCACTTCCGGAACGTCGTGAGCTGTTTCCTAGAGAATCGTCAACGAGGAAATACACGATCTCGGTCTCGATTTCGAGCAAACACAAACATATTGACTGCTGAATTGAACTTGGATAACAAACAGATTTCGGTCACATAGCGTCATTGATAGGATTAACCAACCACAGACAAGAGAATACGTACAGTACGTATTCTCTTACAACAATATAGATGGGCTTGTCCAGTAATCAGATGGACGCTGGTTCGATCCTAATGGAATCGGATAATTCCTAATGAAGATCCTATGAATGATCCAGATCCTAATGCAAAGTCAGAAAATTTTTTAAGGTTCCAAACTGGACTGGACCCAGTTGTTCTTGATCATTGTGTTCTTTTAATGGTCCTAGCTGAAGAACCAGCTGACTATAGTCAGTAACAAAGCAGTCATCTCATTCGTTAATTTTTAACCTTAAAAGACATGCAGTGTGTTGTAGAAAAACGTTTATTATAAACTATACGATAAGAACACAAAGAAATATGTCTTCTGACTTTCCGATAGATCTAATTACACAGTACAGTAAAGTCTACAATACAGTTGCCGATATGGTGTGATAACTGACGTGACTTGTCGAAATCGATCGCCACTGAATATGTCAACATTAGGTGCAGATAAAAATATAAATCATACCTAAAAGTGTAGGAAGATTTATTTGATTCAGTATAGCTTCTTCAACATGTAAAAATGCTAATAAGAAGTTAATTATTAGCATTATGCTTTAAACATAGACGAATAATCGAGATGGTTTTTTACGTAGCTTGCAATGGTAAACGACGTAATATTGGCATTTGCATCAGTCATACAGTATAAATTATAAAACATTTTCTTTCACTATGTTCCGAAAACATCGACCTATTACGTGTCCACTACATAAGTGCCAAACTTTAATTGGATTTGGCATTCAATAATGATGTTACCAAATTATAGTCTTTCATAAACGTTCACCGTAAGTACATTTTTAAGATTAGACCTATTCAATGGTATTTGGGTCACATTGGAAAGACATAACATCAATGTAGGTGCAAAACTAAACTAAATATTCTGTGACCTCAGTTTAAATTTGAACTTCCTATGCTTAGTCGTCCAAAAGCCTCTTAAATTTCATGTTTATTTCCATAGAGTAAGAAAATAAGCATATCAACTGAACAAAGTAAAGGTAAGGGAACACTTGCAAATGTGATAGGATTATTGCGTGGCTGGCTAGCCCTCGAGAAAATAATAAAACCAACCTCTTGGAAATAAAACTGGAATATAAAACTTTAGATTGCCTCTAAGTAAAAACCTTTGCTTCTTCCACTACTACAGTATTCCCCTTACTTATTATATACATTGGTTTCCTTTCCTGTCTACCCTTAAAATTAAATCGAGATGTATGATGAAAAATCGAGGCATGGTGGTGGATTTAAATAATACTGTACACAGTTATCTCATATTCAGCTATATCACTGACCAGGTATCTACAAGTAGATAATGTAGTCAAAGATTGCATGCAGTGATTGTGCAATTGTGATTGTTTGTTCAAACTGAACAACAAATCAACAACAGATCAATCTTTTATCTTTTTATCCATTTCCGCTTTTTTGTCTCTTCTCTTTCAACATGCAAAAATATGTTGTTTCCAACTATCGCGTTCCCCATTGTTGCCGGATAACCAACAAAAATACAAAAGATACGGTAAATGTTGTGCTCATATATACAATCAACACAATCTCTATTTCTACAATTACATTTTGATCAAAATAAAAAAAGTGTTCTTGATTTCTTCCAAGCTATGATAAGTATTAACTTATTGAAGATTTTTTCGTTGGCCAATTTTTGATGTTGGCAATAGCTTTGTTATCTCAAGAATGAAGCTAAAAAGCCAAAAATATTTTTTTCGTAAAAAAATCCTCACTAGCTGCACAAATGACTATGAATATTGATAACTATACAGTAGTTTGAAAGCTGATATTTGTACAGTTTTTAGGGTTGAGTTCTACCATAGATATCTATGGTTCTACAGATTCAATGCAAAGTAGCTGGGTAACTATAACAAATCGTTATAGTGCTGCTTGTCTAGTAATAAGACTGTCACCTGTTTAATCCTGAGAAAAGTCAGAAGCTTTTTCAGCTTTAATTGATCTGGGATTTAAATGAATTGATCTTGCAACAGCTGATCTTAGTCAGTAAAAGCCACACATTTCACTCCATTTTATACTCACTTTGAATTAATATTTAGCAATACCATAGACAAAGTATACACAAAGTAATGGTCTATTGTCTGTGGCAATACGCACCGAATTTCGCGTCGCTGTCTCAAAATATTGGTATTTGATAATTCGGCGTTTACGTCGAGTTAATAGCTGTGCCATTAACAGCACGAGCGCACACACACATGCAGCGATACAACATTGTTGACAGTTGTGAAGGTCACAGTGTGTAACACGTGTTGAGTATTTCACATCAAGGCCGCTGCAACTAAAGTTGTTTGTTGAAACTGTATTTTGTGCAAAAGCTTACAGTTTTTGTTCTTTCAGTGTGTCTTGGTTGAAAAGTTTGAATATTCCACAGAAATCAGTAATTTACGCGAACTTTGTCAGTGGGTCACTTCATCTACGTCCATTTTGATTCCTAACTCCAAAACATAAGTACCATTTGAGTAGTTTTAGTTTTATATATTATTGTTAACGGTTTTGTACTTATATACGTTTGTGGCATTTAACGTTTTTGTACGGGAACGGTCCAAAAACCCCGGTCTTGTTACTATCTGTAGACCTTTTGTTTAATAGCATGATAAATTCATAGCCCAATGGCAAATGGCATCTGAGACTGCTGTAAGCATCTAGTTTGACTGTTATAGGAGTGTCAATAGTAGGCCTATTTATTGAAGCATTCTGTTGACGTCGATGTTTGATTGGCCCTTTACTTTTCATTTACCTATTGTGAATTCGGTAAAATCAGTTTATTGGTCTATAACTTTAAGTGTAACTTCTAACG